>NC_069503.1:590429137-591076637 GCF_027579735.1 Bombina bombina | reverse complement strand
CACCTAACCCTACTCAAATCATTTAAATCTACACTAAAAAATTACTAAGTTACAAAAAATAACAAACACTAAGTTACACAAAAAATAAACACTAAGTTACTAAAAATAAAAAAGAAATTATCAAAGATTTAAACTAATTACACCTTATCTAAGGGCCCTATGGAAATAAAAAAGCCCCCAAAACACCCTAACCTACAATGAACTACAAATTGCCCTTAAAAGGGCATTTAGCTCTATTGCACCCAAACCCTAAACTAAAAATGAAAACCCACCCAATAAACACTTAAAAAATCCTAACAATAACCCCTGAAGATCGACTTACAATTTTGAAGATCCGACATCCATCCTCCAAGAAGCCGGCAGAAGTCCTCATCGAAGCCGGGAGAAGTCTTCATCCAAGCGACCAAAGTCTTCATCCAAGCCCGCAGAAGTCTTCACCCAGACCGCATCTTCTATCTTCATCCATCCAGCACGGAGCAGCTCCATCTTCAAGACATCCGATGTGGAGCATCCTCTTCCATCGACGTCTTCTTCCCAAATGAATGGAATTCTATCAGCCAATCGGAATCTAAGGGACGCCATCTTGGATGACGTCATTTAAAGGAACCTTAATTCGGGAAGAAGATGTTGATGGAAGAGGATGCTCCGCATCGGATGTCTTGAAGATGGAGCCGCTCCGTGACAGATTGATGAAGATAGAAGATGCCGTCTGGGTGAAGACTTCTGCGGCCTTGGCTGAAGACTTCGGCCACTTGGATAAAGACTTCTCTCGGCTTCGATGAAGACTTCTGCCGGCTTCTTGGAGGATGGATGTCGGCTTTTCAAAACTAAGTCAATCTTCAGGGGTTAGTGTTAGGATTTTTTAAGGGTTTATTCGGTGGGTTTTATTTTTAGATTAGGGTTTGGGTGCAATAGAGCTAAATGCCCTTTTAAGGGCAATGCCCATCCAAATGCCCTTTTCAGGGCAATGGGGAGTTTAGTTTTTTTTAGTTAGGGTTTTATTTGGGGGGTTGGTTGTGTGGGTTTTACTGTTGGGGGGGTATTTGTATTTTTTATTTACAGGTAAAAGAGCTGATTTCTTTGGGGCAATGCCCCGCAAAAGGCCCTTTTTAAGGGCTATTTGTAGTTTATTGTAGGTTACGGGTTTTTTATTTGGGGGGGGGGGGCTTTTTTATTTTCATAGGGCCCTTAGATTAGGTGTAATTAGTTTAAATCTTTGATAATTTATTTTTTATTTTTTGTAACTTAGTGTTTATTTTTTGTGTAACTTAGTGTTTGTTATTTTTTGTAACTTAGTTGTTAGTTTTTTGTAACTTAGTAATTTTATATAGTAGATTTAAATTATTTGAGTAGGGTTAGTTTTCTAAATATATAATATAGTTAATTTAATTTGTAGTTTGATGTAATTTTAGTATAAAAGTTAGGTTAGATTAATTATTAATTTAATATAGTTTAATGTAATTTTATTATAATCGTTAGGGTAGATTAATTATTAATTTAATGTAGTTTAATGTAATTTTATTATAATAGTTAGGGTAGATTAATTATTAATTTAATGTAGTTTAATGTAATTTTATTATAATAGTAAGGGTAGATTAATTATTAATTTAATGTAGTTTAATGTAATTTTAAAGGTAAGTTTAAATTGATTATAAGATAGGGATGAGTTAATATTTAATATAAAGTTAGCGGGTTGGTAGGTTTAGGGGTTAATAAGTATAATGTAGGTGGTGGCAGTGTCAGGGTGACAGATTAGGGGTTAATAAGTATAATGTAGGCGGGGCGGCAGATTAGGGATGTTTAGACTCAGGGTCCATGTTAGGTATAAACGTAACTTTATTCTCCCATAGGAATCAATGGGATATCGGGCAGCAGCGAACATAAGCTTTTGCTGCTTTTAGACTCCCATTGATTCCCATGGCATCCGCCGCCTCCAGGGCGGTGGATTGAAAACCAGGTATGCTGGGCCAGAATAGAGGCGAGCATACCTGGTAGAAATATGATAACTTACAAAAGTAGTCAGATAGTTCCGAATTTGCATTCAGAACATCTGTAGTGACGTAAGCATCGATCTGTGTCGGACTGAGACCGACAGATCGTATGTTATGTCACAAAATTCTACTTTTGCCAGTCTGTAGGCTTTGATAACTAAGGGGAATCAAGCTCTCCACAATTACACTGCAGAATCCCAGCGTATTTGTGGTTGACGGCTTGATAAATAGTCCTCTGTGGCTCCATTTATCAAGGGCCAGGTGGATGAGGTTAGCTATAATGAACATCGTCCACCCAGCCTCGCTGTGAACTGCTGTCAAGCCACGAGCAGGGGCTGTCAGATGAAGTCTGCCTCACTTGTGCAAGCCTGAAATGTTGGGGCTCTGGAGATGCACTCACAGCTTACTAAATGGAACACCACTTGTAATATCAGAATATGATCTATTCTTAGAGTGGGTCTGAGTGCAAGGTACAGCACCCTGCATTATTGTCTGTGATCCACTTGTAATTTAGCCCTAAATACATTTCATAAGCATAATATTGAGGTTATTTCCCACCTCTCTCTAGTCATGGGTGCGACCATTTTGAAATCTAACTCTCACTGCATTCCAGTGTAGACTTGTTTGCACATGTGCAACAACTCCCTTTCAGATACCTGCAGTGTAACCTAGGTTCCAAAATGGCAGCATGAGAGGGGAATGCATGAAATGTATTTAGTGTTTAATGTATTTTTCTTCCTCTTTCCTTCCTTTTTTATTAAGAATTTTATTTTTTGTTTTGTTAAAGGGACTTGAAACCCATAATTTTTCTTTCATGATTCAGATAGACCATACAGTTTAAAAAAAGTTTAAAGTTTCCAATTTACTTCAATAATCAAATTTAGGTCCAGATTACAACTGGCGGCCTTCAGGGGCTTATATATACTTATACCTCTGTGATTACCTTGTAAACATTTTAAAATATGCATAACAAAACATCAAAAAGGTACAAGCCTCTGCGGACTGCCCCCTTATTTCAGTTCTTTTGACAGACTTGCATTTTAGCCAATCAGTGCCCTCTTATAAGTATCTCCACGGTTTGAGCACAATGTTATCTATATGGCCCACATGAACTAATGCCCTCTAGTTGTGAAAAACTGTCAAATACATTGAGATAATAGGCGGCCTTCAAGTGCTTAGAAATTAGCATATGAGCCTACCTAGGTTTAGCTTTCAAAAAAAGAATACCAAGAGAACAAAGCAAATTTGATGATAAACATAAATTGGAAAGTTGTTTAAAATTGCTTGCCCTATCTGAATCATAAAAGTGTAATTTTGACTAGACTGTCCCTTTAAATTGCTGCTCAGGAGCCACAGATAACAGCTGGTGATGCAGCTGATAACAACAGTCATATAGCTAGGTCATGCAACTATGGCAGCTGATTGGGTTAGAGACAGTTTCTGCTTGGGGCAAGCTTTTCTCTGCAGCACTCACGTTTTGCTTTAACTATGTGGTTAAGCCAAGTCTTTGAGATTATAACAAAAAGAAAAGTTTTTTATTATTGACAAATTAGCATTTAGCATCGTTAAATAATATTATAATTTTTACTCCAAAACAATTTCTATGTTTTTGCTTTTAAAGCTATCAATTAATAATAAAAGTTGCCAAATCAATTTGAAAAATGACTCATTCAAATTATTTCAACTTTTACAAGTACTTTTCCTTTCAAGCTGTTAAACGCATGAATTTGTATGGTGTTAAAGCAAATGTTAAATTGATATTCATAGATGGAATGGAAAATACTTAAAGTGATGGTAATCTCTCCCTTTTTTAAAAACAGATCTTTAATGTTTTTGATATTTTAAATGGTGTTTAATTAATCAGTTGTAATGAAGATGCGCTATAACTGAATTTCATATTTATATTAAAAAGTAAAATTCCCCACATTACACCGCCTATTTCAAAAGTCAATATTTCTGTGAGCTAACGGTTTGAATTGTTTTCCAATCAATGCTCTAGCTACAATAAAAGTGCCTTATGGGGAGAGCGCTGATTGGAGAACAATTCAAACCGTTAGCTCACAGAAATATTGACTTTTGCAGTTGGCAGCAGAGCTCAGGGTATTTAAATTTTTTATCTATATTAAAATGTAAGTTTTAGCGCATCTTTATTACAACTGAATATTAAACTCTATCAGAAATATCACTAATATTCCAGATCTGATTTTAAAATGGGGAAAGTTTACCATCACTTTAACCAACATTTTATATGGCTATGTTCAGCAGAAGAATTTTAGCCAGACTGTTGCTTTTTCTGAAAGGGGAAATAGGCGTGCTACCAAAAAAACTACATCTTTTCACACACACTACACATACCCAAATAATACACAATTCCAAATATTGTGAATATTTTTAAACAATTTCCTGTTATTTATGTTTAAAAAATGAGTAGTGAGAGTAAAGAGTGAGGGGAAAAAATAGGGGGGAGAGCAGGAGTTAGAGAGATGACTGAGTCAGATAGAGGAGAGATAGTGTGAGTGAGATAAGTGAAAGAGAGGAGGTATGCATGAGCACATCACAGGAAAGGGGGGAAAGAAAATAAAAGAATTTATATATATATATATATATATATATGTGTGTATTTATATGTTTGTTTTTTTACTTTGTTTTATTAAATCATATATGTAAGAATCAAGGACAAATAAGGATGCTGAAATTATGTAGCTACAGTACTTTAGTATATTCCCACCAACAGTGAGGCCTACAATTTACACATAATTAAAATAAAGCATTTAGAGTTAATTGTCCATTTTGGAAATAAATGATTTGCCAATGTAATTATTATATTGTATTCAGTATACGGTAAGTGACAGCTGTGCAGTTGACGCCTTTAATAAATATCAAATCTTTTTTTATGAAAACATGGTTTACATTATTTGAATGAATATATTTTTAAGATTGATCAATGTGGTTTTTTAAATGCATGTTTATACTATGTAAATAATATTTAAATTTTTCTGTTATCAATTAGAATGTGTTTCCAGTCATTTTTGAATAGTATGATGGTTACCTGTCTGGGACATTAAACACATCGATAATAGCCTGAGGAAACAGCCCTGTGAAGGCTGAAAAACGCATTGCTTTTAATTAAAGATTGTTTTGATTTTATATATACACTTGCTGTATTCTAGATTTTGTTCCTGTTTCACCTGTGGATTGTAGTGTTACCTGTGCACCACCAGAGATCAGACAGCTGGGCGGCTGAGAAACTCAAGCCTCTTTGCATTGGAGGTGCTTTTGAGATGAACCACACTGTTGGCAATTTTGGAATTGACCTCTGAAGCTGC
Source organism: Bombina bombina (assembly GCF_027579735.1). Lineage (NCBI taxonomy): Eukaryota > Metazoa > Chordata > Amphibia > Anura > Bombinatoridae > Bombina > Bombina bombina. The sequence continues at coordinate 591,071,320 of NC_069503.1, read as the reverse complement.
TTGCCTGTACACAGTTAAGCTGGACAACTTAAGTGCCAGCCTGCCCCATTAGCACCATCTGGGGCCATTTGCTTGTGAGTAGCCACTTGCTATATTTGTATAATTTTTGTTCGATGGCACTAGGCCATTTGCGCCTCTGTGTTTTCTTCTTCCAGATTGTTTGCATCATCAGGATCCTGACTATCCTATGACAGAGAGCTGCCTCATTTTCCCTAGGACTGCATTTGGACTTTTATTTATTTTGCACATATTTTACTGTAGTTTACAAGTTTGTTTCCATTCTTTATATATATATATATATATATATATATATATATATATATATATTTATCTATCAGAAAAGAGAGAACAGCACTCCTGAGATAGAACAAAAGCTAGAATAACTTCCATGCCTGTTCATTTCAATTGTAACTCAGGGTGTGCGTTCTTTTAGCACACGTTGATGCCTTTCCACAGAGAAAAAATATCCTGTAGCATATCAGTCTGATCCCGCCCAATGACAGTCCAGCTCCGAAATACCAGGCAATTCTTCTCTGAACAAAAGAAACAAAAACCCCAGACGATCGTTTCGGCCTTCAGGGGGCCTCATCAGTGAGGTGCAGTTGTATCTCTCTAAAGGCATGAGTGCAAGGAGTCCACGTCTGCTTTCCCCCATTACTTTTAGGGAGACCCAAGAGTAATTTGCATAATTATCAGAAAAGAGAGAACAGCACTCCTGAGATAGAACAAAAGCTAGAATAACTTCCATGCCTGTTCATTTCAATTGCAACTCATGGTGCGCGTTCTTTTAGCACACGTTGATGCCTTTCCACAGAGAAAAAATATCCTGTAGCATATCAGTCTGATCCTGCCCAATGACAGTCCAGCGCCGAAATACCAGGCAATTCTTCTCTGAACAAAAGAAACAACAACCCCAGACAATCGTTTCGGCCTTCTGTGGGCATCATCAGTGAGGTGCAGTTGTATATCTCTAAAGGCATGAGTGCAAGGAGTCCACGTCTGGTTTCCCTAATTACTCTTAGGGAGACCCAAGAGTAATTTGCATAATTTTCAGAAAAGAGAGAACAGCACTCCTGAGATAGAACAAAAGCTAGAATAACTTCCATGCCTGTTCATTTCAATTGCAACTCATGGTGCGCGTTCTTTTAGCACACGTTGATGCCTTTCCACAGAGAAAAAAATATCCTGTAGCATATCAGTCTGATCCTGCCCAATGACAGTCCAGCGCCGAAATACCAGGCAATTCTTCTCTGAACAAAAGAAACAACAACCCCAGACGATCGTTTCGGCCTTCTGTGGGCCTCATCAGTGAGGGGCAGTTGTATCTCTCTAAAGGCATGAGTGCAAGGAGTCCACATCTGGTTTCCCCCATTACTCTTAGGGAGACCCAAGAGTAATTTTCCATCTCAGGGGTGCCGTTCTCTCTTTTCTAATATTTATGCAAATTACTCTTGGGTCTCCCTAAGAGTAATGGGGGAAACCAGACGTGGACTCCTTTCACACATGCCCTTAGAAAGATACAACTGCACCTCACTGACGAGGCCCACAGAAGGCCGAAACGATCGTCTGGGGTTGTTGTTTCTCTTGTTCAGAGAAGAATTGCCTGGTATTTTGGTGCTGGACTGTCATTGGGCGGGATCAGACTGATATGCTACAGGATATTTTTTCTCTGTGGAAAGGCATCAACGTGTGCTAAAAGAACATGCACCCTGAGTTGCAATTGAAATGAACAGGCATGGAAGTTATTCTAGCTTTTGTTCCATCTCAGGGGTGCTGTTCTCTCTTTTCTGATATTTATGCAAATCACTCTTGGGTCTCCCTAAGAGTAATGGGGGAAACCAGACGTGGACTCCTTGCACACATGCCCTTAGAGAGATACAACTGCACCTCACTGACGAGGCCCACAGAAGGCTGAAACGATCGTCTGGGGTTGTTGTTTCTCTTGTTCAGAGATGAATTGCCTGGTATTTCGGTGCTGGACTGTCATTGGGCGGGATCAGACTGATATGCTACAGGATATTTTTTCTCTGTGGAAAGGCATCAACGTGTGCTAAAAGAACATGCACCCTGAGTTGCAATTGAAATGAACAGGCATGGACGTTATTCTAGCTTTTGTTCCATCTCAGGGGTGCTGTTCTCTCTTTTCTGATATTTATGCAAATTACTCTTGGGTCTCCCTAAGAGTAATGGGGGAAACCAGGCGTGGACTCCTTGCACACATGCCCTTAGAGAGATACAACTGCACCTCACTGACGAGGCCCACAGAAGGCTGAAACGATCGTCTGGGGTTGTTGTTTCTCTTGTTCAGAGATGAATTGCCTGGTATTTCGGTGCTGGACTGTCATTGGGCGGGATCAGACTGATATGCTACAGGATATTTTTTCTCTGTGGAAAGGCATCAACGTGTGCTAAAAGAACATGCACCCTGAGTTGCAATTGAAATGAACAGGCATGGAAGTTATTCTAGCTTTTGTTCCATCTCAGGGGTGCTGTTCTCTCTTTTCTGATATTTATGCAAATTACTCTTGGGTCTCCCTAAGAGTAATGGGGGAAACCAGACGTGGACTCCTTGCACACATGCCCTTAGAGAGATACAACTGCACCTCACTGACGAGGCCCACAGAAGGCCGAAACGATCGTCTGGGGTTGTTGTTTCTCTTGTTCAGAGGAGAATTGCCTGGTATTTTGGTGCTGGACTGTCATTGGGCGGGATCAGACTGATATGCTACAGGATATTTTTTCTCTGTGGAAAGGCATCAACGTGTGCTAAAAGAACATGCACCCTGAGTTGCAATTGAAATGAACAGGCATGGAAGTTATTCTAGCTTTTGTTCCATCTCAGGGGTGCTGTTCTCTCTTTTCTGATATTTATGCAAATTACTCTTGGGTCTCCCTAAGAGTAATGGGGGAAACCAGACGTGGACTCCTTGCACACATGCCCTTAGAGAGATACAACTGCACCTCACTGACGAGGCCCACAGAAGGCCGAAACGATCGTCTGGGGTTGTTGTTTCTCTTGTTCAGAGAAGAATTGCCTGGTATTTCGGCGCTGGACTGTCATTGGGCGGGATCAGACTGATATGCTACAGGATATTTTTTCTCTGTGGAAAGGCATCAACGTGTGCTAAAAGAACGTGCACCCTGAGTTGCAATTGAAATGAACAGGCATGGAAGTTATTCTAGCTTTTGTTCCATCTCAGGGGTGCTGTTCTCTCTTTTCTGATATATATATATATATATATATATATATATATATATATATATTTTATGTTTGGTTTTTGGAGAGCACCCCCTAGTGGAGACTTGTGTATGCACATTTTTTCCTTTTTTCTCATATCTAGGGCGAGATTACTTATTCGGCGCAGGTTTCTGCGTAACTGCTGAAACCTGCGTCACCCGTAAATTCACCTCGCACATAAACCCCGCTGGCAGTTCATAAACTGCCTTAAGTTGGATAAACTAGCGATGTCCAGAAATGTGTGTAAATACACATTTCTGGAGTTACCAGTGACTTACGGCAGTTTAGAAACTGCTGGCACATAAGAAAAAAAACCCAGTTAAATCTCCCGTAAAAGTCTAACCCGCCTCCCAAAAATAAACTTGACACGTCAAAACCCCTATATCCGCAATCCCCCCACATCCCAACTAATAATAAAAGTATCAACCCCTAAACCACCAACCCCCCACAATGCAATATACCTAATAAATGTATTAATCCCTAACCCGCCATTCACCCACATCGCGCTCTACCTTATATATGTATTAACCCCTAATCTGCCATTCACCCACATTGCAATCTACCTAATATATGTATTAACCCCTAATCCGCCATTCACAGACTATATCAATACTATTAACCCCTAATCCACCAACCCCCAACAATGCATTAAAGCTAATTAACCTATGCAAAGTACCTATCAACACTGTTAACCCCTAAACCACCAACCCCCAACAACTCATTAAACCTAATTAACCTATTAACCCCTAAACTGCCAACCCCCCACAACGCAAATAACTAATTTAATTACTAAGTTCCCTAACCTAACACCCCCTTAATTAACCCCAGTTACCTAAAATAAAAAAATACTAAATTACAATTAAAATAAAAAAACTAAAATTTCTTTAAAAATAAAAAAAAAAACTGACGGCTAGATTACGAGTCTTGCGTTAGCCTTAAAAAGCAGCGTTGAGAGGTTCCAACGCTGCTTTTTAACGCCCGCTGGTATTACGAGTCTTGAAATGACAGGCTCACCGCTCACTTTTTTGGTCAGACTCGAAAATACTGCAAATCCACTTACGTCAATTGCGTATCTTATATTTTCAATGGGACTTGCATAGCGCCGGTATTACGAGTCTTCCAAAAAGTGAGCGGTACAGCCTCACCTCTCAAGACTGATACCGCATTTAAAAGTCAGTAGGTAAGAGTTTTATGGGCTAACGCCGTAGTATAAAACTCTTAACTAAAGTGCTAAAAAGTATACTAACACCCATAAACTACCTATTAACCCCTAAACCGAGCCCCCCCCCCCACATCGCAAATACTAAAAAAATATTTTTTAACCCCTAATCTGCAGAACTGGACATCGCAGCCACTATAAAAAATATATTAACCAATAAACCGTCGCCCTCCCGCATCACAAACTCTAGTTAAATTTTATTAACCCCTAATCTGCCGTCCCTAACATCGCCGACACCTACCTACATTTATTAACCCCTAATCTGCCGCCCCCAATGTTGCAGCAACTATATTAAATGTATTAACCCCTAAATCTAAGTCTAACCCTAACCCTAACACCCCCTAACTTAAATATAATTTAAATATATCTAAATAAAATTACTACAATTCACTAAATTATTCCTATTTAAAACTAAATAACTAAATACTTACCGATAAAATAAAGCATAAGATAGCTACAATATAACTAATAGTTACATTGTATCTAGCTTAGGGTTTATTTTTATTTTAAAGGCAAGTTTGTATTTATTTTAACTAGGTACAATAGTTATTAAATAGTTATTAACTATTTAATAGCTACCTAGTTAAAATAAATTCAAATTTACCTGTAAAATAAATCCTAACCTAAGTTACAATTACATCTAACACTACACTATAATTAAATTAATTACCTAAACTAAATACAATTAAATACAATTTTAAAAAATTATCTAAAGTACGGAAAACCCCCCACTAAATTACAGAAAATAATAAAATAATTACAAGTTTTTTAAACTAATTACACCTAATCGAATCCCCCTAATAAAATAAAAAAGCCCCCCAAAATAATAAAAAGCCCTTCCCTATACTAAATTACAAATAGCCCTTAAAAGGGCCATTTGCGGGGCATTGCCCCAAAGTAATCAGCTCTTTTAGCTGTAAAAAAGTACAATACCCCCCCAACATTAAAACCCACCACCCACACACCCAACCCTACTTTAAAACCCACCCAATACTCATTTAATAAAACCTAACACTAACCCCTTGAAGATCACCCTACCTTGAGAAGTCTTCACCCAACCGGGCCAAAGTCCTCAACGAAGCCAGGCAAAGTGGTCCTCCAGACGGGCAGAAGTCTTCATCCAAGCTGGGAAGAAGAGGTCCTTCAGACAGGTAGAAGGTCCTTCAGACAGACATCCGACGCGGAGCATCCTCTTCAAATGAAGTCCAACTGAAGAATGAAGGTTCCTTTAAATGACGTCATCCAAGATGGTGTCCCTTCAATTGCGATTGGCTGATAGAATTCTATCAGCCAATCGGAATTAAGGTAGAAAAAATCCTATTGGCTGATGCAATCAGCCAATGGGATTGAGCTTGCATTCTATTGGCTGATCCAATCAGCCAATAGAATGACAGCTCAATCCTATTGGCTGATTGGATCAGCCAATAGGACTGAACTTCAATCCTATTGGCAGGATGATGTCATTTAAAGGAACCTTCATTCTTCAGTTGAACTTAATTTGAAGAGGATATACCGCGTCGGATGTCTTGAAGATGGAGCCGCTCCGCGCCGGATGGATGAAGATAGAAGATGCCGCATGGATGAAGACTTCTGCCCATCTGGAGGACCTCTTCTTCCCAGCTTCGATGAAGACTTCTGCCCGTCTAGAGGACCACTTCGCCCAGCTTCGTTGAGGGCTTCGGCCTGGTTGGGTGAAGACTTCACAAGGTAGGGTGATCTTCAAGGGGTTAGTGTTAGGTTTCATTAAGGGGGTATTGGGTGGGTTTTAGAGTAGGGTTGTGTGTGTGGGTGGTGGGTTTTAATGTTGGGGGAGGTATTGTACTTTTTTTACAGGTAAAAGAGCTGATTACTTTGGGGCAATGCTCCGCAAAATGCCCTTTTAAGGGCTATTGGTAGTTTAGTATAGGGTAGGGCTTTTTATTATTTTGGGGGCTTTTTATTTTATTAGGGGGATTAGATTAGGTGTAATTAGTTGCAATTAATTTATTATTTTCTGTAATTTAGTTTATTTTTCCGTACTTTAGATAATTTTTAAAATTGTATTTAATTGTATTTAGTGTAGGTAATTAATTTGATTATAGTGTAGTGTTAGGTGTAATTGTAACTTAGGTTAGGATTTATTTTACAGGTAAATTTGAATTTATTTTAACTAGGTAGCTATTAAATAGTTAATAACTATTTAATAACTATTGTACCTAGTTAAAATAAATACAAACTTGCCTGTAAAATAAAAATAAACCCTAAGATAGATACAATGTAACTATTAGTTATATTGTAGCTATCTTATGGTTTATTTTATAGTAAGTATTTAGTTTTAAATAGGAATTATTTAGTTAATGATAGTAATATTTATTTAGATATATTTAAAATATATTTAAATTAGGGGGGGTTAGGTTTAGGGTTAGACTTAGGTTTAGGGGTTAATATATTTAATATAGTGGCGGCAACGTTGGGGACGGCTGATTAAGGGTTAATAAATGTAGTTAGGTTGCGGCGACATTGGGGGCGGCAGATTAGGGGTTAATAATATAATGCAGGTGTCGGCGATGTCGGGGGCAGTGGATTAGGGGTTAATAAGTGTAAGATTAGGGGTGTTAAGACTCAGGGTTCATGTTAGGGTGTTAGGTGTAGACATAAATGTATTTTCCCCATAGGAATCAATAGGGCTGCGTTAAGTGCTTTTTTGCAGGTGTTAGGTTTTGTTTCAGCCGGCTCTCCCCCATTGATTTCTATGGGCAAATTATGCACGAGCACGTTTTGCCAGCTCACCGCTACCGTAAGCAGAGCTGGTATTGAGGTGAGATGTGGAGCTAATTTTGCTCTCCGCTCACTTTTCTGCGGCTAACGCCGGGTTTCTAAAAATCCGTAATACCAGCGTTGTCTGTAGGTGAGCGGTGAGGGAAAACTGCTCGTTAGCACCGCACCCCTGTTAATGCAAAACTCGTAATCTAGGTGTAAGTTTAAAAAACTAAGTTTACATTAATCTAAAATTACAAAAAATAAAAAAGTCTAACATTACAGAAAATAAACCAAATTATCAAAAATAACAAAATTAAACCTAATCCCTATTAAAATAAAAAAGCCCCCCAAAATAAAAACACCCCTAATATAAACTAAACTACCAATAGCCCATAAAAGGACCTTTTGTGGGGCATTGCCCTAAGCTAAACAGCTTTTACATTTAAAAATACTAACTCCCCCTAAAAGTAAAAACCCCCACCCACCAAACCCCCAAAATAAAAAAAACTAACACTAAAAAGACCTAAGCTACCCATTGACCCTAACGGGGCATTTGTATGGGCATTGACCTTAAAAGGGCATTCAGCTCTTTTACAAGCCCATTAAAACCCTAATCTTAAAAAAAAAAAAAAAAAAAAAAAAAAAAATCCTAAATCTAACCCCCGAATAGGTTCTCATCATTCCTGAAATCCGGCAGAGAAGACCTTCTTCCAGGAGGTGAAGTCTTCTTGGAGGCAGAAATATCTTCTTCCAGCGCAGTGACCTTTTCTATCTTCATCCAGGACCCAGCAGGCGCAGAGCGGAAGTGACCGCGGAACAGAAGACCAGCGACCGCGGAGCCATCGAGCATGGAGATCCTCTTAGTATGATTGTCCCGCATACTGAAGATGAAATGCAAGGTACCTGTTTAAATATGGGGCACCTTGCATTCCTATTGGCTGAAAAATTAAAATCAGCCAATAGAATTAGAGCTACTGAAATCCTCTGAATTTCACCATTTTCGCCACGTAGTCCTTGCGCTGAATATGTGATACCGACTTGCGACGCTTTTCTATGTTAGTTTCTGGGAGTAAAATTAGTGGGCAACGGGTGAAATATACGTGCCGCATTTATATGCGGCACCGTATATGTGATAGTAATATCCGATTAAAAACTGACGTCGCATATGTAATCTCGCCCCCAGCATTTAAGCATCATTCTATCTAGCATTTAATTTGTGTTAAAAAAGCCACTGCTGACTCTCTGAGAAGGTGTGGTGTTTAAATACTGGTGCACAGTTCCTTGCAGCACATCTGTGTATGTTGTTGTAAAACAATAATTCATTTTACTAGAAGCATTTTTGCTACTGGAAGTATATTGCAAAAATGCTTCTATTTTAAAATGAAGTGCACCATGTACATTTAAATTTTGACTTTCTAGCCCTTTAAAATAAAGCAATTTTAAAATACAAAAACTTAAAAACTGTAAATCTGTATTTGTAAAATGAAAATGTTGAACTGATTGTGGTCAAAATGTGTTCAACTGGCACTTTAAAAAGATTATAAATCCTACACAATTGTTTGAAAAGGTGTTTTCTTATTGATAGGAATGTTGGTGTTGACTTGTCTCCATACCATTTATAGGGAGTGATCTCATGTCATAAATGCATTAGAAAAATGTAAAATAAATGGAGGCTAATTTAGTATGGCAGCTTTAATTTTGTCTATTGGAAAGAGTGCGCTAAAAAAGCTTACTACACCTGTGAAGTACACATTATCATGTAACTTGACATTGAGAGAATAAATATGTATTCAATGTACAAAGAATGGTTTATTAACTAAATATCAATGTTAAAAGAATTATATCTAGATATGTAGACAATATTGCCGAACATACATTAACAATTATGCATAAAAATGTAAATAAAAATAGAAATAAAAATACCTAAATATATTGATTTACTAATTATTATAAGGTGCACCTTATTAAAATATATTGCGTTTTCAAAAGTTGCGCCTCTTATAAAGAGTGGATCCACAATATATACATAAAATTCATAAAATATGTAGGTAACACTTTAAATTCGCAATCTAAAAATATACAGGTTATTTATATTGACAACATCTAATGAGAATTGTATCACAATGTTGCATTTTTGACAAGTGAATTATATGATTACCCCTTTTGTGTTATCCTCATCTAATATTCCCAAGTCACTTTTGAAAGGGAAAAAAAGTCTTTAAAATGATTAATTATTTCTGAACTTGTATTCAATTGAAGTGGTAGCGTTTCAATAAAATGTTATGTCCCAATAGCCACTGGTATTCTGCTCACCAAAATCCAAAAGCGCTTATGTTATATTTTGCTTTCTCCAACCTCACCCCTTCTCGTGTACCCCTTTTTCTCAGTATCAGCGTTTATGTTGCCACTTCCAGGTTCACTGACCTAGTGGTCACATGTCAGGTTTTTTATCCAATCGGGAGGTCAGATTCTCGGCATAGATAGTAGAAACTTTGGTATCCGAAATGTTCAAAAATTTTTTGGTTGAAGTCTTTATAGCAGCATAATCAACAATGTTTCACTCAGAGCGCTCATGAGCCTTGTGTCTTACCAGACAAAGAAAACTGAAGATTCATCGAATCATTCTCTAGTTTAACAGCAAGTTCCTTCTCTTTCAGTGCAATACAGGGCAATTCATCGACATGTTTCAGCTAAACAGCTTTTTTCAAGATGAACCTGTGATTGCACTTCCTCTTAATTTATAGCCCTTGGTTAAAGGGGCAGTGTTATCATCCCTTTTGTTTAAAGGGGCAGTCTGATTAACACATTTTTTCTTAAAAAACCTTCTATAGTTAAAAATATCTAGATTGCAAATCTTCCTTCAAAATATAAAATGCATAATAGTTTTAAGTTTATATAAACCATGTTCATGCTAAAAAAGGCAATATATTATCTAAACATGAAAATACTCAAAATAAACATATAAAAATCCATATATTGATATGGTACATGGGTTAATCCAAAAATGGATAACATATCTATCAATCCCACATATATTTCAAACAAGTATATTTAAACTTAAATAAAAGGATTTAAATCTAATTCGGCATTGAGACCAAAAGGTTCTAGTGTTTTAAAATCAAAGATTAATTCTGCTTCTGCCCTTAAAGATTTATTACTTAGGTCACCCCCCCCCCCTCCAATCTGATTAAATTTTTCTAATACCCCAATATTGAAAACCTTTAGTGTTTTGTGCATGTGATTCTCTGAAATGTTTTGAAAGGGGGTGACCCTCAAATCCATGTTCAATGTTCAGTAGGTGTTCCTTGATCTTATCCCTTAATGGGCGGAAGATCTCCCCTAAATACTGCCTGGAACAGGGACATTGAATTAAGTAGATTACATTATTGTCAGTGCACCTTATCAAAAATCTTTAATTTTATATTCTTTTTTTAGTGACTGTGGAAGTGACTATTTTTGCTTTTTTGCTAAATTGGCAGCATTTGCAATTAATGCATGGGAAAAAACCTACCAATTTATTACCTGTGAGATCTGTGTCATATTTACTATTCTTTTTTCGTGAAAAAGTGCTGGGTGCTAGAATTTTTTTTTAAATACCTGGCCTTTCTATAAACCATTCAGGTTTGTCTAATAATAATTCTCCTATATATGGATCTCGTTGTAGTAAATGCCAATGTTTATCAAAATACCTTTTAATTTCTTATGGTTGATGTTGTAATCTGTTATAAATGGTATATTTAGTCTACCTTCATTTTTTGTAAATTGTATTAATTTTCTGATTTTTATTTTTATTTTGTAGAAGGATTCCTCTTTCTTTTGATCTTGCATCTAATTTTGCTTGATTTATTAGATCTTGATAATATCCTCTTTTTTCAAATGTACTTTCTAGAAAGGTATCCTGTCTATCATAATCTTCAATTTTACTACAATTCCTCCTCATTCTTTGAAATTGATTTTTTGGTATATTATCCAGCCATTTTATATAATGGCAACTTTTATTATGTATAAAGTTGTTCGAGTCAACTTGTTTGAAATGTGTTGTAGTGATTATATTTAGACCTTCTATTTCTACATCTATGTCTAGATAACTTATTTTTAACTGCTATATTCGTGTGTAAAGCTAATACCATATTTATTAGTACCAATGTCCTCTATGAATAGTTAAAGTAATTCTGGGTCCCCCTTCCAAACTATAAAAATATCATCAATGAAACGGTGATAGAGCACCAAGTTCGACTCTCAGCCTGACTCATGGATCAACTCTTCTTCCATGTAGCCCATAAATAGATTGGCATAGCTGGGAGCAAACTTGGTGCCCATCGCCGTTCCCTTAATCTGGAGGTAAAATTGATCATCGAAATTAAAATAGTTATTCTTTAAAATAAATTCAATCTGACCTCCTGATTGGATAAAAAACCTGACACGTGACCACTACGTCAGTGAACCCGGAAGTGGCAACATAAACACTGAGACAGGTACACGAGAAGGGGTAAGGTCGGAGAAAGCAAAATATAACATAAGTGCTTTCGGATTTCGGTGAGTAGAATACCAGTGGCTATTGGGACATAACTGTTTATTGAAATGCTACCACTTTAATTGAATATAAGTTAAGAAATAATTCATTGTTTTAAAGACTTTTTTTCCCTTTCAAAAGGGACTTGGGAATATTGAGGATCCACATAACACAAAAGGGGCAGTCATATAATTCACTTGTCACAAACGCAACATTGTGATACAATTCTCATTACATGTTGTCAATATAAATATCCGGTATATTTTTAGATTGTGAATTTAAAGTGTTACCTACATATTTTATGAATTTTATATATATATTGTGGATCCACTCTTTATGAGAGACACAACTTTTGAATAAGCAATATATTTTAATAAGGTGCACCTTATAATAATTAGTAAATCAATACCAAGATTACATGGTAATGTTCACTTCACAGGTGTAGTAAGCTTTTTTAGCGCACTCTTTCCAATAGACATCTGCACTTATTGCGAGACTTTGGGATAATTCTCACCTAAAGAGATGCCATACTACTTTTATTGGGTTTTTCTTTGTCCAGCTATAATTTTGTATATGTTTATCTTGATATTTGTTCAGAATACAGATATATATAGATAAACAGATCATAATTAATGGCACAATATATTGTTTATTAAAGGGATGGTAAATCCTTGCATCTGTGAAACGCTAGGATTTACCATTGGAACAAATAAAGTGGACTTTCAGTCATGAAGTATAAAATACTTCATGCTGAAAGCTCCTTTATTTGTTTCAATGGTAAATCCTAGCGTTTCACAAATGCTAGGATTTACCATCCCTTTAAGGTAAATTTAATTAAAGCATTTAATTGCTGAGTCATTTCCACCCCTGTGATAAGCTATTTTGCAGTTTTTAGATGCTGTTTACATTTAGGTCCTACTGTAGGGTCATTTTTCAGTGACAAACCAACACATATTACATTTGTTTTTTATTTCAGGAGACTCAGCAGATTCAAACTATAGCATTATTTTATGTATATATCATATCGTGTAAGAAAACTGCAACAGCAAGTGTGAAAAAAATGCATTTTTTAAATTAATATTTTAATAAACAAGGTTATAAACAATAGTGTGTGTGTTTTTCCACCTAAACTTTACAGTAAAAAGACAGAGTTATCCACATAAAAATAGGGACCTTTCAGAATATTTATGTAACTTTGATCTGCACATAGGGGCCCCCATGAACCTTGGTGCAAATACAGTAAATGCACATTTATTCACGCCAGGTGTCACTATTACCACAGTGATCACCTGGCTACTAAAACTTATATAGGGGCTTTATTTTTAAGAAGGGTTTAGGGGCTTTGAAACAGTCTCTAGCCTTTTAGAGGGGTTAGAGGATTTGTTGTGCTTAAAACATGTGTACTTTATTTATTTATTTTTTAAGTGTTTAAACTTAAACGCCCATTCACACATTTATAAGAGCATGAAATTACCTTTCAAATATGGGGTCTTTGAGGTTTCTAGGGCTTAAGGGAGATGCGATTGTGGGGTTTGAACACAAACTTCTCCACCCAGCTCCCTTAAGCCCTCTTCATAATCCTGGCATTTCTGGGTTTCAAGGACTTGGTGATGTCAACACTCACATGCATGGTAACATCACTATCATCCCCAGATTCCCCAGGTGATGCCAAAGTCCTAAACCAGGGATTAGGTAAGAGTGCAGAGGTAGGGCGGTCTAACAGTGGAAGGGGGAGGGAGGAGGGAGTGGGAAGGCCCTACACTGCAGAAAATAAAAAAATAAATGTAAAGGGAGGGAAGGCATGCTATGCTACAGAAAAATAGTGGTGGTGTGGGAGGTCCCGAACTAATGATCATGGGAGGAGGGGAGGTGTGGGGACTACTACCCTACAGAAAATAAAATAAAATAAATAAATACTTACATTTTGTAGGTACTGGCAGATTTTGGTAGACTGTCTGCCAGTAACTAAGATGGGGTGTAAAATGGGGGGGGGGTGAGGGAAGAGAGGTGTTTGGGAGGGATCAGGTAGGGATCAGGGGGTGGGAGGCCAATTTCTACACTAAGGGGCCTATTTATCAAGCTCCGTATGGAGCTTGATGCGTCGTGTTTCTGGCGAGCCTTCAGGCTCGCCAGAAACTGAAGTTATGAAGCAGCAGTCTGAGGTGGCGGACAAACATTGCTGGAAATCAACCTGATCCACCACGATCGGGTTGATTGACACCCCCTGCTAGCGGCCTATTGGCCGTGAATCTGCCGGGTCCGGCATTGCACCAGCAGTTCACAAGAACTGCTGGTGCAATGATAAATGCAGAGAGCGTATGCTGTCGGCATTTATCGATGTGCAGCGGACATGATCCGCAATATCGGATCATGTCCGCTCACACGTTCCTAAATAGGCCCCTAAAGCTAAAATTAACCTTACAAGCTACCTGATTAACCCCTTCACTGCCGGGAATAATTCTAATTCTAAAAATTCTATTTACCAAAAAGCAATGGTAAAGCCATGCATGTCTGCTATTTCTGAACAAAAGGGATCCCAGAGAAGCTTTAACAATTATTTGTGCTAGGATTGCACAAGTAGTATGTAAATAATTTCAGTGAGATATCCAAACTTTGTGAAAGAGTTAACAATTTTCTTTTATATGATCGCACTTGGCGGTAAAATAGTGGCATGAAATATACCAAAATGGGCCTAGATCAATACCTTGGGTTGTCTCCTTACAAAAAATATATAGTTTTGACAGGTAAATAGAAAAAGCAAGGCTCTATTTCTGTTTAAATGGAGTGATAGCAAAAATGCTAAAAATTCTTGGTATTATGGGCAAGTTTACCTCTGAAAGTCCCGATAGCGAAGGAATTAATTGTACCATAACTCTTCAATTCACTAAACATAAATATAGCAAACTATTAAAAAATGATACATGATTTGTACATTTTAAAGATCAATGAAAGATTTTTTTTTTATATTTTTGCCCAGCATATGTCAGAAAGTAACCCAGGCATTGCAATGAGCTGCATTCAAAGGGCTTATCAAATAAATTATCTACATGAATAGACTAATGGAGGATTTGGTAGCATTTTTTTAAACAAATACTAAAGGATTTTGATTGACTCCAAAACATTGTAAGACAATTTAAGACTGTTAATTTATTAGTGAACTTTGCAGTGTTATTACAAATGTAGAACAGTTCAGACATACCAGCCTAAAAAGTGAGATGTAAATGAGCTTGTGCACTGCTGTAAGCAGGCATTTGAGGTTCTTTATGCAGCCATCCCATACATACAGTCAGGCTCAAACTTCAAAAAACATGTAGTCAGTGTACTCTGCTTGAGAAGTATATTTCAGTATTGGGAAACACATAGCTGCCTCCCCAGGAAGAGAATTGCTTTGCATTTTTAAATACTTTTACTTCACACTTTCTAGAGAAGTTAGTATTTCGTACAATTTCCCTTTTAGTGCACTTACCGGCCCTGTGCAAGTGATATTGTCATTCCGAGGCAGGCATTCAGGGTGACAGGAATAGCATTTACCATCAATGTCATATTCTGACGGCTCTCTGCAATACAACCACATAAATAATAGTAAATGATCTACTATGCAGTCTGACCTCTTACACAAAATACTCACACATAATGTAAGGTGTTAGTGCATTCCAAATATTTTCAAACTTGTAGAATACGTTAGTTCATTTCAAGACTGCAGAAAAGCTTGTGATTACAAGATATTTACTGTGCCTTTAACACTTTAACCTTCACCTGGTCTTTATTGATAACCCTACCCTTCTCATATTTTGTTCCAATATTTTCCTTATTAGTTTTTCTACCATTTATATATTATAAAATCCTCTAAAGCATGGTCTTGCAATCCTTTGAAATTAATTTTCTATTCTAACTCATTTCATTGAACTTTTACAACCTTTGCTACATTATATATTTGTGAGAAATAATCAGTACCCGGCTGATTAAATAATGTAAATGTTTTTTCTAATCTCTTAAATTGTTATTGAACCACATTGTATGTATTTATTTTACTTTTATCTCAATGGGGATTGTGCTGAGATGTTTTTTTATTCTGAAAGCCGTTAAAAGTATTTAATTTATTCTGTGTAGTTTGATTTGACAACTCATTGTCCAATTTCGGTATTTTAATGTTTGTTTTAAAGAGACAGTTCATATATGTCTTTTGTCATTGGCTCACTAGATATGTTCAGCTAGCTTCCAGTAGAGCACTGATGCTCCTGAGCCTACTCCACAACAAAAGATACAAAGAGAACAAATCAAATTTGATTATAGAAGTAATATGGAACTTTGTTTAAAATCACATGGTTCATTTTAAAGGGACAGTCAAATCTACAATTTGTATTGTTTAAAAAGATAGATAATCCCTTTATTACACATTCCTCAGTATAACATGGCTATATTAAAGAGATGGTGAGAGTCCATGAGTCATCACATGTGGGAATCTATACCCAAGCATTGAAGTTCATGAGATAACCATGAAAGGGGGGGGGGGGGGCAAACAGTGAAGGCAGGACATTACTGATCAGGCCCCAAAAGCAGCCTCAGAAGAGGTATGCACATCAAAGTTATAAAACTTTAAAAAAGTGTGCAAAGAAGACCAAGTAGCTGCCTTGCAAATCTGATCAATAAAAACTTTAATATGAAAAGCCCAAGAAGTGGCAACTGCTCTAGTAAAATGTGCACCCAATGTGGCTTACAAATTAAGGCAAGGCAGATAAAGGTAAAACAGCCGTATCGTTCTGACCCTTGCAAGGACCAAAAAATATGAATAAAAAGAGAAGAAAGTCTAAAATCATTTGTGGTTTCTATATATTTCAGAGCTCTCACAACATCAACATTGTGAAGAAGATGCTCCTTGAAATTCTTAGGGGCTGGACAAAAACGAAGGGACCACAATTTATGGATTAATAGTGTCTGTAGATATTACCATAGGAGGAAAAGAGTAAGAAGAATGCCCTTAGCCTGATGAAAGGAGGTTTGAAAGACAAAATGGAAAGCTCAGAAACCCTTCTAGCTGAAGAAATAGCTTGAAGAAGAAGAGCTTTCCAGAATAAAAGCTGAATGTCTAAACCATGTGTCGTCTCAAAAGGAAGACTTTAAAAAATCCTCAAAACCAGATTAAGATTTCAAGGAGGATAAACTCGATGAATATCTGTTTAATTCTGATCAAAGTCTGAATGGTTCGATAATCCTCCTCCTGCAGGAACTCAAGAACTCTAGGAATTCTAAAAGGATTCCAAAGTAAACTTTTACGAGAACACCACGCAAAAAAAGTTTTCCAGACCTTATGATAAATACATGTGCTCACAGGTTTCCTACAGGGCCGGCCTTAAGGTATAGCAAGCGAGGCGGCCGCCTTGTCTCCGCGGTTAGGGGGGCCCTGCTCCCATTCAAAACCTTTTTTTTTGGTGCCATTTTTTTAAAAAAATTGGTGCAATGTCTGAGGGCGGTTCATTCCGTCACCGTCATGACCCACTTGATGAGTCAGTCAGTGGAGGAGCGGTGAGCCGTGATGGTCGGTGGGAGGAAGAGTTGGTATTGTGAGCAGCAGAGCAGGCGCAGCAGAGAGAGTGGGAGTCGCACTTGCAGGCACAGCAGGCATCAGAGAGAGAGAGTGGGAGTGGGATGTGTTCGTTAGGAGCTTCAGAAGAGTCATTAGACTGAGGAAACTGACGGGAAAGGGCATCAGCCTTTTTATTCTTGGTCCCAGGAAGGTAAGAGACTATAAAGTTAAAATGGGAAAAGAATAAGGCCCATCTGGTCTGTTGAGGATTGAGTCGATGGGCAGTCTCTAATTATGTCAAGTTCTTGTGATCCGTGAGTATATGAATGAGGTTGGTAGTACCGTCTAGCCAGTGACGCCATTCAGTAAGAGCCATCTTGATGGCTAGGAGTTTCCCACATCGTAATTCCTCTCTGCAGGAGAGAACTGCTTAGAGAAGAAAGCCACAGTATGCAATTTGGAGGTTGATGGGTCTCTTTAGGTTAAGACAGAACCAGCTCCTATTTCAGAGGCATCAACCTATAAGGTGAACTTTAAATCAGAATCAGTACAGGAGCACAGGAGCAGTACAAAAGGCAATTTTCAGATGTGAGAAAGTGTCCACAGCTACTGGAAGCCAATTGTTACAGTCTCTGTTTCATTTAGTCAGCTCAGTGAGTGGAGCAACAATCTTGAAAAAACTCTTTATAAAATTGCGATAATAGTTGGAAAGAATCTCTGTAACTCCTTCAATGTGGTGGACTGAGGCCATTCCAGAACTGCTTTTAGCTTAGTGGGATCCATGGTGAAACCTTCTTTTGAGATGATATATCCAAGGAATTGAATCCGGACTTGATGGAATTCACATTTATCCAATTTGGCTACCAGAGAATTATTTTTGAGATGAAGAAGCACCTGTTTCACATGCTCATGGTGCTCTTCCAGGGTGGTGGAGAATATGAGGATGTCATCCAGATAGACGATGACAGTACGATTAAGGAGGTTACGGAAGACATCATTGACAAATGCTTGAAAGACAGCGGGGGCATTGCACAGCCCAAAAGGCATTACGAGGTAAGAGAAATTGCTCTAGCTACCTCATTTGGGTCCATGCCCAAGTATAATGTAATGCTCGTGGGATATTTCTCTATCAGGTCAAACTTGTCCAGTAGTCTTCTTATCCCAGCGTCAAGTGGAAGGATAAGGAAATATCCCAGAATAAAATGAGAGGTATGAAATGAGGTAAGTAGTACTCACAGAAAATAGGGCTGTTCTTAAAATCAGCTGTACAGGAAAAAACAACAGAGAGGCCAGAGACAGGCAAGGTTCGGCAACAATAAGGCAATTCAGCAGTTCAGGGGTTAAACAGCAGAGTGTTCAGACAAGCAAAGTTCAGCAACAAGGTATCCAGCAGTTCAGGGGTTAAACAGCAGAGTGGTCAGACATGCAAAGTTCAGCAACAAGGTATCCAGCAGTTCAGGGGTTAAAAAGCAGAGTGGTCAGACAGGTAAAGTTCAGCAACAAGATAATCAAGCAACAATAGTAAATAGCACCCAGGAGCACAAAGAGTAGGTCCTATACTTGGGCAGTGAGTATAAGGAATACTGGTACTTATATAGGGACTGATTCATGCCAAGGAGAGTCTGAGGATCCAACCGGCATGAGGGGAATTGACGTGCTGCAATGACGTCATCGCCACACACTCACAGCAACCACCGCGTCAATGGCAACAGCCATAGCAACAGAGCAGCGCACCGAAGAAAGGAACAGCGGCGTGACAATAACCTTATCAGAATAAAACCTTTGAAACTAAGCATTCACTCACCATGCCAAGTTTTGAGCAAGGGACTGTGTGTGTGAGAGGGGGAGAAAGGGTGAGCAAGGGACTGCGTGTGTGCGTGAGAGGGGGAGATAGGGTGAGCAAGGGACTGCGTGTGTGAGAGAGGGGGAGATAGGGTGAGCAAGGGACTGCGTGTTTGAGAGAGGGGGAGATAGGGTGAGCAAGTAGGGTGATCAAGGGACTGTGTGTGTTTATTAGAGGGGGAGATAGGGTGAGCAAGGGACGTGTGTGCGTGAGAGGGGGAGATAGGGTGAGCAAGGGTCTGCATGTGTGAGAGAGGGGGAGATAGGGCGAGCAAGGGACTGCGTGTGTGAGAGAGGGGGAGATAGGGTGAGCAAGTAGGGTGAGCAAGGGATTGTGTGTGTTTATTAGAGGGGGAGATAGTGTGAGATTAAGGAAAATCCCCATATAGTGGGTCCTGGAAAAGAAATCCATATATTTAACCCTGTGTTCTCTTAATCTAGGGTAAACAAGAGGTTAAGTAATACACAATGACTTGTAACAATCAAGGGGTTAAGTCACTAGTTATACTGATTTTAAACAATGTTTGCACCATATTACTTTGTGTAATAGGCATCATCAAACATCTTTTATTTGTTAGTGTTAGTCAAGGTTTAGGATTTCTGAGCCATATTCTGATGCATGTCAAGCCTCCCCCTGAGCACTAAGCGTTCCTGGGAGTGGGTTGTTCCCCGGGAGTGGGTGCGGAGCATAACCTGGAAAGGAGGTGTCTGCTCTGTAGCAGGTGATTGGTGGACAGGTGTAAGTGTAAGCATGAGAGTGGCCAATCGCTGGGGGTGTCAAGGGATCAGGTTATTTTAACCCATTGTCTACCAGTGGATTCAATGTAGGTTTCCCTGGTTACCATGGAGTTAATTTTTCTGAAGGCTTATGTTAAAAATATCGCGGATATATAATTCCTTAAAAGCATATTCCCTTTATTATCAAAAAGTAAATCGCTAAAGCAAACCTGTCACATTGTAATATTAAAGTGATAACATAACTGCAGTGATCTACATCATTCCCTACAAATAAGTGATGATTAGCTGATGACAGACAGATGAAGCAATGATAGGATTCCTCGAGGCATGACCACATTATGTATAAATATTTTTGACTCAGCATATTCAAATATTAAATGCAAAATAGTATGCGTTTTTCCCCCAATTCAACACAGAGCATGTGTGCAGCTGACACAATGCAGACAGTGTCATATGCACATGGTGTAAAAGTTGAGCTGGGGATGGATTCATGTGAATTGTTTATTAGACTCAGCTGTTTCCTCCTTTGTAATCCTACAATTGGATAATAGTGATTTCATGTTTGTCCTGCAAATTTAGGACATAGTTTCGTTAACCGCATGACTTCTGGGGGACGAAGGCTTTTAAAGGAGAATTTGTACGACAAGTAATTTTAGGTAACGTGTATTACTCATGCTGATGCAGTGTAATTAAAGTGTCAGTTGGGCAATCAATATCAAATGAGAACAATATAACAGGGCTTTAACTCCCTGAAGAGGTGCGCTCATGGAAGGAGAAATGGATGGAGAAAAAGTCAGAAGTAATGGCAGCTCTTCCGATGGTTGCAAATGCGAAGAGGAGATCTATAATGGAAATAAGAAGGCGCCAAACATAGGGTGATATCATCACTGATCGGCACATGCTAAGGTAGCAGGCAGATGGAATACTTACAAACAGAGCGGCACCACGATGTGCCTAGTAACACAGACTGGGACCTCAACTGTCGCCCGAAAGACCAAACAATGGTGTACAGCAACCTCCAACAGTCACGTGAATTGTCTGGCCAATCACGGTCCGTTAGGCACACACACCTTTCTTCCAAACTTCCGAAGGAGTTGAATAGCAACAGTGTAGACAAAACGAGTGTCCCATACACTACAAACACTGGGAATTGCTGGTTAGAATAGGAGGGTAAAAAGGAGACCCACTCCAACGAGGTACTATAAAAACTATTTTATTAAAATGTCCTTAAAATCAGCAACACGTTTCTCAGCTACAAAGAGCCGTTTCATCAGGCTGTAATACATAGTTTGACAATCCAAATGCTTATGTACCTCTTCTAACCAATCACATGAATTTTTACTTGACACACCTTTCAGGGGGAGGATATAGTAATCGGAATAAATGCTTATGTTTTAAACAATATCATAGCAGTTAATGTCACAGCTTATGTTTGATCATTGACATTATATAATCACCTCTTTCAGTCACTATCCACTATCCAAATATATTCTTAACTTCATTATAATAAGGGCAACCCTCTACTACGTAATTATTAACTTATATTCTATTCTATACTTTTTCTTTCATTATTGACTCTATTGCCAAATTACCTATATTGTTTTTAGTTAGCCTTTTCTTAGGTTAGATGGATATTTTAAATTAATACATATACCCAATAAAATCAATTCATCTACAATACATCAAAATCCGGTATTTATATTCTAAGCCGAAATTCTTGTTTAAACATCCACATATGATTCGCACGCTCTACCATGACATCATATCACATTTCATTATTTACACAATTCAATAAAATTCAAAACCTATATATTTCATAAGTGTACTCAAATGAATAAATGTGTTTTTTTTTAAAAAACATTGATATAAAAACTAGCTTTCAAAAATGCACATACTATATCGTTTTCAATATAGTTTCACAGTTCACCTATGTGATATGTATTTGTCAGTAATTTATTATAGAACCTATATATCTTTTTTTAAAAATTCCTAAACAGGATCCATTAAATTCTTATTGGTAGGTGTTGATTTTAAATTAGCTATGATCTTTATAAACAGGCAACAGATGTTATTATATTGTATCTCATACCCAATTATAGCTATGTGACATCCCAAAAAGTATTAGTCACCTATCGATTATTAGGCCCTATATGATATATAATTATTTCATTTTTTGTTTGTTTGCTTTATTAGTTATTTTAGTTTATTTAAAGGCTGCAAGATCAATATTCATATTAAGACCTAGTGGATGTAAAGTTTGCAACCTGTATATCCAAAAGGTAATTTTTAGACAGCATGGGTTCCCATCATGTTTTACATTACAATGTCTAGATACACTGTGTAGTTTATAATTCTTTTTAATATTTCGGAAATGTTCTGACCATCTCACGCTTAGGCGTCTGCAGGTACGTCCTAAATATTGATATCCACAGACACAGGTTAGCATATATATTATGTAATTAGATGCACATGTCATTCGACTACTCATTCTATATGTTTTAAAGGTGACGTTAGATTGAAATGTATTAACATTATTGGTTATATCATCACACATCTTACATTTCTTGTTGTTACATTTGAAACTACCTTTTCTTAATGGTTCACTAATAGTGTTTTTATTTCCAAGATGATTCAAACTCTCTCTATTAGTTTTATTTTGCTTAAGATGAATCTTATTCTTAACTATTTTGCTGGGTGCTAAGATCCTTTTTAAATTTGGTGCCTTTTTAAAAACAACTGTAGGTTTTGTATCTAATAATTGGCCTAATATGGGATCCTTCATAAGAATTTTCCAATGTTTGTTGATACTCTTTTTGATCATGTCATGATTACAGTTATATTCTGTAATAAACATGACTTGATTCTTTCGACTCTCCTGAGATGGATTAGGGTTTTTAAAGAAATATAAGTTTCTATCATCATTTTTGGCTCTCTCATACCCACTGTTGATAATATGTTCTGGATACCTTTTTTCTCTAAATCTTTTCTTAAGGATTTTGCTCTGGAACTCATAATCTATTAAGCTGCTACAGTTTCTACGGACACGCTTAAATTTCTATGAAACGGCCATAGTATACCAGGTTCGCCCCAAAGTTTGAGTCATAGAGGTAATGCTGTTCAAATGACCCCATATATAAATTTGCATAACTTGGGGCGAACCTGGTACCCATGGCCGTCCCTCTGACTTGAAGATAGTATTCATCTTGGAAAATAAAACAATTATGATATAAAATGAATGAAATTAATGATAAAATCTTTCTGTATATCTGGTAGATATATATCTGCTTCTAAAAATCCTGAAATGGCTTGAATACCCAAGACATGTGGAATGTTAGAGTATAATGCTTGGACATCACACGTGATCCAGATTAGATCACGAGTGATGTTGATTTTTTCTAATTTACTGATCAAGTCTGATGAGTCCTGTATATAGGAGGTAAGACCTACTACATACTTCTGTAAAAAGAAGTCAACGTAGGATGAAGCATTATCTGTCAAACTCCCTATCCCTGAGATTATCGGGCAACTGGGTGGACATTTGGGGTCTTTATGCAATTTTGGGAGGTGATAGTAGAATGCTCGATTAGGTTCAGTTGGAATTAAGTCGTTTTTTTCTTTTTTGGTGACTATGCCTTCTTTAAAAGCGCACTCTACTATATCACCCAAAGTTGCCAAATATTTAGTAGTTGGATCAGATGACATTTTGATATAATAATTCTTGTCACTCAGGATTCTATTAGCCTCTATTAAATAGTCGGTCAAATCCTGAATGACGGTTCCACCGCCTTTGTCGGCTTGTCTTATAACGATTGATTTATCATTTCTCAGAGACTGAAGGGCCTGTTTCTCATTCCAATAAAGGTTCCCCTTTTTATTTCAACTTTTTGGAATCAAGTCTAAGTCATCATTAACCAGTTGTCTGAAAATTTCTATGTGGGCATTGTTTTGAAGTCTAGGAGAAAAATTTGATTTATTTTTAAAATGTGTATGGATAAAGCCTTCGCATAAATAATCCATTAAAGCTTCAGGCTCATATGTGGGAACAGTTTGGCTTTTAAGTCTGGCATCCATTGTGTCTAACAATATAGGTAATGTTGTTTCCTCTTTTAATTTTTTCTCTGCAAAATATTTTTGCATCGAAAGTTTCTGTGTGAATCTATTTAGATCAACAAAAAGGGAGAACATATTATGCGTGTTGGAAGGGCTAAATGACAATCCTTTTCCTAAAACCCTAATTTCGTCATCTGACAAAGAATGAGAAGATAGATTAAAGATGCCACTGCCTAGTTCCTGTAGTCTTGCCTTTTTTTGGGCTGTGTTTCTTCCTCTACATCCTCGTCTGTGTGAGGTCTTTTTCCTTTGTAAGGAGAGGTTAGGCTGACTACAGGTTCTAGGTAGCTTGCAATCTTTTTTTGTTTCCATATGGGTTGTCTGGGGAGCTGTTCTAAAAAATGATTTACTGAAGCAGATGATTGGGGATTAATAGTCTCATTACATTCAAAAGGCCTCTCATCAAAACTTTGGGGATTTAAATCACTCAGGGCATTGAACCTATTTGAGGTACTGATTTCAGTATATTCTCGAGGACTGTAGTTTCTTTCATTTTTGGTATGTTCTCGAGTGATCCCCCCTGGGGGTGCTCTTATGTAAGATGTCTGATTACTATAGGACGTTTGATCATTTGACCATTGCTCATTGGTATATGGTTTATAACGGTTATATTGGTCATGTGAATTTCTATCCCTATTTTGATGAGGATATTGTCTTTCATCCCTACTATACCCATAGTTTGTTGAATGGGATGGACCATTGTATGACCAATTACGATGGGGTGCCTGATATTGTTCAAATCTTGGCTTTTGTTGATTATATGTATTTTGTCTGTAGTCCCTATCCTGATAATTCGGTGTTTGCCTATTGTGGTTTTCAATCTTATGGTTGCTCGAATTTTTATTATTCCTATTATTTTTGTTCTTATTTTTATTTTTATGATGACTGACAACTGTCCATCTACCATCATATAGATGGTTATTGGTAGGTGTAACCGGTGTCGTCAAATGTTTCTCATCGTAGTACCCATTATTATTAGGTGTTTCTGTCTGTGTTTTCTGTTTATTATAGGTATAGATTTCACCTTTAAGATAATCTTCATTATCTCTGGCTAATTTGCGATTTTTATTTTCCATAAGTTCTTTTTGATAATTATCTGTTTTTTGCAAGACCATATAATTAAGCTCTTCATATTGTTTAGCATATTTAAATTTGTCTAAACTTTGTTGGACTACTTCTATCTCTTTGGAAATTTTCTCAACTAGCGACTTCCTGTAGGAGATCAAAATTTTCATGAGTGTTACTGAGCAAATAGTTAGTGTTTCTTCCCACTTGGTATTTAGTAGTTGGTCATCCTTAAAAGAACAGTTTTTAAGGATTCTTAGCCCTCTAGGGACTTGATTCACATCTACATATTTTTGGAGCATCTCTGCATCCAACCAATGTCTGCATTCATCATTTATTAAATCATCTAATTTTGCAAAAAGAGTGTGAATGGGCCTTTGATCAATAGATGTATCTTCAGTAGGGGCCACATTTGTTGATCCTACATGCGAGACTAATAATAATCTCTTATTATGTCTTTCATTAATAGAAAGCATATTTGGATGTTAATATACAATATATTTAAAATGAGTCTAAAATAAATTGTTTAACTTTTAGGATGTCTCTTTGGTCTATTTCAATTCAATTGATTTCTAAAATAAATTATGCTATAAAATATAAAAATGTGAAAAAATAGTGATACAATGTTTGAATAGTGTATAGCTATTTGCTATTCTTTCTGAAGTGCTTAAGTGCAATGGTTCGTAATTAAATATATAATACCATTCAATGTGAGAATTATCTAATTTATAATTAAATATATAATACCATTCAATGTGATGATAATTATCTTTAAAACTACATTAAATAACTAAATAAAGTGTGGTGTTAATTCTTGTCACAATTTCAAAATGTATATAAATGTGGCGTAGTCGTGCCAACTACCTAATGATACTACACTGAACTGTTTTGTGAAAATGGTGATTACTTCAATTGAATCGCTAACTAAAAACCACAGTCTTCAATCAATGGTACTCAAACACTAAACTATTTTCAGTGCGATCCTGCTGAATGTCATAAAAAGTAGATTTAAAACAATATTGTTACCGTATTCAAACGATCAATATTAAGCAATTATAAAACCTTATAAAACTGCAAATTAGTAAAGAGAAAGAAATGACTTAATATACCATGTCAGAATGTTAGTTTTAACACAATATAACAGTATCAAGATTTTAATACTTAGCAATTAAGTTCCTTGTTAGGAGTCCGGCAGCAACCTCAGGCGGAAAACAAATATCAAATGAGAACAATATAACAGGGCTTTAACTCCCTGAAGAGGAGAAAATGGATGAAGAAATAGTCCGAAGTAATGGCAGCTCTTCCGATGGTTGCAAATGCGAAGAGGAGATCTATAATGGAAATAAGAAGGCGCCAAACATAGGGTGATATCGTCACTGATCGGCACACGCTAAGGTAGCAGGCAGATGGAATACTTACAAACAGAGCGGCACCACGATGTGCCTAGTAACACAGACCGGGACCTCAACTGTCGCCCGGAAGACCAAACAATGGCGTACAGCAAACCTCCAACAGTCACGTGAATCGTCTGGCCAATCACGGTCCGTTAGGCACACACACCTTTCTTCCAAACTTCCGAAGGAGTTGAATAGCAACAGTGTAGACAAAACGAGTGTCCTATACACTACAAACACTGGGAATTGCTGGTTAGAATAGGAGGGTAAAAAGGAGACCCACTCCAACGAGGTACTATAAAAACTATTTTATTAAAATGTCCTTAAAATCAGCAACGCGTTTCTCGGCTACACAGAGCCGTTTCATCAGGCTGTAATGCATAGTTTGACAATCCCGCTGCTTATGTACCTCTTCTAACCAATCACATGAATTTTTACTTGACACACCTTTCAGGGGGAGGATATAGTAATCGGAATAAATGCTTATGTTTTAAACAATATTGTAGCAGTTAATGTCATAGCTTATGTTTGATCATTGACAAACATTGACATTCACCTATGTGATATATATTTGTCAGTAATTTATTATAGAACCTATATATCTTTATTTTTTTAATTCCTAAACAGGATCCATTAAATTCTTATTGGTAGGTGTTGATTTTAAATTAGCTATGATCTTTATAAACAGACAACAGATGTTATTATATTGTATCTCATACCCAATTATAGCTATGTGACATCCCAAAAAGTATTAGTCACCTATCTATTATTAGGCCCTATATGATATATAATTATTTCATTTTGTTTGTTTGCTTTATTAGTTATTTTAGTTTATTTAAAGGCTGCAAGATCAATATTCATATTAAGACCTAGTGGACGTAAAGTTTGAAACCTGTATATCCAAAAGGTCTCTCTCTGCCTTAATCTGAAAAAACGGTTGTAGAAATCTGATTTAGGGATATGTTCTATTGGGGTAATTTTTAGACAGCATGGGTTCCCATCATGTTTTACATTACAATGTCTAGATACACTGTGTAGTTTATAATTCTTTTTAATATTTCGGAAATGTTCTGACCATCTCACGCTTAGGCGTCTGCAGGTACGTCCTATATATTGATATCCACAGACACAGGTTAGCATATATATTATGTAATTAGATGCACATGTCATTCGACTACTCATTCTATATGTTTTAAAGGTGACGTTAGATTGAAATGTATTAACATTATTGGTTATATGATGACACATCTTACATTTCTTGTTGTTACATTTGAAACTACCTTTTCTTAATGGTTCACTAATAGTGTTTTTATTTCCAAGATGATTCAAACTCTCTCTATTAGTTTTATTTTGCTTAAGATGAATCTTATTCTTAACTATTTTGCTGGATGCTAAGATCCTTTTTAAATTTGGTGCCTTTTTAAAAACAACTGTAGGTTTTGTATCTAATAATTGGCCTAATATGGGATCCTTCATAAGAATTTTCCAATGTTTGTTGATACTCTTTTTGATCATGTCATGATTACAGTATGATTCGATTCTTTCGACTCTCCTGAGATGGATTAGGGTTTTTAAAGAAATATAAGTTTCTATCATCATTTTTGGCTCTCTCATACCTACTGTTGATAATATGTTCTGGATACCTTTTTTCTCTAAATCTTTTCTTAAGGATTTTGCTCTGGAACTCATAATCTATTAAGCTGCTACAGTTTCTACGGACACGCTTAAATTGCCCATAGGGCACATTTGTCTTCCATGGGAGATGATGATTGCTCCTATAATCAAGGTAACTATTACAGTCGACTTGCTTAAAATGGGTGCTGGTGATAATTCTGTTATTATCAAAACGTAAAAATAGATCCAAAAATACCACACCACTACTATCTATTGTGCTAGTGAATTTCAAACCTCTGCTGTTATTATTGAGGTGTTTGACAAAATTTTCAGCTGATGGTTTGTCACCTTTCCAGACGATGATCAAGTCGTCTATGAAATGGCCATAGTATACCAGGTTCGCCCCAAAGTTTGAGTCATAGAGGTAATGATGTTCAAATGACCCCATATTAAATACCAAGTGGGAAGAAACACTAACTATTTGCACAGTAACACTCATGAAAATTTTGATTTCCTACCGGAAGTCGCTAGTTGAGAAAATTTCCAAAGAGATAGAAGTAGTCCAACAAAGTTTAGACAAATTTAAATCTACTAAACAATATGAAGAGCTTAATTATATGGTCTTGCAAAAAACAGATAATTATCAAAAAGAACTTATGGAAAATAAAAATCGCAAATTAGCCAGAGATAATGAAGATTATCGTAAAGGTGAAATCTATACCTATAATAAAAAGAAAACACAGACAGAAACACCTAATAATAATGGGTACTACGATGAGGAACATTTGACGACACTGGTTACACCTACCAATAACCATCTATATGATGGTAGATGGACAGTTGTCAGTCATCATAAAAATAAAAATAAGAACAAAAATAATAGGAATAATAAAAATTCGAGCAACCATAAGATTGAAAACCACAATAGGCAAACACCAAATTATCAGGATAGGGACTACAGACAAAATACATATAATCAACAAAAGCCAAGATTTGAACAATATCAGGCACCCCATCGTAATTGGTCATACAATGGTCCATCCCATTCAACAAACTATAAGTATAGGAGGGATGAAAGACAATATCCTCATCAAAATAGGGATAGAAATTCACATGACCAATATAACCGTTATAAACCATATACCAATGAGCAATGGTCAAATGATCAAACGTCCTATAGTAATCAGACATCTTACATAAGAGCACCCCCAGGGGGATCACTCGAGAACATACTCAAAATGTAAGAAACTACAGTCCTCGAGAATATACTGAAATCAGTACCTCAAATAGGTTCAATGCCCTGAGTGATTTAAATCCCCAAAGTTTTGATGAGAGGCCTTTTGAATGTAATAAGACTATTAATCCCCAATCATCTGCTTCAGTAAATCATTTTTTAGAACAGCGCCCAAGACAACCCATATGGAAATAAAAAAAGATTGCAAGCTACCTAGAACCTGTAGTCAGCCTAACCTCTCCTTACAAAGGAAAAAGACCTCACACAGACGAGGATGTAGAGGAAGAAACACAGCCCACAAAAAGGCAAGACTACAGAAACTAGGCAGTGGCATCTTTAATCTATCTTCTCATTCTTTGTCAGATGACGAAATTAGGGTTTTAGGAAAAGGATTGTCATTTAGCCCTTCCAACACGCATAATATGTTCTCCCTTTTTGTTGATCTAAATAGATTCACACAGAAACTTTCGATGCAAAAATATTTTGCAGAGAAAAAATTAAAAGAGGAAACAACATTACCTATATTGTTAGACACAATGGATGCCAGACTTAAAAGCCAAACTTTTCCCACATATGAGCCTGAAGCTTTAATGGATTATTTATGCGAAGGCTTTATCCATACAAATTTTAAAAATAAATCAAATTTTTCTCCTAGACTTCAAAACAATGCCCACATAGAAATTTTCAGACAACTGGTTAATGATGACTTAGACTTGATTCCAAAAAGTTGAAATAAAAAGGGGAACCTTTATTGGAATGAGAAACAGGCCCTTCAGTCTCTGAGAAATGATAAATCAATCGTTATAAGACAAGCCGACAAAGGCGGTGGAACCGTCATTCAGGATTTGACCGACTATTTTATTCTAATAGAATCCTGAGTGACAAGAATTATTATAACAAAATGTCATCTGATCCAACTACCAAATATTTGGCAACTTTGGGTGATATAGTAGAGTGCGCTTTTAAAGAAGGCATAGTCACCAAAAAAGAAAAAAACGACTTAATTCCAACTGTACCTAATCGAGCATTCTACTATCACCTCCCAAAATTGCAAAAAGACCCCAAATGTCCACCCGGTTGCCCGATAATCTCGGGGATAGGGAGTTTGACAGATAATGCTTCATCCTACGTTGACTTCTTTTTACAGAAGTATGTAGTAGTTCTTACCTCCTATATACGGGACTCATCAGACTTGATCAGTAAATTAGAAAAAATCAACATCACTCGTGATCTAATCTGGATCACGTGTGATGTTCAAGCATTATACTCTAACATTCCACATTTCTTGGGTATTCAAGCCATTTCAGGAATTTTAGAAGCAGATATATATCTACCAGATATACAGAAAGATTTTATTTTATCATTAATTTCATTCATTTTATATCATAATTTTTTTATTTTCTAAGATGAATACTATCTTCAAGTTAGAGGGACGGCCATGGGTACCAGGTTCGCCCCAAGTTATGAAAATTTATATATGGGGTCATTTGAACAGCATTACCTCTATGACTCAAACTTTGGGGCGAACCTGGTATACTATGGCCGTTTCATAGATGACTTGATCATCGTCTGGAAAGGTGACAAACCATCAGCTGAAAATTTTGTCAAACACCTCAATAATAACAACAGAGGTTTGACATTCACTAGCACAATAGATAGTAGTGGTGTGGTATTTTTGGATCTATTTTTATGTTTTGATAATAACAGAATTATAACCAGTACCCATTTTAAGCAAGTCGACTGTAATAGTTACCTTGATTATAGGAGCAATCATCATCTCCCATGGAAGACAAATGTGCCCTATGGGCAATTTAAGCATGTCCGTAGAAACTGTAGCAGCTTAATAGATTATGAGTTCCAGAGCAAAATCCTTAAGAAAAGATTTAGAGAAAAAAGGTATCCAGAACATATTATCAACAGTGGGTATGTGAGAGCCAAAAATGATGATAGAAACTTATATTTCTTTAAAAACCCTAATCCATCTCAGGAGAGTCGAAAGAATCAATTCATGTTTATTACAGAATATAACTGTAATCATGACATGATCAAAAAGAGTATCAACAAACATTGGAAAATTCTTATGAAGGATCCCATATTAGGCCAATTATTAGATACAAAACCTACAGTTGTTTTTAAAAAGGCACCAAATTTAAAAAGGATCTTAGCAGCCAGCAAAATAGTTAAGAATAAGATTCATCTTACGCAAAATAAAACTAATAGAGAGAGTTTGAATCATCTTGGAAATAAAAACACTATTAGTGAACCATTAAGAAAAGGTAGTTTCAAATGTAACAACAAGAAATGTAAGATGTGTGATCATATAACCAATAATGTTAATACATTTCAATCTAACGTCACCTTTAAAACATATAGAATGAGTAGTCGAATAACATGTGCATCTAATTACATAATATATATGTTAACCTGTGTCTGTGGATATCAATATATAGGACGTACCTGCAGACGCCTAAGCGTGAGATGGTCAGAACATTTCTGAAATATTAAAAAGAATTATAAACTACACAGTGTATCTAGACATTGTAATGTAAAACATGATGGGAACCCATGCTGTCTAAAAATTACCCCAATAGAACATATCCCTAAATCAGATTTCTACAACCGTTTTTTCAGATTAAGGCAGAGAGAGACCTTTTGGATATACAGGTTGCAAACTTTACATCTACTAGGTCTTAATATGAATATTTATCTTGCAGCCTTTAAAAAAAAACTAAAATAACTAATAAAGCAAACAAACAAAATGAAATAATTATATATCATATAGGGCCTAATAATCGATAGGTGACTAATACTTTTTGGGATGTCACATAGCTATAATTGGGTATGAGATACAATATAATAACATCTGTTGTCTGTTTATAAAGATCATAGCTAATTTAAAATCAACACCTACCAATAAGAATTTAATGGATCCTGTTTAGGAATTTAAAAAAAAAAAGATATATAGGTTCTATAATAAATTACTGACAAATATATATCACATACGTGAATTGTGAAACTATATTGAAAATGATATAGTATGAGCATTTTTGAAAGCTAGTTTTTATATCGATGTGATATGATGTCATTTTAGATTAATTGATTTTATTGGGTATATGTATTAATTTAAAATATCCATCTAACCTAAGAAAAGGCTAACTAAAAACAATATAGGTAATTTGGCAATAGAGTCAATAATGAAAGAAAAAGTATAGAATAGAATATGTTAATAATTATGTAGTAGAGGGGAGCCCTTAATATAATGAAGTTAAGAATATATTTGGATAGTGGATAGTGACTGAAAGCGGTGATTATATAATGTCAATGATCAAACATAAGCTATGACATTAACTGCTACTATATTGTTTAAAACATAAGCATTTATTCCGATTACTATATCCTCCCCCTGAAAGGTGTGTCAAGTAAAAATTCATGTGATTGGTTAGAAGAGGTACATAAGCAGCGGGATTGTCAAACTATGTATTACAGCCTGATGAAACGGCTCTGTGTAGCCGAGAAACGCGTTGCTGATTTTAAGGACATTTTAATAAAATGTTTTTATAGTACCTCGTTGGAGTGGGTCTCCTTTTTACCATCCTATTCTAACCAGCAATTCTCAGTGTTTGTAGTGTATGGGACACTCGTTTTGTCTACACTGTTGCTATTCAACTCCTTCGGAAGTTTGGAAGAAAGGTGTGTGTGCCTAACGGACCATGATTGGCCAGACGATTCACATGACTGTTGGAGGTTTGCTGTATGCCATTGTTTGGTCTTCCAGGCGACAGTTGAGGTCCCGGTCTGTGTTACTAGGCACATTGTGGTGCCGCTCTGTTACCTTAGCGTGTGCCGATCAGTGACGATATCACCCTATGTTTGGCGCCTTCTTATTTCCATTATAGATCTCCTCTGGGCAATCAATATATAGTTTATATGTCTGGCAACTATCTATAATTTTTTTCAATATTTACTTTGCAGATCAATGAATCTCTCCAATGATCAATGAATCTCTCCAGTTTAAAATACATTTTATACTATTTTTATTATAAATGCTAAATTAAATATTTTGATCACTTTTCAGCATAACCGTTATTAGCTGTTATAATCACAGATGATTACACATATCCATAAGCATATTCACCCAAGTAAACTGACAGGCATTGCACAATAACATTAACAGTGTGCTCTGTCTGTTTTTAAAGGAAACAAGATAGTGTTGCGAGGAGACTTTGTATCTGTGTGCCAATTGGTGAAGTCATGCACCAAATCATAAACTACAAGTGTTACAAAAAATAAACTATGCTTTTTGACGTGGCTCTGCTGGTTATATTTTATTCTCTTCCTTGCATTTGCTTGCTCCTGGGATTGCACACTGCGACTGGTCTCAAGTGCTAAGATTGATGGCTACATTTATATCCACACCAGTGTAGCGTTCAAATCTGTGACCGTTGGACACATGTGCCTATTGTGGTTACAAAATCAGATGACAGACAGCTGTTCTGTCTGATTTTGCAACCAGTCACGTGCACTCAGGAATGTGGTGCCGTCACGGTCGCACATTCTGAGGAGTCGCAGATTTCGACAAGAAACCGGTGTTCTAAAATAAGTTGTCACCTATTCTGCCTTAAACAGCTGTTTGTAGGAGGTTGGGCCTCTAGCGCATGTGCAGTGAACGCCACAAACATCCAGCAGCTGATTTCACGTCACCGGAAGTGACGTAGGTTGCACATTCCTATGGTAGACAACTGTCAGTATGGACTACTTATAAATAATGGGCATATGTAAATATGGTAGAAGTCTCAGTACAAGCTGCAGTTCCCTATAGGCTCTGGTGTCATGTCACTGTCATCATTAGTAAGTGTGATGATGTCAGTATGGACTACTTATAAATAATGGGCATATGTAAATATGGCAGTACAAGGTCAGTGGCAGATGTCCCAGTACAAGCTGCAGTTCCCTATAGGCTCTGGTGTCATGTCACTGTCATCATTAGTAAGTGTGATGATGTCAGTATGGACTACTTATAAATAATGGGCATATGTAAATATGGCAGTACAAGGTCAGTGGCAGATGTCCCAGTACAAGCTGCAGTTCCCTATAGGCTCTGGTGTCATGTCACTGTCATCATTAGTAAGTGTGATGATGTCAGTATGGACTACTTATAAATAATGGGCATATGTAAATATGGCAGTACAAGGTCAGTGGCAGATGTCTCAGTACAAGCTGCAGTTCCCTATAGGCTCTGGTGTTATCCTTATGGCTTTCCTGGCATCTCTTTATTACACTGCAGGCTATGTGGATGTTGGGGGCTTTTTCTGTTTACTATTGCTGATAATCTGGTAGAGTGCTGTGTTTTTATTGCTTTTATTATTGAGTTTATTAGTATGTATGATATAATATCTAAAGCCAATAGTTTGTCTGCAGGTCGCTCACTGCAATTTTCCTCAGTTGCGAGCTCCAACTCCACAACTCCCTCAGCCGCCACTGGTGTTCTAAAATAGGTTGTCACCTATTCTGCCTTAAACAGCTGTTTGTAGGAGGTTAGGCCTCTAGCGCATGAGCAGAGAACGCCACAACCCTCCAGCAGCTGACTACACATCACCGAAAGTGACGCGGTAGTCAAATTCCTGTGGTAGACATCTTAATTTAAGACACCGGCCCATTTTTGGTTGAGAACCTGGGTTATGCTTGCTTATTGGTGGGTAAATGTAAACCTCCAATAAGCAAGCACTATCCATGGTGCTGAACCTAAAATGGGCTGGCTGCTAAGATTTACATTCCTGCTTTTAAAATAAAGATAGCAAGAGAACGAAGAACGATTGATAATAGGAGTCAATTAAAAAGTTGATTACATTTTCATGCTCTATCTGAATCATGAAAGAAATAATTTGGGTTCAGTGTCCTTTTAAATAAGATTGGTGTAGAGATTAAAGATATTAACAATTATATAAAAGGTTGTGTGTGAATATTGGTGAAAGGTATCTGGACAGTGTAACTATGCAAAATGATGCCTACTAAAAGAAAAGTAATGTGTAAAAAATATAATATATAAAAATGTGATTTATAAAAATGTGAAATGAAAAAAGCAATATGATAAATATGATAATTTATGTAAGAACTTACCTGATAAATTCATTTCTTTCATAGTGGCAAGAGTCCATGAGCTAGTGATGTATGGGATATACATTCCTATCTGGAGGGGGAAAAGTTTTCCAAACCTCAAAATGCCTATAAATACACCTCCCACCACACTCATACCTTAGTTTAATGTATAGCCAAGTAGTGAGGTGTAAAAAAGAGTAAAAAAAGCATAAAAAAAGAGGAACTGGAAAAAATAATGTGCTTTTATACAAAAAAAATCATAACCACCAAAAAATAGGGCGAGTCTCATGGACTCTTGCCACTATGAAAGAAATTAATTTATCAGGTAAGTTCTTACATAAATGATGTTTTCTTTCATGTAAGTGGCAAGAGTCCATGAGCAAGTGACGTATGGGATATAATACCCAAGATGTGGAAGTCCACAGAGTCACTAGAGAGGGAGGGATGAAATAAAACAGCTATTTCCGCTGAGAAATTAAATCCAAATATTAATTTACTTTTTCATAAAAATTATAAAAAACTCAAATCATAGGCACTAGAATCAAACTGAGACAGCTGCCTAAAGACCCTTTCTTACCAAAGACTGCTTCCGAAGAAGCAGACACATCAAAAAGGTATTTTTTTTTTAGTAAAAACATACAAAGAACATCAAGTTGCTGCTATGCAAATTTGATAAACTGAAGTTTCATTCTTGAAAACCCAAGATATAGCGACTGATCTAGTAGAATGAGCTGTAATACACTGAGGAAAATACTGCTCCTCCTCCAAATAAGCTTTGAAAATAAAAAAGCTCTGACCAAGATGCCAAGGAAATGGCAGAAGCTTTCAGACTTTTTCTTCAGCTAGAAAAAATAACAAATAGACTAGAAGTCTTACTGAAATCTAAGTAAAACTTTTCCAAGATAGCAGTAGCATTCACTGAAGCGGGTAGATGCAAAAATAGGAAGATTTGAATATTAAAACATCCTTTTTATTAGTAAAATATGAGACATAAAAGCACTCAGGGTACAGCACACAGGCACTAACAGCTGACGCGTTTCATGCCTGTAGGCATTTCTTTAGAGCTAAATAACAAGACAACAAATCTCTATTTGAATGTTACGAGCTGGACAAGGTAGCCAATCAAATTATATGAAAGACTAGTACGTCATTTCCATGTATACAGTCATTAAACATATAATCACTATTCACTTCAATCTTGTTTTCTAAAAATACATTACTATGTTGGCACAGCTGCACTTGATACTTATCAGGGCCGCCATCAGGGGGTGACAGGGGTGACTACTGTCAGGGGCCTGGCCAGCCTAAGGGGCCCGTCACCGTGACTGACATAGCACATTACAATATGTTTTAAAGGAAGTGACAAGTGAGCAGCACTTAGTGCTGTGAAAAAAATGCTAAATTCTGTTTTTTATTTTAAACTTTTTTAGAAAAATGGGGGGAGGGGCTTAAGACCCGGGCCCGGCTGCCGATGATGTCATTCTCCCCTACCCCGCCCACTGCTGTCACTTAAAGTTTGTTTTTTTACTGTCCAGCTGGTTTCCCGCCATTTCAGCTGCCAGTAAAAATCAAACTGGGATATATAGGTCTTCTTGACAGGAGGCCGGTGTGTTGTGATAGGTTAGGGGGCAGGAGAAGGGGTGGGACAATACAATAGAGTGTGCAGGATGGCAGGAATATCACTGGCCTTGCTATAACATGGCAGCATATGCAGAAGGTAACGGCTACACGTCTGGACTGGATATCACTCAGGGTGTGACCGCCGGACTCTGACCGGGATGCGTGAGGCTGATGGGAATCTGGATTCTGCCTTGAAAGGTATTCTTAGCTGAGGTGTAGAGGAAATTATAACTGCACTGGCCCATTGTGAAGCATACACACTTCATTCATCTTATTAATGCCTGTATATGTATTGCACTACCACTATTTGTGAGTGCTCAGAAGCTTGTTATGTTTTGTTTTCTCATATGTGCACAGTGCATGCGCTGAAGATCCCTTTACTAAGTAACATTAAATACCTAGCAGTAGGTTTCCTGCCCTCTTAATAGAGGTGTTAAGTCAAATTCCAATTTCTTTCGTTCTTGTTCTAAATTATAGCAGAGGTGATCAAAGATATTAAATGAATTTTAAAATATTATTTTGCAATACAATTCTTAGGTTCATATATATATTATATATATATATATATATATATATATATATATATATATATATATATATATATATATATATTAGCATATTCTTGCACTTTCAGGAAAACCTGTTTTTTTACACAGTTTGCACCACCTAACTTGTCATATATTTTTTATTCAGACCCCACATCACTAGATCATTATAACACACCTTTTAAAGGTGTTTTCCAGGAAGTCCACGGGTAATTTTTTAAAGTCAAAATTAAAACATTAATGATTTAGATAGAGCATACAATTTTAAAAAACTTTCTAATTTGCTTGGTTCTATTGGTATCCTTTGTTAAAGAGAATACATAGGTGGGTTCAGGAGCAGTAATGCACTACCAGGAGCAAGCTGCTAATTGGAGGCATCACACATTTATGACTCTTGTTATTGGCTCAACTGATGTGTTCAGCTAGCTCCCAGTTGTGCAGTGCTGCTCCTTCAACAAAGGATGCCAAGAGAATGAAGCACATGTGATAACAGAAGTAATTAGAAAGTTGTTTATGGGGTTCTGTCCCTTTAATTGATTTTATCTGTTGGTTTCCCATTTTTTGGCCGAAATATAAATGGCGGGGGTGGGGGAGTTGGGGGGGGGGGTGCCCTAACCACTGGCTCAGTCAGGGGCCCCAAAATATCTAGGGGCGGCCCTGCTTATTATTGCTACAAAAAGTAACTTAATCTATCTGCAAAACTAATACATTTATAGCATCATATCCTCAATAGAAACTGTCTATAACAGTACAAAGTTTACATAAGTTCATAACAGTTAAGAAAAGTCTTAAACCTCTATGCTCCACTAAAGTAACGCATAAGATGTACAAGAAGATGCTATTAAATAAAATGCTGGGCATAAGTTCTATTTCCTTGTTCTCTTAAAGAGGTATTCCATCGATACTCACATACCCAAAATAACATATATGAAGTATAAGGTCCGCTTATCTCCATATTTTTTATTATTATTTTAGCAAACATAACAGCATATGTCATTGATAATAACGTAAGCTGCTACGCTTTATTAATAACTCTGTATCTTCAAATAATGATGTATATATATATATGTGTGGCACTCACCAATTATAATGCTTAAGGAAAAAAAAGCCTTATAAAAGATAAATGCAAAATGTATATTTGTGTATGCCACATCATGTTTTTTGAAGATCTATCAATATAAAATAATTCTCCTAGTTCACCTCTCATCGACATGAATGTGATATGTACTCAGTGATCCATATATATAATTATTATCTACTTCTATCATTAAATCATTTTACATCACTGATTTTGTTTATTCCAAAGGATATCCTGTTTTTATAGTATGTATCCAAAATACCTCTTTTTTAATTAATGCTGCAAATTTATCTCCACCTCTAAGGCCCAAATTAATTTTATCTATACCTTGAAAGAAAAAAGGGAGACTAGTCAGAACCCCATGAGTGGCACAATGTTTGGCCAACGGAGTTTTGTGAAATTCTATCCTTCAACATCCTTGAGGTTAACCCTACATACTGCAAATGACAAATATTACATGTGATAAGATAAACTATATACGTTGAACAACAATCTATGTGTTCACAGATCCTATATCTTTCTCCAGTTTTAGTAGACTCAAATGCATCACCTGTTATCACATAGTCACAACTTTTGCACGGTCTCCTTCCACATTTATAGAAAAAAGGTTTTTTGGATAACCAGTTACTTATTCCTGATATATTACATTTTTTACTGAAATTCTTTCCAACAATGTCCCCAATTGTTTTAGACCTTCTGGGGACAAAGTAGCACCTCTTGGTTATTTCTTGTAGATCACTATCTCGATCCAATATTGGTAACCTTTTCCTAATGATGTCACATATATCTCTATATTGTCTACTATATTTTGTCACAAAATTAACACCATTAGTAGCCCTTGCTGGTT
Organism: Bombina bombina; assembly: GCF_027579735.1. Lineage (NCBI taxonomy): Eukaryota > Metazoa > Chordata > Amphibia > Anura > Bombinatoridae > Bombina > Bombina bombina. The sequence continues at coordinate 591,031,904 of NC_069503.1, read as the reverse complement.
TCTTTTTAGCACTATCTCTCAGGATTTTCCTATTCATTGCTGCAACAAGATTGGACGTTTCCACTAAATTAGAGATATCATTCCCCCTATCTGTTAAATCATTTGCATGTTGCCAGTAACTAGATATATTTGTACAATTTTGTCTAAGACATATATACTGGCCATTTGGGATGTCTTTCTTTACATGAGGTGGATGTGACGAGTCTGCCCTTAAAATGGTGTTCCCAGTGATTTCTTTCCTATAAACTTCTGTTACAATACTGTCCTTATTATGACTTAATTTAACATCCAAATACGGGATAAAATCCCTGGAGTAACTAAATGTAAATTTCAAATTCCCTTCATTATTATTTAGATGTTCAATGAAGCCATTTATCTCTTCTACTGTACCATTCCCTATTAATAACATGTCATCAATAAAACGAGTATAGAATTTTATATGATGTCTATATTTGTTCAGACTACTAAAGAGTAACTCATCCTCAAAACTGGCTACATAAAGATTCGCAAATGAGGGGGTGAATTTTGCACCCATAGCTGTTCCCCTTTTCTGCATATAAAATTCCCCATTAAATATAGAATTATTATGACTTAAGAGAAATGTTATTGCCTCAAGAATGAATATAATGAGATTCTCATAATAGGTAGAGTGTTTCCTTAACATCTTATTAATGGGCATAATTCCCAGATCATGTGCTATACAAGAGTAGAGGGATATTGCATCCACAGTCACAAACATGCAGTTATCCCCCACTCATGACCATCCAAAAGCTTTAGTAGATGTTTCATGTCTTTGAGAAACCCTGGGAGGGACTGGACCACAGGTTGAAGTTGTGTATCCACCCATTCCCCCAATCTCTCTCCTAATGACCCAATAGCTGATATTATTGGATGCCCCAGAGGATTTTGAAGCAATTTATGAACTTTAGGTAAATACTTAAATACGGGAACTCTGGGTGTATTGACATATAAATACTCACTCTGTTTCTCAGTCAATATAGACGATTCCTCACCTTCGTCCAATAAATGTTTTAGTTCACCCAAAAACTTAACTGTAGGATTAAAAGTGAGTTTTTTATATGTCTCGTGATCTTCCAATTGTCTGTAGGCTTCCCTAATATATTGTTGTCTATCTAACACAACAATCGAACCTCCCTTGTCAGAATCTACTATTACTATATTCTGATTGTTTTAAGTTTATTAGGGGCAATAAGTTCTCCTCTATTTAGGTTGCCATACTTATTAGATTTAGTTTGTGTCTGTTGCACTAGTTGTATAAGATCTTGCTCAACTACTGCATGAAAGATTTCAATAACATCATTTCTGGCCTGTACTGGATATAAATTCTTAGAACCAGCTAATTTAAAAGGCTGTTGACCAGATTTCTTTGTATCTCCCAAGTTTGATACCTGTAGGTCACAAAGTGCCACAACATCACACAATTCCTCAAAATTTAGTCTGATATCTAACCCCTTTATTTCTTGGATTTCCTGGTTTCCCTCATCCAAACACTGAAATGGTTCACTAGAATTACAAAAATGCTTTATCAATGTGATCTTATGTACAAAGCTATTGATATCAAGAATAGTATCAAACAAATCAAAGTCATGTGATGATGAAAAGCCCAGTCCTTTAGACAAAACCTTCTGTTCAAAATTACTAAATAACACTGATGACAAATTAATAATCTTCAATGACTGTGTTACTATTTCTTTTTCTTCTGTATTGCTCGACTGGGGTATCTCGGTGCCAGATCCTGCACAGGCTGTGTATCTTGCCCTCCTCCAGTCAGTCTGTTTTTTTTGGTCTAGATCCCATCTGTTCTGTAGTTCGCTCTTCTATTCGTATAGGAGTTGAGGTTGAAACCGGTGTTTTTGGAGATGAAACTTTTGAATCATTCTTAGCATTTGTACTGTCAAAGCTTGAGAATGTTACTTTTTTCGAATAATTGCTTCTGTCAATTTCCTCTTGTTCTTACCAGTTTATTTCTGTTATATGCAGAAAAGGGAAACAGCTATGGGGGCAAAATTCACCCCCTCATATGCGAATCTTTATGTAGCCAGTTTTGAAGATGAGTTACTCTTTAGTAGTCTGAACAAATATAGACATCATATAAAATTCTATACTCATTTTATTGATGACATGTTATTAATATGGAATGGTACCTTAGAAGAGATAAATGGCTTCATTGAACATCTAAATAATAATGAAGGGAATTTGAAATTTACATTTAGTCACTCCAGGGATTTTTTCCCGAATTTGGATGTTAAATTAAGTCATAATAAGGACAGTATTGTAACAAAAGTTTATAGGAAAGAAATCACTGGGAACACCATTTAAGGGCAGACTTGTCACATCCACCTCAAGTAAAGAAAGGCATCCCAAAAGGCCAATTGTACAAATATATCTGGTTACTGGCAACATGCAAATGATTTAACAAACCGCCTAAAAGATAGGGGGTATGATATCTCTAATTTAGTGGAAACGTCCAATCTTGTTGCAAATGGATAGGAAAATCCAACTGAGAGATTGTGCTAAAAAGAAGCCAGCAAGGACTACTAATGGTGTTAATTTTGTGGCAACATATAGTAGACAATATAGAGATATATGTGACATCATTACGAAAAGGTTACCAATATTGGACCGAGATAGTGATCTACAAGAAATAACCAAGAGGTGCTACTTTGTCCCCAGAAGGTCTAAAACAATTGGGGACATTGTTAGAAAGAATTTCAGTAAAAAATGTAATATATCAGGAATAAGTAACTGGTTATCCAAAAAACCTGCACCCCTGCACCTAGATTACGAGTTTTGCGTTAGAAGCTGTGCGGTGCTAACAAGCAGTTTATGCTCACTGCTCACTTACAGACAGCGCTGGTATTACGGATTTTTATAAACCCGGGGTTAACCGCAAAAAAGTGAGCGAAGAGCAAAATTTTGCTCCACATCTTACCTCAATACCAGCATTGCTTACGTTAGCGGTGAGCTGGCTGAACGTTCTCATGCACGATTTCCCCTTAGGAATCAATGGTGGAGAGCAGGCTGAAAAAAAAACTAACACCTGCAAAAAAGCAGCTCCTAACGCAGCCCCATTGATTCCTATGGGGAAATAAAAGTTATGTCTACACCTAACACCCTAACATGAAAACTGAGTCTAAACACCCCTAATCTTACACTTATTAACCCCTAATCTGCTACCCACAACATCGCTGACACCTTCATTATATTATTAACCCCTAATCTGCTGCTCCGGACACCGCCGCCACCTACATTATACTTATGAACCCATAATCTGCTGCCCCCAACATCGCCGAACCCTACATTATATTTATTAACCCCTAATCTGCCTCCCCCAATTTTGCCGCAACCTAACTACATTTATTAACCCCTAATCTGCCGCCCCCAATGTCGCCACCACTATAATAACGTTATTAACCCCTAAACCTGTCTAACCCTAACCCCCCCTAACTTAAATATAATTTAAATAAATCTAAATAAAATTACTACAATTAACTAAGTAATTCCTTATTAAAACTAAATACTTACCTATAAAACAAACCCTAAAATAGCTACAATATAACTAATAGTTACATTGTAGCTAGCTTAGGATTTATTTTGATTTTACAGGCAACTTTGTATTTATTTTAACTAGGTAAAAAGTTATTAAATAGTTATTAACTATTTAATAACTACCTAGTTAAAATAAAGACAAATTTACCTGTAAAATAAAACCTAACCTAAGTTACAATTACACCTAACACTACACTATAATTAAATTAAATTAAACTAATTGCACCTAATCTAATCCCCCTAACAAAATAAAAAAGCCCCCCCAAAATAAATAAAACCCCTACCCTACACTAAATTACAAAAAGCCCTTAAAAGGGCCTTTTGTGAGGCATTGCCCCAAAGTAATCAGCTATTTTATCTGAAAAAATTACAATTCCCCCCCAACATTAAAACCCACCACCCACACAACCAACCCTACTCTAAAACCCACCCAATCCCCCTGTAAAAAAACCTAGCACTAAACCCCTGATGATCACCTTACCGGGAGACAAGCCAGGAGAAGTATTCATCCAAGCCGGTCGAAGTGGTCCTCCAGATTGGCAGAAGTCTTCATCCAGACGGCATCTTCTATCTTCATCCATCCGGCATGGAGTGGGTCCATCTTCAAGACATCCGATGTGGAGCATCCTCTTCTTCTGACGGCTAAACACAGAATGAAGGTTCCTTTAAATGACGTCATCCAAGATGGCATCCCTTCAATTCTGATTGGCTGAATTCTATCAGCTAATCAGAATTAAGGTAGAAAAAATCCTATTGGCTGATGCAATCAGCCAATAGGATTGAGCTCGCATTTTATTGGCTGTTCCAATCAGCCAATAGAATGCAAGCTCAATCCTATTGGCTGATTGGATCAGCCAATAGGATTGGACTTCAATCCTATTGGCTGACTGCATCAGCCAATAGGATTTTTTCTACCTTAATTCCGATTGGCTGATAGAATTCTATCAGCCAATCGGAATTGAAGGGACGCCATCTTGGATGACGTAATTTAAAGGAACCTTCATTCTGTGTTTAGCCATCTGAAGAAGAGGATGCTCTGCATCGGATGTCTTGAAGATGGACCCGCGCCGGATGGATGAAGATAGAAGATGCTGTCTGGATGAAGACTTCTGCCCGTCTGGAGGACCACTTCGCCCGGCTTGGATGAAGACTTCTCCCGGCTTCATTGAGGACTTCAGTCCGGTTGGGTGAAGACATCTCCCGGTAAGGTGATCTTCAGGGGGTTAGTGTTAGGTTTTTTTAAGGGGGGATTGGGTGGGTTTTAGAGTAGGGTTGGTTGTGTGGTTGGTGGGTTTTAATGTTGGGGGGGATTGTAATTTTTTTTTCAGGTAAAAGAGCTGATTACTTTGGGGCAATGCCCCACAAAAGGCCCTTTTAAGGGCTATTTGTAATTTAGTGTAGGGTAGGGCTTTTTTTATTTTGGGGGGCTTTTTTATCTTGTTAGAGGGATTAGATTAGGTGTAATTAGTTTAAAATCTTGTAATTTCTTTATTATTTTCTGTAATTTAGTGGGGGGGGGGTTTGTACTTTAGATAATTTTATTTAATTGTAATTAATTGTATTTAATTTAGGTAATTAATTTAATTATAGTGTAGTGTAAGGTGTAATTGTAACTTAGGTTAGGTTTTATTTTACAGGTAAATGTGTCTTTATTTTAACTAGGTAGTTATTAAATAGTTAATAACTATTTAATAACTATTCTACCTAGTTTAAATAAATACAAAGTTGCCTGTAAAATAAAAATAAACCCTAAGCTAACTACAATGTTATATTGTAGCTAGCTTAGGGTTTATTTTAGAGGTAAGTATTTAGTTTTAAATAGGAATAATTTAATTAATTGTAGTAATTTTATTTAGATTTATTTAAATTATATTTAAGTTAGGGGGGTTAGGGTTAGACTTAGGTTTAGGGGTTAATAACTTTATTATAGTGGCGGCGACATTGGGGGCGGCAGATTAGGGGTTAATAAATGTAGGTAGGTGGCAGCAATGTTAGGGCCGGCAGATTAGGGGTTAATAATATTTAAATAGTGTTTGCGATGCGGGAGTGCGGCGGTTTAAGGGTTAATATATTTATTATAGTAGTGGTGATGTCCGGTTCGACAGATTAGGGGTTAAAATATTTATTTTAGTGTTTGCGATGTGGGAGGGTCTCAGTTTAGGGGTTAATAGGTAGTTTATGGGTGTTAGTGTACTTTTTAGCACTTTAGTTAAGAGTTTTATGCTATGGCGTTGTAGTGTAAAACTCTTAACTACTGACTTTAAAATGCAGTACCAGTCTTGACAGGAGAGGGTTTACTGCTCACTTTTGGTCAGACTCGTAATACCGGCTCTATGCAAGTCCCATTGAAAATATAGGATACACAATTGACATAAGTGGATTTGCGGTATTTCCGAGTCTGGCCAAAAAAGTGAGTGGTACACCTGTACTTGCAAGACTCGTAATACCAGTGGGCGTTTAAAAGCAGCGTTGGGACCGGCCAACGCTGCTTTTTAAGCCTAACGCAAGACTCGTAATCTAGCCGCTGGTTTCTATAAATGTGGAAGGAGAAAGTTGTGACTATGTGAGAACAGGTGATACATTTGAGTCTACTAAAACTGGAGAAAGATATAGGATCTATGAACACATAGATTGTTGTTCAACGTAAATAGTTTATCTTATCACATGTAATATTTGTCATTTGCAGTATGTAGGGTTAACCTCTAGGATGTTGAAGGATAGAATTAGGGAGCATCTTTTATCTTTAGAGGCAGAAGTTCCCAAAACTCCATTGGCCAAACATTGTGCCACTCATGGGGTTCTGACAAGTCTCCCTTTTTTTATTTCAAGGTATAGATAAAATGAAGTTGGGCCTTAGAGGTGGCGATAAATTTGCAGCATTAAGTAAAAAAGAGGTATTTTGGATACATACTCTAAATACAGGATATCCGTTTGGAATAAACAAAATCAGTGATGTAAAATGATTTAATGATAGAAGTAGATAATAATTATATATATGGATCACTGAGTACATATCACATTCATGTCGATGAGAGGTGAACTAGGAGAGTTATTTTATATTGATAGATCTTCAAAAAACATGATGTGGCATACACAAATATACATTTTGCATTTATCTTTTATATGGCTTTTTTTTCCTTAAGCATTATAATTGGTGAGTGCCATATATATATATATATAATTATTTGAAGATACAGAGTTATTAATAACGCGTAGCAGCTTACGTTATTATCAATGACATATGCTGTTATGTTTGCTAAAATAATAATAAAAAATATGGAGATAAGCGGACCTTATACTTCATATATGTTATTTTGGGTATGTGAGTATTGATGGAATACCTCTTTAAGAGAACAAGGAAATAGAACTTATGCCCAGCCTTTTATTTAATAGCATCTTCTAGTACATCTTATTCATTACTTTAGTGGAGCATAGAGGTTTAAGACTTTTCTTAACTGTTACGAACTTATGTAAACTTTGTACTGTTATAGACAGTTTCTATTGAGAATATGATGCTATAAATGTATTAGTTTTGTTGATAGATTAAGTAACTTTTTGTAGCAATAATATGTATTGAGTGCAGCTGTGCCAACATTGCAATGTATTTTTAGAAAACAAGATTGAAGTGAATAGTGATTATATGTTTAATGATTGTATACATGGAAATGACGTACTAGTCTTTCATATAATTTGATTGGCTACCTTGTCTAGCTCGTAACATTCAAATAGAGATTTGTTGTCTTGTTATTTAGCTCTGATGAAATGCCTGCGGGCATGAAACGCGTCAGCACAGTGCCTGTGTGCTGTACAGGGCTGCCACTAGAAATTTTGGGGCCCCTGACTGAGCCAGTGGTCAGGCCCCCCCCCCCCAACTCCCCCACCCCCGCCGTTTATATTTCGGCCCAAAAATGGGAAACCAACAGATAAAATCAATTAAAGGGACAGAACACCATAAACAACTTTCTAATTACTTCTGTTATCACATGTGCTTCATTCTCTTGGCATCCTTTGTTGAAGGAGCAGCACTGCACAACTGGGAGCTAGCTGAACACATCAGTTGAGCCAATAACAAGAGACATAAATGTGTGATGCCTCCAATTAGCAGCTTGCTCCTGGTAGTGCATTACTGCTCCTGAACCCACCTATGTAGTCTCTTTAACAAAGGATACCAATAGAACCAAGCAAATTAGAAAGTTTGTATGCTCTATCTAAATCATTAATGTTTTAATTTTGACTTTAAAAAATTACCCGTGGGCTTCCTGGAAAACACTTTTAAAAGGTGTGTTATAATGATCTAGTGATGTGGGGTCTGAATAAAAAGTATATGACAAGTTAGGTGGTGCAAACTGTGTAAAATACAGGTTTTCCTGATGCACTGAAATGACCTTGAGTTAGAAAAAAACAGTAAAAACCCATTCAAGTGTACCAATTTAGTTCACACATTTTAAATAGTCTCCATAGAATTACATGAAAGTGCAAGAATATGCTAATATATATATATATATATATATATATATATATATATATATATATATATATATATATATATATATATATATATTATATATATATGAACCTAAGAATTGTATTGCAAAATAATATTTTAAAATTCGTTTAATATCTTTGATCACCTCTGCTATAATTTAGAACAAGAACAAAAGAAATTGGAATTTGACTTAACACCTCTATTAAGAGGGCAGGAAACCTACTACTAGGTATTTAATGTTACTTAGTAAAGGGATCTTCAGCGCATGCACTGTGCACATATGAGAAAACAAAACATAACAGGCTTCTGAGCACTCACAAATAGTGGTAGTGCAATACATATACAGGCATTAATAAGATGAATGAAGTGTGTATGCTTCACAATGGGACTACTAGCACAGATGTGCAGTGCAGTTATAATTTCCTCTACACCTCAGCTAAGAAAACCTTTCAAGGCAGAATCCAGATTCCCATCAGTCTCACGCAACCCGGTCAGAGTCCGGTGGTCGCACCCTGAGTGATATCCAGTCCAGACAGTGTAGCCGTTACCTTCTGCATATGCTGCCATGTTATAGCAAGGCCAGTGATATTCCTGCCATCCTGCACACTCTATTGTATTGTCCCACCCTTTCTCCTGCCCCCTAACCTATCACAACACAGTTTGATTTTTACTGGCAGCTGAAATGGTGGGAAACCAGCTGAACAGTAAAAGAACAAACTTTAAGTGACAGCAGTGGGCGGGGTAGGGGAGAATGACATCATCGGCAGCCGGGCCCAGGTCTGAAGCCCCTCCCCCCATTTTTCTAAAAAAGTTTAAAATAAAAAACAGAATTTAGCATTTTTTTCACAGCACTAAGTGCTGCTCACTTGTCACTTCCTTTAAAACATATTGTAATGTGCTATGTCAGTCATGGTGACGGGCCCCTCAGGCTGGCCAGGCCCCTGACAGTAGTCACCCCTGTCACCCCCTGATGGTGGCCCTGGTGCTGTACCCTGAGTGCTTTTATGTCTCATATTTGTCTAATAAAAAGGATGTTTTAAATTTCAAATCTTCCTATTTTTGCATCTACCCGCTTCAGTGAATGCTACTGCTATCTTGGAAAGTTTTGCTTGTATTTAATATTGGGCGTGAAGGAGAGCCCTTGCAGCTGCAATCACTTCAAACGGCACCGGTGTGCTTCAGTAGCCGTTAAGTTCAGTTGAGAATGCCAAACCTACAGCTCTTTCTGGATCCTATCTGCATGGCGGACCTCCGATGAGATGTGGAGGAACAAGGATGGAGGTGTGGTTCCGGTAAGATAGAATTTCCACAACAGTGTGTTGCATTGTGAAGACTTACCTGCTGAAATACTGAGGTTTAAATGTATATATGTAATGTTCTCTCCCATATAAATACTACATAAGGGATTGCTTGTATTTTTCCTCCTGTGGACAACATTGTGTATGACAGTTATCAGTATAAACTGAGGAATCCTCTATAACTTCATGGTTTGTTTGTTTCAAGTTTTTTTGACATGCTGAAAAGTAGTTTCAACATAATATTGCAAAATTCTTACCACATTAAAAGAATGTAAAGACCCCTTAGGAGTATTCCTAGGGATAGGACACAAAGAAGAAACAATAATTTCTCAATTAATGTTGTTAAAAATTCACAACCTAATGCAAAAAAATGTAAGACATATCTCGCAAAACAGCTTATCTTGACGGAAATCAGATAAGAAGACTCACAAGAGAAAACAGACAATTCAGAAACTCTTCTAGCAGAAGAGAAAACCCCAGAAATAACATTTCCAAGAAAGTAGATAAATAACCAAAGAATGCAGAGAATCCAAAGGAAAAACCTGCAAAAACTTAAAAACCAAATTGAGACTCCAAGGAGGAGAAATTGATTTAATAACAGGCTTGATATGAAACAAAACTGAACAAAACTGAAAATCAGGAAGCTGAACAATCTGTTTATGAAATAAGACAGAAAAAACCCACGGCTAGATTTAGAGTTTGGCGTTAGCCGTGAAAACCAGCGTTAGAGGCTCCTTACGCTGGTTTTAGGCTACCGCCGGTATTTGGAGTCAGTGATTAAAGGGTCTAACGCTCACTTTTCAGCCACGACTTTTCCATACCGCAGATCCCCTTACGTCAATTGCGTATCCTATCTTTTCAATGGGATCTTTCTAACGCTGGTATTTAGAGTCGTTTCTGAAGTGAGCGTTAGAGCTCTAACGACAAAACTCCAGCCGCCTGAAAAAAGCAGGAGTTAAGAGCTTTCTGGGCTAACGCCGGTTCATAAAGCTCTTAACTACTGTACTCTAAAGTACACTAACACCCATAAACTACCTATGTACCCCTAAACCGAGGTCCCCCCACATCGCCGCCACTCGATTAAAATTTTTTAACCCCTAATCTGCCGACCGCCACCTACGTTATACTTATGTACCCCTAATCTGCTGCCCCTAACCCCGCCGACCCCTATATTACATTTATTAACCCCTAATCTGCCCCCCACAACGTCGCCGCCAGCTACTTACAATAATTAACCCCTAATCTGCCGACCGCAAAGCGCCGCCACCTACGTTATCCTTATGTACCCCTAATCTGCTGCCCCTAACACCGCCGACCCCTATATTATATTTATTAACCCCTAATCTGCCCCCCTCAACGTCGCCGACACCTGCCTACACTTATTAACCCCTAATCTGCCGAGCGGACCTGAGCGCTACTATAATAAAGTTATTAACCCCTAATCCGCCTCACTAACCCTATCATAAATAGTATTAACCCCTAATCTGCCCTCCCTAACATCGCCGACACCTAACTTCAATTATTAACCCCTAATCTGACGACCGGAGCTCACCGCTATTCTAATAAATGTATTAACCCCTAAAGCTAAGTCTAACCCTAACACTAACACCCCCCTAAGTTAAATATAATTTAAATCTAACGAAATTAATTAACTCTTATTAAATAAATTATTCCTATTTAAAGCTAAATACTTACCTGTAAAATAAATCCTAATATAGCTACAATATAAATTATAATTATATTATAGCTATTTTAGGATTAATATTTATTTTACAGGCAACTTTGTAATTATTTTAACCAGGTACAATAGCTATTAAATAGTTAAGAACTATTTAATAGTTACCTAGTTAAAATAATAACAAATTTACCTGTAAAATAAATCCTAACCTAAGTTATAATTAAACCTAACACTACCCTATCAATAAATTAATTAAATAAAATACCTACAATTACCTACAATTAACCTAACACTACACTATCAATAAATAAATTAAATACAATTGCTACAAATAACTACAATTACATAAACTAGCTAAAGTACAAAAAATAAAAAAGAACTAAGTTACAAAAAATAAAAAATATTTACAAACATAAGAAAAATATTACAACAATTTTAAACTAATTACACCTACTCTAAGCCCCCTAATAAAATAACAAAGACCCCCAAAATAAAAAATTCCCTACCCTATTCTAAATTAATAAATGTAAAAGCTCTTTTACCTTACCAGCCCTGAACAGGGCCCTTTGCGGGGCATGCCCCAAGAAAATCAGCTCTTTTGCCTGTAAAAAAAAACATACAATACCCCCCCCCAACATTACAACCCACCACCCACATACCCCTAATCTAACCCAAACCCCCCTTAAATAAACCTAACACTAAGCCCCTGAAGATCTTCCTACCTTGTCTTCACCATCCAGGTATCACCGATCCGTCCTGGCTCCAAAATCTTCATCCAACCCAAGCGGGGGTTGGCGATCCATCATCCGGTGGCTGAAGAGGTCCAGAAGAGGCTCCAAAGTCTTCCTCCTATCCGGCAAGAAGAGGACATCCGGACCGGCAAACATCTTCTCCAAGCGGCATCTTCGATCTTCTTGCATCCGGTGCGGAGCGGGTCCTTGTTGAAGCAGGCGACGCGGATCCATCCTCTTCTTCCGTTGTCTCCCGACGAATGACGGTTCCTTTAAGGGACGTCATCCAAGATGGCGTCCCTTGAATTCCGATTGGCTGATAGGATTCTATCAGCCAATCGGAATTAAGGTAGGAATATTCTGATTGGCTGATGGAATCAGCCAATCAGAATCAAGTTCAATCCGATTGGCTGATCCAATCAGCCAATCAGATTGAGCTCGCATTCTATTGGCTGATCGGAACAGCCAATAGAATGCGAGCTCAATCTGATTGGCTGATTGGATCAGCCAATCGGATTGAACTTGATTCTGATTGGCTGATGGAATCAGCCAATCAGAATATTCCTACCTTAATTCCGATTGGCTGATAGAATCCTATCAGCCAATCGGAATTCAAGGGACGCCATCTTGGATGACGTCCCTTAAAGGAACCGTCATTCGTCGGGAGACAACGGAAGAAGAGGATGGATCCGCGTCGCCTGCTTCAACATGGACCCGCTCCGCACCGGATGCAAGAAGATCGAAGATGCCGCTTGGAGAAGATGTTTGCCGGTCCGGATGTCCTCTTCTTGCCGGATAGGAGGAAGACTTTGGAGCCTCTTCTGGACCTCTTCAGCCACCGGATGATGGATCGCCAACCCCCGCTTGGGTTGGATGAAGATATTGGAGCCAGGACGGATCGGTGATACTTGGATGGTGAAGACAAGGTAGGAAGATCTTCAGGGGCTTAGTGTTAGGTTTATTTAAGGGGGTTTGGGTTAGATTAGGGGTATGTGGGTGGTGGGTTGTAATGTTGGGGGGGGGGTATTGTATGTTTTTTTTTACAGGCAAAAAAGCTGATTTTCTTGGGGCATGCCCCGCAAAGGGCCCTGTTCAGGGCTGGTAAGGTAAAAGAGCTTTTACATTTATTAATTTAGAATAGGGTAGGGAATTTTTTATTTTGGGGGTCTTTGTTATTTTATTAGGGGGCTTAGAGTAGGTGTAATTAGTTTAAAATTGTTGTAATATTTTTCTTATGTTTGTAAATATTTTTTTATTTTTTGTAACTTAGTTCTTTTTTATTGTTTGTACTTTAGTTAGTTTATGTAATTGTAGTTATTTGTAGCAATTGTATTTAATTTATTTATTGATAGTGTAGTGTTAGGTTAATTGTAGGTAATTGTAGGTAGTTTATTTAATTAATTTATTGATAGGGTAGTGTTAGGTTTAATTATAACTTAGGTTAGGATTTATTTTACAGGTAATTTTGTAATTATTTTAACTAGGTAACTATTAAATAGTTCTTAACTATTTAATAGCTATTGTACCTGGTTAAAATAATTACAAAGTTGCCTGTAAAATAAATATTAATCCTAAAATAGCTATAATATAATTATAATTTATATTGTAGCTATATTAGGATTTATTTTACAGGTAAGTATTTAGCTTTAAATAGGAATAAGTTATTTAATAAGAGTTAATTAATTTCGTTAGATTTAAATTATATTTAACTTAGGGGGGTGTTAGTGTTAGGGTTAGACTTAGCTTTAGGGGTTAATACATTTATTAGAATAGAGGTGAGCTCCGGTCGTCAGATTAGGGGTTAATAATTGAAGTTAGGTGTCGGCGATGTTAGGGAGGGCAGATTAGGGGTTAATACTATTTATGATAGGGTTAGTGAGGCGGATTAGGGGTTAATTACTTTATTATAGTAGCGCTCAGGTCCGCTCGGCAGATTAGGGGTTAATAAGTGTAGGCAGGTGTCGGCGATGTTGAGGGGGGCAGATTAGGGGTTAATAAATATAATATAGGGGTCGGTGGTGTTAGGGGCAGCAGATTAGGGGTACATAAGGATAACGTAGGTGGCGGCGCTTTGCGGTCAGCAGATTAGGGGTTAATTATTGTAAGTAGCTGGCGGCGACGTTGTGGGGGGCAGGTTAGGGGTTAATAAATATAATACAGGGGTCGGCGGTGTTAGGGGCAGCAGATTAGGGGTACATAGGGATAATGTAAGTTGCGGCGGTGTACGGAGCGGAAGATTAGGGGTTAATAATATAATGCAGGGGTCAGCGATAGCGGGGGCGGCAGATTAGGGGTTTATAAGTGTAAGGTTAGCGGTGTTTAGACTCGGGGTACATGTTAGGGTGTTAGGTGCAGACATAGGAAGTGTTTCCCCATAGGAAACAATGGGGCTGCGTTAGGAGCTGAACGCTGCTTTTTTGCAGGTGTTAGGTTTTTTTTCAGCTCAAACAGCCCCATTGTTTCCTATGGGAGAATCGTGCACGAGCACGTTTTTGAGGCTGGCCGCGTCCGTAAGCAACTCTGGTATCGAGAGTTGCATTTGCGGTAAAAATGCTCTACGCTCCTTTTTTGGAGCCTAACGCAGCATTTGTTTGAACTCTCGATACCAGAGTTAATTTTATGGTGCGGCCAGAAAAAAGCCCGCGGAGCGTTAACAGCCCTTCTACCGCCAAACTCCAAATCTAGGCCCCAGAGATTAGTCATTTCAAAGGATTTACATACTAAAAACCAGAATTCAGATCATCCTGAAGAAACTGTAAAATCCTAGGAATTAAAAAAAAATGCCAAGAATAATCATGAGTGGAGCACCATGACATATAGGATTTCCAAACCCTAAATTAAAATTTCCTTGAAACAGATTTATAAGCCTGTATCATAGAGAAAAAATAAAAGTCATAAAAACTTTTATAAACAAAAATTAACGGCTAGATTTAGAGTTCTGCGGCAAAAGGGGTGCGTTAACTACGCATGCTTTTTTCCGCTGGTATTTAGAGTTCACAGAATGGCTGCGTTAGGCTCCAAAAAAGGGAGCGTAGAGCATATTTACCGCCACTGCAACTCTAAATACCAGCGTTGCTTACGGACGCGGCCAGCTTCAAAAACGTGCTCGTGCACGATTCCCCCATAGAAAACAATGGGGCCATTTGAGTTGAAAAAAAGCAGCGTTTAGCTCCTAACGCAGCCCCATTGTTTTCTATGGGGAAACACTTCCTACGTCTGCACCTAACACTCTAACATGTACCCCTAGTCTAAACACCCCTAATCTTACACTTATTAACCCCTAATCTGCGCCCCCACTATCGCTGACACCTGCATATTTTTTTAACCCCTAATCTGCCGCTCCGTACACCGCCGCAACCTACATTATACCTATGTACCCCTAATCTGCTGCCCCTAACACCTCCGACCCCTATATTATATTTACTAACCCCTAATCTGCCCCCCACAACGTCGCCGCCAGCTACCTACGATAATTAACCCCTAATCTGCAGACCGGGTCTCGCCGCTACTCTAATAAATGTATTAACCCCTAAAGCTAAGTCTAACCCTAACACTAACACCCCCCTAAGTTAAATATAATTTAAATCTAACAAAATAAATTAACTCTTATTAAATAAATTATTCCTATTTAAAGCTAAATACTTACCTGTAAAATAAATCCTAATATAGCTACAATATAAATTATAATTATATTGTAGCTATTTTAGGATTAATATTTATTTTACAGGCAACTTTGTAATTATTTTAACCAGGTACAATAGCTATTAAATAGTTAATAACTATTTAATAGCTAAAATAGTTGAAATAATTACAAAATTACCTGTAAAATAAATCCTAACCTAAGTTACAATTAAACCTAACACTACACTATCAATAAATAAATTAAATAAACTACCTACAATTACCTACAATTAAACCTAACACTACATTATCAATAAATTAATTAAATATAATATCTACAAATAACTACAATTAAATAAATTAACTAAAGTACAAAAAATAAAAAAGAACTAAGTTACAAAAAATAAAAAATATTTACAAACATTAGAAAAATATTACAACAATTTTAAATTAATTACACCTACTCTAAGCCCCCTAATAAAATAACAAAGACCCCCAAAATAAAAAAATGCCCTACCCTATTCTAAATTAAAAAAGTTCAAAGCTCTTTTACCTTACCAGCCCTGAAAAGGGCCATTTGCGGGGCATGCCCCAAATAATTCAGCTCTTTTGCCTGTAAAAAAAAAACATACAATACCCCCCCCCAACATTACAACCCACCACCCACATACCCCTAATCTAACCCAAACCCCCCTTAAATAAACCTAACACTAAGCCCCTGAAGATCTCCCTACCTTGTCTTCACCACACCGGGTCCCGATCTGTCCAGAAGAGCCTCCGAAATCTTCATCCAAGCCCAAGCGGGGGCTGAGGAGTGACGTCCATCCTCCGGCTGAAGTCTTGATCCAAGCGGGTGCTGAAGAAGTCCATCATCGGGATGAAGTCTTCTATGAAGCGGCATCTTCAATCTTCTTTCTTCCGGAGCCATCATCTTCCAGCCGACGCGGATCCATCCTCTTCTACCGACGCCTACTCGCAGAATGACGGTTCCTTTAAATGACGTCATCCAAGATGGCGTCCGTCGAATTCCGATTGGCTGATCGGAACGGCCAATAGAATGCGAGCTCAATCTGATTGGCTGATCCAATCAGCCAATCGGATTGAACTTGAATCTGATTGGCTGATTCCATCAGCCAATCAGAATTTTCCTACCTTAATTCCGATTGGCTGATAGAATCCTATCAGCCAATCGAAATTCGACGGACGCCATCTTGGATGACGTCATTTAAAGGAACCGTCATTCGGCGAGTACGCGTCGGTAGAAGAGGATGGATCCGCGTCGGCTGGAAGATGATGGCTCCGAAAGAAAGAAGATTGAAGATGCCGCTTCATAGAAGACTTCATCCCGATGATGGACTTCTTCAGCGCCCGCTTGGATCAAGACTTCAGCCCGATGATGGATTTCTTCAGCCGCCGCTTGGATCCAGACTTAAGCCGGAGGATGGACGTCACTCCTCAGCCCCTGCTTGGGCTTGGATGAAGATTTCGGAGACTCTTCTGGACAGATCGGGACCCGGTGTGGTGAAGACAAGGTAGGGAGATCTTCAGGGGCTTAGTGTTAGGTTTATTTAAGGGGGGTTTGGGTTAGATTAGGGGTATGTGGGTGGTGGGTTGTAATGTTGGGGGGGGTATTGTATGTTTTTTTTTTACAGGCAAAAGAGCTGAATTATTTGGGGCATGCCCCGCAAAGGGCCCTTTTCAGGGCTGGTAAGGTAAAAGAGCTTTTCTATTTTAATTTTAGAATAGGGTAGGGCATTTTTTTATTTTGGGGGGCTTTGTTATTTTATTAGGGGGCTTAGAGTAGGTGTAATTAGTTTAAAATTGTTGTAATATTTTTCTAATGTTTGTAAATATTTTTTTATTTTTTGTAACTTAGTTCTTTTTTATTTTTTGTACTTTAGTTAGTTTATTTCATTGTATTTATTTGTAGGTATTGTATTTAATTAATTTATTGATAGTGTAGTGTTAGGTTTAATTGTAGATAATTGTAGGTATTTTATTTAATTAATTTATTGATAGTGTAGTGTTAGGTTTAATTGTAACTTAGGTTAGGATTTATTTTACAGGTAATTTTGTAATTATTTTAACTAGGTAACTATTAAATAGTTCTTAACTATTTAATAGCTATTGTACCTGGTTAAAATAAATACAAAGTTGCCTGTAAAATAAATATTAATCCTAAAATAGCTACACTATAATTATTATTTATATTGTAGCTATAGTAGGGTTTATTTTACAGGTAAGTATTTAGATTTAAATAGGAATAATTTATTTAATAAGAGTTAATTTATTTTGTTAGAATAAAATTATATTTAACTTAGGGAGGTGTTAGGGTTAGGGTTATAATTAGCTTTAGGGGTTAAAAAATTTATTAGAGTAGCGGTGAGCTCCGGTCGGCAGATTAGGGGTTAATACTTGAAGTTAGGTGTCGGCGATGTTAGGGAGAGCAGATTAGGGGTTAATACTATTTATTATAGGGTTATTGAGGCGGGAGTGAGGCGGATTAGGGGTTAATACATTTATTATAGTAGCGGTGCGGTCCGGTCGGCAGATTAGGGGTTAATAAGTGTAGGTAGGTAGCGGCGACGTTGGGGGCGGCATATTAGGGGTTAATAAATATAATATAGGGGTCGGCGGTGTTAGGGGCAGCAGATTAGGGGTTCATAGGGATAACGTAGGTGGCAGCGGTGTGCGGTCGGCAGATTAGGGGTTAAAAAATTTTAATAGAGTGGCGGCGATGTGGGGGGACCTCGGTTTAGGGGTACATAGGTAGTTTATGGGTGTTAGTGTACTTTAGAGCACAGTAGTTAAGAGCTTTATAAACCGGCGTTAGCCCAGAAAGCTCTTAACTACTGACTTTTTTCTGCGGCTGGAGTTTTGTCGTTAGATTTCTAACGCTCACTTCAGCCAAAACTCTAAATACCAGCGTTAGGAAGATCCCATTGAAAAGATAGGATAAGCAAATTGCGTAGGGGGATCTGCGGTATAGAAAAGTCGCGGCTGCAAAGTGAGCGTTAGACCCTTTCCTGACTGACTCCAAATACCAGCGGGCGGTAAAAACCAGCGTTAGGAGCCTCTAACGCTGGTTTTGACGGCTACCGCCAAACTCTAAATCTAGGCCTAAGTGTTCAAATTCCATGCCTTCAAATTTAAAAATTTGAAATCCTATGAAAAACTGGGCCTTGAGACAAAAAAAGGTCTGGACTTATAAAAAGAAACCAAAGCTGGCAACTGGACATTCGGACAAAGACCGCATACCAAAACTTGAAGAGCCACACTGGTGCTATCAGAAACACATAAGATTGTTCCATTATGATCTTGGAGATCACCCTTTGGAAGAAGAACCAGAAACAGAAAAAAGAAAGCAGATTGAGAAAACAGAGAACTGCTAAAGCATTCATCATTTCCTCCTGAAAATCACCAAACCTGGAAAGGTATCTGAAGATTCCTGTTCAGGCGAGAAGCCAACAGATCTATTTCTAGAAGACCCCACATCTGTACAATTTGAAAAACTAATCTGGAGGGAGAAACCACTCACCCGGATGAATAAAATTACGGCTGAAATAATCTACTTCCCAATTGTCTACACCTGAGATATGAATCGCAGAGTTTTGACAAGAGTTGGATTCTGCCCAAGGAAATATCAAAGATACTTCTTTTATCGCTAAAGGACTGCAAGTCCCCCTTGATGATTGGTATGTCACTGTCTGTGACATTGTCTGATTGAAAACAAAGTAAAGTACTCTCTTCATATAGAGGTCAAGCCTGAAAAGCTCTAAAAATAGCACAAAGTTCTAAATATTGATTGGAAACCTCGCCTCTTGAGGATTCCAAACCCCTTGTGCTGTCAGACATCCCCAGACAGCTCCCCAACCTGAAAGACTTGCATCTGTTGTGATCACAATCCAGGAAGGACGAACAAAGGAGGCCCCTTTAAACAATAAGGTGATGGTTAAACCACCAAGTCAGAGAAAGCTGAGTGTTGGGATTAAAGTATATCAGCTGTGATAACTGAATATAATCCCTGCACCACTGGTGCAATATGCAAAAGCATTAGAGGTTTCATATGAAAATGAGCAAAGGAGATTGCGTCTGATACAGCGATCATAAGACCTAAAACTTTCAAGCAGATAATCACTGAAGAGAATTATAGAGACTGAAGATTTAGACAAGCTAAGACCATTTTAATCAATCTCTTGTCTGTTAGAGAAAGAGCCATGGACACTGAATGTATCTTGGAAACCTAAGAGAGTGACCTTGTCTGAAGAATCAAGAAACTCTTAGGTAAATCGATCCTCCAACCATATACTTGAAGAAACAACATTAGTTGTTTTGTGTGAGATTCAACTAAAAGAAAAAACTGAACTAGTACCACATCGTCCAAAAACAGTACAATATCTTACCCTATGATTACAGAAAGAACACCAAGAACCTTCGAAAAAAGTTTTGGTGCTGTTGCTAAGCGAAATGGAAAAGCAACAAATTGGTAATGCTTGTCTAGAAAAAAGAATATCAGAAAGCAATAGTGGTCTGGCTGAATCGAAAAGTTAAAATAAGCGACCTGTAAGTCTATAGTGGACATTAAATAACCTTGCTAAGGGTAGAATAGTTCTTATAGTAACCATCTTGAAAGTTGAGACTCTTACAAAACTATTTAAAGCTTTCAGATCAAGGATTGGATCTGAAAAAAATATTCCCTCTTAGGAACAATAAATAGATTGAAAATAGAAATCCAATCCCTGTTCTTGCTGAGGAACTAGTACATTCACCCCTCAAAAAACTAGTTCTGAAACACATTTCAGAAAAACCTGAGCATTTACAGGGTTTGTTGCAACATGAGAAAGAAAGAATCTTCCCAAGGAAGCTCTCATTCTAAAATCTATTTGAAACCCTTGAGAAACGACAGTCTATTGATTTTGGACTGATCCTGTCCAAATGTATTGAAATAACTTAATCTGCCCCCCTCCACACCAAAAGAACTGGTTTGAGGGCCGCACCTACATGCAGACTTAAAGGCTAAATTAGGTTTCTTATAAGGCTTGGAATTATTCCAATTCGGAGATAGTCTCTAATTAGAGCCAGAAGCCTTTAGGAAAATTAGAGGTTTTCTGTGCTCTATTCTGACAAAAGGAATGAAAATATATAAGAGCTTCAAATTTACCCTTAAATTACTTATCTAAGGGCAGAAAAAACTCCCTTATCCCCAGTTATAATGGAGATAATACAATCCAATTGAGAACCAAACACATTATTACCCTGACAAGATAGAGATAATAATTTAGATCTAGGCACCATGTCAGAATTTCAAGATTCAAACCATAAAGCTCTTCAAAATAGAATAGCTAAAAACAAAGATTTAACATTAATCTTAAATGACATTAAATACAGTATCATAAATAAAATAATTCACATATTGAAGCAAAAAACAATGTTATATACTTCAGAATCTGATAACTGCTACGCTGACTGTCCAACCAGAAAGTTGAAGCAGAAGCAACATCATCCTAAGAATATAAACAATATGTAAATATGCTCTTTTAAGGTAAGATTCAAGCTTCCTTAAAGGATCCTAAAATAATAAGTACTATCTTCCATAGGAATAGCAGTACTTTCCCAAAAAGAAACCAGGTTTAGACCATTCTTTAGCAAACATATTACAGATAGCATCTAGAATAGGAACAAAAACCTCAGGAGCAACCTTAAAAATCTTTAAACACAGAATTTAAATTATTATCAACTTAGATATTAGGAGAACTAGACTCCTCAATACATAAGGTTAACAATACTTCCTTAAAAGAGAACGAAAATGTTCAATTTGAAAAAAGAAGATTAGTCAATTACTATCTCTGATTCAGGATCCTCTGAGAGAAAGGAACACTCATCAGCAGTAGATACTTAAGTATGCTGTCAGTCAGTACAAATTTTATTAAATCTATAACGAGTTTGGAAAGACCTTTACATTAATTGAAGGCGCAATAGCAGTCATAGCCTTCTTATGGCTGCAGCAGTAACATTTTTATATTTGCAGAACTTTTAGGTACATTAAACTGAGCAAGTAAAAACAGTAAATATAATTGTACATATAGAAACATTATCAGCATATAATAATATGATAAAATAAGTACCCGTAATTAAGCAGAGGGAATAAAATCAGCTTGACAATAATAACACACTTAGCTTTTGGTAGAATTGTGTTCAGGCATCTTGGTTTCTACAGTAACATCAGAGGCAGGATTAGTTTGAGATATCTTGCAAAATGTAACAAAAAAGAAAAATAACATTTAGACAAAATATCCAATTTCCACAATATAACAGTTTCAGAAAATAGGAAAAATTAATGATAGAATTTTTAAAGAAAAAAAATAAAAAGCAAAACATCATAGCTCTCTATAATAAAATGAAAGCAGAGAGCAAAAGAGGGAGAGGCTTAAAGTGAATGTCAATTTTGATGCTAAAGTGCCCGGTTTTTAAAAATTTGATTAAAAACAGGGCACTTTAATTCATCAAAATTTACATTTCACTCCTGTTGAGAGAAAAAACTTACCTTTTAAACTTCACAGCAGCTCCAGCTTCCTCCGCCCGTCGCAAAGCCTCTTCCTGGGTCTAAAATGAGGAATCCGGCTTTCTCCAATCACGGTGTTGAATCAGACACTGAATCCCCAGGGGGGGAAGCCGTGATTGAAGGATGACCTATCCATCATTTCTGACATCAGAAATGGATTGCAACGACCGGAGGAAGCTGGAGCTGCTGTAAAGATTAAAAGGTAAGTTTTTTTTCACAACGAGTAAAATGTATATTTTGATGATTTAAAATGCCCCTGTTTTTAATCGAATTTTTAAAAAACGGGCACTTTAGCATCAAAATTGACATTCACTTAAATATAACAAATTTAGGCACCAAAAATGACGCAAACAAAGATGACGCAAATGCAGAGAAATAAACTTTTGGTGACAAAGCTAACACAATAATATTACGCAACCTGCGTCACAACAGACGCAACTTCGCACCAAGAATGATGCAATAAAAACCAGCATTTTGCGTTCCTGCAAGCCTAGTTTGCCCGCAAAAATTTTGAAACACAAAGTCAAATTAAGGTTAGAAAAAAATTTACTTAAATAAACTCCCCAAAATATAAATTCCATAGTGAAACTGTTAGTCTGCAAAAGGGAAATAAACATAGGCCTGACTCATGGCAAATATAAGCAAATATATATATTTAAAACTTTATAACATAAAGTGCCAAACATAGCTGAGAGTGTCTTAAAAAAGTATACATACTTACCAGAAGACACCCATCCACATATAGCAGACAGCCAAACCAGTACTGAAAAATATCAGCAGAGGTAATGGTATAGGAGTATAACGTCAATCTTTAAAGGAAGGCAGGGGATGAATCCCTGCGACAGATTACAGAGAGCCTTTGAAAGGATTTCCCATGGGTGAAACCACTAAATCAACAGGCAATACTCCCTTCACATCCCTCTGACAAACACTGTACTCTGAGAGGAATTGGGCTTCAAAATGCTTAGAAGCGCCTATCATAGAAGAAATCAAGCACATCTTGCTTTACCACCTCCATAAGAGGCTAAGGCCTAGATTTAGAGTTTTGCTGTAGCCATCAAAACCAGCGTTAGAGGCTCCTAACGCTGGTTTTCGGCTACTGCCGGTATTTGGAGTCAGTCAGGAAAGGGTCTAACGCTCACTTTTCAGCCGCGACTTTTCCATACCGCAGATCCCCTTACGTCAATTGCGTATCCTATCTTTTCAATGGGATCTTCCTAACTCCGGTATTTAGAGTCGTGTCTGAAGTGAGCGTTAGAATTCTAACGACAAAACTCCAGGCGCAGAAATAAGTCAGTAGTTAAGAGCTTTTTGGGCTAACGCCGGTTTATAAAGCTCTTAACTACTGTGCTCTAAAGTATACTAACACCCATAAACTACCTATGTACCCCTAAACCGAGGTCCCCCCACATCGCCGCCACTCGATTAAATTTTTTTAACCCCTAATCTGCCGACCGCCACCTACGTTATACTTATGTACCCCTAATCTGCTGCCCCTAACACCGCCGACCCCTATATTATATTTATTAACCCCTAATCTGCCCCCTCAACGTCGGGGGCTGCGTTAGGAGCTGAACGCGGCTTTTTTGCAGGTGTTAGGTTTTTTTTCAGCTCAAACAGCCCCATTGTTTTCTATGGGGGAATCGTGCACGAGCACGTTTTTGAAGCTGGCCGTTTCCGTAAGCAACTCTGGTATCGAGAGTTGCAGTGGCGTTAAATATGCCTGTACGCTCCCTTTTTGGAGCCTAACGCAGCCATTCTGTGGACTCTCAATACCAGAGTTATTTTAAAGGTGCGGCCAGAAAAAAGCCAGCGTTAGCTACGCGGGTCGTTACCGACAAAACTCTAAATCTAGGCGTTAGTTTGTAAAGCTGAAGTATGAGTGTGGTGGGAGGTGTATTTATTTTTTGCCCCCTCCTGGTAGGAATGTATATCCCATACGTCACTAGCTCATGGACTCTTGTCACTTATATGAAAGAAATATATATAGAGAGAAAATATAATATATGTAAAAATAATATGTATAAAAAATATATACATACACAAAAAAAATATATTAAATAAAAGTAATGTAAAGAAATATATAATGAAAAATAATGAAATTAAATAATCATATACATATACACACATTATATATATATATATATATATATATATATATATATATATATATATATATATATATAAACATGAGATATTGTGCGTACACATATTTATTTAGAAAGTATGAAAACATATAAAAAATAATAATAAAATAGGAGAGAAAAAAAATTTGGTACAAAAAATCATGAGAATTTATTTATCAAAAAAATGTATATGACATATATTAAAAATATGTGAGATTGGGGTATATTATAATATAAAGTTCATTAAAATTTAAAGTTAAAATCAAATTCTATATTCAGCCCTAAGGGATGTAATGTTTTAAAATTAAAGGGACACTGAACCCAAATTTTTTCTTTCGTGATTCAAATAGAGCATGAAATTTTAAGCAACTTTCTAATTTACTCCTATTATCAAATTTTCTTCATTCTCTTGCTATCTTTATTTGAAATGCACAAATGTAAGTTTAGATGCCGGCCCATTTTTGGTGAACAACCTGGGTTGTTCTTGCTGATTGGTGGATAAATTCACACACCAATAAACAAGTGCTTTCCATTGTCTGAACCAAAAAAATACCTTAGATGCCTTCTTTTTCAAATAAAGATAGCAAGAGAATGAAGAAAAATTGATAATAGGAGCAAATTAGAAAGTTGCTTAAAATTGCATGCTCTATCTGAATTACAAAAGAAAAAAATTGGGTTCAGTATCCCTTTAAATCTGTATTCTGCTTCTTGTCTCAACAAAAGATTCCCTATATTTTCTCCTGTTTTATGAAGATAAACTTTTTTAACTCCCCACAATTTCAAATGTTTAGTGTTGTCATTATGTATTCCTTAAAAGGGTACTCTATTAGAGGATTAATGTTCAATCTGTAATAGATGTTCTCGTATTCTATCTCTTAGTAATCTTAGTAAACTTTTGTTTTTTTGCTCTTAAAAAATTGTTCTAAAATCGAAAGTTTTAATAAACAATCAGAAATACTTTCCAATAGAGTTGAAGAAAAAGGATATAATATGAGAATGGTCAATGCTGCAATCTACCCTGGAAGTTTTCGGCTCGCCGGAAACTTAAGTTAAGAAGCAGTGGTCGTAAGACCGCTGCACCGTAACTCATCCGCCACCTCTGAGGTGGTGGACAGCAATCATCCCGATCAGATACGATCGGGTTGACTGACACCCCCTGATAGTAGCTGATTGGCCTGCAAATGTGCAGGGGGCGGCATTGCACAAGCATTTCACAAGAAATAGCAAATCATGTCCGCCTGCAAGTTAATAAATCGGCCGATTCTTAGGGGCCGATTTATCTTGTGAAATGCTTGTGTATCTGATCGGGATGATTGCTGTCTGCCATCTCAAAGGTGGCGGATAAGTTAAGGAGCAGTGGTCGTACGACCGCTGCTTCTTAACTTAAAGTGACACTGAACTCAATTTTTTTTCTTTTGTGATTCAGATAGAGCATACAATTTTAAGCAACTTTCTAATTTACACCTATTATCAATTTTTCTTCCTTCTCTTGCTTTCTTTATTTGAAAAAGAAGGCATCTAAGGTATTTTTTTGGTTCAGAACAATGGAAAGCACTTGTTTATTGGTGGGTGAATTTATCCACCAATCAGCAAGAACAACCCAGTTTGTTCACCAAAAATGGGCCGGCATCTAAAATTACATTCTTGCATTTCAAATAAAGATACCAAGAGAATGAAGACAATTTGATAATAGGAGTCAATTAGAAAGTTGCTTAAAATTGCATGCTCTATCTGAATTACAAAAGAAAAAAATTGGGTTTAGTGTCCTTTTAAGTTTCCGGCGAGCCAGAAACTTCCAGGGTAGATTGCAGCACCCACTGCTTGATAAATCTACACCTTAGCCTCACTGACCATTCTCATATTATATCCTTTTTCTACAAATCTATTGGAAAATATTTCCGATTGTTAATTAAAACTTTCGATGTTAGAACATTTTTTTAGAACAAAAAAAATTGTTCTTACGTCGAAAGTTTACTAATATTACTAAGGTATAGTGATGTCTCGAATTGTTCGCCGGTGAATAGTTCCCGGCGAACATAGCTTGTTCGCGTTCGCGTTATGCGATGTTCAATCCGCCCCCTATTCGTCATCATTGAGTAAACTTTGACCCTGTATTTCACAGTCTGCAGACACATTCCAGCCAATCAGCAGCAGACCCTCCCTCCCAGACCCTCCCAGCTCCTGGACAGCAGCCATTTTAGATTCATTCAGAAGCTGCTTTCTTAATGAGAGGAGGGACAGTGTAGCTGCTGCTGATTTAATAGGGAAATTGATAGCTAGGCTAGTGTATTCAGTGTCCACTACAGTCCTGAATGACTCATCTGATCTCTGCTATAAGGACAGCACCCCAAAAAGCCCTTTTAGGGCTATAATATCAGTCTGTTTTTTTTCCCTGTGTAATCTAATTGCAGTTGCCTGCCTGCCTGCCAGCGTGTGTGTCAGGCTCAAAGCGTATACTGTGCCCACTTGCCCAGTGCCACCACTCATATCTGTTGTAACAGTAGTGTAAATTTAAAAAAAAAAAAACTTTTTTGACTGTGAAACATCAGTCTGCTAGTGTAATCTAATTGCAGTTGCCTGCCTGCCAGCGTGTGTGCCAGGCCCACTTGCCCAGTGCCACCACTCATATCTGGTGTAACAGTAGTGTAAATTTAAAAAAAAGAAAACTTTTTTGACTGTGAAACATCAGTCTGCTAGTGTAATCTAATTGCAGTTGCCTGCCTGCCAGCGTGTGTGCCAGGCCCACTTGCCCAGTGCCACCACTCATATCTGTTGTAACAGTAGTGTAAATTTAAAAAAAAAAAAACTTTTTTGACTGTGAAACATCACTCTGCTAGTGTAATCTAATTGCAGTTGCCTGCCTACCAGAATGTGTGCCAGGCTCACAGCGTATACTGTGCCCACTTGCCCAGTACCACCACTCATATCTGGTGTAACAATAGTGTAAATTTAAAAAAAAACTTTTTTGACAGTGAAACATCAGTCTGCTTGTGTAATCTAATTGCAGTTGCCTGCCTGCCAGCGTGTGTGCCAGGCTCACAGCATATACTGTACCCATTTGCCCAGTGCCACCACTCATATCTTGTTTAATAGTAGTGTAAGTGTACATTCAAAAAAAAAAAACTTTTTGGACTGTGAAACATCAGTCTGCTTTTTTGTGTCAGGCTCACAGCGTATACTGTGCCCACTTGCCCAGTGCCACCACTCATATCTTGTTTAATAGTAGTGTAAGTGTAAATGTAAAAATAATTTAACTTTTTGGACTGTGAAACATCAGTCTGCTTTTTTGTGTCAGGCTCACAGCGTATACTGTGCCCACTTGCCCAGTGGCACCACTCATATCTTGTGTAATAGTAGTGTAAGTGTACATTTAAAAAAAAATGACAGGCAGAGGCAGGCCACCCCGCAGGTGCCATCGTGGTCATGGTGCTGTGATTCCCTTTGGCCCTAGAATAATGCCCAGTGTTCAGAGGCCACGTACCATGAACTCTAAAAGTTCTGAGGACATAGTTGACTTTTTAACACAGGACACACAATCTTCTATAGCTTCCGCTCCAAACCTTGACGCATCATCCTCCTCCAGCTTATCTTCGGGCACCTCTCAAGTTACCACTCGCCCGCCTGCCGCCACCACCAACACTAGCACCACAGCCGCTTCACTTGATCTGTCAGAGGAGTTATTTACAAATCCTTTGGAAGAAATGAGTGATGCGCAACCATCATTGACAGAGGATGTAGATAACAGTGATATGTCTCAGTCAGGCAGCATTACAGACATGGACGTACGGTGTGGTGATGATGATGATGATGTTGTACCCGCTGCTGCTTCCTTTGTTGATTTGTCAGATACAAGTGAAGCGGTTGATGATGACGATGCGTCCGTGGATGTCACGTGGGTGCCCACTAGAAGAGAAGAAGAACAGGGGGAAAGTTCAGATGGGGAGACAGAGAGGAGGATTAGGAGACGAGTTTGAAGCAGGGGGAGGTCGTCGCAAGGAGCTAGTGGCACAGTCAGACAGCATGCATCGGCACCCAGGGTCAGCCAGACAGCACGCCAATCAACGCATGCTGTTGCCACCACCAGAATGCCGTCATCGCAGAGCTCAGCAGTGTGGCATTTTTTGTGTGTGTCTGCCTCTGACAACAGTGATGCCATTTGCAACCTGTGCCAAAAGAAACTGAGTCGTGGGAAGTCCAACACCCACCTAGGTACAACTACTTTGCGAAGGCACATGATCGCATATCACAAACGCCTATGGGATCAACACATGAGTACAAGCAGCACACAAACTCAAAGCCGCCATCCTTCTCCTGGTCCAGCATCTTCAGCCACATCAACCACTGCCGTCCTCCTTTCCCCCTCTCAACCATCCACCACTCTGTCTTTCTTCTGGAGCATTTCCTGCTCATCTGCCCACAGTCAGGTGTCTGTCAAGGACATGTTTGAGTGTAAGAAGCCAATGTCACCCCCTTGCCCGGCGTCTGACAGCTGGCTTGTCTGAACTCGTAGCCCACCAGCTTTTACCATACAAGCTGGTGGAGTCTGAGGCGTTCCAAAAATGTGTAGCTATTGGGACACCGCAGTGGAAGGTACCCGGCCAAAATTTATTTTCACAAAAGGCAATCACCAACCTGTACTCGATTGTGCGAAAGGAAGTAATAGCATGTCTGGCACACAGTGTTGGGGCAAGGGTCCATCTGACCACTGATAGCTGGTCTGCAAAGCATGGTCAGGGCAGGTATATCACCTACACTGTGCATTGGGTAAACCTGCTGATGGCTGACAACTTTACCATGGGTCCAAGACTGCACGTCTTGTAATTCTCTGTCTTGGAAATTATCTATCTATCAAATCTATCTATTTATCTATCAAATCTATCTATCTATCTATCTATCTATCGTATCTATCAAATGTATCTATTGCATCTATTGATCTATCTATCTAATCTATGTATCTATCTATCAAATCTATCTATATCGTGGCCGGACTGTTATCTGACAGCCACTTGTGTTTTGGCCATGCCGTATACATATCCATGCCATATACACGTCCCCTGATAGGGGACGTAACAGGGATTAAACTGATCAGAATAGTACTACTTAACACACCACTCATATCTGGTGGCACAGTAGATTGCACGCGCAGTGCCACAAATTTGAAGTAGGAGGACCGACCAAGCATCTTTTTCAATCTCCCGGTTCCTAAAATCCATGCCATATACACGTCCCCTGATAGGGGACGTAACAGGGATTAAACTGATCAGAATAGTACTACTTAACACACCACTCATATCTGGTGGCACAGTAGATTGCACCCGGTGCTCTGACAAAATGCAGAAGGACATTTGGCAGACGGACATTTGGCCGACAGACAGAAAGCTAAAGAATGTTCCGATTTCGACCGAGGGCAGATACGTTCCAGAGTGCTCTGTTCAGAGCCTTGGGCGCCGCAACTGCCTCTGGGAACCTTACCATGGGTGTCAGAACGCACGTCTTGTAATTCTCTATCTGGGAAATTATCTATCTATCAAATCTATCTATCTATCTATCTATCTATCTATCTATCAAATCTATCTATCTCGTGGCCGGACTGTTATCTGACAGCCACTTGTGTTTTGGCCATGCCATATACATATCCATGCCATATACACGTCCCCTGATAGGGGACGTAACAGGGATTAAACTGATCAGAATAGTACTACTTAACACACCACTCATATCTGGTGGCACAGTAGATTGCACGTGCAGTGCCACAAATTTGAAGTAGGAGGACCGACCAAGCATCTTTTTCCATCTCCCGGTTCCTAAAATCCATGCCATATACACGTCCCCTGATAGGGGACCTGACAGGGATTACACTGATAGGAATAGTACTACTTAACACACCTTATAATAACGCAGAGAGAGGCAACGCAGAGAGAGGAGTCTGAAGAAGAGGAGTCAGAGGAGGAAGGTGGCTTTGAGGAGATGGAAGACCAAACACAGCAGGCGTCCCAGGGGGCCTGTTGTCACCTTTCGGGGACCCTTGGTGTTGTACGTGGCTGTGTGGAGGAAGAGACCTTCAATGACATCAGTGAGGACAAGGAACGGGACATGGCTAGCTTGGTATCCAACCTTGTGCAAATGGGGAGTTTGCGGTTGTGCAAATGGACTGTTTGCGGTTGTTTGTGGTGCGTTAAATGGGGAGTTTGGTCTGTCACTGTGAAGCGGGCGTAACCCTTACACTACCTGATCGATACAACATCATACCTGATGTTTTAAAGCACGTTATTCCAAACAATTTAGGAATGTTAGGTGATTTATGCCCTTTACGGCTTAAAACCAGACTCTGCATCAACTATGTAATTTTCCATGGGAGTTTTGCCATGGATCCCCCTCTGGCATGCCACAGTCGAGGTGTTAGTACCCTTGAAACAACTTTTCCATCACTATTGTGGCCAGAAAGAGTCCCTAAGGGGGGAGAGAGAGCGCAAAAGAGAAGGGGGAGAGAGAGCACAAAAGAGGGAGAGAGAGAGAGCGAAAAGAGGGAGAGAGAGCGCAAAAGAGAGGGGGAGAGCGCAAAAGAGAGGGGGAGAGAGCGCAAAAGAGAGGGTGAGAGAGTGCAAAAGAGAGGAGGAGAGAGCACAAAAGAGAGGGGGAGAGAGAGCAAAAGAGAGGGAGAGAGAGAGCGCAAAAGAGCAGGAGAGAGAGAGCTCAAAAGAGAGGGGGGAGAGAGCTCAAACGAGAGGGGGGGAGAGAGAGAGCTCAAAAGAGAGGGGGGAGAGAGCGCAAAAGAGAAGGGGGAGAGAGAGCACAAAAGAGGGAGAGAGAGAGCGCAAAAGAGGGAGAGAGATAGTGCAAAAGAGAGGGGGGAGAGAGCACAAAAGAGAGAGGGGAGAGAGTCCAAAAGAGGGAGAGAGAGCGCAAAAGAGAGGGGTAGAGAGAGCAAAAGAGAGGGGGAGAGAGAGCAAAATAGAGGGGGAGAGAGAGCAAGATAGGGGAGAGAGAGAGCAAAAGAGGGGGAGAGAGCAAAAGAGGGCGAGAGAGAGAGAGAGCAAAAGAGGGGGGAGAGAGAGGGCGAAAGAGGGGGGAGAGAACAAAAGAGGGGGAGAGAGAGAGCACAAGAGGGGAGAGAGAGAGCAAAAGAGGGGGAGAGAGAGCGCAAAATAGGGGGGAGAAAGAGAGCTCAAAAGAGAGGGGGGAGAGAGAGCGCAAAAGAGAGGGGGGAGAGAGAGCGCAAAAGAGAGAGTGGGGAGAGAGAGGGAGCAAGGGTTGGAACCGCGGTACTTAAAAAATTGTCCCTTGTACACGGGCTTTAGGACTAGTTTATATATACATATATATTATACTGTATATATTTTCTCTCTATATATACATTTTTCATATTTATCATTTTTTTTCCATATTGCATTTTTATGCATACCATTTTTATATATTATATTTTTTTACACATTATTTTTCTTTTAGTAGGCATAATTTTGCAGTTACACTGTCCAGATAACTTTCACCAATATTCGCACAAAACCTTTTATATAATTGTTAATATCTTTAATCTCTACACCAATCTTAATTAAGATATCACTTTGAATGTCCTATATCTGACATATATCCCTATAAGCATGAGTGCAGTTATTTTATTTAAGTGGTGGTGCACATTAGTTGATGTGTTCTAAAAGTAAACAAAATGTATGCTTACCTGATAAATTTATTTCCTGATATGGTGAGTCCACGGCTTGAGTAATTACTGTTGGGAATATCACTCCTGGCCAGCAGGAGGAGGCAAAGAGCACCACATTTAAACTGTTAAGTATCACTCCCTTACCCACAACCCCTAGTCATTCGACCAAAGGGAAATGGAGAAAAAGGAGTAACACAATGTGTAGAAGTGCCTGAGGTTATAGTCAAAAGAACAACTGTCTTAAAATAAAGGTTGGGGCTATGGACTCACCATATCCGGAAAGAAATACATTTATCAGGTAAGTATAAATTTTGTTTTTCTTTCCTAAGATATGGTGAGTCCACAGCTTGAGTAATTACTTTTGGGAACCAATACCCAAACTAGAGGACACAGATAAATAGGGAGGGATAAGACAGGCAGTCCTAAACAGAAGGTTCCACCGCTTGAAGAACCTTTCTCCCAAAAGAAGCCTCAGCTGAGGCAAAAATATCAAATTTAGAAAATTTTGAAAAAGTATATAGAGAAGACCAAGTTGCAGCCTTGCAAATTTGTTCCACAGAAGCTTCATTTTTGAAAGCCCAAGAAGAGGGAACAGTTCTTGTGGAATAAGCCATAATTCTTTCAGGAGGCTGCTGTCCAGCAGTCTCATAAGCCAAATGAATTATACTTCGTAAAAAAAAAGAAAGAGTAGTAGCAGTAGCTTTCTGACCTTTATGTTCCCAGAGAGACAGACAAAGAGGGCAGAAGACTGGTGAAAATCCTTAGTCGCCTGTAAGTAGAATTTAAATGCATGTACAACATCCAAATTGTGTAAGAAACGTTCTTTGAAAGAAGAAGGATTAGGACACAGAGAGGGAACAACAATTTCCTGATTGATATTTCTATTAGAAACAACCTTAGGAAGGAAACCTAACTTAGTACGAAGAACCGCCTTATTTACATGAAAAATAAGATAAGGGGAATCACATTGCAGAGCTGAGAGTTCTGAGACTCCTAGAGCAGAAGAGATAGCAACAAGAAACAAAACCTTCCAAGATAACAACTTAATGTCTATGGAATGCAACAGCTCAAGCGGAGCCAGCTGTAAAACTTTAAGAACAAGGTTAAGGCTCCAAGGCGAAACAACAGACTTAGAGACAGACCTGATTTTGACCAAGGCCTGACAAAAAGATTGCACATCTGGCACAACTACCAAATGTTTATGTAGTAAAACTGATAAAACTGAAATCTGACCCTTCAGGGTACTGACTGAAAATCCATTTTCCAGGCATTCCTGAAGAAAATATAACATTCTAAGAATTCTAATTCTACTTCAAGAGTAGCCCTTGGATTCACACCAATAAAGATATCTTATGGTAAATCTTTCTAGTAACAGGCTTGCGAGCCTGAATCATGGTCTCAATGACCGACTCAGAAACTCACGCTTAGACAGAATTAAGCGTTCAATCTCCAAGAAGTCAGCTTCAGAGAAACGAGATTTGAATGAAGGAAGGGACCCTGAATCAGGAGGTCCTTCCTCAGAGGTAGTCTCCAAGGTGGGAGAGATGACATCTCCAGTTCTCCACTAGGTCAGCAAACCAGATCCTGTGATGCCACGCAGGGGCTATTAGAATCACAGATGCCCTCTCCTGTTTCATACGTGCAATGACTTGTGGAAGGAGAGCAAATGGAGGAAACAGGTATGCCAACCTTAAAACCCAAGGAGCCACCAGAGCATCCATCAGAACTGCCTGCGGACCTCTTGACCTTGAACCGTACCTTGGAAACTTGGTGTTCTGATGGGATACCATCAGATCCAACTCCAGCACCCCCCATTTGAGGACTAAGCTGGAAAACACTTCCAGATGGAGTTCCCACTCCCCGGATGAAAAGTCTGTCTGCTCAGAAAATCTGCTTCCCAGTTGTCTACTCCTGGAATGTTGATGGCAGATAGACAGCAATTGTGGGTCTCTGCCTACTGAAGAATTTGAGTAACCTCCTTCATGGCTAAGGAACTCAGAGTTCCTCCCTGGTTATTGATGTAAGCCACAGAGGTTATGTTGTCTGACTGGAACCTGATAAACTGTGCTGAGGACAACTGAGGCCAAGCCAATAGAGCATTGTAAATCGCCCTCAACTCCAAGATGTTGATCGGAAGAGCAGACTCCTTCTGAGTCCAAAATCCCTGAGCTTTTACCGAGTTCCAGACTGCTCCCCAGCCCAGCAGGCTGGTGTCCATGGTCACGATCACCTAGGAAGGTCTCCGAAAGCATGTGCCCTGAGACAGATGTTCCTGAGAAATCCACCCTTGATGACTGATCTAACTCCGTTCTCTGAGATACATCCACATGGATGCCATTCCATTGTTTGATCATGCACAACTGGAGAGCTCTCAAATGGAATCGATCAAAAGGAATGATGTACATGGAAGCCACCATCAGACCGATTACCTCCATACATTGAGCCACTGAAGGATAAGCAGTAGCCTGAAGAGATCAGCAAGAGGAAATTATTTTGTTTTTCCTGACCTCTGTCAGCAAAATCTTCATCAATAGAGAATCTATTATGGTCCCTAAGAACACTACTCTTGTAGCAGGGGAAAGGGAGCTTTTTTTCAGATTCACATTACATCCATG
Source organism: Bombina bombina (assembly GCF_027579735.1). Taxonomy (NCBI): domain Eukaryota; kingdom Metazoa; phylum Chordata; class Amphibia; order Anura; family Bombinatoridae; genus Bombina; species Bombina bombina. The sequence continues at coordinate 590,997,560 of NC_069503.1, read as the reverse complement.
GGAACAAAGAAAAGACAACAATATCTCTGTGTGAGAGTTAGCTTGTTGAAAAGATGGCGCCTGAACCAAAATGTCGTTCAGGTAGGGTGCCACAGCAATTCCATGAGAATGGATCACTGCCAAAAGAGCCCCCAGAACCTTTAAAAAAATTATGGCAGCCGTGGCTAGACCAAATGGAAGGGCCACGAACTGGGAATCTTTGTCCAGAAAGGCAAATCTCAGGAATCTGTGATGGTCCCTGTGAATAGGAACATGAAGATATGCATCCTTTAGATCTATTGTTGTCATGAACTGACCCTCTTGTACTAAAGGAAGAATGGAGCGTATAGTCTCTATCTTGAAGGATGGAACTTTGAGAAACCTGTTTAGACACTTCAAGTCTAGAATGGAAAGGAAAGTTCCCTCTTTTTTGGGAACCACAAATAGGTTGGAGTAGAACCTCACTCCCAGGGAGGAATGATGTTGTTTACATATCAAGAATGCCTCTCTCTTTATCTGGTCTGCAGATAATCTTGAGAGATGGAATCTGCCTCTTGGAGGAAAAGTCTTGTATTCCAATTTGTAACCCTGGGATACTATGTCCACAGTCCAGGGATCTGGGACATTTCGTATCCAGGCTTGAGATAACTGAGAAAGTCTGCCCCCCCCCACCTGATTCAATACCAGATCGGGGCAAACCCTTCATGGTGATTTGGAATCAGCTGCAGGTTTCTTTGATTGTTTCCCCTTGTTACAGGACTGATTGGGTTTCCAAGAAGACTTGGATTGTACCTGCTTGGAAGAAGAAGGAGAAGGCTTTCCTCTAAAGTTATGAAAGGAACGAAAATGACTCTGACATCCTTTAGGCATATTCTTCTTATGTTGAGGTAGAAAAGACCCTTTTCCACCCATAATTTTAGAGATAATTTTTGCCAAACCAGGTCTAAACAAGGTTTTACCCTTGTAAGGAATCACCAGAAGCTTGACTTTAGAGGAAACGTCCGCAGACCAGGATTTCAACCATAACGCCCTGCGGACTACGACAGCGAAACTAGAAGTTTTAGCTCCTAGTTTAACAACCTGTAAAATGGCATCTGCAATAAAGGAATTGGCCAATTTAAGAGTTTTAATCCTATCTTGAATTTTATCCAAGGAAGTCTCTACTTGAAGAGAATCAGATGCCGCACTATTCAACGGGGCAATACACACCACAGGTTTCCATTGGAGACCTTGATGAACATAAATATTTTTCAAATAAGCCCCTAGCTTCTTGTCCATCGGATCCTTAAAAGAGCAATAGGAATAGTGGTTCTCTTAGCCAGAGTGGAAATGGCCCCTTCAACATTGGGTACAGTATACCAAGGGTCTTAAATGGAGTCCTTGACAGGAAATATTTTCTTAAAAATGGGAGATGGGGAAAAAGACACCCCTGGTTTCTCCCATTCCTGTGAGATAATCTCCCTAGCATGGTCCGGCACAGGAAAAACCTCCGAAGTTGAAGGTTCATCAAAGAAACTATTAAGTTTACTAGATTTCTCAGGAGTGACAACGACAGAAAAAGTAACTAAAACCTCCTTTAACAATACACAAAGGTGTTCAAGGTTAAATCTGAAGGATACCACCTCAGTCTCAGAAGAAGGAATTATACTGTCCAAATCTGAGATTTCACCCTCAAAGTCCCGATGTATCTTCCTCATCAGACTAATGAGAAAGGGCAACTTGAGAAGCAGAACTGAGGACAGGCACCTTACTTTCTGAATTTCTAAATTTCCTCTTGCATTTTCCCTGTTCTCTGGGAATGGCAGCTAATGCCTCAGATACCGCTGAAAATACATTAGGCTCAAAAATGTTATCTTTATTTGGAAGGTTTTTTTGACACATGAAGAACAAAATTGCATAGGAGCTGCAATTTGTGCATCTAAACATAATAAGTATGAATTCATCGAGCAAACTCTTGCTCCATATAAAACATGTTGTGAAACAATAAATAAACTTGTACAGATAAGTTTAAAATATTTTAATATTCAATTAAAATAAGCCAAGAAAAAATACACTTTAAATTTAATCCCAAATTAGAATCGATACCCAGCTAAAATTATGTGAGAAAAGTTAATAAAAAACATTTAATAAACATCAAATAAACTTCTAAAACACCCCTCAGGCAACCCCACACCTCAATTACTGAGGTGCCTTACCACTACCAATTAAGACCGTATCACCCAGAAATGGAGAAAAACAACTTTTTCCTCAGAAACGTTATGAAGAAAATCTGGTCATGTGACCACAACTGCCGAGCTCAAATTACTGCTGCGAGACGGATAGGCACTACTTCCTGGTACACTGAGTACCGGAAAGAACCGTTTTTTCAAACCTGACAGTTTAAAATGTTGCATCATTTTATTTTAAAGCAAAAGGGAAATGAATAAGCTTCTAAAATAGAAAATTCAGCCTTTCTTTCCGTTTAAACTTGTATTGTTTTAACAAGTAAATATGTGTCAGAAAATAAAGCCTTTCTTTTTAATTTAAACAAGTTTAAATGTTAGTCTCACACATGCTACAGTGCCTGCTTCATGCCCCAGTGTAACCCATACAACAGGATTATCTATGTCCCAATAAAAAAGCTGTGATTTTAATTTGTTAAGTGCATAGTCTCCCCAACAGGAAAAAAAAGCACTTACCTGATCCTCTGTCCGGCATGTAGACAGTTAAAAGGTATGAGAGGACGCAGTTCCTCACAGAGACCTTTGAAAAAGAAAGAACAGAGAAGCCAACTCTGGCTTTCTAAACTAGGGCAGCAATTGTTAGGAAAGTGCAGTAAATACCTCTTTACAAGTTCCTAACTGCTTTAAAGCCACCACTACCCGACTGCAAGGAATGACATGGAATACGGCTATACCCCAAAACTTGCTTGTAGATGAAATCAAAATTTTTCTTCAGACACCTAAACTTCACCTCCTCCATGCACCGAAGGCAAAGAGAATGACTGGGGGTTGTGGGTAAGAAAATGATACTTAGCAGTTTAACTGTGGTGCTCTTTGCCTCCTCCTGTTGGCCAGGAGTGATATTCCCAACAGTAATTACTCAAGCCGTGGACTCACCATATCTTAGGAAAGAAATATGATTTTCTAGGCACATTTTATCTATGCACTTCATTAAGTAACACTTATTATTTTTTCTTATTACTTCCTTTATTATGAGTAACACTCAATAATTATTTATTATTTATTTATTATATCGCTTTATTGAGGGATTTATATTCATGAATATGTAACACTCATTTATTTCTTTATCGCTTTATCATATATAAATTTTCTTTTTATGTATAAAAATACCAATATGTGACTTTGTAACAATAAAGAAATATTAATAAATGTCGCAGATTAATCCAACCATTACGATTGGCTACTATGTATGTCAATCGAAAAACTACACCCTGAGAATAAAGTTTCCTATAATAATATATAAAAAAGCAATTGAACTATATGCAATATTAATTTGTTGTAGGATATTATTAAATAGTATAAATTGATGCACTTTAAACGTAAAATTATCATAAAATGTCCCTTTAAGATTTAGTTTATTCTGTTATGAACTGTCCCTTTTAATATAAGTCTATTACAGAGGGTGGCAGAAAGAATTTTAATATCCTGCACTCTTGTTTTATTTTATTTTATTTTAAATAAAGTGTAACTCGTAATATCTTCTTCAATTTAATTATAAATGCTGGCTTTTATATGATCATGAATTTTTAACAGATATTGTGTTATTTAGAGAAATATCTTTTTATGTAATTATATTATACCAAAATAATGTTTACTTTTTAAGAAGCTTAAGCAGCTTTTGAGAATCATTTTTTATAAATTTTAAACTATATTGTAATGAGATTTCCAAGAAAGACCGTCATAAGAATGTCCCTTTAAAAAAAAGAAAAACAGTCAGCAGACGTAAGGTTAAAAAATCACCTGGTCTAATCAACATGTCTTTAAAAGAGCAAACTACACTCATAGTAAACTTGAAAAAGGCTCAGCAGGAGCTGAAACGCGTAGATGTTGTTTTTACTTTGAGAAAAATATAACTAAAGACTACCAATATAAAGATCGTAAGAAGTTCTTGCTGAAAAAAGTATAACACTGCTTGAGCTAAAGTTATTGCATTGTGTAAGTTGCCTACTCCCTGGTGAGGATGGAGGAAAAAGACAGAGACAAGAACCTGGAAATATATATAAAAACACTACTGAATCCGTGTGAACCCGCTGGCCGTAAGAAAGGTCTAAAAAATCCTGGATGCACGCCAAAAACAGCGTGAAGTAAGAGAAAAACAAGGTAAATAAGATCTGGGCCAGTAAGGGGCGAGAATAAGTAGTGAATATATAAATACGGTATAATTGTCTATGAATATTGACATTTAACAGCATTTGAATGTGATAAGAAGAAAAAGGAATTGACAGTATTTGTGTTACATCTTTTATCACCACATCGTTTATCGGCAGCAGCACACCAACTGGCAAGCATTTGGATATATACATAGATACAAAAGACTGACACATTGTATTTAGCAAGAATCTATAATACATTGGGTATTGGACATTAACCGGCTGTCTTGTATAATCAAACAACAGATAACGGTTGCTACATTTGAATCACTAAAATCGTTAATTCTGACATTCTACTGGCCAGTAGCAGGACACGTGACCCTAAGGGACACTCCCATATTTGAACGGTCACTACAATCAAGGAAAAGTATGGTTTTTAGGTTGATCGTTAATATTAGTGTATAGAGTGCGCACTCTTCTCGTCATTTTAGTTTTATAATAGTTATAACCATATGCATGGGACTTCTTATGTGAATTTTTTAGGTGTTGACAATTAATAAATGATATATTGATTTTTTACAGTCTCCTATCTTCTCCACTTTGCAAAGAGATTTATTGTAAGTTGTATTGTTGCAGCACCAATTGGATACTTTATTTGATGTTTAGAACATCGTACGGGTATATCTGTATTCATTGAGGCTTTATATGCCGTTATAGACAAAGTATATTTTTTCTATTCAACTATATATGTATTATAAGAAAACAAGATAGGACTTTTTTGAAAGTTATCTATACTCTAGCATTTAAATTAGTGTCTTAAGCTTACTCTTTAGTTTCTTCTCAAATATATATATATTTTTTTTGAATAAAGGTTTCCTATTGGATGAAAGTAGTAATGGATTGACAAATAAAAATAAGGTCTTGCTTTATTTAAGGACACTCTTAAAAACTTGTGAACATCTTGATAAAGGCAATTGGCCAAAACGCTTAGATTGTTGTTCCAAGCCATTCATTCCAACAGCAGAGCGACCCCCTGTAGTACTGATGCTGTGGGTGATTATCGCTGAGGAGCTGTGTTTGGATGCTATATTATTCCTGTTACAAGGAATCATCACATTCATCTCCCTGTGGGACAGGGTATGTCCAAATTTGTCTAACATATTCAGGAAAATAATGAAGAAACTGACTGTTGAAAGGGAGGGTCTACCGTATACCACCAATCCTTAATCTGCATTCAGTCACGGGAACCAGAAGTGTGAATGGACACACAGAAGACACCTCTCAGTCGGCTATCCTACCTGCATGAACACTGCTCGGTATGCACCTTTTTTTCACATTTATCTTAGGATAGCCACAAGATTGTACACAACTACTAGAGGTATTTTTAATAAGTTATCCAATGCAGTGAAATTTTTATATATTTCTATACCGGTATACTCCTATAGGACTTATATGTTGTCCTTTTTTGCTGGACTCTTTTAACCAAGTTTTGTAACATATATTTATGTACACACAATTTTGTGATTTTACTTAGTAAATATATATATATTTTCATTCACATATGTTGGATATTTGTGTACTAAGGTATCTCTCTCTGCTATTTATTTAGCGCTCTCCTTTACTGTTATTAGTTTTCATTTGTAACACTTGCAAGGAGAATTTGTTACTTTTTAGGGAGTAGCTAGATTGAGATAATTAAGGAGTGTCACATCTCTTACCTGTTGTATTTCGTAGACATAAATTTACCCTCCTGCACTAAAAGAAGTAAAGTGTGAATTGCTTCCATTTTAAAAGTAGAACCTTTCAGGAATTTGTTCAATATTTTGAGATTCAAAACAGAGAGTACCCTCTTTCTTTAGTACTATAAAGAGATTTGAATAAACCCCCTGGTTTAATTTTGAAGCTGGAACTTGATCACTCACTCTCATTAATTCCAGATATTATATAAAAACCAATAATGCTTTGGGCATTGAGAAAGAAAGTATCTTCCCTGCGGAGGCCTTGAGCAAAAGCTTATTTGATACTCCTGGGAAATGATTTGTAATACCCAGAGATCCTTAACAGATCTGAATCAAGCCTCCTGAAATAAGTTCAAATTGCCCCCCCACCAGAGACTGGTCTGGTAGGGGGCCCACACCTTCATACAGTCTTGGAAGCTGGGGTACTAAGAAGGGCTAGACTTCCAGGAAGAATTGTTCTAGTTAGAACTCTGGGCAGAGGCGGAAGCTTTCTGAGTCTCAAATTGTAAAAGGAATACCTGGCTTCTGCCATTCCTAATAAATAAGTTCAGGTACAGGAAAAAAGAAGGCTGTTTGGGAGCTGCCGTAAAGAATGAATGCTCTTAACTATTTGCCTAGCTGTAATATTCTACTTCTAAAGCAATTAAAACTTCCTGCAATATAGCATGAATATGATCTAGCCTGAAATTAAAGGACACATTATATGCCACAGCTGCAGGGTCCTGAGACAACACCCCTATTATTAATCAGTAACTTAGAGGGGCCACTCCTAAGGGAAGTCCCTGATGAGCTAAAGGCCAAAGAAGAACCACCTTTCAATCCTTGCAAACGTCTGTGCTGGATGTAAGATAGTAGAGTTAATATACTCCTTATGTTTTGGAAAAAGTTCAGATAAAATCTCCGGGTAACAGCTTTAATAGAGTAAAACACTTTGCACACTTTGAAGCACAGCAAAACCCTATTCAGAGTTAGAAATATACTAGCACAAGAGGTACATAGTTTAGTAGGGGGACACACCTGAGAATCCTTACAAAGCAAACACTAACTGGAAGGGGTTAAATTATCAGAGGGTCTCCCTTCAAATAGACCAGCTGATGGACTAGTTGATGCACTAGTTTGCTTCATACTAACTGTAGGGAAATAGACTGAACCAAAAAAGTAATACAAAGCACACAAATAGTTAACCCAGATGGGAAGAAAAAGCAAAATGTAAAACTGGTTAACCCTTAAGAGGGAAACAGTAACAATAGTAAGGTACTATCAAATAAGTTCTGAAAAACTGTGAAAGACAGCAAAAGTATTTACACATAACACAGCACATAAAGGGTTAAGTAAAATTTGAAACCAAGCTCTGCTGAGTGATGTAGTGCCTTGCCTCCTCCATCACTCAAGAGAATCTTTATTATATGCTGAATAGTTTACAGCAACTTAGGAACAGGGAAGGATTACATCTCAGTAAAGGTACTCTAAAAAGCAAGCAAAAATTGTTAACCCTTAGCACACCTATGCTACTGGTGTGTGCTAAAGCCAAGAACTCAGAGAATAAAAAAAATAAAAAGAAATTTGGCGCAGGTGAAGGAAAATACACTATGCACAACCCAGAAATAACGTTTGAGTGGTCTATGCCACTCAACAGTAAACAAAAAAATAAAAATAAAAACTGCTAAAAAGTGCAATAAACTAGTATAAGGTGTATTATGTACACATCTATGGCTCGAGATGATGTGAAGCATAATAATAGGTGGTGGGCTATGAAGGTGCAAATTTCTTTTCTATCAGCACCATCGTCCACTGTGCTTACCTCAGTTGCAGCAGCTTGCTTCCAGTAGATGAAAAAGTACGAGTACAATGCCAAGAATCTAAATCTGTAACAGCATCTACAACCCAGGGGATTGGTGGTCAAGTCCACATTTCACCTTCAGAGGGCTGTGAATCCACAAGGAGATGCACACTGAAGACAAGGGGATTGGTGGACTAGTCCACATTTCATCTAGCAGGCCTATGACATTCTCACTGAGTAAAGACCTTTAACTGCCTTTCTGATAACTCCTTGTCTACCTCCCTGAATGACAGGCTACTGCAAGGAGTATCTGGACCTCAAATTAATCAGAGGACCCTCTTAAGTGTGAGTAGATCTGAAATTCACTTTCACCTCACTTCTCATCAAGGAAGTAAAAGAACAGACTGATGATCATGAGAAGTAGGAGGGATTTAAAGCTCTGATGTGTTGGGGGTGTCTTTTGCATCCTTCTAGTGGTAAGGAGGGGAAATCCCACACTTGATGACTCCTAGAGGCCTATTTATCAAGCCGTCAACTATGCTGCATTCGATGGCACCAATACGCTCACCTGACCGCCTAACATCACGGCCGCGGACCTGAATACGCTCTCCTTATTTATTAAAAAAGCTGTCAAAAAGCCGCAAACCAAGTACAGGGCAATGAGCAGAGGACTGTTGTTAACTAACAGTCATCGATCTCGCTGCTATTCAGCTTTTTCGCAACTTTATTTATAACCTGTCACTAAACACCGCTACTATAATAAAATGTTTAACCCCTATCCCGCCACTCCCAGACCCTGCCGCAACTAAATAAATGTATTAACCCCTATCCCGCCGCTCCCAGACCCCGCCGCAACTAAATAAGTGTATTAACCCTTATCCCGCCGCTCCTGGACCCCGCCGCAACTAAATAAGTGTATTAACCCCATCCCGCCGCTCCCGGAAACCACCACAACTAAATAAGTGTATTAATCCCTATCCCGCTGCTCCTGGACCATGCCGCAACTAAATAAGTGTATTAACCAATATCCCGCCGCTCCTGGACCCCACCGCAACTAAATATATGTATTAACCCCTATCCCGCTGCTCCCGGAGCCCAGTACAACTCTTATAAAGTTATTAACCCCCATCCCTTCGCTCCCGGAGCCGACCACAACTAAATAAATGTATTAACCCCTAAACCCCTGGCCTCCAACATTACTACCACTTACTAAACCTATTAACCCCTAAACCACCAGCCCCCCACATCGCCATAAACTAAATTAACCTATTAACCCCTAAACCTAACAACCCGCTAACTTTACATTAAAATTACCTCATCCCTATCTTATAATAAATTTAAACTTACCTTTAGAATTAAATTAAACCATATTAAACTATTAATTAACCTACCCTAACTATTATACTAAAATTAGATTAAACTATATTAAACTATTAATTAACCTACCCTAACTATTATACTAAAATTAGATTAAACTATATTAAACTATTAATTAACCTACCCTATTATACTAAAATTACATTAAATTACATTAAACTATATTAAACTTTTCATTAACCTACCCTATTATACTAAAACTACATTAAACTAACAATTAAATTAACTATATTACATATTTAAAAACCTAACCCTACTCAAATTATTTAAATCTACTATTAAAATTACTAAGTTACAAAAAACTAACAACTAAGTTACACAAAATAAAAAACACTAAGTTACACAAAATAAAAAACACTAAGTTACAAGAAAAAATAAACACTAAATTATACAAAATAAAAAATAAATTATCAAATATTTAAACTAATTACACCTAATCTAATAGCCCTATGAAAATAAAAAAGCCCCCCCAAAATAAAAAAAAACCCTAGCCTACAATAAACTACCAATGGCCCTTAAAAGGGCCTTTTGCGGGGCATTCCCCCAAATAAATCAGCTCTTTAACCTGTAAATAAAAATACAAACTCCCCCCAACAGTATAACCCACCACCCACACAACCAACCCCCCCCAAATAAAAACCTATCTAAAATACCTAAGCTCCCCATTGCCCTGAAAAGGGCATTTGTATGGGCATTGCCCTTAAAAGGGCATTTAGCTCTTTTCCTTGCCCGAAGTCCCTAACCTAAAAATAAAACCCACCCAATAAACCCTTAAAAAACCTAACACTAACCCCCGAAGATCCACGTACAGTTTTTGAAGACCCGACATCCATCCTCTACGAAGCGGCAGAAGTCCTCAGCAAAGCCGGCAGAAGTCTTCATCCAAGCGGCCAAAGTCTTCATCCAAGCCGGCAGAAGTCTTCATCCAGACGGCATCTTCTATCTTCATCCATCCGGCGCAGAGCGGCTCCATCTTCAAGACATCCGGCATGGAGCATCCTCTTCTTACAACGTCTTCTGAAACAATGAAGTTTCCCTTTAAATTACGTCATCCAAGATGGTGTCTCTTACATTCCGATTGGATGATAGAATTCTATCAGCAAATAGGAACTACGGTGGAAAAAATCATATTGGCTGTTGCAATCAGCCAATAGGATTGAGCTTTCATCCTATAGGCTGAAGGGAAACTTCATTGTTCCAGAAGATGTCGTAAGAAGAGGATGCTCAGCGCCGGATGTCTTGAAGATGGAGCTGCTCCGCGCCAGATGGATGAAGATAGAAAATGCCGTCTGGATGAAGACTTCTGCCGGCTTCGCTGAGGGCTTCTGCCACTTCGTTGAGGATGGATGTCGGGTCTTCAAAAACTGTAAGTGGATCTTTGGGGGTTAGTGTTAGGTTTTTTTAAGGGTTTATTGGGTGGGTTTTAATTTTAGATTTTAGTTTATTATATTATATAGTTTATTGTAGGCTAGGGGGTTTTTTATTTTGGGGAGGCTTTTTTATTTTCATAGGGCTATTAGATGAGGTGTAATTAGTTTAAATATTTGATTTTTTTTATTTTCTGTAAGTTAGTGTTTATTTTTTTGTAACTTAGTGTTTTTTATTTTGTGTAACAGTGTTTTTTTATTTTTTTGTAACTTAGTGTTTTTTATTTTGTGTAACTTAGTTGTTATTTTTTGTAAGTTAGTAATTCTTTATTGTAGATTTAAATAACTTGAGTAAGTTTAAATTTATTATAAGATAGGGATGAGGTAATTTTAATGTACAGTTAGCGGGTTGTGAGGTTTAGGGGTTAATAGGTTAATTTAGTTTATGGCAATGTGGGGGGCTGGCGATTTAGGGGTTAATAAGTTTAGTAAGTAGTAGTGATGTGGGAGGCCAGGGGTTTAGGCGGTGTAGGGGTTAATAACTTTATTTAGTTGCGGTGGGCTCCGGGAGCGGCGGAATAGGGGTTAATACATTTATTTAGTTGCTGCGGAGTCCGGAAGCGGCAGGATAGGGGTTAATATATTTATTTAGGTGGTGGCGATTTCGGGCGGAAGATTAGGGGTGTTTATACTCGGGGTATATGTTAGGGTGTTAGGTGTAAACGCAATTTGTTTTCTCCCATAGAAATCAATGGGATATCTGGCAGCATCGAACATAAGCTTTCGCTGCTTTCAGACTCCCATTGATTCCTATGGCATCCGCGGCCTCCAGGGTGGCGGATTGAAAACCAGGTACGCTGGGCTGGAATAGTGGCGAGCGTACCTGTTAGAAATATGTTAACTTGCAAAAGGTGTCAGATAGTGCAGAATTTGTATTCAGAACATCTGCAATGACGTAAGCATTGATCTGTGTCAGATTGAGACCGGCGAATCGTATATTACGTCACAAATTTCAACTTTTGCTGGTCTGTAGGCTTTGATAAATAGGGCGAATCAGGCTTGCACTATTACGCTGCGGAATTCCAGTGTATTTGCGTTTGACGGCTTGATAAATAGGCCTCTTAGACTCTCACCATCTGATGAAACAAATTATTTCCTTGGTGGTCATTGCTTTAAGCTCGCTTCCGAGCTTCCTAAAGTATATGTAAGATAGTAGAGTTAATATACTCCTTATGTTTTGGAAAAAGTTCAGATAAAATCTCCGGGTAACAACTTTAATAGAGTAAAACACTTTGCACACTTTGAAGCACAGCAAAACCCTATTCAGAGTTAGAAATATACTAGCACAAGAGGTACATAGTTTAGTAGGGGGACACACCTGAGAATCCTTACAAAGCAAACACTAACTGGAAGGGGTTAAATTATCAGAGGGTCTCCCTTCAAATAGACCAGCTGATGGACTAGTTGATGCACTAGTTTGCTTCATACTAACTGTAGGGAAATAGACTGAACCAAAAAAGTAATACAAAGCACACAAATAGTTAACCCAGATGGGAAGAAAAAGCAAAATGTAAAACTGGTTAACCCTTAAGAGGGAAACAGTAACAATAGTAAGGTACTATCAAATAAGTTCTGAAAAACTGTGAAAGACAGCAAAAGTATTTACACATAACACAGCACATAAAGGGTTAAGTAAAATTTGAAACCAAGCTCTGCTGAGTGATGTAGTGCCTTGCCTCCTCCATCACTCAAGAGAATCTTTATTATATGCTGAATAGTTTACAGCAACTTAGGAACAGGGAAGGATTACATCTCAGTAAAGGTACTCTAAAAAGCAAGCAAAAATTGTTAACCCTTAGCACACCTATGCTACTGGTGTGTGCTAAAGCCAAGAACTCAGAGAATAAAAAAAATAAAAAGAAATTTGGCGCAGGTGAAGGAAAATACACTATGCACAACCCAGAAATAACGTTTGAGTGGTCTATGCCACTCAACAGTAAACAAAAAAATAAAAATAAAAACTGCTAAAAAGTGCAATAAACTAGTATAAGGTGTATAATGTACACATCTATGGCTCGAGATGATGTGAAGCATAATAATAGGTGGTGGGCTATGAAGGTGCAAATTTCTTTTCTATCAGCACCATCGTCCACTGTGCTTACCTCAGTTGCAGCAGCTTGCTTCCAGTAGATGAAAAAGTACGAGTACAATGCCAAGAATCTAAATCTGTAACAGCATCTACAACCCAGGGGATTGGTGGTCAAGTCCACATTTCACCTTCAGAGGGCTGTGAATCCACAAGGAGATGCACACTGAAGACAAGGGGATTGGTGGACTAGTCCACATTTCATCTAGCAGGCCTATGACATTCTCACTGAGTAAAGACCTTTAACTGCCTTTCTGATAACTCCTTGTCTACCTCCCTGAATGACAGGCTACTGCAAGGAGTATCTGGACCTCAAATTAATCAGAGGACCCTCTTAAGTGTGAGTAGATCTGAAATTCACTTTCACCTCACTTCTCATCAAGGAAGTAAAAGAACAGACTGATGATCATGAGAAGTAGGAGGGATTTAAAGCTCTGATGTGTTGGGGGTGTCTTTTGCATCCTTCTAGTGGTAAGGAGGGGAAATCCCACACTTGATGACTCCTAGAGGCCTATTTATCAAGCCGTCAACTATGCTGCATTCGATGGCACCAATACGCTCACCTGACCGCCTAACATCGCGGCCGCGGACCTGAATACGCTCTCCTTATTTATTAAAAAAGCTGTCAAAAAGCCGCAAACCAAGTACAGGGCAATGAGCAGAGGACTGTTGTTAACTAACAGTCATCGATCTCGCTGCTATTCAGCTTTTTCCCAACTTTATTTATAACCTGTCACTAAACACCGCTACTATACTAAAATGTTTAACCCCTATCCCGCCACTCCCAGACCCTGCCGCAACTAAATAAATGTATTAACCCCTATCCCGCCGCTCCCAGACCCCGCCGCAACTAAATAAGTGTATTAACCCTTATCCCGCCGCTCCTGGACCCCGCCGCAACTAAATAAGTGTATTAACCCCATCCCGCCGCTCCCGGAAACCACCACAACTAAATAAGTGTATTAATCCCTATCCCGCTGCTCCTGGACCCTGCCGCAACTAAATAAGTGTATTAACCAATATCCCGCCGCTCCTGGACCCCACCGCAACTAAATATATGTATTAACCCCTATCCCGCTGCTCCCGGAGCCCAGTACAACTCTTATAAAGTTATTAACCCCCATCCCTTCGCTCCCGGAGCCGACCACAACTAAATAAATGTATTAACCCCTAAACCCCTGGCCTCCAACATTACTACCACTTACTAAACCTATTAACCCCTAAACCACCAGCCCCCCACATCGCCATAAACTAAATTAACCTATTAACCCCTAAACCTAACAACCCGCTAACTTTACATTAAAATTACCTCATCCCTATCTTATAATAAATTTAAACTTACCTTTAGAATTAAATTAAACCATATTAAACTATTAATTAACCTACCCTAACTATTATACTAAAATTAGATTAAACTATATTAAACTATTAATTAACCTACCCTAACTATTATACTAAAATTACATTAAACTATATTAAACTATTAATTAACCTACCCTATTATACTAAAATTACATTAAATTACATTAAACTATATTAAACTTTTCATTAACCTACCCTATTATACTAAAACTACATTAAACTAACAATTAAATTAACTATATTACATATTTAAAAACCTAACCCTACTCAAATTATTTAAATCTACTATTAAAATTACTAAGTTACAAAAAACTAACAACTAAGTTACACAAAATAAAAAACACTAAGTTACACAAAATAAAAAACACTAAGTTACAAGAAAAAATAAACACTAAATTATACAAAATAAAAAATAAATTATCAAATATTTAAACTAATTACACCTAATCTAATAGCCCTATGAAAATAAAAAAGCCCCCCCCCAAAATAAAAAAAAACCCTAGCCTACAATAAACTACCAATGGCCCTTAAAAGGGTCTTTTGCGGGGCATTCCCCCAAATAAATCAGCTCTTTAACCTGTAAATAAAAATACAAACTCCCCCCAACAGTATAACCCACCACCCACACAACCAACCCCCCCCCAAATAAAAACCTATCTAAAATACCTAAGCTCCCCATTGCCCTGAAAAGGGCATTTGTATGGGCATTGCCCTTAAAAGGGCATTTAGCTCTTTTCCTTGCCCGAAGTCCCTAACCTAAAAATAAAACCCACCCAATAAACCCTTAAAAAACCTAACACTAACCCCCGAAGATCCACGTACAGTTTTTGAAGACCCGACATCCATCCTCTACGAAGCGGCAGAAGTCCTCAGCAAAGCCGGCAGAAGTCTTCATCCAAGCGGCCAAAGTCTTCATCCAAGCCGGCAGAAGTCTTCATCCAGACGGCATCTTCTATCTTCATCCATCCGGCGCAGAGCGGCTCCATCTTCAAGACATCCGGCATGGAGCATCCTCTTCTTACAACGTCTTCTGAAACAATGAAGTTTCCCTTTAAATTACGTCATCCAAGATGGTGTCTCTTACATTCCGATTGGATGATAGAATTCTATCAACCAATAGGAACTACGGTGGAAAAAATCATATTGGCTGTTGCAATCAGCCAATAGGATTGAGCTTTCATCCTATAGGCTGAAGGGAAACTTCATTGTTCCAGAAGATGTCGTAAGAAGAGGATGCTCAGCGCCGGATGTCTTGAAGATGGAGCTGCTCCGCGCCAGATGGATGAAGATAGAAAATGCCGTCTGGATGAAGACTTCTGCCGGCTTCACTGAGGGCTTCTGCCACTTCGTTGAGGATGGATGTCGGGTCTTCAAAAACTGTAAGTGGATCTTTGGGGGTTAGTGTTAGGTTTTTTTAAGGGTTTATTGGGTGGGTTTTAATTTTAGATTTTAGTTTATTATATTATATAGTTTATTGTAGGCTAGGGTTTTTTTTATTTTGGGGAGGCTTTTTTATTTTCATAGGGCTATTAGATGAGGTGTAATTAGTTTAAATATTTGATTTTTTTTATTTTGTGTAAGTTAGTGTTTATTTTTTTGTAACTTAGTGTTTTTTATTTTGTGTAACAGTGTTTTTTTATTTTTTTGTAACTTAGTGTTTTTTATTTTGTGTAACTTAGTTGTTATTTTTTGTAAGTTAGTAATTCTTTATTGTAGATTTAAATAACTTGAGTAAGTTTAAATTTATTATAAGATAGGGATGAGGTAATTTTAATGTACAGTTAGCGGGTTGTGAGGTTTAGGGGTTAATAGGTTAATTTAGTTTATGGCAATGTGGGGGGCTGGCGATTTAGGGGTTAATAGGTTTAGTAAGTAGTAGTGATGTGGGAGGCCAGGGGTTTAGGCGGTGTAGGGGTTAATAACTTTATTTAGTTGCGGTGGGCTCCGGGAGCGGCGGAATAGGGGTTAATACATTTATTTAGTTGCGGCGGAGTCCGGAAGCGGCAGGATAGGGGTTAATATATTTATTTAGGTGGTGGCGATTTCGGGCGGAAGATTAGGGGTGTTTAGACTCGGGGTATATGTTAGGGTGTTAGGTGTAAACGCAATTTGTTTTCTCCCATAGAAATCAATGGGATATCTGGCAGCATCGAACATAAGCTTTCGCTGCTTTCAGACTCCCATTGATTCCTATGGCATCCGTGGCCTCCAGGGTAACCAGGTACGCTGGGCTGGAATAGTGGCGAGCGTACCTGTTAGAAATATGTTAACTTGCAAAAGGTGTCAGATAGTGCAGAATTTGTATTCAGAACATCTGCAATGACGTAAGCATTGATCTGTGTCAGATTGAGACCGGCGAATCGTATATTACGTCACAAATTTCAACTTTTGCTGGTCTGTAGGCTTTGATAAATAGGGCGAATCAGGCTTGCACTATTATGCTGCGGAATTCCAGTGTATTTGCGTTTGACGGCTTGATAAATAGGCCTCTTAGACTCTCACCATCTGATGAAACAAATTATTTCCTTGGTGGCCATTGCTTTAAGCTCGCTTCCGAGCTTCCTAAAGTATATTTTTAAAGGCTCCATCATCTGCTTACTCCAACACCAATATACACCATGGTTGTAAGATCAATTGAAGACAATATGTTAAAACTATCCATCATTTAATGGACACCTAGCAGTCTGTACATTGTTCTGTTTAAAGATTCGGATCTACAAAAAAAAAATCTTCCTTATTTTAGAATACCCCACAACTTGGACCTGTCATGAGTCCTGCTGGATATCCTCTCCCATCATCTGATAGTCTGCTCACTAGAGAGAACCACCCTCTCTGTTATATAGTTATATATTTTACTAAAAAAAAACATCAGATATATAAAGAAATATAAATGTTGGAATAAATAGAACATTTTCTTCTATGTGAAGAACATTGGAATGTGAAATATTATTATTTCATGTAGGGTTAAGTGCACTTGGTTAAACGTGATTGGGTTAGCGTGCGAGTACGAGGGGCTAGATTTTTTTCAGTTTTCATGCTCCATTGAAGTCTAAGGGGGGATACGTTTCGTGCACGCCGCATTATGGCTTATGTGTAAACTTTTAACTTTCAACCCGTAATATGAGCGCAACCCGTTGCACGCAAAAAGCATCCGTCCAACACTGTTTACATTAGGGATTCCAGAGCAGTGAAACACTGCTCTCTAATCTCTCATCTAGGTCATTAAAAAATATAATGGAAATAATTGCTGCAATACTGATCCCTGTGGAACCCTACGTATCATTTTAGACTAACTAGAACATGACCCATATACTATAAACTCTTTAACCAGTTGATTATACACGTGTTAATATCTTTCTTAATTTTCAGACCCCTTATTTTGTAGAATATTCTACCATGTGTAGTTGTATCAGAATCTTTTGCAAAATCCAGATAAACCACAAATCAATTAAAACAGTGTTGAGTAATATTAAAAAATTTTTTTTTATAATAACTGCTGGGGCTGAAAATGATGATTACAAAGTAATTTAATGAGAAAGGAAAATATTTTGAAGTAGAATTTTAGTTTTCTGTATGGGGCGTGTTTCCAGGCTATGCCATGACAGGTAGCAATATTAGTAGCAGTGTATATGAGGCTGTTGTCATTAATTATCATTTTATGAATCTATTTTTTTGAAAAAATAATACAAAAAAAAAAAATACCCTGTAAGAATGTTGCAGGTCTTTACACATTCTTTTCCACGACTAGAAAACTTGCAGTTGAAGCATTGAGAAGGTCCAGGTCCCCAGCATCCCTCATTGGTACATAATTCATCACAAACGTTTCCTTCTGCAGCTAAAACATAAAAATAAACCAATAAATAAATAATTAAAGAAATAGAAAAACAAATAAATAAATGACAAAGCAAATAAGTGAAATAATATTATAAACTAGCAAATTAAACTATAATAGTAAAGAAAAATAAAATGGAAATGTTCATCCACATTCCATTTGATTTGATTTAATAAAAATACCCATCATATAGAGCTTGGGATTTTTATTTTTTTATTTCAAAGCAATTCTGCCATTTATACCATTATTTTCTTATGCCTGAGAAAACCACTGTACTAGCGGAGAAACGCGTTGCATTTTATTAGGGCTCTAAATAAATGTTTTAACTCTCAAATTTGAAAACAATTGTTTTATCCCTAAAACAGTTTTATATTAAAAATGATTTTGCTGTTTTAACTCACGCCTCTGGTCTACATGTGTTAAATCCTGCCTACGTGACCTTCTGGAAGGGAGCTCATCGCCACTGTGCAGTGAGCTGGAGCACTGAGGGTCTCCAGAACGTGCCTATCAGCACATCAAAGTGCTGCTGCATATTGTGAGTACCCTGCAGGGCCTGGTGAACCATGGGACCAAGTGGGTCCAACAGCCCAGGCAGCACTTTACAGGGGCCGGCATTTCAGTAACTGACTCAGTCACTGTGATAGCCAGAATACTCAACATACACAGGAGCCGAGAGCGGCACTTCAGAGAGTCAGACTAAGGTATAACCCTCTTAGCAAGCAGTGACCACTGCAGGGATCGCATCTGCTCTTCTGCCAGTACAGCCTTACAGTACTGTAGATTGACAGTCTGTGCTACTCCCCTGCTGAAGCTAGCTTTGAACATTCCGGCGGGGGCTTTTGAAAACGGAGAGGACAGCTACTGCATGAGCGACATTTGTTTATGTTGTAAAATGCCTTTTCTGGCTGCCGGTGTAACCCCCTCCAATGCGTGTTTAGATAACAAGCAGAATGACAGGTAACACATTCATCAGATCTCCTGCTACAGAACGGCAATTTTAACTAATCCTTTTATTGTACTAAACAGGCTGCTTTGAAAGATTGGGGAAAGGTGAGGGAGATGTGGGACTTAAAGGGCCAGTAAACCTTAAAAAATAATGTTATATAATTCTGCACATAGTGCAGAATTATATAACATTATATTAGCGTTAGCTTTATACAATCTAATATTCCCTGTGTATTTTTATAAAAAAAGACTGTTTTTCAGACCCGCTCTTCTGAGCGGGTCTGTTTTTTATCACAGAGCGCATCTGGCCAGCTGTCTAGTCACAGCCAAGCGCGACCGTGCCATTACACTCAGTGCAGCTCGCTCCCGCGGGTCTGAAAAACAGTCTTTTTTATAAAATATCACAGGGAATATTAGATTGTATAAAGCTAACGCTAATATAATGTTATATAATTCTGCACTATGGGCAGAATTATATAACATTATTTTTTAGGTTTACTGGCCCTTTAAAAGACCAGTAAATAGTTGATTTTTTTTGTATTTATTTTAAAGTTTGTGTAGTTTAAATATATGTAAGTGATCACACAGATGTAATGATTTTATAATAAAAACTTCTTTTAACTTATATTTTAGTAGATTTCTGAATTCCCTCAACAAGCTTTAGATTTGCTAAATTTCAGCTGATCTAACTGAAGAGTTAGAGACCAGCTGCACCATGCAAATAAAAGTAAAATAAGTGTGATTCCTTCTACAGAAAAACAGTGCCTAAGTTGCTCTTTTGTATAGTGTGCAGGGCCGGATTTCCCATTAGGCACAGTAGGCATGTGCCTACAGGCGCCTTGCAGTGAGGGGCGCCTGCCTGTCAGTAATAAATTTTTTTTTTTTTTTTTTTTGGTGAGGGCATTAATTTTAGTAGGAATTGTGCTGCCAGGTGCTTACAGAGTCGAGTGTTTCATTGGGAATATGTTACAGCAGTTGAGGGAGCCATGAAGGAGAGAGGGGCAAAGATTAAAACTAAACCCCTCCCATTTTTGCCAGGCATGTTTAGTTTCACTTCTGTTGCCTCACACAGCCAAGCTCCATGCTGATGTGTAGCAGACACTTTTTGTTGAAGGAATGAAAGCTTCAGAACAACAGGTTAGGACTGTACAAGGCTTCTAATGCTGCCTAGAATGACAACATAATAAGCAGAGCACTTTAACCCTTGGCTACCAGAGAGGGTTGCAGTGTATTCACTTGTTATGTCACGGGCCGGATTTACATCTCAGGTGCCTGTAGGCACAAAAACCTGAAGCGCCCACCCCCCCACCCCCCAAAAAAAAGTGCAAAAAAATGTGCAAAAAAATGAGGACTTTTTTTTATTATTATTTAGGACAACTAAAAATAAATCTTAGATGTAAAATTACATTTTCCCTTTTATGGAGATACACAAATACACACACCAAATGCAATATTTGTTGTAATGGAAGCTACACCAAAAATCAATATTCACTTGACTCAAATGGCCATACAATTTCTATTATGTATAACAAAAACAAATCATGTTAAACTTTTAATGCAAAATATTCTAAAGAAAACCCTATTTAAAGGGACATAAAATGTGACAATTTGCTAGGGCATTTTATTTTGCACTAGTGCTTGCACAGAAGTGTGTTAGCCTCTTGTAAAAGAGTTAAACACATAGTCAATGTCAGTTCTGAGACAGCAATACACATCTGTGCAGACTCAGATGGGCTCATAGGACATGTTTATTGACAAGCCATTAGTGTATTGCTTTTCTGGAGATGACTTTGACTATGTGCTTAACATTTTGTTGGAGTTAAACACAGTTTTGTGTCAACAATAGCAATATTAAAACTAGCAGCATGCAAGTTCATCAGTAATCTTTGCAGCCAGTGGAAGAAAATATAAAATGTAGGTATTTTTTCCACTACATGAATGTTGTAGATTATATGTAATCCAGGGGTCAACAAATGTGTTTAAAATTAGAAATTCAATTTACTACAAAACACAAACATACCACACTTACTTGATAAAATAACAGATTAACCATTTTTAATGTGATGTGTGTGTATGTATATATATATATATATATATATATATATATATATACACTACACATACATACAAACAAATATGCCATGTGAGTGGTTTACACACATACACATTTTACAGCCTTACAGTCTACAAACTTTACCTACATTTTATATTTTCTTCCACTGGCTGCAAAGGTTACTGATGAACTTGCATGCTGCTAGTTTTAATATTGCTATTGTTGACACAAAACTGTGTTTAACTCCAACAAAATGTTAAGCACATAGTCAAAGTCATCTCCAGAAAAGCAATACACTAATGGCTTGTCAATAAACATGTCCTATGAGCCCATCTGAGTCTGCACAGATGTGTATTGCTGTCTCAGAACTGACATTGACTATGTGTTTAACTCTTTTACAAGAGGCTAACACACTTCTGTGCAAGCACTAGTGCAAAATAAAATGCCCTAGCAAATTGTCACATTTTATGTCCCTTTAAATAGGGTTTTCTTTAGAATATTTTGCATTAAAAGTTTAACATGATTTGTTTTTGTTATACATAAT
This sequence comes from Bombina bombina, assembly GCF_027579735.1. Lineage (NCBI taxonomy): Eukaryota > Metazoa > Chordata > Amphibia > Anura > Bombinatoridae > Bombina > Bombina bombina. Next base: position 590,976,124 of record NC_069503.1, on the reverse strand, counting down.
AGAAATTGTATGGCCATTTGAGTCAAGTGAATATTGATTTTACATCTAAGATTTATTTTTAGTTGTCCTAAATAATAATAAAAAAAAGTCCTCATTTTTTTGCACATTTTTTTGCACTTTTTTTTGGGGGGGTGGGGGGGGGGGGCGCTTCAGGTTTTTGTGCCTACAGGCACCTGAGATGTAAATCCGGCCCTGATAGTGTGTATGTTTTATTTTATTTATTTATTTAATTTTAAACTTTGTTGAAAATTTCTCACACAGAAAGTATAGGCTATATATATATATTAGTCCCACCCATTCTTTTTTGTTGCTTTCTTAAGTATTACAAGGACAGTCTAGGGCCTCTATTTAACAAAGGTCTTGCGGTCCTGATCCGACAGTGCGGATCATGTCCGCAAAACCTCGCTGAATGCGGAGAGCAATACGCTCTCCGTATTCAGCATTGCACCAGCAGCTCACAAGAGCTGCTGGTGCAACGCCGCCCCCTGCAGACTCGCGGCCAATTGGCCGCCAGCAGGGAGGTGTCAATCAACCCGATCGTACTTGATCGGGTTGTATTCTGGCGATGTCTGTCCGCCTGCTCAGAGCAGACGGACAGGGTTATGGAGCAGCAGTCTTTGTGACCGCTGTTTCATAACTGCTGTTTCTGGCGAGCCTGCAGGCTCGCCAGAAACACGGGGCATCAAGCTCCATTTGGAGCTTGATAGATAGGCCCCTAGATGTCAACATTAAACTTTCATGACTCAGTACATGTCATTTTAAACAACTTTCCCATTTACTTTTATCATCAATTTGCTTTGTTCGCTTGGTATTCTTTGCTAAAAGCTAAACCTAAGTAGGCTCATATGCTAATTTCTAAGTTCCTGAAGGCCACCTCTAATTTCAGTGCATTTTGACATTTTTTTACAGCTAGACAGCACTAGTTCATATGTGCCCTATAGATTACATTGTGCTCACTCCCGTGGAGTTACCCAGGAGTCAGCACTGAGTGGCTAAAATGCAAGTCTGTCAAAAGAACTAAAATGAGGGGCAGTCTGCAGAGGCTTAGATACAAGGTAATCACAGAGGTAAAAAGTATATTAATATAATGGTGTTGGTTATGTAAAACTGGGGAATGGGTAATAAAGGGATTATCTATCTTTTTAAATAAGAAAAAATCTGAATGCTTTAAACCCTTAATACTTGTGCACAAAATCCATATAATTTCTGTACAAATTGTCATGCATTCTACAAAAAGTTAAAATCATGGTGTTTGTCTAGCTTTTAAAGTTATTAGTATATATAAATATATATATATATATATATATATATATATCCCAGGTGCCTCTTACACATGCATTAACTACGCAGAAATGGGCTGGTTAGATGCATTGTATTTAATATATATATATATATATATATATATATATATATATATATATATATATATATTTTTATCAGTTTAACCTTATATTGTGGGTTTTAGCTCCTGAATACGAGCGCTAGAGGGAGTTGCCTTTATTTCTCCTTTTGGGGAAGATATTTGGAGTATACCCACTCTTTGTTATAGTGCAAGAGATTATTCACCCCTTTTTGCACCTATGGGGTAAATTGCAGGCTCCCAGCAGCATAACCTTACCATGTACAAAGACACAGAGCCAGTCAGGGGTGACATTCAAGGTGGAACAAGCACATCATTCTAACTTTCTTCCCACTTATTGCACAATTGTGCATAAACTTTGGTTGCATACAGGCAGGCTTAGTAAGGGGGGGTGGTCAGTCTAGTGGGTTGATATGTTAGTAATTTTACTATTGGGGGCGTCATTTCATTCTCGGACCCAGGCAGAACAATGTCTTGAGCCGGCCCTGGTACCCTGTATGCATATTACACTGCACTGTTTATTTGAAAACTTATATGCACATGAAGTGCCCTCTGCTTTCTTCGTTTAGGATTTTGATTACAATTCTGCCATTTGATTTAGAAAACAAACATTAATTATATAACATCATAACCACAAACAATTGTTAAAGTAATAATAACAAAAAAACAAAAGAAGAATTTATCATTTTTTAGGTAGGTATATTTGGACCTAGAGTTTGGCAGTTTCTACCCTGGAAGTGAGATAGCATATAGCCCCAGGGAAAGCTATTGAATGTTTAGGGCACGGAGTTTCTGTTTGTGCATTTGGGTTCCTGGGGTTGGAGTATTCGGAAAAGAGCAGGTTGAGTCAATTCTCCATCCCACTGACAGGCAGACTGAACCCAGTTTAGGTTTCCACTAGGTTAAGTTAGTGTAATTAAGGTGACTAGGCTCACCTGATACTTGTTTACTTCCTTTATAAGACTAAGGGGAAAAAAGTCAAAGACAAGGAGAGGGGTTCAAAAAACAGTGACTTGATAAAAAAAACAGGGCCATTTGCCATAAGTAAACAGGCGTCTTTTTAAGCATGTATGTTCCTATTACAGAATTCTGTGCAATCTCAGAAAGATCCCTCGTCAAGGTGCCAATAAACAAGCATATATATATATATATTAAAAAGTTACTTAACATTTACCTATATGTTGAGCCAAGATCACTTATATATAAACTATGAAAATAAGGATAGGGAGGACAATATTATCTCAGATAATAGAGATAACATCAAAGTTCACAACACTGTTTAAAAATAAAGCTTTAAAAGCTACATTGAATGAAAATGTACCATGAAGTTATGACATATTTTATATATTATACATTACCAATAATAAACAGTAAACTTACCACATTCTTCTGGACTTTTGAGGTTTTTAATTTTCACTTCTTGGTTTGCTCTGAAGAGGTTTTTCCAGTTGAGAGTATCAGCAAAGCAAAGGGAATTGTTTCCATTAATGTAAACATTACCGTCACTCACTTCTTTGAGTGATCGCAATCCCAGTGACTTCAGGTACTTGCTAAATATAGCCAGACTGTATTCTCTAAAACAGAGCATAAACATTTTAAGAATAATCTGTTTCATTTTCACTATGGAACTAGAATTTTATAAAAGGATTGAGTAATGGAGGCTTTGGTAATTTATTTAGGCCAAGATTAAAAGTGGAGGCCAAAAATATTAGCTCTATTGAGCGATAACACTGCTTAAGTTAATCACTAGTGCTCTTATTTTGCTCTCATATTACAAGTTGAAAGTAAAATGGTAGAGTTCAAGTAAAAGCTGCAAGTGCACTTACATCTGGAGGTCCGAAAGTGCGACTGCACTAAATCCCTTACATAATAGATATCTATGGGGCACGCTGCAAAACATAGGTCCTGCCTTTCGCTTGAGCACTAACCCGAAGGTATGCTAACCCAAAAATGCATTAAGAATTGGTAGAAATAGTTTTGTTCTTTACACAGTATGTAATAATGTATTATATATATACTTTTATTCTATCCCTAACACTTTAATTCAGGTCACGCTAAATTTTTTAACCTCGATATGTGTTGCACTTGACTGCAATTCACTGCTTGGCATTTAAGTAATATTTAACTTGGCTGTGCTATTCATTGAAAGTATAAGGCACTCTAAAGATATATTGTCCACACTAACATTCTCTGGTAATTCTTTTTTACCATATAATCTAATATCAGATTGTACAATATTCTTAACATGGGCCCGTGATATTGATTGCACACCTTGCACTATCAATAGCGCTCCACTTGTAATAACTCAGGGCCTTAATGTTGCCCCACCCAACAAGTAATTCATAAGTTGCCAGCATATTCTTAAACTGTACAATTTGGTTGAGTAATATTACTACTTTGTTGCATTGAAATGTTTTTTTCTCAGCTATTGAGTGACTATAGTGACAAAAGACAAATCTTGTAGCTCAAACGTCTTAATACAACCACTGTATTTTTTTTAAATATACATATGATCTATACGCTAAAATGGAATATATAGCTGTAATGCACAGCTTTCTTATCATCAAGTAAGAAATTGTAAAGTTATTTTTTTTTTAATAATAACAACAGCTTTATATACTGGAGAGAGAACTACAGTATACCAGAATAACTCAACACCAGGAAGATTGAACTACTATAAAGAGTATAACTTTATATATATATATATATATATATATATATATATATATATATACATCTAGATTGTAAGTACCCACGGGAACAGGGCCCCCAATTCCCCCTGAATTTGTCTGTTAAATATTGTCTGGTGTCTCATATTGTACTGTCCTTTTATCTTTGTTACCCATGGACAGCGCTGCGGAATCTGTTGGTATATATATATATATATATATATATATATATACATACATATCTTTATATTTATTTCATTCTACACATACACAGCTGATGAAGAAAGGGATCATACATGTGTGTCTATACTCAGTAGGTACCCAAGCAAGTTGGTTTACTTTAAAGGACCAGTAAATATGGTAGATTTGCATAATCAACAGATACATGATATAACAACAATATCCCGCTGCTCCCAGACCCCGCTGCAGCATAAAGTTATTAACCCCTATCCTGCCGCTCCCGGACCCCGCCGCCACTAAATAAATGTATTAACCCCTAAACTTCTGGCCTCCCACATCACTACCACTAACTAAACCTATTAACCCCTAAACCGTCAGCCCCCCACATCGCCATAAACTAAATTAAGCTATTAACCCCTAAACCTAACAACCCGCTAACTTTAAATTAAAATTACAACATCCCTATCTTAAAATAAATTTAAACTTACCTGTACAATTAAAATAAACTAATTTTAAACTATTAATTAACCTACCCTAACTATTATCCTACAATTAAATTAAACTAGCAATTAAATTAACTGTATTTTTTATTACAGGTAAAATAGCTGATTTATTTGGGGCAATGCCCCCAAAAGTCCCTTTTAAGGGCGCCATTGGTAGTTTATTGTAGGCTAGGGTTTTTTATTTGGGGGGGGGGCTTTTTTATTTTGATAGGGCTATTAAATTAGGTGTTACTCTTTTTTATTTTTGATTTTTTTCCCCCGTAATTTAGTGTTTTTTATTTTGTAATAATGTTTAATGGTAGATTTAAATAATTTTAGTAGGGTTAGGTTTTTTTTAATATGTATTTTAGTTTATTTAATTGGTAGTTTAATTTAATTATAGTATAATAGTTAGGGTAGGTTAATTAATAGTTTAAAAATAGTTTATTTTAATTCTTCATGTACGTTTAAATTTATTTTAAGATAGGAACGTTGTAATTTTAATTTAAAGTTAACGGGTTGTTATGTTTAGGGGTTAATAGCTTAATTTAGTTTATGGCTATGTGGGGGGCTGGCGGTATAGGGGTTAATAGGTTTAGTTAGTGGTAGTGATGTGGGAGGCCAAAGGTTTAGGGGTTAATATGTTTATTTAGTGGTGGCGGGGTCCGGGAGCGGCGGGATAGGGGTTAATAACTTTATTTAGGTTGCGGTAGGGTCCAGAGGGGTGGGATAGGGGTTAATAACATTATGTAGGTGGCAGCGATGTCGGGGGTGGCAGATTAGGGGTGTTTAGACTCGGGGCTTATGTTAGGGTGTTAGGTGTAAACGTTACTTGTTTTAAACCATATAAATCAATGGGATATCTGGCAGCATTGAACATAAGCTTTCGCTGCTTCCAGACTCCTATTGATTTCTATGGCATCCGTGGCCTCCAGAGTGGCGGATTGAAAACCAGGTACGCTGGGCCGGAATAGCCGCGAGCGTACCTGTTAGAAATCTGATAAATGGAAAAAAGTGTCAGATAGAGCCAAATGTGTATTCGGAACATCTGTAATGACCTAAGCATCGATCTGCGTCGGATTGAGACCGGCAGATCATATGTTACGTCACAAATTTCAACTTTTGCTGGTCTGTAGGCTTTGATAACTAGGTCGGATCAATCTCGCAACAATTACTCTGCGGAATTCTGACGTATTTGCAGTTGATGGCTTTATAAATATCCCCCGTAGACTGATACATTTCAAAGTTATGACTATTGCCACTCCTCCTGTATCATGTGACAGCCACCAGCCAATAACAAATACATATAAGTATATTCTGTAAAGTCTTGCACATGCTCAGTAGGAGCTGATGACTACAAGTGTAAAAATAAAAAGACTGTGAACATTTTGTTAATAGAAGTAAATTGGAAAGTTGTTTAAAATGGCATGCTCCATCTGAATCACAAATGTTTAATTTTGACTTGAGTGTCCCTTTAAAGGGACTTTGTACACTAAATTTATCTTTGCATACAAGTTGTGTAGATGATCCATTTATATAGCCCTTTTGGTGCTGCTGTCTATGCAGGGTGTTTGAAGCACTATATAGGAATCCGATTTTAGCTTAATTAGCGCTTCCTTTAAACTGCTGTGTGTGCAGATCAGATTCAGAAGCACTATTTTTTTCTCACTACAGTGCACACACTAGTGTCAGTGCATTAACTGAATTTAATGAATATTTCTTATTAACTGGCAACAGCAGGTCTTTGTATAATTTATTTTACTGTAATTTAATTCTGAAACTGGGGGTGAGTTTCAAAATGTAAGTTTTATTGCAGTGGGGGCATTAATGAGTGGGCTTCTGCCTGAGACCTGCCTTATTGCACATACTATTACATATAATTTAAAGGGATATTAAACAGTATGAGAGTGTGATAAAAAAAAAAATATTATATACTCTTACTACTTTCTTCTGCTAACACAGTTAGGGTTGACAGCTGTCCGCCACAAAAATACTGGACAATTTGAAGGTGACTGGGCACAATGGTAGGTTGGGGGGTGTTACACAATGCCCCCTCAAAAGCTCTACCTTCTCCCCTACTCTTGATTTTACCATGTATATTTTACAGAACTGAGCAGTCATTTTACCTCTTGGCTGCCAGTAGCATACAGAATAATACTTTTACCACTTTGGTTGTCCGTAACACTTGCATCAATAGTAATCTAACCCTGTTAACTGCCCCTCACTTTTACTGGACAGTCTGCTAAAATACTGGACTGTCCAGCTGAATACTGGACACCTGGCAACCCTACATACAGTCATGTCTTGGGGAACCCTGAACAATCAAGAAAGGGATGAGGGTATGATGGTTGTTATATGCCCATGGAATCTCACTTGTGGAGAATAGAGCAGTTTTACCTTAAAGGGACATAAAACGCAACATGTTTCTTTCATGATTCAGATAAAGCATGACATTTTAAATAACTTTCTAATTTACTTCTATTATCAAATTTTCTTATTTTTCTTGTTATCCTTTATTGAAAAGCAGGAAGGTAAATTCAGCACTATATGGCAGCAGTTTTTCAAGAATACATTAGCAAGAGCACAATATGGCAGCACTATTCATATAGTGCTCCAGACATGTGCACACTACGTATCCAGATTTCTCTTCAACAAACGCTAACATGAGAACTAAGCAAATTTGATAGAAGTAAATTATTATTTTTTTAAATTGTATTTTCTATCTGAATCAAAAAATGTTAGATTTAACTTAACTTTGGGGTACAGTGTTTTTTTTATTTTTGGGGTGTTTTTATCTATAGATTTAGAGTTTTTATATTTTTGGGCAGCAAAAGAGCTGAATACCCTTTTTAGGGCAATGTCCATCCAAATGCCCTTTTCAGAGCAATGGGTAATTTCGTTTTTTTTATTTTGGGGGTTGGGGGGTTGTTATGTTAGAGGGTTTAGTGGGTGTTTTTGCACAAAAAGAGCTAATCACTTTAGGGAAATGCCCTACAAAAGGTTATTGGTAGTTTATTTTTAGAATAGGGTATTTTTATTTTGGGGTTGTTGTTTTTTAAGGGGTATTAGAATAGAATTAATTTTTTTGTTTTTTGGCAATTTCTTTTTTTATTTTCTGTAATGTCATTTTTTTTTAATTTTTGTAACGTTAGGTTTTTTATTTTTCTGTAATGGTAGTTTTTTTGTGTAATGCTAGTTTTTTTTTAAAGATAAGTTTGGGTTTTTATTTAATTTTACAGGTACTTTTTATTTTTTAAGGTACTTAGGATTTTTTTTTAGTAAAGTCGTAGATGGAGGTCTAGGGGGTAATAGTTTTTTTTAGGTATTTTGCAATGTGGGGGGATGGCTGTTTAAGGGTTAATAGTTTATTTAGGTATTTTGCGATGTGGGGGATGGTGGTTTAGGGGTTAATTGTCTTATTTAGTGTTTGCGATGTAGGGGGTTATGAGGCTAGGGGCTTATGGTAGAAACATAGAAACATAGATATTGACGGCAGATAAGAGCCATAGGCCCAGCAAGTCTGCCCGACCTTACCTAACAGTATAAACTTATCTAGTTCATAGGATAGCCTTATGCTTGTCCCATGCATTTTTAAAGTCCCCCACAGTGTTTGTTGCTACTACCTCTTGAGGAAGTTTATTCCTATGGTAAGGTGTTAAGTTTTTTTCACTTTTTTTCTATGCGAAATGTGAAAATGCAAGGTCGTTTGTGCGAGTAGGGTGTTTTTTTTCAACTTTTTTGACTCCATTGATTTCTATAGGGGGAATACATACACGCGCACGCAAAAACTCTGCTTAGGATTTTTGGGTTACCGCTAGTGCAAAATAATTTTTTTTTAGAACTTGTAATACCAGCTGAGCCAGACAAGCGCAAAAAGCCTAATGCTAGCGATGTTTTCGCTAACACAAGAAAACTATTTAATCTAGCCCTAATTTGGTAAAAGAAAAATCATTAACGCCCATATTTATGAAGACCTATTGATATAGGACTTTCTCTTGCAGTCTGTTACAGCATGAACACAATTGTATGAAAATAAACATTTAGAAAATGACAGGTTCAATCTGTTACATTGTACACTTTAAAGGACATAATATACTGTATATACTGTATATGATCTTTCATTAGTTCATTAATAACCTTTTTATATGGAATGTGAAAGATATACATGAGAGTAAATTGAAACAAAATTCCTTGCAGCTATGTTGCAGTACTAGGGTTTAAAACCTCAGTGTGCATAAACAGTTCTGCGGATCATTTTTAATATATGCCCTTACCTTAATATATGCCTAATGAAGCTTACAGAATCCTATAAAAGGAGGCTTTTAGATATGAGGTATATAACATTTGATGAATAATCCACAGGCTTTCTAGTTTAAGCAACTCTTCTAATGCAAAATAACAAATTTACAAACATGTTCTATGGCCTGATTCATATACATGGAGAGAGATTAGATTAGATGTGACAGGGATAGAAATAAATGTGGTACACGTATTGCTATAAACAGATGTCCAAAAGGAGTAAATTATATGGAATAAAATATGGAATAAAGCAGTCCCAATTAGACCTCAGAATAATTTAGTAGATAACCAATGAGTATGACAATACTTAATCCGTTATTCCCAGTGATTCATGATATCATATCGTTAATTCAGACCTGTTGGACACGTTGTGCCCAGTGTAAAGATCCAAAAGGCTTTTCTTTTTGGTAAAATACGATCCAGATCCCCACCTCTTTTGGGTCTTTGGGCTTTCTCTATGGCACTAAGTTCTAAAGACTGTGCGAATAACGTTATCAACATTTCTAAGCATACATTGTCTGAAGACGAACTTGAGCTTTTGAATAAAGGGTTTTCTTTCTGCCCAAAAAAGAAACTGCAACTTTTTAAATTACAAAAGGACCTGTTTAGATTCTTTAGAAATTTTAAACTGAAAACTATGTGTTGGGAGACAAAATCAATATCCATATCTGAGAGTCCTGCGATCCATTTAAACCAGCAAGGATTAAAAAAGAAAAGTCACTTTGCACCAGGCACTGTTAACCATAGCATAGAAACATTTGCATCACTTTATATGACATAGAAAAGCTGCAGAGTAGGATAGAAAAGTATAGAAATACAAATTAGAAATATAAGCACAAGGACACTAATGTTTCTCATAAACAAATGAAAGCATTGCAAGATCTTCAGAATCATTCGGATATTATTCTGAAAAGAGCAGATAAGGGTGGGGCGGTAGTTGTCCTTTATAAAGAATACTATATACATGAAATTAGAAAACAACTAGAGGATAATACGGTTTATAAGGAATTTACATATAATCCTGTACTTAAGATTCAGAGAGAAATAGAAAGAGTGTTTTTTATTGCAGAAAAAAAATAAAATTATAGGTAAAGATGTAGTGTCTTATTTAAAAACTGAAAAACCTTGTACCCCAGAAATTTATACCCTTCCCAAGGTGCATAAGAGCATGACCAACCCCCCAGGTAGCCCAATAGTGGCTAGCACCAATTCTTTTTTCACAAATATCTCCATATTTTTAGACAAAATTCTGCGTCCCTATGTTGAATGATCAAATTCATTCATTAAAGATACTGGGGACTTTTTGCTTAAGCTTGACTCCCTGGAACTCCCCACTACTAAATTTATTTTGCTTAGTTTACACGCTTGTATACCTCCATCACGTACACAAGCGGTATTGACTCAGTATACTCAGTATTGAAATCTGATAACAAATAAAATGCTGCTCAAATTGACTTTTGTATAAAGTTGTTAACTATTAGACTGTATGGTAATTATTTTCTGTTTCAGGATGATTATTTCCTTCAACTCCAAGGTACTGCCATGGGTTCCAACGTCGCTAATTTTTTTTATAAATTTATATGAAGATATATTTTTTTTAAATAGTATGTTTATTCAGTATGGCGCTACCTCATGGCGTTATATCGATGACATTTTTGGAGTGTGGATGGGCGATGTTGGAACCCTGGTTAAATTTGTTAATGAACCTAATGAGTGAGGAATACCTATATTTTTTAAATGTGAGAGTCATCAAAGGGGTTAACTCATTTAAAACTGACCTGTTTAAGAAAAATACAGACCATAATAGTCTTCTGAGGTATGACAGTGCTCCTTCTTCTTTGATTAAATCTCTCCCCCATAGTCAACTTCTGCGGGTTCGTCACATGAGTCGGACGCTGCCGATGAGGGCTTCTTTGTGTGGACGCTATACCCGGTAAGCTGGATTTTGCTGGCGTGTGTAGGGGACGGAAGTTTCCTATGCTGGAGGTCAGATACCGACGCTGGGAGTTGGACACGGCATAGGGTTACAGAGCTAGCAGATACTAAGCAAAACGTGACAACGGTGGTCTCACAACAAGAGAAGAGGTACTTCTATTTACCCACTTATGTTGTGTGGTCTGAGAGACTATAAATGTTACCCAGGACGCACCTAGTCACAGAGACTATCTTCTGGCTCAATACCATTTCAGGGTCAGGATTTTCCTCTTACCCCCTTTTTTAAACTAATATATGTATATACACATATTAACACACATGTATATGTATGAAACCCCTTTTATACTGGGGGTACAATTGGATTGCTATTGGCTGAAAAAATTGAATCACCCAATAGGAATTAGGGCTGCTAAAATCCTATTGGCTGTTCAAATCAGCCAATAGCTTTTAAGCAGCTCTCATTCTATTGGCTGATTCAAATCAGCCAAGTGTATTTTAGTTTTCTTTAATTGGTAGTTAGTTTAATTTTAGTTTAATAGTTATATTAGCTTAATTGTTAGTTTAAACTTAGTTTTTTTAATTTGACAAGTAAGTTTTAATTTAATTTAAGATAGGGAAATTGTAATTTAAAAAAAAAGTTAGGGGGTGTTAGGTTTAGGGGTTACTAGTTTAAATTAGTTTTTTGCGATGTAGGGGGCTTTGGGTTTAGGGGTTAATAGTTTAATTTAGTATATTTTGTTGTGGGGGATTCTGGATTAGGGGTTAATAGTTTAATTTAGTAAATTTTGTTGTGGGTGGCTTTGAAGTTTAGGGGTTAATAGGTTTATTATAGTGGTGTCGGGGAGCAGCGGAATAGGGGTTAATATCTTTATTATAGTGTGGGTGATGTTGGGTGCGGGGGAATAGGGGTTAATAACTTTAGTATAGTGGCGGCGATGTCGGGGAGTGGCTGAATAGGGGTTAATAAATTTTATTAGTGGTGGCGATGTCGGGAGCGTCAGATTATGGGTTAATAACTTTAATATAGTATTTGCGATGCAGGAGGGCCTCGATTTAGGGGTTAATTGGTAGTTTATGGGTGTTAGTGTACTTTGTAACAGTTTAGTTATGAGTTTTATTCTTTTGGTTTAGGGGGGCTTCTGGTTTAGGGGTTAATAGTTTAATTTAGTAAATTTTGTTGTGGGTGGCTTTGAAGTTTAGGGGTTAATAGGTTTATTATAGTGGTGTTGGGGAGCAGCGGAATAGGAGTTAATTTCTTTATTATAGTGTGGGCGATGTTGGAGTGCGGGGGAATAGGGGTTAATAACTTTAGTATAGTGGCGACGATGTCGGGGAGCGGTGGAATAGGGGTTAATAAATTTTATTAGTGGCAGCGATGTCGGGAGTGTCAGATTATGGGTTAATAACTTTAATATAGTATTTGCGATGCGGGAGGGCCTAGGTTTAGGGGTTAATTGGTAGTTTATGGGTGTTAGTGTACTTTGTAACAGTTTAGTTTTGAGTTTTATGTAACAGTTTTGTTGCACAAAACTCATAACTACTGCTCTCAGATTGAGAAACGGATTGTGTCGGTATAGGGTTTAACGCAAGCTTTTTAGCCTCACTGCAAAACTCGGAATGGCTGCGCTATAGAAGTCCCATAAAAAACTTAATTTTTACGAGTGCTGGACTGACGTTGCGTTACCTGCTAAATGCTTGCTTTACAGCTATACCAACAAGACTTGTAATGGCTGTGGTGCTGTTTTAACGCTGAAATTACCATTTTTTCAGCATTAAAACACGAACGCCCAACTCGTAATCTACCTGTATTATTTTAACCTCCTTGCTAATTTCAGAAAAAACTTTAGCATTTTAGCTATAACTCCTAAACCTAAACCGAGCCCCCCCCCCCCCCCCACATCGCAAACACTAAAATATTTTTTTTAACCCCTAATGTGCCAAACCGTACATTGCCGCCACTATAATAAATATATTAACCCCTAAACTGCCGCACTCTCGCATCGCAAACATTAGTTATATATTATTAACCCCTAATCTGCCATCCCTAACATCGCCGACACCTAGCTAAATTTATTAACCCCTAATCTGCCGCCCCCAACGTCGTCGACACTATGTTAAAGTTACCTCTAAACCTCTAAATCTAAGTCTAATACTACCCCTAACACCCCCTAACTTAAATATAATTTAAATAAATATAAATAATATTACTATAGTCAACTAAATTATTCCTATTTAAAACTAAATACTTACCTGTAAAATAAACCCTAAGATAGCTACAATATAACTAATAGTTACATTGTAGCTATCTTAGGGTTTATTTTTATTTTACAGGCAACTTTGTATTTATTTTAACTAGGTACAATAGTTATTAAATATTTATTAACTATTTAATAACTACCTAGTTAAAATAAAGACACATTTACCTGTAAAATAAAACCTAACCTAAGTTACAATTACACCTAACACTACACTACAATTAAATTAATTACCTAAATTAAATACAATTAATTACAATGAAATAAAATGATCTAAAGTACAAAATCCCACCCTAAAAAAACCTAACACTAACCCCCTGAAGATCACCTTACCGGGAGACGTCTTCACCCAACAGGGCCGAAGTCCTCAACGAAGCCGGGAGAAGTCTTCATTCAAGCCGGGCGAAGTGGTCCTCCAGACGGGCAGAAGTCTTCATCCAGATGGCATCTTCTATCTTCATCCATCCGGCGCGGAGCAGGTCCATCTTCAAGACATCCGACGTGGAGCATCCTCTTCAAACGATGGCTAAACACAGAATGAAGGTTCCTTTAAATGACGTCATCCAATTCTACCTTAATTCCTATCCGTCAATCGGAATTAAGTTAGAAAAAATCCTATTGGCTGATTGCCAATAGGATTGAGCTGGCATTCTATTGGCTGTTCTATTGGAACAGCCAATGGAATGCCAATGCATCAGCCAATAGGATTTTTTCAACATTAATTCCGATTGGCTGATAGAATTCTATCAGCGAATCGGAATTGAAGGGACGCCATCTTGGATGACGTCATTTAAAGAAACCTTTATTCTGTGTTTAGCCATCGTTTGAAGAGGATGCTCCGTGTCGGATGTCTTGAAAATGGACCCGCTCCGCGCCGGATGGATGAAGATAGAAGATGCCGTCTGGATGAAGACTTCTACCCGTCTGGAGGACCATTTCGCCTGGCTTGGATGAAGACTTCTCCCGGCTTCGTTGAGGACTTCGGCCCAGTTCGGTGAAGACGTCTTCCGGTAAGGTGATCTTCAAGGGGTTAGTGTTAGGTTTTTTTAAGGGGGGATTGGGTGGGTTTTAGAGTAGGGTTTGTTGTGCGGGTGGTGAGTTTTAATGTTGGGGGGGAATTGTAATTTTTTTTCAGGTAAAAGAGTTGATTACTTTGGGGCAATGCCCCGCAAAAGAGCTTTTTAAGGGCTATTTGTAATTTAGTGTAGGGTAGGGCTATTTTGGGGGGGGGCTTTTTTATTTTGTTAGGGGGATTAGATTAGGTGTAATTAGTTTAAAATTCTTGTAATTTCTTTATTATTTTCTGTAATTTAGTGTTTGTTTGTTTTTGTACTTTAGATACTTTTATTTAATTGTAATTAATTGTATTTAATTTAGGTTATTAATTTAATTGTAGTGTAGTGTTAGGTGTAATTGTAACTCAGGTTTTTTTTTACAGGTAAATTTGTATTTATTTTAGCTAGGTAGTTATTAAATAGTTAATAACTATTTAATAACGATTGTACCTAGTTAAAATAAATACAAAGTTGCCTTTAAAATAAAAATAAATCCTAATCTAGCTACAATGTAACTATTAGTTATATTGTAGCTAGCTTAGGGTTTATTTTACAGGTGAGTATTTAGTTTTAAATAGGAATTATTTAGTTAATTGTAGTAATTTTATTTAGATTTATTTAAATTATATTTAAGTTAGGGGGGTTAGGGTTAGACTTAGGTTTAGGAGTTAATATGTTTATTATAGTGGTGGCGACGTTGGGGGCAGCAGATTAGGGGTTAATAAATGTAGTTAGGTTGCGGCGACATTGGGGGCGGCAGATAAGGGGTTAATTAGTGTAAGATTAGGGGTGTTTAGACTTGGGGTTCATGTTAGGGTGTTAGGTGTAGACATAAATTTATTTTCCCCATAGGAATCAATGGGGCTGCGTTAGGAGCTTTACGCTGCTTTTTTGCAGGTGTTAGGTTTTTTTTCAGCCAGCTCTCCCCCATTGATTCCTATGGGGAAATCGTGCACCGGCATGTTTAGCCAGCTCACCGCTAACGTAAGCAGTGCTGGTATTGAGGTGAGATGTGGAGCTAAATTTTGCTCTATGCTCACTTTTTTGCGGTTAAGCCGGGTTTGTAAAAACCCGTAATACCAGCGCTGTCTGTAAGTGAGGGGTGAGCATAAACTGCTCGTTAGCACCGCACAGACTCGTAATCTATGCGTATATATTTTAAGTAGACAAACCATGGTAAGGATCTAGGTCTATTTTGGTGTATTTCATGTCACTGTTTCCCCACCAAATGCAATCATATAAAACATTGAGATACATACATATACATGTATGTATTTATATATATGCATATATGTCTGTACATAATATGTATTTATATGTGTATATGTTACCGCTAAAGCTCAAAAGCCATTAATGTGCACATTACCTAGCTAATCTGCAGATTAACTGATTTGCTCCGTTAACGTGCGGAATCAAGAGTTTTCCGCATTTTACCTAGGTAATGTGCACATTAACGGCTTCCGTATCATTAAAGTTCAAAACTTTGCTTCTCTCATTTCCTTTCCCTACACCTTCCCCCTCTCCCTCCACTTTTAGTTTGGTTTCGCCAGCGTCTTGTCATCAACGGTTGTTTTTATTTCTCATAATTTGTGTCGGCTGCCAGTGCGTAGCATAGCTATTTTCACTTTAACAAGTGCCTAGTAGGTAATGTGCAGATTATCTAGGTAATTTACAGATTACCTAGGTAATTTGAGAAATGAAACAATTTTCGGCACTTTAACGGATCACCCTAGTTAATCTGCACATTACCTAGATAATCTGTAGAATAACTGATTTCTGCTTTTAGCGGTAACATATATATGTATTTACAGGCATATATACACATATAAATACATATGTACACAAATAAAGACATATATTTATAAGTGCATTGGAGCACTTTCCAGTTAAGTAGATGAAAACATGTAAACACATATGTAAGCAATATTCATTTTAAATAAAGTGCTATACTGTGTATTTACTGTAAATAGAATATGTTCTATGCATTTATAAATAGATATTTATATATTTATCTGTATATATCTATTCCTATATATAATTGTGTGTGTGTGTGTATGTATATATATATATATATATATATATATATATATATATATATATATATATATATATATATATATATATATATATATTGTAATGATAACCTGTGGCTTTAAGAGATTTGACAATCCTGGCACAATATAGTGCGTAATAAAAGTTTAGATGTTACATTTATATTTAGAGATCTGCAAAACTTGCAAACCAATACAATATAATTGGAGTAATCTGGCCTGAGTAACTAGAGATAAGATATATAGGAAATATAGGTTTCTTCAGTTACATAGGCAAGGGAATTGGAAAATAGTTTGCAGCACAATTCATAACACAAACTGGTACACAAACTAATGTTGAGTGAGTGCTAGTTGGTAAAAACAGAGTGATGTAAATATGCAGCAAATTGCAGTACTCACGGAACCTTGCATGTATGCTGCTGAGATGCCTTGCAGAGGTAAAGGGGAAGACTGTGTAAGAGACGCTGCAAGCTGTATGAGGAATCCATGCTGCTCCGTCAGATAGTAGTGGTAGTTGCTGGAAGGTTGTCACGCTCGGCTGCTGGGAAGCTCCAGCTGTCCTCTCTGTGTGCTTGATTGGCAGGTAGTCTGAGCCACCCCTTCCTGATGATGTAACTACCAGGCTTTTAATTTCCGGGCTTCCTGTTTCTTCAGTGCCCGTTTGTTTGTTTCTCTTTGTGGCTCCTGTGAGGACTTTGCTGTGGAAACTCTCTAACTGCTGATTTCCTGTTGCCAAACTCTGCAAAGACTGACTATGCTGGGTTAACCCTCAAACTTCCTGATAACCTGTTGCCAAACACTGCAAGTACTGTTTATTCTGTGAATCTCTCAAACTGCATGTTAACCTGTTTCCAAACTCTGCAAGTACAGTTTATTCAGTGTAACCTTCAAACTGCTTGATATCCTGTTGCCAAACACTGCAAGTACTGTTTATTCTGTGAAACTCTCAAACTGCATGTTTACCTGTTGCCAACCTCTGCAAATACTTTTTATTTAGTGTAAACCTTCAAACTGTTTTATATCCTGTTGCCAAACACTGCAAGTACTGTTTATTCTGTGAAACTCTCAAACTGCATGTTAACCTGTTGCCAATCTCTGCAAGTACTGACTATTCAGTATTAACCCTCAAACTGCCTGATAACCTGTTGCCAAACTCTGCAAGGACTGACTACACAGTGTTAACCCTCAAACTACCTGATTTCCTGTTGTCTAAACTCTGCAAGTACTGACTATTCAGTATTAACCTTCAAACTGCCTGATAACCTGTTGCCAAACTCTGCAAGGACTGACTACACAGTGTTAACCCTCAAACTGCCTGATAACAAGTTACCTACTCCTGCATTATTAACTGTTTCTTGTTTTACCCTTCCTCTGTCTGAGTATAAGTGGACTATCCCTGCTCACCTGATTCTGTGGAAGACATTTCCTGAAACCAGTTCCTTACTCAGAAGTCTATTTGGCTGATATCCTGAATTACTTTGGACTCAGGCTAACTCTGCTCCATATAGTGAGTACATTGTTTTTTAGAGGTTGTCGTGGGGTCACGTCCTGGATTAAACTCCGAGTGCAAGGGTGTTGTTTAAGTTCGCCCTAGCATTTGGGTCTTCTTCTGGACTTTTCCTAACCTGACAGTACAAACGGCCATAATATGGAGCCTTATGAGTTATCCAGGGCTGTGGCTCTACAAGGGCAACTTCTGGGAAATCATTCTGCTCATTTGCAATCTTTGGATTCCAAGCTTGACCAGATTACTGCTCTGCTACATAACCCTTCCGCTCCTGCTCAAGCTACGGCGACTCCTGCTGCAGCTGCTACTAGCTCCAATGCTGTCTTTAACATACCTCAACCTATTGGACAGTATATACCACAAATCCCACTTCCAGATAAATATGACGGTAATCCTGAAGAATGCTGTGGATTCCTTAATCAATGTTGTTTACACTTCCGAAACAATCCTCAAGTTTCTTCCAATTCTACTTCCAAAATAACCTTTATTATATCCCTCATGAAGGGTAAGGCTCTAGCCTGGGTGTCTCCTCTTTTAGAGAAGAATGATCCTTTACTATAGGATGTGGAATTATTTATGTCCATTTTTTCTTCTGTTTTTGACAAGCCTGGGAGGTCTGCAGCTGCAGAGGCAGGATTGTTGGATCTGAGACAGGGATCCCTTTCGGTAGCTTAATATGCTATTGAATTCAGGTCTTTAGTCGCAGAAACTGATTGGAACCATGGAGCCTTACGGGCAGCCTTTCACAAGGGACTTTGCGAACGCCTTAAGGATGAACTTGTATTTCGGGAACTCCCGATTCATTGGAGGGTCTTATCAATTTGTGCATTACTCTTGACGCCCGGCATGCTGAACGTCTTCAGGAGAGAGATAGGAATTGGAGATCCTTTGTTAAACATTCTTTTCGTCCACCTATTCGAACCTCAAGTCTGTCTAATAATAATTCCCAATCTCCTGAGTCTGTGGAACCCATGGAAGTAGGAGCTATTAAATTGTCAGAAGCTGAACGCCATAGAAGGCGTACTCTTGGATTATGTCTGTATTGTGGTACCAAAGGACATTTACTGAAGAACTGTCCTATCCGACCAGTAAAAGCCAAGGCTTAACTTTTGATAGAGGGACAGAGTTATTATTATTATTATTATTATTATTATTATAATACTTTATTTATTAAGCGCCAACATATTCCGCAGTGCTGTCCATGGATACAATTAATTTAAATAAAACAATACAAGACTTGTAAGATACAGGACAAAATTTACAAACACATACTGGAGGGATTGAGGGCCCTATTCCCGTGGGAATTTACAATCTACATTGGACATTGGAGGAAATCTCGGAGTTCAGCTGACTTTCTTCACTACAAGT
Source organism: Bombina bombina (assembly GCF_027579735.1). Lineage (NCBI taxonomy): Eukaryota > Metazoa > Chordata > Amphibia > Anura > Bombinatoridae > Bombina > Bombina bombina. The sequence continues at coordinate 590,956,963 of NC_069503.1, read as the reverse complement.
TCATCCTGAACTCCTACTATTCTGCCCTTAATCTTTATAAGCAACAATATTTTTCTTATCTCATCTGTACTCTTTCCTCTAACCCTAAACGTCTGTTCAACAAGTTCAACACTCTTCTCCGCCCACCCCCACCTCCTAACACAACGTCTCTCTCAGCTCAAGATTTTGCAAGCCACTTCAACAACAAAATTGACTCCATCAGAAGTGAAATCAGCTCTCAACATACTTCCAATCTCCCACCCCCTCAAAAGCTCACGATCACCCAAAACCCAAATATCCAAAAATGCAGCTCTTTTGCCCCTGTTAATGAGGATGAAGTTTCTGCCCTTATACTGTCCTCCCACCTCACTACCTGTCCCCTCGACTCCATCCCCTCATAGCTACTTCCCTCCCTCTCTTCTACCCTCACCCCCATACTCACACACATTTTCAACCTCTCCCTCAGCACTGGTATAATTCCCTCATCTCTAAAACATGCACTGGTCACACCTATCCTCAAAAAACCTTCCCTTGATCCAACCTCTCCTTCCAATTACCGCCCTATTTCCCTACTCCCTCTTGCCTCAAAGCTCCTCAAAAAGCTAGTTTACGCACATCTATCACATTTCCTTACACTAAACTCTCTTCTTGACCCACTGCAATCTGGATTTCATTCCCATCACTCTACAGAGACAGCAATTGTCAAGGTTACCAATGACCTACTTACAGCAAAATCCAAAGGCCACTTCTCTCTGCTTATCCTCCTTGACCTGTCTGCAGCCTTTGACACTGTTGACCACCCTCTTCTGCTCCAAACCCTCCAATCCTTCAGCATCTGTGACACAGATCTCTTGTGGTTCTCTTCCTATCTGACTAACTGTACATTTAGTGTAGCCTTCTCCGGAGCATCCTCTGCCCCGTTACCACTTTCTTTTGGGATACCTCAAGGCTCTGTCCTTGGTCCCTTTCTCTTCTCAATCTACACATCGTCACTAGGTTCCTTAATAAAGTCCCATGGGTTTCAATACCATTTGTATGCCGATGACACCCAAATCTACCTCTCTGCACCAGACCTACCTCCTTCCTTACTAACCCATGTCACTAACTGTCTTTCTCACATCTCATCTTGGATGTCCTCTCACTACCTTAAGCTAAATCTCTCCAAAACTGAACTCCTTATTTTTCCCCTTTCTTCCAATGTCTACACCCCCAAAATTTATATAACTGTTGATAATTCCATCATTACCCCTACCCCACTCGCCAGATGTCTTGGGGTCACACTTGACTCAGATCTTTCCTTCACTCCTCACATCCAGTCCTTGGCTAAAGCCTGCCGCTTCCACCTTAAAAACATTGCTAAAATTAGACATTTCCTTACACAAGATACAACCAAGATTTTAATCCACTCTCTCATCCTTTCCCACCTCGACTACTGCAATTCCGTCCTCTCTGGTCTACCTAGCTGCTGCATAGCTCCTTTACAGTCCATTATGAATGCCTCTGCCAGGCTCATCTTCCTTACTCGTCGCTCTTCATCTGCTGCACCTCTCTGCCAATCCCTTCACTGGCTTCCTCTTGCCTCTAGGATTAAACATAAAATCCTCACCCTGACATATAAAGCTCTAAACTGCACTGCTCCCCCCTACATCTCAGAACTTGTCTCTAGATACTCTCCCTCCCGTCCCCTTCGATCAGCTCAGGATCTCCTCCTCTCCTTGTTACTTCCTCACATTCACGTTTACAGGACTTCTCCAGACTGGCCCCCATCTTGTGGAATTCCCTGCCTCACTCCATAAGACTCTCCCCTAGCTTCAAGCACTCCCTAAAAACTCTACTATTCAGGGATGCATACAACCAACACTAACCTTTCCTAATGCTATTGCTTTCCCCTTGAACCCCTTAGATTGTAAGCCTATGGGCCAAGCTGTTTACAGATCGCTTCATAAGAGCTGACTACAACAGTGAAACTCTCGGCAGGGCCCTCTACCCACTTGACCCCTACAAAAGCTATCCTGTACACCGAATATGTTAACAGCGCTGCAGAATCTGTTGGCGCTCTACAAATACCTGATAATAATAATAATAATAATCTAGAAGGGTAGGAGGCTGAGAAACAGGAGGTGAGGACTGCAAGATTGAGAAGGATGTTAATACAGAGTTAGATGAGGGAAATGTTAGGTAAGTGAAATTAATATATTATTGAGTTGAGTGGTAGGCTTCCCTGAACAGAAAAGTCGTCAGGGAGCATTTAAAGGAAGAAAGATTAGGGCAAAGCCTGACAGCATGAGGGAAAGTGTTCCAGAGGGTAGGTGCTGCACGACAGAAGTCCTGCAGTCTAGCATGAGAGGAGGTGATAGTTGCAGATGCAAGGAGCAGGTCATTGTTGGATCTTAGTGGATGGGCTGGAGTATACTTGTGTATTAGAGAGTATAGGTAGAGGGGAGCGGCGTTGGTGAGAGTTTTGTATGTAAGGGTGAGAATTTTGAACTTAATTCTGCTGTGAATGGGGAGCCAATGAAGGGACTCACAGAGAGGTGCAGCAGATACAGATCGACGGGAAAGGTGGATCAGCCTGGCAGAGGCATTTAGGATGGATTGAAGGGGGGAGAGGCGGGAAAGAGGAAGGCCGGCGAGTAAGTTATTGCAGTAGTCAAGTCGGGAGATAACAAGGGAGTGGATTATTTGCTTTGTGGTGTCAGTGCTCAGAAAAGGGCGAATTTTGGAAATATTGCGTAGATGATTGCAGCAGGATGTAGAAAGCGATTGGATATGGGGGATGAAGGATAGGTTTGAGTCAAGTGTGACTCCTAGGCAGCGGACTTGGGGCGATGGGGAAATGGTGATGCTGTCAACAGGGATAGAGAAGTTAGAAGTCAGCGTAGAGCTTGAGGGGGGATAAGAAGGAGCTCAGTCTTGGACATGTTAATCTTTCGGTGGTGAGAGGCCATCCAGGAAGAAATACCAGATAAGCAGTTGCTGACATGAGAGAGGACAGAGGGAGAGAGAGCAGGGGTGGAGAGGTAGATCTAGGTGTCATCAGCATAGAGGTGATATTTGAAACCATAACTGTTGATAAGTTTACCCAGCGAAGAAGTATAGATGGAGAAGAGTAGAGGACCCAGAACAGATCCTTGAGGTACTCCAACAGACAGAGGCATAGGAGAGGAGGAGTTGCCGGCAAATGACACAGAAAAAGACCTGTGAGAAAGATAGGAGTGAATCCAGGAAAAAGCAGTGTCACAGAGTCCAAAAGAGCTAAGGGTCTGTAGGAGGAGGGGGTGGTCAACTGTGTCGAAGGCAGCTGAGAGGTCAAGTAAGATGAGTATAGAGTAGTGGCCAATATTTTTAGCAGAGAGAAGATCGTTTGTGACCTTGGTAAGGGCAGTCTCAGTTGAGTGTTTTGGACGGAATCCGGATTGCAGTGGATCAAGCAAGGAGTTGGCGAACAGGAAGTGGGTTAGGCGATTGTAAACTAGTTTTTCAAGGAGTTTTGATGTTAGTGGAAGCAGTGATATGGGGCAGTAGCTTTCAGGAGAATTAGGGTCGAGGGAGGGTTTTTTGAGTATGGGAGTGACTTTTGCGTGTTTGAAAGAAGATGGGAATGAGCCGGTAGAGAGCGATAGGTTGAAGATGTGGGTAAGAGCAGGAGTGAGGGTGGAAGATAGGGAGGGAATTATATGGGAAGGGATAGGGTCGAGTGGTCAGGTAGTGAGGCGTGAGGAAGATAGTAAGGAAGAAACTTCATTCTCAGTGGTTGGATGGAAGTTACAGAGGGTGGCAGAGGGAGTAATTGGGCCTGTTGTTGGGGAATTGCAGGTTGGTGTTGGGATGTTGCTTCGGATAGTATGTGTTTTGTTTAAAAAGTAGTCTGCCAGGTCTTGAGCACTAAAGACAGGTGGGGGTGGTGGAGCAGGTGGGTAGAGGAAAGCATTAAAGGTGGAGAAGAGTCGTTTAGGGTTTGAGGAAAGAGTTAAGCCAGAATCCCATGTCTCCCCTCAATTCTAAACTTTTTGTTCCTGTAACTCTCACTTTTGGAAACACCAAGTTTCGAGCTCAAGCCCTCATTGACTCTGGAGCTGCTGGAGTTTTCATTGATTCAAACTTTGCTGACTCTCTCAGGATTCCTCTTCAAGCTAAGAAACAGTTAATTATGGTAACCACTGTTAGTGGACAGCCTCTAGGTTCTGGTATCATACAAAATTCTACCATTCCTCTTCTTTTGTCTGTGGGCATACTCCATTCTGAAATTATTCCTTTTGACGTCATCACTTCTCCCCACATACCGTTGATTCTGGGGTTACCTTGGTTGCAGCTTCATGATCCAGTCTTCTCATGGTCTAAAGGAGAACTTATTTCCTGGGGAACTACCTGTTTCAAACATTGTCTGTAAAATCCCTCAAAACCAACTTGTCCTGTTGTAGCTATGATGGAAGTTCCTGATTCATTGCCTAATTACTATCATGCCTTTAGTGATGAGTTTTCTAAAAAGACGTTACCTCCACACCGGATATTTGAATGTCCTATCGAATTGTTTTCAGGGGCTCCTCTACCTAAGGGAAGGACCTATCCCCTCTCTCATCAAGAAAATGTCTCTCTTGAGGAATACATAAAGGACAACATAGCCAGAGGATTTATTCGTCCTTCCTCATCACCTGTGGGTGGGGTTTTTTTCTTCATTAGGAAAAAAGATGGAGGTCTCCATCCCTGTATCAATTATCGGGCCTTGAATCAGATTACTGTCAAAAACAGCTATCCTCTGCCGCTCATTCCTGAGTTATTTGATCGTCTTCAAGATGCTTCTATTTTTTCCAAGTTAGATCTCCATGGGGCCTACAATTTGGTCAGAATCAATAAAGGAGATGAATGAAAGACGGCATTTAACACTAGATTTGGTCACTTCAAATATCTAGTAATGCCATTCGGATTGTGTAATGCACCAGCAGTATTTCAGCACTTTGTTAACGAAATCTTCAGAGACTATTTAACTCAATTTGTTATCATTTATCTTGACGACATTCTGATCTATTCCAAAACATTACAGGAACATGTACATCATGTAAGACTGGTACTTCAGAGGTTACGAGACAATTCCCTGTTCGCTAAATTGGAGAAATGTTCTTTTCATCAGAGTTCCATTCCCTTTTTGGGTTATATCATTTCAGAATCAGGTTTTGAGATGGATCCTGCTAAACTTTCGGCTATCAAGGACGGTTCCAGACCAACTACTTTCAAATCCCTGCAGAGGTTTCTTGGCTTTGCCAATTACTATAGAAAGTTTATTAAGAACTTTGCTGACATCACGTCTCCGCTCACTTCTCTTACTAAGAAAGGGCAAAATTGTAAGAACTGGTCCACTTCGGCAGTACAGGCTTTTGAAACGCTAAAATCAGCATTTTCTTCAGCACCTCCTCTCAGTCATCCAATTCCTGATCTCCAGTTTATTTTGAAGGTTGACGCTTCTTCTATAGCAGCTGGAGCTGTTCTCTCCCAACGTGATCCGACTACCAGCAAGATACATCCTGTGGCATTCTTTTCGAAAAAATTAAATGCTGCCGAGTTAAATTATGATGTGGGCAATAAGGAGCTTTTGGCTATAAAATTAGCTTTGGATGAATGGAGGCATTGGTTAGAGGGTACCAGTCAACCTTTTTTCATTCTGACAGATCATAAGAATCTTTTATACCTCCATACAGCTACTCGTCTCAATCCTTGTCAGGCTCGGTGGGCCTTGTTCTTCTCCAGGTTTAATTTTGTACTTTCCTATGTTCCTGGTTCAAAAAATTCCAAGGCAGATGCTTTATCTAGGCAGTTCCAATCTTCTGAGCCTTCTCCTTTGGATTCTGAACCTATACTACGTCCAGTCAAAGTTTTGGCTCAAGTATCCTCTTTTCCAGTACAGGCTTTACATGCTGCTCAAGTCCGGGTACCATCTTCTTGCAAACCACCTTCTGGTATCCTGTATGTACCCAAAGGATTACGTCTTAAGCTTCTACGTTGGGCTCACGAAAACATTTCAGCAGGTCATCCTGGAGTAACCAATACTTTGTGGAAACTGAAGCAGCATGTTTGGTGGTCCACTATGAGGAGGGATGTTAAGGATTATATTGCTGCTTGTAGTTCTTGTGCTTCGAATAAACAATCTTCTCATCAACCATTTGGTCTATTACACCCTCTTCCTATTCCTCATTACCCTTGGTCTCACTTATCCATGGACTTCGTTACAGATCTTCCTGTTTCTGCTGGAAATACGACCATTTGGGTAGTGGCGGATCGATTCTCCAAGTCTGCTCACTTCATACCTCTTCCATGCTTGCCTTCAGCTCAAAGACTTTCTGAACTCTTTGTTCTACATATATCTCATTTACATAGTTTTCCCACTGACATAGTCTAAGATCGCGGAATTCAATTTGTTTCCAAGTTTTGGAGGTCATTTTGTAAGCACTTTGGAATCAACATATCTCTTTCTACTGCACATCATCCTCAATCCAACAGACAGACTGAGCGTGTAAATCAAGCCTTGGAATCTTTTCTTAGACATTATGTAAACCATCACCACTCCAACTGGTCTCAGTTATTGCCTTTGGCGGAATTAGCTCACAACTCACGCTATAACACCTCATTACAGACCTCACCCTTTAAGGCAGCTTATGGTTTTTAACCTAGAACCTTTCCTATCATTACCAGTTCTACTGAAGTCCCTGGAGCAGATCGTATTGTGAAAAATCTCAGTAACCACTGGTAACACATTCGTCAAAATCTACTTTCCTCTTCCTTAAGACACAAGAGATATGCTGATCGCAGAAGGTGTAAGGCTCCTTTACTTCGTACTGGAGACAGAGTATTTTTATCCACCAGATTCATACGTCTAAAACAACCTTGTACTAAGTTGGGTCCTAAGTACATTGGACCTTTTTGAATTGTTTCCAAAGTTTGTTCTTCTGCATACCGCCTGGCTTTACCCAAGACTCTCAAGATCCATCCAGTGTTTCATGTCTCCTTACTCAAGCCAGTCATCTACAACCGGTACTCTATCAAGAGTAAACAACCTCCTCCACTTTCCGTAGAGGGAACTTCTGAGTTTGAAGTAAGCCAGATTTTGGATTCCAAGCTATGGGGCAATCGGCTGTACTACCTGGTCCATTGGAAAGGTTATCCTATCTCTGAACGATCTTGGGAACCAGCCTCTCATGTTCATGCTCCAGCTCTTTTCAAGTCTTTTTACAAGAAATACCCTGCCAGGCCCGGTCGGGTCCACCGGAGGGGTCCTTGAGGAGGGGGCACTGTCACGCTCAGCCGCTGGGAAGCTCCAGCTGTCCTCTCTGTGTGCTTGATTGGCAGGTAGTCTGAGCCGCCCCTTCCTGATGACGTCACTACCAGGCTTTTTATTCTGGGCTTCCTGTTTCTTCAGTGCCCGTTTGTTTGTTTCTCTTTGTGGCTCCTGTGAGGACCTCGCTGTGGAAACTCTCTAACTGCTGATTTCCTGTTGCCAAACTCTGCAAAGACTGACTATGCTGGGTTAACCCTCAAACTTCCTGATAACCTGTTGCCAAACACTGCAAGTACTGTTTATTCTGTGAATCTCTCAAACTGCATGTTAACCTGTTTCCAAACTCTGCAAGTACAGTTTATTCAGTGTAAACCTTCAAACTGCTTTATATCCTGTTGCCAAACACTGCAAGTACTGTTTATTCTGTGAAACTCTCAAACTGCATGTTAACCTGTTGCCAATCTCTGCAAGTATTGACTATTCAGTATTAACCCTCAAACTGCCTGATAACCTGTTGCCAAACTCTGCAAGGACTGACTACACAGTGTTAACCCTCAAACTGCCTGATAACAAGTTACCTACTCCTGCATTATTAACTGTTTCTTGTTTTACCCTTCCTCTGTCTGAGTATAAGTGGACTATCCCTGCTCTCCTGATTCTGTGGAAGACATTTCCTGAAACCAGTTCCTTACTCAGAAGTCTATTTAGCTGATATCCTGAATTACTTTGGACTCAGGCTAACTATGCTCCATATCGTGAGTACATTGTTTTTTAGAGGTTGTCGTGGGGTCACGTCATGGATTAAACTCAGAGTGCACTGGTGTTGTTTAAGTTCGCCCTAGAATTTGGGTCTTCTTCTGGACTTTTCCTAACCTGACAAAGGTGAGGTCAGAGGCACCGCTGCTGACGGAGAGTAGTTTAAAGTAGCAAAAACCTGAAACAAAGTTATTTCTACAATTTGTTGTATCAGTATACACAGAGAAGCTGGAGAGGTGAGTCAAGGAAAACACTTCATTAAACCAGTAATGAAGTGGAAGAGGAGGAGCCTTTTATACACGAGGAGCCTTTTATACACCTGATGGAGCAGAGGAGAGATTTGAGGTGGAAAATAAAATAGCAGCGTTAAGGTGGTATGATTTATGACATATATACACACACACAGAAAGAAATGTATCCAGCACAGAGGGAATGTGTAAAAATATAAATAATAAAGTGTCTAAATAAGTTGCAATGTGCAAAAAGAACACTGTAGCCAAAAAAAGTTCAGATATTCATATATTAAAGTGTATATGAACATACAGTCCAAACTTTTGATTGTAGAGAAAAATAACAACTTGCTGGAATTCCTACTTACAAGACGTGACCTCAATTCAATGAGGTAAGGGTACAGCCGAATGAAGGGGAGGGTGCAACCCACACTGTAGATCTGGATAGAACAATCATTGAAGGGTGCCACTTCTTGCTACTGCTGAAATATGAATTCTCTATAGTTTGTTCCAGGAAACCTCAGTTCCTGCAATCCATTGTATTGTAGGTCCCTTGAGATCACCTCCCTAGAGTCATAAACTCGGATCGAGTATAATATGAGGGAAGACACAAAGGGCACCAAAATAGTGTAAAACCATTTTAATAAATGTCACAAGCGCAGTAATAAGATAAACTTACAGGAAAATACATCAATTAATTATAAGGTAAGTACAGAGCCAAATAAAGCAATGAAAATGCTTTGCAGGGAGTACTACAAGTACGGATGCAGAGAGTTCAACACCGAAAGACCCGCTTGGATCCTGACGCATTTCAAAGTCCAACAGGTTTCTTTATCAGAGGATAAGCGGTTGTAATAAATCCCGGTGTGTGCGATCGAGTATATACACAGATAGCGGCAGGTCTCCTAGGTGATTGCCTCTCTGATTGGTTTCAAAGTGAGTCACGTGATATAAATCTGACAAATGGGTACTACGTCCTGGAAAAAGCCAGCTGTCTTGGATCTCATTTCGCTCACGTGACTCGGCTAAAAGAATAGCCAGTCGTTATGCTAATAAAATAGGATATATGAGATATATATAATCCACTCGTAACTATAAAAATTACTATACTCTATGTCAACTTAAAGGGACATGAAACCCAAACATTTTATTTCAGGATTTAGAAAGAGCATGCCATTTTAAACAACTTTCCAATTTATTTAAATAGACTCAGTAGCTGCTGATTGGTGGCTGCGCATAGATGCCTCGTGTAATTGGCTCACCCATGTGCAATGGTATTTCTTCAACAAAGGATATCTAAAGAATGATTTAAATTAAATAATGGAAGTAAATTGTTAAGTTTTTTAAAATGGAATTCTATATCTGAATTAATATAGAAAAAAATTGGGTTTAATGTCCCTTTAAACATTCTATGTCGAACAAACTAGAACAGCGTTACTACTAATATAAGGCTACTGTTCAGCTAAATCGTACACACAACTGTAACATAAAACTTAAATGCCATTGCTTTATGGAATGTTTTTAATAACTTAACATTAAATAGAAAATAAAATAAATAATTAGTTCCAAACCCCCAAAATTATTATATAATGATAAAAGAGTTTATCTTTGAAAGACCATATAAGAGCCAATATTAAAAACAAAGGCTGCATCAGTAATATGCAAGATCAAATTTCTTTTAAAATTCATATAACAAACAATTACCCAAAAACAAGGTAAAACATGTTCTAGAATGATCCCCTTTAGGCATTTTGTATTTGTATTATGTGTATATTCATAGTGTTCTGATAGGCTGTGTTCTTCAATACTATTCTCAATGTTTTTTTGTGTTCTGCTATTCTCTTTTTATAGGGTCTCTTGGTACAACCTATTTATTGCAGGTTACAACTGCATTTCACCAAGTACACCCCATAGGTTGTCTAACAATTAGTAAGGTGTTCCAAAGTGCATATTTTAGAATTAGATGCAGAAGAAATTGATTTGGCTGGTTTGTTAATATTATACTCATGGTTACAGTCAACACAATTCATCCTGTTGCATTTAAAGAAACCTACTGATTGTTTCTCTAACCAATTTTGGCTTCTATCTGGAGGCACTAATTTGCTTGGGGCTTAACTCATTTTTAAGTTTTTATTTTTTCTAAAGATTTTTTTTTTTTTGTAAATAGATTTTATTGAGGTAGCAATGACAAGCTTACAAAAAAGTAAATACATATAAATGGTAACATGCCTAAATAAACATATCCACTGTCAAACATCCAATTCCTAGGCATATCTTAGATGGTACAATTAGCATTAAGTCCCAAGGATAGGCACACTTGGCCATATTGAGCAACCTCTTTCACATTTCAACAGTTCAACATGTGGAGACAATTAGCTAATAAATGTAACATGTGAGACCATTTCTTTCAGTAGGTCCAAATTCTTTCAGTAGGTCCAAATAATAAAGATTGGTCTCTAGGTATCCACTTAATGAACCTCTGTTAGCTAACAAGTTCAAAGGACACAAATAATAAAGATTAATACAGATGTTAATGTTCCCCAGAATTCTGAGAGTCCCCAAAGTTTCTTCAACATCTCATAGCCCTTGAGCCCCTCAGACGGTCCGGTGCAAATTGTGATAAGTGACATGCATCCTCCTCATAACAATGGGTATCAACCTTAATTAAAGGTAAAAATGGAAAGGGGATACATATGGCCAAATGATATGGAAGCCCCAGGGATAAGGTCAATGGGGTCATCGTATGGTCTGTGTGGGGGAAGACATTCTGCTTCTTTTTTATTAAACACATCAGTAAAGTCGAGGTAGTCAGTGGGAATAGAAGGAGTGGATAAAGCCAAAAGATTGGTTGTAGGGAAACAAGTGGTAGCACAATACTGTAAGGGATATGAGAGGAAAGGTCATCCAAATGGAATAGAGATTGATATAGGTATAGCCAGGAAATTCCCAGAACTAGAGGGTAAATAGGAGATGAAATGATGTCAAAAGTGACTGATTCAGTGTGCTCAGAAGGAGTAGTGATAAATAGAGGAATAGTTTGTTGTATGACTGGCCCAGTGGATAAAGGTGTGCCGTCAATAACAGTAAGCGGCAACGGAGTACTTTTAGAATGATAAGGGATTTTATTGTTATACACCAATTTACTATCTATGAAATAACTACAAGCCCCTGAGTTAATGATGGCTACACTGTTGATTCTGCATTGGTCCCACTGTAAAGAAAAGGGAAGCATGATGTATGAGGACAGTTTAGTTTTAGCGTAAAAAGACTGGAAATGGTTTGCATTCTTACCAGCTTTTTGTTTTAATAGGAGAGGGCAATCCTTAACAAAGTGGTCTGCTGCTCCACAGTACAGACACAAGTTTAGAGTTCAGCGTCTATTTTTTTCTTGTGGGGTAAGTGGACTCCTTAAGAAACTAATTTCCATTGGTTGTTCCACATTGTGAGTGGTTGTTGGGGGTTGTCTACGTACAGGGAGGGTGTTGGAAGATTTTTCTAGTTTGCGCTCTCTAAGCCTTCTATCTATAGTAATAGTGAGGGTGTACAGGTCTTCCAGATGATCCGGAATGCCAGTTCTTGAAAGTTCATCCTTTATGTCATCGGAGAGGCTCAGCCTGTACTGATTATTTAAAGGAACCTCATTCCAGAGGGATTCTCTGGCCCAAATTTTAAATTGGGTGATGTATTCTTCGACAGGATTCTTAAGATTTTTCAGATTCCTCAGTTTTGTTTCTGCTGTAATCTGCCTGTAGGGGTCATCATAGAGACATGTCATTGCCTTTAAGAAGGCATCTAATGAATTCAAAATAGGGTCCTGGGACTCATAGAAGGAGTCTGCCCAAGCTCGGGGTTCTCCCTTAGTTAGGAAAGCATTGTAAGGACCTTAGACCTATCTGAGGGGTAGGTTCTGGGTTTCAATACGAAGAGAAGGAGACAAGCATTCCTGAATTGTCTGAAAGTACTACGGTCACCAGAATTTTTTTCTGGATGTGAGACCTGAGGCTCTGTATGTGACTCAGTAGCTGCTGATTTAGAGGATAGGACCTTCTTTAAACAGGCCTTGAGATTTTGATTTTCACCCTGGAGGACTCTAAAAGCCTGAGTTAGGTTATCTAGTTGTTGGTTAAGACTATGCAAATGTGGGGTCATATCTGCATGATCCATTTCTCAAAACAAAATTGTAGGGCTGGTTTAATATGTAATGATAACCTGTGGCTTTAAGAGATTTGACAATCCTGGCACAATATAGTGCATAATAAAAGTTTTTAGTATTTAGAGATCTGCAAAACTTGCAAACCAATACAATATAATTGGAGTAATCTGGCCTGAGTAACTAGATAAGATGTATAGGAAATATAGGTTTCTTTAGTTACATAGGCAAGGGAATTTGACAGGTGCAAGCTGAATCTGTGGCGAGGATCACTATAAACTGGAAAAGGTAATTTGCAGCACAATTCATAACACAAACTGGTACACAAACTAATGTTGAGTGAGTGCTAGTTGGTAAAAACAGAGTGATGTAAATATGCAGCAAATTGCAGTACTCACGGAACCTTGCATGTATGCTGCTGAGATGCCTTGCAGAGGTAAAGGGGAAGACTGTGTAAGAGACGCTGCAAGCTGTATGAGGAATCCGTGCTGCTCCGTCAGATAGTAGTGGTAGTTGCTGGAAGGTGAGGTCAGAGGCACAGCTGCTGACGGAGAGTAGTTTAAAGTAGCAAAAACCTGAAACAAAGTTATTTCTACAATTTGTTGTATCAGTATACACAGAGAGGCTGGAGAGGTGAGTCAAGGAAAACACTTCATTAAACCAGCAATGAAATGGAAGAGGAGGAGCCTTTTATACACCTGTTGGAGCAGAGGTGAGATTTAAGGTGGAAAATAAAATAGCAGCGTTAAGGTGGTATGATTTATGACATATATACACACACACAGAAAGAAATGTATCCAACACAGAGGGAATGTGTAACAATATAAACAATAAAGTGTCTAAATAAGTTGCAATGTGCAAAAAGAACACTGTAGCCAAAAAAAGTTCAGATATTCATATATCAAGGTGTATAGGAACACACAGTCCCAACTTTTGATCGTAGAGAAAAATAACAACTTGCTGGAAATAGAGGCAGATGGAATTCCTACTTACGAGAGGTGACCTCAATTCTATGAGGTAAGGGTACAGCCGAACGAAGGGGAGGGTGCAACCCACACTGTAGATCTGGATAGAACAATCATTGAAGGGTGCCACTTCTCGCTACTGCTGAAAGATGAATTCTCTATAGTTTGTTCCAGGAAACCTCAGTTCCTGCAATCCATTGTATTGTAGGTCCCTTGAGATCACCTCCCTAGAGTCATAAACTTGGATCGAGTATAATATGAGGGAAGACACAAAGGGCACCAAAATAGTGTAAAACCATTTTAATAAATGTAACAAGCGCAGTAATAAGATAAACTTACAGGAAAATACATCAATCGATTATAAGGTAAGTACAGAGCCAAATAAAGCAATGAAAATGCTTTGCAGGGAGTACTACAAGTACGGATGAAGAGAGTTCAACACTGGGAGACCCGCTTGGATCCTGGCGCATTTCAAAGCCCAACAGGTTTCTTTATCAGAGGATAAGCGGTTGTAATAAATCCCGGTGTGTGCGATCGAGTATATACACAGATAGCGGCAGGTCTACTAGGTGATTGCCTCTCTGATTGGTTTCAAAGTGAGTCACGTGATATAAATCTGACAAATGGGTACTACGTCCTGGAAAAAGCCAGCTGTCTTGGATCTCATTTCGCTCACGTGACTCGGCTAAAAGAATAGCCAGTCGTTATGCTAATAAAATAGGATAGATGAGATATATATAATCCACTCGTAACTATAAAAATTACTATACTCTATGTCAACTTAAAGGGACATGAAACCCAAACATTTTATTTCAGGATTTAGAAAGAGCATGCCATTTTAAACAACTTTCCAATTTATTTAAATAGACTCAGTAGCTGCTGATTGGTGGCTGCGCATAGATGCCTCGTGTAATTGGCTCACCCATGTGCAATGGTATTTCTTCAACAAAGGATATCTAAAGAATGATTTAAATTAAATAATGGAAGTAAATTGTTAAGTTTTTTAAAATGGAATTCTATATCTGAATTAATATAGAAAAAAATTGGGTTTAATGTCCCTTTAAACATTCTATGTCGAACAAACTAGAACAGCGTTACTACTAATATAAGGCTACTGTTCAGCTAAATCGTACACACAACTGTAACATAAAAATTAAATGCCATTGCTTTATGGAATGTTTTTAATAACTTAACATAAAATAGAAAATAAAATAAATAATTAGTTCCAAACCCCCAAAATTATTATATAATGATAAAAGAGTTTATCTTTGAAAGACCATATAAGAGCCAATATTAAAAACAAAGGCTGCATCAGTAATATGCAAGATCAAATTTCTTTTAAAATTCCTATAACAAACAATTACCCAAAAACAAGGTAAAACATGTTCTAGAATGATCCCCTTTAGGCATTTTGTATTTTTATTATGTGTATATTCATAGTGTTCTGATAGGCTGTGTTCTTCAATACTATTCTCAATGTTTTTTTTGTGTTCTGCTATTCTCTTTTTATAGGGTCTCTTGGTACAACCTATTTATTGCAGGTTACAACTGCATTTCACCAAGTACACCCCATAGGTTGTCTAACAATTAGTAAGGTGTTCCAAAGTGCATATTTTAGAATTAGATGCAGAAGAAATTGATTTGGCTGGTTTGTTAATATTATACTCATGGTTACAGTCAACACAATTCATCCTGTTGCATTTAAAGAAACCTACTGATTGTTTCTCTAACCAATTTTGGCTTCTATCTGGAGGCACTAATTTGCTTGGGGCTTAACTCATTTTTAAGTTTTTATTTTTTCTAAAGATTTTTTTTTTTTGTAAATAGATTTTATTGAGGTAGCAATGACAAGCTTACAAAAAAGTAAATACATATAAATGGTAACATGCCTAAATAAACATATCCACTGTCAAACATCCAATTCCTAGGCATATCTTAGATGGTACAATTAGCATTAAGTCCCAAGGATAGGCACACTTGGCCATATTGAGCAACCTCTTTCACATTTCAACAGTCCAACATGTGGAGACAATTAGCTAATAAATGTAACATGTGAGACCATTTCTTTCAGTAGGTCCAAATTCTTTCAGTAGGTCCCAATAATAAAGATAGGTCTCTAGGTATCTACTTAATGAACCTCTGTTAGCTAACAAGTTCAAAGGAAACAAATAATAAAGATTAATACAGATGTTAATGTTCCCCAGAATTCTGAGAGTCCCCAAAGTTTCTTCAACATCTCATGGCCCTTGAGCCCCTCAGACGGTCCGGTGCAAATTGTGATAAGTAACATGCATCCTCCTCATAACAATGAATATCAACCTTAGTTAAAGGTAAAAATTACTCATCCAAAAGATCCCGAAGGGGCCCCAGGGCACCAAGAGACTATGAGGTTATATTGAACTATTGGTAGCATGAGTGGTACTCCGAGGCGACAGGGCAAATATAATAAGGGAGGAAGGAAAAAAAACAATAAAAAAACAGGAACAAAGTGCTTATTCTAGTTAATCTTGTGCTAAGCCTCTCCCACTCCTCCCAAGTCACTCACACCAGTCCATGTAGTCCTAGTCAACCCTCAGATTTTATGAGTATTCTTCCATTTGACGAATATACTCAACTACCTCTCGCACCATCCGAAATAAGATCGGAGTGGTTCCCAACCAGTTCCTTGCTATGGCCAGTTTTGTGGCCAGAAGCATAACAATGCACAGTATCCTATTTGGTTGAGTCAATTGCCCTAGTCCTAAATGAAAGAGAGCAATGTCGGGTGTCAACCTTTGGACAAGACCTAACTGGACCAATACCCTGGCCACCAGTTCCCAGGTTGTCTTTAGCTTACTGCAGCTCCACCAAAAATGTATGTGGGATCCCTTCTGTCCACATCCCCTCCAGCACAAGGCTGACTGCTGGGGGAACATTTTATGCAATTTGACTGGGACCCTATGCCATTGAAATAGCAATTTAATGTAAAACTCATATAAAGTGATACAATGAATTGCAGTTTTTGTAATTTGTATGGATTTCTGCCATTCTATCTCAGTATGGGCCTGCCCCATTTCCTTCTCCCATTCCAGAATATATGTTTTCACGAACCCCTCAGAGTCCGATAGCACCTTATAATGTAATGTTAGGGCTTTACAAAGGGGCTTGCCAGCAAGCCATCTCTTCTCCCATTGTGTCATGTCTCTGAGTTGCTCCTTTGGGAACCCCAAGCCAAAATCATAGATATTAGTCTAAAATATTAAAAATAATCGGCTAGATTACGAGTTGTGCGTTAGGGTTAAAAAGCAGCGTTAAGAGGTCCTAACGCTGCTTTTTAACGCCCGCTGATATTACGAGTCTTGAAATGACAGGTGTACCGCTCACTTTTTTGGTCAGACTCGAAAATACAGCAAATCCACTTAAGTCAATTGCGTTTCCTATATTTTCTATGGGACTTGCATAACGCCGGTATTACGAGTCTAACCAAAAGTGAGCAGTACAGCCTCTCCTGTGAAGACTGATACCGCATTTAAAAGTCAGTAGTTAAGAGTTTTATGGGCTAACACCGTAGCATAAAACTCTTAACTAAAGTGCTAAAAAGTGCACTAACACCCATAAACTACCTATTAACCCCTAAACCGAGGCCCCCCCACATCGCAAACACTAAATAAAAATGTTTAACTCCTAATCTTCCGAACCGGACATCGCTGCCACTATAAAAAATATATTAACCCCTAAACCGCCGCCCTCCCGCATCGCAAACACTAGTTTGGATCAGCCAATAGAATGCGAGCCTAATCCTATTGGCTGATTGCATCAGCTAATAGGATTTTTTCTACTTTAATTCCGATTGGCTGATAGAATTCTATCAGCCAATCGGAATTCAAGGGACGCTATCTTGGATGACGTCATTTAAAGGAACTTTCATTCTTCAGTTGGACTTCGTTTGAAGAGGATGTCCGTGTCGGATGTCTTGAAGATGGAGCCGCTCCGTGCCGGATGGATGAAGATAGAAGATGCCGCCTGGATGAAGACTTCTGCCCGTCTGGAGGACCTCTTCTGGCCGGCTTCGATGAAGACTTCTGCCCGTCTGGAGGACCACTTCGCCCGGCTTCGTTGATGACTTTGGCCCGGCTGGGTGAAGACTTCTCAAGGTAGGGTGATCTTCAAGGGGTTAGTGCTAGGTTTTATTAAGGGGGTATTGGGTGGGTTTTAGAGTAGGGCTGGGTGTGTGGGTGGTGGGTTTTAATGTTGGGGGGGTATTGTACTTTTTTTTCCAGGTAAAAGAGCTGATTACTTTGGGGCAATGCCCCGTAAAAGGCCCTTTTAAGGGCTATTTGTAATTTAGTATAGGGTAGGGCTTTTTATTATTTTGGGGGGCTTTTTTATTTTATTAGTGGGATTAGATTAGGTGTAATTAGTTTAAAAAAAACTTGTAATTATTTTATTATTTTCTGTAATTTAGTGGGGGCTTTTCGTACTTTAGATAATTTTTTTAAATTGTATTTAATTGTAGTTAATTTAGGTAATTAATTTAATTATAGTGTAGTGTTAGGTGTAATTGTAACTTAGGTTAGGATTTATTTTACAGGTGAATTTGTCTTTATTTTAACTAGGTAGTTATAAAATAGTTAATAGCTATTGTACCTAGTTAAAATAAATACAAACTTGCCTGTAAAATAAAAATAAATCCTAAAATAGCTACAATGTAACTATTAGTTATATTGTAGCTAGCTTATGGTTTATTTTATAGGTAAGTATTTAGTTTTAAATAGGAATAATTTAGTGAATTATAGTAATTTTATTTAGATATATTTAAATGATATTTAAGTTAGGGTGGTTAGGTTTAGTGTTAGACTTAGGTTTAGGGGTTAATAACTTTAATATAGTGGCGGCGACGTTGGGGGCGGCAGATTAGGGGTTAATAAGTGTAGTTAGGTTGCGGCGAGATTGGGGGCAGCAAATTACGGGTTAATAAATATAATGTAGGTGTCGGCGATGTTAGGGGCGGCAGATTAGGGGTTCATAAGTATAATGTAGGTGGTGGCGGTGTCCGGAGCGGCAGATTAGGGGTTAATATTATAATGAAGTTGCGGCTATGTCGGTGGTGGCAGATTAGGGGTTAATAAGTGTAATATTAGGGGTGTTTAGACTCAGGGTTCATGTTAGGGTGTTAGGTGTAGACATTAAAAGTAGGAATCAATGGGGCTGCGTTAGGAGCTTTACGGTGCTTTTTTGCAGGTGTTTTTTTCAGCCGGCTCTGCCCCATTGATACCTATGGGGAAATCGTGCACAAGCATGTTTTTCCAGCTCCCCGCTACCGTAAGCAGCGCTGGTATTGAGGTGAGGTGAGATGTGGAGCTAAATTTTGCTCTCCGCTCACTTTTCTGCAGCTAACGCCGGGTTTGTAAAAACCCGTAATACCAGCGTTGTCTGTAGGTGAGCAGTGAGGGAAAACTGCTCGTTAGCACCGCACAGCATTACCGACAAAACTCGCAATCTAGGTGTGTTTCTTGGGGATGTCAGTACTTAGGAGTCTCAAGGCCAAGGTTGCCTTCTTCCCCCCTAGAAACAGGTCCTGAATTTTCTCTAGGCCCCACGAGGCCCACCTTCTGGGGGGGGGTGAATCTGGACGACAAAGTAGTAGTGCTTTCATGGACTTGGCAGGAGATGGGTGCGGTGCAACTTTTGCTAAATGTCTAAGTTCCCTCCAACTCTTAAGGCACGCTCTAAGAACAGGATTATCTATTACCACAAGCACATCTGCGTGTTGCGGGATCCAGATTAGATCTTTCAGGAGCAAACCCGCTGGTAGTACAGTTTTCTCAAGCTGCTTCCATCTCGTGTCCTCTGATGATGTCCCCCAGACCGCTATGTAGGACAGCATCACTGCTTTAAAATATGTACGAATATTAGGGGCAGCTAGACCGCCACTTAAGATAGGTTTCTGTAGTTGTTGCATCGCTATCCTTGGAGGCTTTCCATGCCAAATAAACTTATTAAGCACAGATTGGAAATGGTTTAATATATAGCCTGGGATCAGCAGCGGGATGCATCTGAAAAGGTAAGTCACTTTGGGCAACAACATCATATTCACAGACTGTATTCTCCCCATCCATGATACCTCAAATCTCTAAGAAGTGGGTCATAATTAGCATGTATGACCACTATAGGATCAGGAGAGAGGATCACCCCCAAATGTTTCACTTGGCTGGTGGACCATTTGAACGGATAGGACTCCCTTAAACTAGATAACTGAGTCGGGGAAAAATTCAGAGCCAAATCCTCTGTTTTGGTGTAGGTAAGCTTATAATAGGACAAATTCCGAAAATGTTTAAGAATTGCAAAGACCGCAGGCAAGGATGTTTCTGGATCTGTAACAAATAGTGTGAGATCATATGCAGAGAGGACTAGCTTTTGCAGAGTATCGTGTATCAGCAGACACTGAACATCAATAGACTCCCTAATCTTAGCTGCCGGTGGTTCTATAATTAATACAAAAAGGAGGGGGGGGGGGGCAATGGGAAGCCCTGCATGGTCATGTTCATAATGTCAAATGGTAGTGAGCAAAATCTCCTACCCCTAGCCGAAGGATTTGAGTATAAAGTCAAAATAGCTGTTATCTTCCATGTACTCCCACCTCACCCTGTCAAATGTCTTTTCAGCATCTAGAGACAGGGTGACCAGTGGGAGCCCCAGAGATGTTGATTCCGCAAAGATACCCAATAGTCTACATGTATTGTCCGATCCCTGTCTACCTCGGACGAAGCCCACCTGATATAGGTGTAGTAGTGAGGGAAGGACCTTGCTCAACCTATTTGCCCATATCTTTGAGTATATTTTAACATCAATGTTAATCAATGATATTGGTCTATAACTCTCGCATAGACTTGGGTATTTACCCTGCTTAGGAATGGTCACAATTTAGGGTTCTAAGTATTCTTTGGGGAAACATCCAGTCTGGAAGGCCAGATTAAACTTCTGCTAAAGTGTGGCTGATTACCGTCAATAATTTTTTATAGAAAATGGAAGTAAAGCCATCTGGCCCTGGAGCTTTGTGTAGTTTTAGTTCTTTGATCGACTGAGCCACCTCTGCAATAGATATTGGGGCAGATAATAAATCTCCTGCCACGTTTGAAACCTTGGGTAAATTTAGATCATGGAGAAAGCTCACAATGTCCTCCCTAGAAGTTGTCGGTAATATGCAAGATCAAATTTCTTTTAAAATTCCTATAACAAATAATTACACAAAAATAATTATATGTATTATACAAAAAAGCTAATGTAATGTCCGCTATCTAAATATGCTATAGAATTAGTGCTTAAATGTCATTATAAATGTAAAATTAAATAAAGGCCACTATATCAATATTTTTATTGAGACCTGATGGTTTGAGTGTATTAAAATAATGAATCCAAAAAGTCTCCCTTTGTCGAAGTCGTTTGAATTTATCTTTACTGTTTTTTGGAGGTAAAACGTGTTCTAGAATGGCCCCCTTAAGGCATTTTGTATTTTTATTATGTGTATATTCATAGTGTTCTGATAGGCTGTGTTCTTCAATAGCATTCTCAATGTTTTTTTATGTGTTCTGCTATTCTCTTTTTATAGGGTCTCTTGGTACGACCTATGTATTGCAGGTTACAACTGCATTCCACAAAGTACACCCCTTAGGTTGTCTTACAATTAATAAGGTGTTCCAAAGTGCATATTTTAGAATTAGATGCAGAAGAAATTGATTTGGTTGGTTTGTTATTATTATACGCATGTTTACAGTCAACACAATTCATCCTGTTGCATTTAAAGAAACCAGCTGATGTCAGGAAGCAGGGCTACCTTGAGTGCGGGAGAGGAACCCTATAGCAAGAAGCACACAATCCAAAGGCAAGGTACAGACAAGGGAGATCCAAATGCGTAGTCAGGGTAATATAAGTCGGTCCAGGCAGCAAGTATCGTAAGCAGAAGTCAGGCCAGGGGTCAAATCCAGGAAATCCAAGATCAAAGGAAGGGAATAGGAATAGAGAAAGTATGACGCTTAGTTATGCAGAAAAACTGGCAAAATATTTCAGCAGCAAGCCAGGGCTCAGACCGGATTTTAAACCAAACAGGGCCCAGGAACGCCCCCCGGATCCAAGACAATGATAGCATCAGTACCCAATGAGAAGGCAGAGAGAGGTGTGTCACAAACATTCCCCTAGCAGATGAAAATCACCTGCAACGCCATCCGTGCACATGCGCACCCACGCAGGCACATGCCAAAGCGCACCCGCATGCACATAAGCGTGCACAAACAGGCACAGACGAAACAATAGGTGCAATCACTGTCGAGGAGAAACCTGCAACGTAGCCCTCCACCTTACCAACCTGTGAACAGGTAAGGAGACATCCCTGGTACCCCTGGTTCCATTACAGAGCCCCACCAAGGAGCGGCCTCTGGACGCGAACCTGGGAAGGTCTGTCAGGATGTCTCAGATGGAAGGCACGCACCTTGGCCACAGCATGGAGATTGCCCACAGGTTCCCAGGATCGCTCCTTGGGACCATACCCTTTCCAGTGGAGAAGATATTCTAGATGACCTTGTCTTCTACGAGAGTCTAGGATGTCTTGGACTTCATACTCATCATTGTTGTTTACCAGAATAGGAGGAGGAGGAGCTGCCACACGACCTGGGAAAGGATTAGCAGAAAAGGGTTTCACCAGAGACACATGATAGACGGGATGTATTCTATAAGAGTCAGGAAGTTTCAACTTAACACCGACATCATTGATTATCCTGTCAATTGAAAAAGGACCAATAAAACAAGGTCCAAGTTTCTTGGTAGGACAGGTCAAATGAAGATGTCTGGTAGCCAACCAAACCTTGTCACCTTTTTTGTATATAGGATGAAGTTTACGATTGCGATCTGCCTGAATCTTTTGTTGCTGTTGGACTGTGGTGAGTTGGTGATAAAGGCTGCAAAGCATAGCTCTGAGGTTGCGTAATCGGTGGGAAACATCAGGCACAGGGATAGGATCAGGAAAGTATGGAAAATGGTACCCATAATTTGCATAGAAAGGGATCAGAATCAAGTTCAATCCGATTGGCTGATCCAATCAGCCAATCAGATTGAGCTTGCATTCTATTGGCTGTTCCGATCAGCCAATAGAATGCGAGCTCAATCTGATTGGCTGATTGGATCAGCCAATCGGATTGAACTTGATTCTGATTGGCTGATTCCATCAGCCAATCAGAATATTCCTACCTTAATTCCGATTGGCTGATAGAATCCTATCAGCCAATCGGAATTCGAGGGACGCCATCTTGGATGACGTCATTTAAAGGAACCGTCATTTGTCGTTCAGTCGTCGGCCAGGATGGATGTTCCGCGTCGGAGGTCTTCAGGATGCTTCCGCTCCGCTCCGGATGGATGACGATAGAAGATGCCGCTTGGATGAAGACTTCAATCGGATGGAAGACCTCTTCTGCCCCGCTTGGATGAAGACTTCTACCGGATCATGGACATCTTCAGCCCCACGCTTGGGCTTGGATCAGGACATCGGAGGAGCTCTTCTGGACCGATCGGTGAACCTGGTATGGTGAAGATAAGGTAGGAAGATCTTCAGGGGCTTAGTGTTAGGTTTGTTTAAGGGGGGTTTGGGTTAGATTAGGGGTATGTGGGTGGTGGGTTGTAATGTTGGGGGGGGTATTGTATGGTTTTTTTTACAGGCAAAAGAGCTGAACTTCTTGGGGCATGCCCCGCAAAGGGCCCTGTTCAGGGCTGGTAAGGTAAAAGAGCTTTGAACTTTAGTAATTTAGAATAGGGTAGGGCATTTTTTTATTTTGGGGGGCTTTTTTATTTTATTAGGGGGCTTAGAGTAGGTGTAATTAGTTTAAAATTGTTGTAAGATTTTTCTTATGTTTGTAAATATTTTTTTATTTTTTGTAACTTAGTTCTTTTTATTTTTTGTACTTTAGTTAGTTTATTTCATTGTAGTTATTTGTAGATATTTTATTTAATTAATGTATTGATAGTGTAGTGTTAGGTTTAATTGTAGGTAATTGTAGATATTTTATTTAATTAATTTAATGATAGTGTAGTGTTAGGTTTAATTGTAACTTAGGTTAGGATTTATTTTACAGGTAATTTTGTTATTATTTTAACTAGGTAACTATTAAATAGTTCTTAACTATTTAATAGCTATTGTACCTAGTTAAAATAATTACATAGTTGCCTGTAAAATAAATATTAATCCTAAAATAGCTACAATGTAATTATAATTTATATTGTAGCTATATTAGGGTTTATTTTACAGGTAAGTATTTAGCTTTAAATAGGAATAAGTTATTTAATAAGAGTTAATTTATTTCGTTAGAATAAAATTATATTTAATTTAGGGGGGTGTTAGGATTAGGGTTAGAATTAGCTTTAGGGGTTAATACATTTATTAGAATAGCGGTGAGCTTCGCTCGGCAGATTAGGGGTTAATAAGTGTAGGCAGGTGGGGGCGACGTTGTGGGCGGCAGATTAGGGGTTAATAAATATAATATAGGGGTCGGCGGTGTTAGGGACAGCAGATTAGGGGTACATAGGGATAATGTAAGTAGCGGCGGTTTACGGAGCGGAAGATTAGGGGTTAATAATAATATGCAGGGGTCAGCAATAGCGGGGGCAGCAGATTAGAGGTTAATAAGTGTAAGGTTAGGGGTGTTTAGACTCGGGGTACATGTTAGGGTGTTAGTTGCAGACATAGGAAGTGTTTCCCCATAGGAAACAATGGGGCTGCGTTAGGAGCTGAACGTGGCTTTTTTGCAGGTGTTAGGTTTTTTTACAGCTCAAACAGCCCCATTGTTTCCTAAGGGGGAATCATGCACGAGCACGTTTTTGAGGCTGTCCGCGTCCGTAAGCAACTCTGGTATCGAGAGTTGCAGTAGCATTAAATATGCCTGTACGCTCCCTTTTTGGAACCTAACGCAGCCATTCTGTGGACTCTCAATACCAGAGTTATTTTAGAGGTGCGGCCAGAAAAAAGCCAGCGTTAGCTACGCGGGTCGTTACCGACAAAACTCTAAATCTAGCCGGAAATGTTTGGTTGTGCCAGAATAGGAGCTTCAGTAAAAAAATGGATTTAAACTGAAGAAAGGCCTTTTGAGTGGCAAGATTCAAATCAAAGGTAGTGTGATTCTTGGTGAGTGCAGTAATGGGCCCACAGATAGAGGAGAAGTTCCTGGTAAATCTCCGGTAGAAATTGGCGAAGCTGATGAATTCTTGAACCATACGTTTGTTTTGAGGTACAGGCCACTGGAGAATTGCCTTTATCTTCTTTTGGTCCATCTTCACTTGCCCAGGTGAAAGAACATACCCAAGAAATTCAATGGATGAGACCTCAAACATGCTTTTCTCAAGTTTAGAATATAATTTGTGAAGTTGAAGACGCTGTAGGGCGATTTTCACATGATTCTCATGTTCAGCAAGTGTTCTAGAAAATATTAAGATATCGTCTAGATAAACAACCAGGAAAGTGTCAAGAAGACTTTGTGATAAAAACCCAAATGGCATTACAAGATACTCAAAGTGCCCAATGGAACGGAATGCCATCTTCCATTCATGTCCTTTCTTGACACGGATGAGATTGTATGCGCCTCTAAGATCAATCTTGATAAAATACTGGCCATCTTGGTCCAGTAGTTCGGAAATAAGTGGAAGTGGGTAGCATTTTTTAATTGTGATGTCGTTGAGGGCACAATAATACACACAAGGACGAAGACCACCATCTTTTTTTCCCACAAAAAAATACCAGCACCCACGGGTGACGTAGAAGGGCATATAAACCCCTTGGGAAGACTTTCTTTGATATATTCCTTTAATACCTTAGTTTCAGGTTCAGAGAGGTTATAAAGTCGACCACGAAGAAGTGGCCCCCCCGGGAGGAGATCGATTGGGCAGTCATATACCCTGTGGGGTGGTAAAACATCGGCTCCCTTCTTCTCGAAAATGTCAGAGAATTCATGGTACTTAAGGGGTAGATGTTTCGTTGGTCGTAGCCAAAAGGGTAGTTGGTTGGATATTAGGAAGTAGACAATCAGATGAACAATGAAGGGATTTAAAGGATAGTTGTCCGGTACTCCAGTTAATCTGTGGGTTATGTTTGCGTAGCCATATAATACCCAAGATGACAGGAAATAAAGGTGACAGAACAATATCCCAGACAACACTCTCATGATGTCAGTTTCCAATACGGAGAACTATTGGGTATGATTCTTGGGTAACTGAACAAGTTTTTAAGGTACTGCCATCCACCATATGAAGTAGTGAAGGTTGTTTCTTCTGTCAAATAGGAATGCGTAATTGGGAGACTAGGTTGACATAAAAAACCAGCTGCTGGCACCAGAATCTATGATAGCAGAAAGTTCAACGACGTTCTCGTTCAGCTGCAGGAAAACAGAAATGACAAGGTGAGAAGAAGAATTGTAAATAGGTAAATTAAGACAGGTAGCTTGAGCTACTAACATACCCGTTACAGGTCTAATGGGACAGTCTTAAAATATGACCAGGCTTGGCACAATATAGACAAAGGTGGAGATTCTGTCTTCTTGCTCTTTCTACTGCAGACAGGGGTCCAAGAACCAGCCCAATCTGCATAGGTTCTGTTACATTAGTAGTCTCAGCAGCAGGGGACATTACTGGAATAGGCGAAGGATAGTAATCTAACCGTCTAGGCAATGGTAGCAAGGCATTCTGTTTTTCTTGCCTCCTTTCACGAAAGTGACAATCCAATTGGGTCACTTCTACAATAAATTCTTCTAGGTTAGTAGGTACCCCAATCCAGGCGAGTTGATCAGAGAGACCGATGCAAAACTTATCAACTTATCAGTGTGGTATCAGAGGCCACTCCCTGAACTCAGAAATGTAGTCTTCCACTGGTCTCCTTCCCTGCCGTACAGATTGTAAGGTGCCAAGGGCAGTGTAGAGGATCATCATAGAGGACATTCCTAGTGGTGACAAATGACTCCCAGGTATGGAGAGCTGGATGGTCACTGTGCAAGAGTTGATGTGCCCATGTTTGAGGAGGCCCGGTGAGTAACGAAATTGTAGTGTGCACCTTAATATAATCTGTGGCATAGGTGTGGGGTTTCAGGGAATATAGCAATTCACAGGAAGTGATGAAAGCTCTGTATGTCTTAGGATCCCCAGCAAATTTTTCAGGTAAGCCAATAGTTGGTTCACTCGCCAGGACCTCATACCTAGGAGGGGGAACTGCTGAAGGGGCAGCAGTAGTGCGCTGTTCCTGAATTCTAACTTGCTGTAACAGGGACTCATGACTGGTTTGTAAGTCCTTAAGTGTTTGCGTCAAAGCAGCCAATTGTTGGGAGAGGACGCTATAGTGTCAGCTGCTCTTGCGGGTTCCATGATAATAACTCAGCTTATGTCAGGAAGCAGGGCTTCCCTGAGTGCGGGAGAGGAACCCTATAGCAAGAAGCACACAATCCAAAGGCAAGGTACGACAAAGGAGATCCAAAAAGCATAGTCAGGGTAATATAAGTCGGTCCAGGCAGCAAATATCGTAAGCAGAAGTCAGACCAGGGGTCAAAAGCAGGAAATCCAAGATCAAAAGGAAGGGAATAGGAATAGAGAAAATACAACGCTTAGTTATGCAGATAAACTGGCAATATAACTCAGCAGCAAGCCAGGGCACAGGCCGGAATTTAAACCTAACAGGGCCCAGGAACACCCCCACATCCAAGACAACAATAGCATCAGATACCTAGTACCCAATGAGAAGGCAGAGAGAGATGTCACAAGGATTCTCCTAGCAGATGAAAATCACCTGTGACGCCATCCACGCACATGCGCACACACGCACGCCAAGGCGCACTGCCGCACACACCCGCGAGCACAAACAGGTGCAGGCGAAACACTAGGCTCAATCACTGCAGAGGAGAAACCTGCAACTGTGCCCTCGGCCTTACCCACCTGTGAACAGGTAAGGTGGCATCCCTGGTTTCATGACAGCTGATTGTTTCTCTAACCAATTTTGGCTTCTATCTGGAGGCATGAATTTGCTTGGGGCTAAACTCATTTTCAAGTTTTTATTTTTTCTATAGATCACAGTTGATTTTTTGCTTAGAGGTTTTGCAAAAAAATTATTTTGTTAAAAAATATTCCAATGTTTGGATATATTTTTTTTTAATATCTGGAGCTGCCTCATTATATGTAGTAGTTAGGCCAACACTATGCTTAGAACTGTCTTCCTGTTTCCCTTTTCTACTTTCTTGCTCTGTTTTTAACAGAGAATCTCTATCCATATTTTTCACTTTATTAAATGAAGTCTCTATCAGATTTCTTGAGTATTTCTTATGTATCAATTTCTTTTTTAGTATAGCCGATTCTTTATTAAAGTCCTCCATTTTTTAGCAATTTCGGCATAAACGCTGAAATTGCCCAAATGGTTTATTGTTTATCCATGCTGGATAGTGTCCACTATCTGCTTGTAGATAGCCATTGCTGTCCGTCTCTTTTCTGAAGATTTTTGAGTAGTTACACTCATCTTCATCAAATCCAAAAATTCTATGCATTCCCTCTCTGGTCTGTGGGTAAATTCATGGTTCATGTGATTGTTGTTTACATGATCCATAAATTTATGGAAAACTGTTTCTTCACCATCCCAAATCAGAATAATATAATCTATGAAACGACCCCACCAGATGATATTCTCTATGTAGGGGTTATTTTCATAGATGTAATGTTCTTCCCAGTATGCCATATAGATATTGGCATAACGGGGCCATAATTGTCCCCATCACTGTTCCGCTGATTTGGAAAAAAAAAACTGATAATAAAAGTAAAAAAAAAATTACTTTTTTTTGTGAGAGAATTTATTCCTGACGTCTATCACTTACCTAAAATACACAAAGACAAAATAAAACCTCCTGGAAGACCGATAGTGTCAGGAATAAATTATTTTACTGCCCGCCTATCGGAATATGTAGATTTCTTTATGAAACCCATAGTACCTACATTAAACTCTCATCTTAGAGACTCAGCTCATACAATTGAGAAGGTTCAAAAACACAAATGGAAAAGCTACAAATGGGCAACACTAGATGTAGCTGCTTTATACACAAGTATACCACATGATCCGGTTGTTATAGCAATACAATAATTTGTAAATAGAAAAATAGGAGTGACAGAGGATCATAAAAATGTCATTCTAGAATGCACTAAATGTGTGTTAAAGAGATTTTTTTTTAACTTTTATGATCAGTTTGTTTCTTCAAATAAGCAGAACATCAATGGGGACAATTATGGCCCCAAGTTATGCCAATATCTATATTGCATACTGTGAAGAACATTACACCTATGAAAACAAACCCTACAGAGAGAATATCATCTGATGGGGTTGTTTCATGGATGATATTATTCTGATTTGGGATGGTAAAGAAACAGTTTTCCATAAATTTGTGGATCATGTAAACAACAATTACATGAACCACAAATTTACCCACAGACCAGAGAGAGAATGTATAGAATTTTTGGATTTGAGTATCTTTCATGAAGATGAGTGTATCTATACAAAAATCTTCAGAAAAGAGTCGGACAACAATGGCTATCTACAAGCAGATAGCGGACACTATCCAGCATTGATAAACAATATACCATTTGGGCGATTTCAGCGTTTACGCCGAAATTGCACAAAAATTGAGGACTTTAATAAATAATCGGATATACTAAAAAGGAAATTGACACATAAGAAATACTCAACAAATCTGATGGAGACTTAATTTAATAAAGTGAAAAAATATGTATAGAGATTCTCTGTTAGAAACGAAACAAGAAAGTAGAGAAGAGAAACAAGAAAACAGTTCTAAGCATAGTGTTGGCCTAATTGCTACACATAATGAGGCAGCTCCAGATATTAAAAAAATTATATTGAAACATTGGAAAAATTTTAACAAGATAATTTTTTTGCAAAAACTCTAAGCAAAAACCATCAGTGATCTTTAGAAAAATAAAAACTTGAAAATGAGTTTAGCCCCAAGCAAATTAGTGCCTTCAGATAGAAGCCAAAATTAGTTAGAGAAACAATCAGTTGGTTTCTTTAAATGCAACAGGATGAATTGTGTTGGCTGTAAACACGCGTATAATAATAGCAAACCAACCAAATCAATTTCTTCTACATCTAATTCTAAAATATGCACTTTGGAACACCTTACTAATTGTAAAACAACCTATGGGGTGTACTTGGTGGAATGCAGTTGTAACCTGCAATACATAGGTCATACCGAGAGACCCTATAAAAAGAGAATAGCAGAACACATAAAAAAACATTGAGAATGCTATTGAAGAACACAGCCTATCCAAACAGTATAAATATACACGTAATAAAAATCCAAAATGCCTAAAAGGGACCATTCTAGAACACGTTTTACCTCCAAAAAATGGTGAAGATAGATTCAAATGACTTTGTCAAGGGGGGAGCTTTTAAAATCATTATTTTAATACACTCAAACCATCAGGTCTCAATAAAGATATTGATATAGTGGCCTTTATTTAATTTTAAATTTATAATGACATGTGAGCACTAATTCTATAGCATATTTAGATTAGGGACATTACATTAGCTTTTTTGTATAATACATATAATTGTTTTTGTGTCATTGTTTGCTATAAGAATTTTTAAAGAAATGTGATCTTACATAGTACCAATGCAGCCTTTATATATATTTAAACCGTACAGGGGAAGTGGCACTCTCAATCCAAACGACTTCCTGGTGCACTGCTGTAGTAAAAATGTACAGAGTCCTGGTATCCCAAACTCGGCCAGGGATAAATGGTAATACCTAAAAAGCAGGCAACACAGTGACAAGTACCAATAGAAGCCTTTAATCAACAATGAGGAAGAAGCAGGTAGGGCCTTAACCCATTATGGTTAAGGCCCTTCCTGTGTAAAAAAGCAGCGTTATGAGTAAAAAAGCAGCGTTAAGCTGGTATTACGAGTCTTGCAGATTTAGGGGCACCGCACACTTTTTTTGGACTTACCGCAAATCAACTTACTCAAATTGCGCATAGTCTTTTTTCTAAGGGACTTCCATAGCGCCGGTATTATGAGCTTGTCCTAGGAGGCCAAAAAGTGAGCAGTACAGCCTACCCCGTCAAGATTCGTACCGCATTTTAAAGTCAGTAGTTATGAGTTTTACACTACAACGCTGTAGCATAAGACTCATAACTAAAGTGCTAAAAAGTACAGTAACACCCATAAACTACCTACTAACCCCTAAACCAAGGCCCTCCCGCATCACAAACACTATATTAAAATTATTAACACCTAATCTGCCGCTCCGGACATCGCCACCACTATAATAAACATATTAACCCCTAAACCGCTACACTCCTGCCTCGCAAACACTAGTTAAATATTATTAACCCCTAATCTGCTGTCCCTAACATCACCGCCACCTACCTACATTTATTAACCCCTAATCTGCCACCCCCAACGTTGCCGCCACTATTTTCTATTGGCTGTTCCAATCAGCCAATAGAATGCAAGCTCAATCCTATTGGCTGATTGGATCAGCCAATAGGATTGAAGTTCAATCCTATTGGCTGATTGCATCAACCAATAGGATTTTTTTCAACCTTAATTCCGATTGGCTGATAGAATTCTATCAGCCAATCGGAATCTAAGGGACGCCATCTTGGATGACGTCACTTAAAGGTACCTTTATTCGTCGGGTAGTCGTCGTTGGAAGAGGATGCTCCGCGCCGGATGTCTTGAAGATGGACCCGGATGATAGAAGATGCCATCTGGATGAAGACTTCTGCCCGTCTGGAGAACCACTTCTGCCCTTCTGGAGGACCACTTCTGCCGGCTTCGTTGAGGACATCTTGCCGCTTGGATGAAGACTTCTCCCATTAAGTGGATCTTCGGGGGTTAGTGTTAGGATTTTTTAAGGGTGTATTGGGTGGGTTTTATTTTTAGGTTAGGGCTTTGGGCCGCAATAGAGCTAAATGCCCTTTTCAGGGCAATGGAGAGCTTAGGTTTTTAAGTTAGGGTTTTATTTGGGGGGTTGGTTGTGTGGGTGGTGGGTTTTACTGTTGGGGGGTGTTTGTATTTTTTTTTTTTACAGGTAAAAGAGCTGATTTCTTTGGGGCAATGCCCCACAAAAGGCCCTATTGGTAGTTTAGTTTAGGCTACGTTTTTTGTTTTTTTTGGGTGGGCTTTTTTTATTTTGATAGGGCTATTAGATTAGGTGTAATTAGTTTAAAGATCTTGTAAAAAAAATATTTTCTGTAATTTAGTGTTTTGTTTTGTTTTTTGCAATTTAGCTAATTGTTTTGAATTTAGTTAATTATATTTAATTTAGGGAATTTATTTAATTGAAAGGTTAGGTGTTAGTGTAAGACAGGTTAGGTTTTATTTTACAGGTCAATTTGTATTTATTTTAGCTAGGTAGTTATTAAATAGTTAATAACTATTTAGTAACTATTCTACCTAGTTAAAATAAATACAAACTTAGCTGTAAAATAAAAATAAACCCTAAGATAGATACAATGTAACTATTAGTTATATTGTAGCTAGCTTAGGTTTTATTTTACAGGTAAGTATTTAGTTTTAAATAGGAATAATTTAGGTAATAATTGTAGGTTTTATTTATATTTATTTGAATTATATTTAAGTTAGGGGGTGTTAGGGTTAGGTTTAGGGGTTAATAAATGTAATATAGTGGCGGCGACGTTGGGGACGGCAGATTAGGGGTTAATAAATGTAGGTAGGTGGCAGCGATGTTAGGGGTGGCAGATTAGGGGTTAATAATATTTAACTAGTGTTTGCGATGCGGGGGTACGGCAGTTTAGGGGTTAATATGTTTATTATAGTGGTGGCAGATTAGGGGTTAATACCATTATGTAGGTGTTGGCGAAGTTGTGGGCAGCAGATTAGGGGTTAATAAATATAATGTAGGTGGCGGCGATGTTGGGGGCAGCAGATTAGGGGTTAATAAGTATAATGTAGGTGGCGGCGATGTCGGGGTGGCAGATTAAGGGTTAATAAGTGTAAGATTAGGGGTGTTTAGACTCGGGGTTCATGTTAGGGTGTTAGGTGTAAACATAAATTTTGTTTCCCCATAGGAATCAATGGGGCTGCGTTACTGAGCTTTACGCTGCTTTTTTACAGGTGTTAGGCTTTTTTTCAGCCGGCTCTCCCCATTGATGTCTATGGGGAAATCGTGCACGAGCACGTACAACCAGCTCACCGCTGACTTAAAGGACCAGTCAACACAGTAGATTTGCATAATCAACAAATGCAAGATAACAAGACAATGCAATACCACTTAGTCTGAACTTCACATGAGTAGTAGATTTTTTTTCTGACAATTTTAAAAATTGTCTTTTTCCACTCCCCCTGTACCATGTGACAGCCAATCACAAATGCATACACGTACCATGTGACAGCCATCAGCCATTCACAAATGCATACACACTTATTCTTGCACATGCTCAGTAGGAGCTGGTGACTCAAAAAGTTTAAATAAAAAAAGACTGTGCACATTTAGCTAATGGAAGTAAATTGGAAGGTTGTTTAAAATGGCATGTTCTATCTGAATAATAACAGTTTAATTTTGATTGCGTGTCCCTTTAAGCAGCGCTGGTATTGGAGTGCGGTATGGAGCACAATTTTCCTCTACACTCACTTCTTGCCTTTTAACGGCGGGTTTGTAAAAACCTGTAATACCAGCGCTTTAGGTAAGTGAGCGGTGACAATAACGTGCAAGTTAGCAACGCACCCCTCATAACGCAAAACTCGTATTCTAGACGTTAGTGTTTAATGTTCTTTTAATGTAATCCAGTATTCAAAATACCATCTGAGCATGCTTGCATTAAATTGACGTTTGCATTAAATGTGAAACGGCCATCCAGCAGAAAGATTTACTAGCCTGCTTAATATTAGGCAGGAGAAAAAGTCTAATTTCTTACTAGTAAACCTTTGAAATATTTATGGTTGGAATTTGGTTCCTGAGAAAACCAAGAATGGTTCATTAGAAATTAATCCAACTGTATTTGGGACCCATCAGTTTTTATATATGTCCTTGCCTTGCATAATACATTAGTATAAATCTTTTGTACAAAAATAATTGACTTACCTTACCTTTGTCCGTCCTCTAATTATTTCAAGATTTTCAAAGGCTTTCAAACTACTGTAATTCTGTGGCCACCAGTCAATCAGTAAATAACCTGTTACATAAAAAGACAATGTTAAAATATAACACATTTCTTTCTTGCACTATATGATTTTCAATGATATATGAATATTATTATTACTGCCTACACATCATAGAAATGTAAACAGCTTTAAATCATTAGAAAGGCAAAAGAACATTGCAAAATATACTGAACATTTTCTGATGTTGAAATATTTAGATTATTAGTCTTAAAACAATTGTACAATTGAAATGTGCATGGGTGCATTTTAATTTGAAGCATTTTTGCACTATATTTCAATTAGCAAAAATGCTTCTAGTAAAAGGTATTACTGTTTTACAGAGGCATACGCACATATGCTGCAAAGACCCATGAACCAGCATTGAAACAGCATGGACAAATCTCAAAACAGCATAAAAATATCATATAAATTCATCATCTGTAATAGTATACAACGTGACTATCTGGTAAAATACCCAACAAGCTAACTATAGCTTAGTAAATACAGAGAAAGAAGCAACACAACAGATCAGCAAACTCTACACAGTTAGTTTTAAGATAATGACATCACTAACTCCAGACTATCACAGGTGGGACAAGTTTGCTGATCTGTTGTAAGTTATATCCTTATCCATCCAGCTCATGGTAAGACTTTAATGCTGCACTGATGGCGAGGAGGAGCACGCTGCTTTAGCGCCCCATGTTTCAAGACACAATCTAACCACGCTCCCTAATGCTGCTGAGAGTCATTGTCTGGTCAACTTTCAAGCCTGGCAGAATAGCCTTAACCAGCAGCAGCTTCGGAAGTCCTCTATAGCTGAAGGACTCGGTCACTTGGGCTGCTCCCTACTCATGGATGGTGTTGGTTTATGAGGAGAGAGGAGTGCAGGTGAAGGCCTATAGGAATGTCGTGGCCTGTGTGTGCATGGTCAGCCGCAGTCAGCCAAGTGCTGTGGCTACCTCTGAGGAGGTCAATTGCTTGCAGTCTTGCTCGATAGACATCATCCTGCCCTGATTTGGAGGTGTCTGGACACGACAGGCAGCCATACGGAATGGAAGCAAAGGCATTGGAGACAATAAGTTGAGCAGTGATAGCCAGTTAAGCCCATATAGACCCTGCATATATGTGCTCTTTATCGGTGGATGATATTCTAGTCTGTACTAATTCTGTAATGTAGATGAGATGGTATAAAAACTGTATATTGATTGCCATCAATATGTACTTACTCTTATGTGTAAATATCTATATGTTGACTATAAAAGCTTCAATTGTAAGCTCTTAACAGGAGGCTAAATACACACAGAGAGAAGTGCACTCACAGGAACAAACAACCAGCTCAATACCATTGTTAGCCTGTTCTATAGCGCTCTTAACAGGAGGGTTATACAGAATCAAGTACAAAGCTCTTCTACTGTTGCAATCTCGGTTAAAAAATGTCTGCTTAGGCTTAAGAAGTACCATAAGCCCCCGTGAATATTATTGCCTATAAATGGTGTCTATTATCCACATTTTTCTATATAGATCTATATGTTTGGGGGAGAAGAGATCCTACAGTAGAGGACTATATGGCCTAGTTATACTCAGCGGTCTCTGTGTGTTTGTTGGGGATTCTAACTACTCAGTTATTGGGCCAGACACAAAATAAATCTGCAGATGTTCATTATTTGACTGGGACCTGATCGGTTAAATATAGAACTGGCTTTGTACATACAAATCCGGCCATGTTATTTACTGGCTAACTTGCTTCACTGAACTAGAATTCTTACTCCTGTGGGGAAGTTTCTTATTTTAGGAGGAGTCAACCCTATCTCTTTGAAGAGTTGTATTATTCTAAACTATAGAAAGCTCTAAGTTGACTGAGTACTGGGACTGGGTACATATATGATTACATCATATAAAATGTGTTTTCTAATTCATTAAAAAGTGTCCCCCAACAGTAAAGCCTATAATTCATTGTATGGGGCAGATTTTGTCTGTGTAATTCTTCTGGTTTGCTCCCTATAAGATTTATTTCTGCATGTAAGAACTTTTGTAACTTAAGTTAGATGTCTTCTGTGGTCACTTTACACAATGATTATATTTTTCTTTGTTCACTTGAAAGCTCGTACTTAGGCTGTGTATGCCTTTACACTTACTATATTCATATAGATATTCCCTATTAGGAGGTGTAGGGAAAGAGAGAAAAAGAAATGTTTTGCACTTTTTATTAAAGTATGCTTTACCTCAAAACCTTGAGGATATAATATTACACTTTTCTTTTCTTATTTGTATTTATTGACACATTTTTTGACTTGCTGAGTGTGAAGTTAATTTTTACACATGGAAAAAATTGTATCTCATGTCGAATTTAAATTACCAAATATGCTGCCTAAGCAGAAGGAAGAAGTCAATTTTAGAGGTCGCCATTAAGGCTTCCCTCATCCCCCAGTTCATTTCTGACCCTCAATTAGTGGTTACCCAATTATCAAAGCTAATTATACCCCAATTTGAGGCTCTTCACAATGAAGTGAATAGTTTAACATCTGAAGTAAGGCAGTATCCTGCCAGGATTGCTGAAGTTGAGACTAGGGTCTCAGATCCAGAGGATATAGTCAATTCACAATAATATATGGCTAAACTCTATACCGATATAGTTAAATCTCTTTGAGGAAGCGCAGCAATTCTTCAAATTGCACAATATAGATTGAAGGTTTGTCTTTATTTCTCTCTCAATCAGAGTATGTTTTCCTTTTACAATATGAGGAATAATGGTGGTGTTGTAACTTTTTTGAATATGGATGGGTTTTTTGGGGGGTGGTTTCTTCCTCCCCCTCTCTTTGTCCCCTACATGCTCTTCCTTTTTTTCTTTTAATTTTTGTAATTATCATTTTTATTTGAAATGTAAGATTTTTAAATGTCCTTTCTTGGAATGTAGGTGGAATAATATCCCCAATTAAAATGAAATCAATATTAAAACAGTTAGGTATACATAAACACCACATTGAAATTTTACAAGAAGCACATCATAATGCACAGGAAATTCTGAAACTTAAATGTAAATTGGTTGGTGAGGTGATCATCATTCCTTGTAATAAAAGGAAAAGGGGGTCCTGGTTTTAATTGATAAGAATTTGAACTATAATATCCTTTCGCAAGAACTTGATCCAGAGGGGTGTTACTTACATGTTGAAATGGAGGTTTATGGTATGCGGTTTATGCTATGTTATGTTTATGGGCCAAATATACTGGAGAAAACATTTTGGGATGGCCTGAAGCTTAGACTATTAACTTATACTGGGAAAAATCTAATAGTTACCGGTGATTTTAATATGACAATGTACCCACATTTAGATAGATTGCAGTTAAGACAGTCAGATTAAAAGACCAATACATTTTTTGTAAAAGCTTGAGGTTAAATGATACTTGGTGAATTCAGAACCAAATATTCCAGCTTTTACATGTGAATCTAAGGCCCATAAATCAATGACTGATCTTTTTTTTTTTTTTTTTTTCAGATAGTATATGTGGATTGGAAACTGAGGCAGATATAAAGGATATACTAATTTCTATACAAAGAGAGAGGCGCTCTACCAGGAACAAACAACAGCTTATCAGCTAGCTATATGGCGATTTACCACCCGGAAGCAGCCTCTTTTAGACCAGTGTGCTTTTGTCAGGGTGCCAGGAATCAGACTGAGACGAGAATGCAAAAATAATCACACCTTTATTAATAGCAAAAAATAATAAAAAGTTCATAAGTCAAATAACAAGCCAGGAGTCAAAACCAGAGCTGGTAGTTAGACGAGCCGAGTCAGGAGCCAAAGCGAGTAGTCAGACGAGCCGGAATCAGGAACAAGGAGAACAGCAGAGTCAGGAACAAGCCAGGGATCAGGAACCAGGAGGGACGTCATACAGCCAGGTAATACACAGGAACTGGAACTCACACACAGGTCTGAGACAATGCAAGGGCAAAGCATACTGAACAGAGGCCCTTTAAATAATAAGTGATGATATCACAATTCTGAGACTGCAACCTGTCTCACATGGATGATGTACACCAGCAGCATCACACACTATGCACCAGAGTCAGCAAGAGAGGTGAGTAAAATGGCTTCCAGCAGCACATGGCAAACAAAGCAGGTAAAAAACCCTGACAGCTTTTTACAGAGGAAAACTTTCCTGAAGTATATCAGTCTGATCCTGCCATGTAAGGTCTGTCCAGCCACGGAATACCAGGCAATTCTCCTCTGAACAAGGAACATGACAACCCCAGACGATCGTTTCGGCCTCCTATGGGCCTCGTCAGTGTGGTGCAGCCACATTCCTCTAAGCACACTGGACAAGGAGTCCACATATGGTTTCCCCATCACCCATAGGGAGACTTCCCCGTAGGCAAATTAATATGGCCCTGGGGAATTCTCCCTATGGGTGATGGGGGAAACCAGATGTGGACTCCTTGCGCATTGTGCTTAGAGGGATGTGGCTGCACCTCACTGACGAGGCCCATAGGAGGCCGAAATGATCATCTGGGGTTGTCATGTTCCTTGTTCAGAGGAGAATTCCCTGGTATTTTGGGGCTGGACTGACCTTACTTGGCGGAATCAGACTGATATACTTCAGGAAATTTTTTCCTCTTTGCAAAGCACACTGATCTAAAAGAGGCTGTCCAGGTGGTAAATTGCCATAGAACTAGCTGATGAGTTGTTGTTCATTCCTGGTAGAGCGCTTCTCTCTTTGTATGCAAATTAATATGACCCTGGAGAAGTCTCCCTAAAGGTGATGGGGGAAACCAGACGTGGACTCCTTGCCCAGTGTGCTTAGAGGGTTGTGGCTGCACCTCATTGACGAGGCCCATAGGAGGCCCCGTCAAATAGTGGAGACTCCTACATAAGGACTTTATCAACACTACTGTACCACGGCACCGACAATCAGAACTGATCAACTGAGGGCGGGGAGTCCGGAATACCCGCCGCAGGTTGCATCCTGTCATTGTTTGAACTCCAACTGCCAGTTTTATGTGATTTGGTGTTTGTGGACACTGAATTTGCTTTTAAAATTTTGAGTGTATAATAAAAGGCTTAATTTATCTATACATCTGGTGAGTACATATTTATATATAGCGCATTATACTGTTTTTTAAAAACTACACTTGAATCCTTTTCTTTTGCGCTTCATTTTTTTCTGTATGTAATGTTAAAAGGGGAACTTAAAGCCTATTTATGCATCAAAAAAAAAACTCTCTGAAATTAAATGATCTAATCAGGTGAGAAACAAGCTCAAATTATATATTCAAAATCCACGTTTAAATACCTGGGATAATTATGTACATAGTTAGCTTGAGAGAGAGAGATGTTTCTAAAATGAAAAAAAAAATCACTCAGGAGGATATGAGAGAACGTGCTCTATATAGTAGTAACTATGGGAAGTCTGCTAAATATCTTGCTAAGATAGTTACAGGTAAGATAAATAATAATGCTGTTTTGGCAATAAAAATTGGGAATGGAAGATTGACCTTGAGTGCAAAATAAGGAAATTTATCCTTGACCACTTTAAGAAAATGTATAAAGGTGGAGACATAGATTTTGATGATAAACAGGCTTTTTGGGATAAAATTATACTTCCAAAGATTTCTCTGGAAAATTTAAGTGAAGAAATTGTAGCGGCTATTAAAAGCGCAAAAGGTAATAAAGCTCCTAGCCCCTTTTCAATTACTGTCATATTTTTATAAAATCTTGCAAGAACTGATTCTTCTGGTTATTAATAAACTGTTTAATTAATATTACATTAACAACAAGATGAACTCACCATATTTTACATCTTCCATTATAATCCTTAAGTTCCTTTAGACTCATTTCCCTACTGAATTCTAACTATAAAATACTTGTGTCTATCATAGCAGAGAGGTTTAAAAAGTGATGGACTTTGTCAAAATGCATCGTATCTTGAAATGGGAGAGAGAGATGGATACTAGCCATTCAGAAGAAGATTTGCAAAAAGCAGTGTTGTCCACAAAATATGCAGTTCACTGCATTACTATTTATGAATTGTTTGTTAAACTTTTTTAAGATGGTACAGAGTTCCAACCAAGAACCATAAGATATTTCCGTTGAGGTTAGCGCATTGCTGGAGAGGGTGCGGACAACCAGGATCTTATATCCACATTTGGTGGAGCTGTAGGAACATCCAACATATGTGGCTTCAAGTAGAGAGTCTCATGGGACAGTTGGGATTAGTCAACAGGCTCACGGTTAGTATGGCCCTCTTGCCCCTGGGTTTGGATGGACTGCATAGACCTGCTAGAACGCTATGTATTCTTATTTTGTTGGCATCCAAGCTATGCACTGGCTGAGAGACACACATATATCCTTATAGAGGAAACAGGAGAATAGAGGGGCACCTCATGTGTATATCAGCATGTCAGATCCAATCAATCAAGTAAGCAATGCCAAGTGGGTACTCACATGTGGCCAAAGTACACTTATGTACTGGTAAAAGCAGGCTGGTAACTTTACCAGCTAGTTAACCCTCTCCAGGCGTAGATCGATCAGTGCAGGGGGATCCTGCCACACTCAGTGAAAAATAGAAGTCAGTACTGGACTACATTTCTGGGACCATATAACTGTGAATAATAAGTTAAGATAGAATTTCTACTATAAAATGGGAATTTGTGTTATGCTACATGCAAATTTGATGCTCTAAAGTCCCGTGTTGGGTATACTACCTGTGTTTGTAGAAAGAATATTGAATAACACTTGTGTTTGTAGCTGCTCTACAGGGGACACCCACAACTTGTATATGTTTCTATATTATTGTGTAATTGTGGGACTAATTGGTCCCGGGTTGTATCTGTATCCTAAATAAATTATACTCTTTAAAAAAAAAAAAGTTATGGACAAGTTAATACACAAAGACCAAACTGGATTTATGACAGGCAGAAACCCAGTAAAACATTTCTGAAAAGTTATACTGGTTATTGACTGCTATTGGAATAAATTGCATTTTAAAGGGAAACTATAATCTAAAATAGAGGTCGCTATTCTTACATAGGATACTGAGAATTCTTTTGATTCTATAATATGGGACCTTCTTTTTTCCTCACTAAATAAATTTGGACTACGTTGATCTTTTATTAATTTTATACGCTCATTATATAAAAGCTCATTATGTGTGTCATGCCTGTGCCAGGATTGAAACCAGGTCTCTAGGTTCTTGGGTCTGTGGCTTTCCCCTGAGTCACTGGAGGGCTTTGACTCAGTCTTATATTTTCAGAGATCTGCTGCCTGCACTGGCTGGCTCTCTGGCTCTGCCTGCCTGCCAGCTGCAGGCAATCATCTAATCAGCCAGGACTATTTTAGACTTCTGAGATTTGAAGTCCTTGCCTTGATATTGAGAAAGTTCCTTTTTGCGCCTCTGAAGTCTTCTGAACCTGCTGACTTAACTTCTGATTTTTGACCGGGATTGCTAACTGTTTCTGCCTTTGGGTTCCCATTTGTTGTGAAGCATGGTGGATTGTTTCTCTCGCATTTTGAACTTTTTTCTGGACTTTACCTTGCCCTATGTCTGCCTGATTCTGTACTGGATTTGCCTGGTATCCTGCCACAGAGCCTGCCTGATATCCTCCAACAGGCACCGAACCTGTCTAGTATCCTCCAACAACCACAGAGCCTGCCTGGTATCCTGCCACAGTACCTGCCTGGTACCCTGCCACAGAATCTGCCTGGTATCATGCCACAGAGCCTGCCTTGTATCTTGTCACAGCCACAGAGCCTACCTGGTATCCTGTCACAGAGCCTGCCTGGTATCCTGTCAAAGAACATGTCTAGTATCCTGTCACAGAGCCTGCCTGGTATCCTGCCACAGAATCTGCATGGTATCATGTCACAGAACCTGCATGGTATCATGCCACAGAGCCTGCATGATATCTTGTCACATCCACAGAGCCTGCCTGGTATCCTGTCACAGACAACAAGCCAGCCCAGTGTGACAGTGCTGTCAGTATCCAGTGTCTGCTGTGTCCTGTTCCTGTTAGTTTCTGCCAAGTAATGCCCGGGGGCGGGGTTCTTATATGGGCCTCACTGCTAAATAGAAGCCCCACTGTCTCTTAATATGAATAACAATAGGAAAGCTGTCACAGTCTGTCAATTTTTAAATCAGTACATTTTCTGTCTGGTTGTTAAGCAGAGGTGCTGCCGGACAAGAGTTTTGGTCTATTAT
The DNA here is from genome assembly GCF_027579735.1 of Bombina bombina. Classification (NCBI taxonomy): domain Eukaryota; kingdom Metazoa; phylum Chordata; class Amphibia; order Anura; family Bombinatoridae; genus Bombina; species Bombina bombina. The sequence goes on along the minus strand of NC_069503.1, from coordinate 590,915,268 downwards.
GGCTACCTAGCTTACAGATGTCTAACTAATGTGGGCTGCTTCACCTTTAAATGACCGGGCCAATTTTGGTCCCAGTCCAGTCCTGCTAATCTTCCAGCAGTATTTTAACCTGTCTGTATTATCTGTCTGCTCAGTTGTGCTACAGAACTTTTATTAATAAACTCTGTCAAAAACCTAAACAGTAGTCATGCCAAAAGCTAAACAGAACTCAAAGTCAGATCAAACCTCACAAAACAAGCTCTAAACACCTGAACCCAGCATAAACGTAACAACTTGCAATTCATTTAAAAATAGCAAGACATGGAAGTTTGTGACCATGACAAGATTTCATTAATTTTCTGACCCTATTCACTGCAACCCTTGCATCTACTTACATATGTACCAGTGTCACTGATTTTAAAAGTAAACATGCCCTCAACCACAAACAAATGGAACCACCACAAAATCAATACACCCTTAGCATGCTAACCTTAACTATGATGCCCTCTCTTCTATGATGAACTCTCTAGATATCAATATATAGCATAGGTGTGTGAATAATTCCTCTGAGAGTCATGTATCTAGATGTGAAACATTGTAATTATTTTGTACTAGTTGGTAGGCCTGCCCAGAGGCCAGTCTATGTGTTGTTAATAAAAAAATAAAAAAATAAAAAAACATTATCAAAAATTAAAAAATTAAACCTAATCCCTATGAAAATTAAAAAACTCCCCCCCAAAATAAAAACACCCCCTAATCTAATGCTAAACTACCAATAGCCCTTAAAAGGGCATTTTGTAGGACATTGCCCTAAGTTAAACAGCTCATTTGCTGTTACAAAAAATTCGTCCCCCCTAACAGTAAAACCCACAAACCCACCAACCCCCCCCCAAAAAATAAACCTAACACTAAAAAAACCTAAACTATCCATTGCCCTGTAAAGGGCATTTGTATGGGCATTGCCCTTTAAAGGGCATTCCGTTTTTTTGCTGCCCATCCCTAATCTAAAATAAAAAAATAAAAAAAATCCTAAATCTAAAACCCCCAAAAAATTAAAATTAAACCTAATCCCTATGAAAATAAGAAAGCCCCCCAAAATAAAAAAAAACTTAATCTAATGCTAAACTACCAATAGCCCTTAAAAGGGCTTTTTGTAGGGTATTGCCCTAAGTTAAACAGCTCTTTTGCAGTTACAAAAAATTCTAAGTCTCCCCTAACAGTAAAACCCACCACCCACCAAACCCCCGAAAATAAATAAACCTAACACTAAAAAACCTAAAGTATCCATTGCCCTGAAAAGGGCATTTGGATGGGCATTGCCCTTAAAAGGGCATTGAGCTCTTTTGCTTCCCATCCCTAAATTAAAAATAAATTAAAATTAAAAATAAAAACCTGTCTAACCCCCAAAAATTAATAAATTAAGCCTAAATTAAAATTAATCTAAAATTACAGAAAATAAAAAAAAAATAATATTGCAGAAAATAAAAAAACAAAATTATAAAATTTTAAAAAATTATACCTAATCCCTATGGAAATAAAAAAGCCCCCCAAAATAAAAACACCCCCTACTCTAAGAATAGACTGTCAGTAGCCCTTAAAAGGGCTTTTTGCAGGGCATTGCCACAAGATAAACAGCTCTTTTACATTAAAAATACACAAAGTAAAAAACTACCACACACCAAACCCCCCAAAATAGAAAACCAAACACTAAAAAAACATAATTTATGCTTACCTGATAAATTCCTTTCTTCTGTTGTGTGATCAGTCCACGGGTCATCATTACTTCTGGGATATAACTCCTCCCCAACAGGAAATGCAAGAGGATTCACCCAGCAGAGCTGCATATAGCTCCTCCCCCCTACGTCACTCCCAGTCATTCGACCAAGAATCAACGAGAAAGGAGAAACCAAGGGTGAAGTGGTAACTGGAGTATAATTTAAAAGATATTTACCTGCCTTAAAACAGGGCGGGCCGTGGACTGATCACACAACAGAAGAAAGGAATTTATCAGGTAAGCATAAATTATGTTTTCTTCTGTTATGTGTGATCAGTCCACGGGTCATCATTACTTCTGGGATACCAATACCAAAGCAAAAGTACACGGATGACGGGAGGGATAGGCAGGATCATTATACAGAAGGAACCACTGCCTGAAGAACCTTTCTCCCAAAAATAGCCTCCGAAGAAGCAAAAGTGTCAAATTTGTAAAATTTGGAAAAAGTATGAAGCGAAGACCAAGTTGCAGCCTTGCAAATCTGTTCAACAGAGGCCTCATTCTTAAAGGCCCAAGTGGAAGCCACAGCTCTAGTAGAATGAGCTGTAATTCTTTCAGGAGGCTGCTGTCCAGCAGTCTCATAGGCTAAACGAATTATGCTACGAAGCCAGAAGGAGAGAGAGGTAGCCGAAGCCTTATGACCTCTCCTCTGACCAGAGTACACGACAAACAGGGAAGACGTTTGTCGAAAATCCTTAGTTGCCTGCAAGTAGAACTTGAGGGCACGAACTACATCCAGATTGTGTAGAAGACGTTCCTTCTTTGAAGAAGGATTTGGACACAAGGATGGAACAACAATCTTCTGATTGATATTCCTGTTAGTGACTACCTTAGGTAAGAACCCAGGTTTAGTACGCAGAACTACCTTGTCTGAGTGAAAAATCAGATAAGGAGAATCACAATGTAAGGCTGATAACTCCGAGACTCTTCGAGCCGAGGAAATAGCCATTAAAAACAGAACTTTCCAAGATAACAATTTTATATCAATGGAATGAAGGGGTTCAAACGGAACACCCTGTAAAACGTTAAGAACTAAGTTTAAACTCCATGGCGGAGCAACAGTTTTAAACACAGGCTTGATCCTAGCTAAAGCCTGACAAAAGGCCTGGACGTCTGGATTTTCTGACAGACGCCTGTGTAACAAGATGGACAGAGCTGAGATCTGTCCCTTTAATGAGCTAGCCGATAAACCCTTTTCTAAACCTTCTTGTAGAAAGGACAATATCCTAGGAATCCTAACCTTACTCCAGGAGTAACCTTTGGATTCGCACCAGTATAGGTATTTACGCCATATCTTATGGTAAATCCTTCTGGTAACAGGCTTCCTAGCCTGTATCAGGGTATCAATAACCGACTCAGAAAAACCACGTTTTGATAAAATCAAGCGTTCAATTTCCAAGCAGTCAGCTTCAGAGAAGTTAGATTTTGATGTTTGAATGGACCCTGTATCAGAAGGTCCTGTCTTAGAGGTAGAGACCAAGGCGGACAGGATGACATGTCCACTAGATCTGCATACCAAGTCCTGCGTGGCCATGCAGGCGCTATTAGAATCACTGATGCTCTCTCCTGTTTGATTTTGGCAATCAATCGAGGGAGCAGCGGGAAGGGTGGAAACACATAAGCCATCCCGAAGTTCCAAGGTGCTGTCAAGGCATCTATCAGAACCGCTCCCGGATCCCTGGATCTGGACCCGTAGCGAGGAAGTTTGGCGTTCTGGCGAGACGCCATGAGATCTATCTCTGGTTTGCCCCAACGTCGAAGTATTTGGGCAAAGACCTCCGGATGAAGTTCCCACTCCCCCGGATGAAAAGTCTGGCGACTCAAGAAATCCGCCTCCCAGTTCTCCACTCCCGGGATGTGGATTGCTGACAGGTGGCAAGAGTGAGACTCTGCCCAGTGAATTATCTTTGATACTTCCATCATTGCTAGGGAGCTTCTTGTCCCTCCTTGATGGTTGATGTAAGCTACAGTCGTGATGTTGTCCGACTGAAACCTGATGAACCCCCGAGTTTTTAACTGGGGCCAAGCCAGAAGGGCATGGAGAACTGCTCTCAATTCCAGAATGTTTATTGGCAGGAGACTTTCCTCCTGATTCCATTGTCCCTGAGCCTTCAGAGAATTCCAGACAGCGCCCCAACCTAGTAGGCTGGCGTCTGTTGTTACAATTGTCCAGTCCGGCCTGCTGAATGGCATCCCCCTGGACAGATGTGGCCGAGAAAGCCACCATAGAAGAGAGTTTCTGGTCTCTTGATCCAGATTCAGAGTAGGGGACAAGTCTGAGTAATCCCCATTCCACTGACTCAGCATGCACAATTGCAGCGGTCTGAGATGTAGACGTGCAAAGGGAACTATGTCCATTGCTGCTACCATTAAGCCGATCACCTCCATGCATTGAGCTACTGACGGGAGTTGAATGGAATGAAGGACACGGCATGCATTTAGAAGCTTTGTTAATCTGTCTTCTGTCAGATAAATCTTCATTTCTACAGAATCTATAAGAGTCCCCAAGAATGGAACTCTTGTGAGAGGAAAAAGAGAACTCTTCTTTTCGTTCACTTTCCATCCATGCGACCTTAGAAATGCCAGAACTAACTCTGTATGAGACTTGGCAGTTTGAAAGCTTGAAGCTTGTATCAGAATGTCGTCTAGGTACGGAGCTACCGAAATTCCTCGCGGTCTTAGTACCGCCAGAAGGGCACCCAGAACCTTTGTGAAGATTCTTGGAGCCGTAGCCAATCCGAATGGAAGAGCTACAAACTGGTAATGCCTGTCTAAGAAGGCAAACCTTAGATACCGGAAATGATCTTTGTGAATCGGTATGTGAAGGTAAGCATCCTTTAAATCCACTGTGGTCATGTACTGACCCTTTTGGATCATGGGTAAGATTGTCCGAATAGTTTCCATTTTGAACGATGGAACTCTTAGGAATTTGTTTAGGATCTTTAAATCCAAGATTGGCCTGAAAGTTCCCTCTTTTTTGGGAACCACAAACAGGTTTGAGTAAAACCCTTGTCCTTGTTCCGACCGCGGAACCGGATGGATCACTCCCATTAATAACAGATCTTGTACACAGCGTAGAAACGCTTCTTTCTTTATCTGGTTTGTTGACAACCTTGACAGATGAAATCTCCCTCTTGGGGGAGAGAATTTGAAGTCTAGAAGGTATCCCTGAGATATGATCTCTAGCGCCCAGGGATCCTGAACATCTCTTGCCCAAGCCTGGGCGAAGAGAGAGAGTCTGCCCCCCACTAGATCCGGTCCCGGATCGGGGGTCCTCGGTTCATGCTGTCTTTGGGGCAGCAGCAGGTTTCCTGGCCTGCTTGCCCTTGTTCCAGGACTGGTTAGGTTTCCAGCCTTGTCTGTAACGAGCAACAGCTCCTTCCTGTTTTGGTGCAGTGGAAGTTGATGCTGTTCCTGCTTTGAAATTCCGAAAGGGACGAAAATTAGACTGTCTAGCCTTAGCTTTGGCTTTGTCTTGAGGCAGGGCGTGGCCCTTACCTCCTGTGATGTCAGCGATAATTTCTTTCAAACCGGGCCCAAATAAAGTTTGCCCCTTGAAAGGTATATTAAGTAATTTGGACTTAGAAGTTACATCAGCTGACCAGGATTTTAGCCACAGCGCCCTACGTGCCTGAATGGCGAATCCTGAGTTCTTAGCCGTAAGTTTGGTTAAATGTACTACGGCCTCCGAAATGAATGAATTAGCTAGTTTAAGGACTCTAAGCCTGTCCGTAATGTCGTCCAGCGTAGTTGAACTAAGGTTCTCTTCCAGAGACTCAATCCAAAATGCTGCCGCAGCCGAAATCGGCGCGATGCATGCAAGGGGTTGCAATATAAAACCTTGTTGAACAAACATTTTCTTAAGGTAACCCTCTAATTTTTTATCCATTGGATCTGAAAAAGCACAGCTATCCTCCACCGGGATAGTGGTACGCTTAGCTAAAGTAGAAACTGCTCCCTCCACCTTAGGGACCGTTTGCCATAAGTCCCGTGTGGTGGCGTCTATTGGAAACATCTTTCTAAATATTGGAGGGGGTGAGAACGGCACACCGGGTCTATCCCACTCCTTAGTAACAATTTCAGTTAGTCTCTTAGGTATAGGAAAAACGTCAGTACTCGCCGGTACCGCAAAGTATTTATCCAACCTACACAATTTCTCTGGTATTGCAACAGTGTTACAATCATTAAGAGCCACTAAAACCTCCCCTAGTAACACACGGAGGTTTTCCAATTTAAATTTAAAATTTGAAATATCTGAATCCAATCTGTTTGGATCAGAACCGTCACCCACAGAATGAAGCTCTCCGTCCTCATGCTCTGCAAGCTGTGACGCAGTATCAGACATGGCCCTAGTATTATCAGCGCTTGCCTCTTAGTTCTGGTAATTTAGCCAAAACTTCAGTCATAACAGTAGCCATATCCTGTAATGTTATCTGTAATGGCCGCCCAGATGTACTAGGCGCCATATTATCACGCACCTCCCGGGCGGGAGATGCAGGTACTGACACGTGAGGCGAGTTAGTCGGCATAACTCTCCCCTCGCTGTTTGGTGAAATTTGTTCAATTTGTACAGATTGGCTTTTATTTAAAGTAGCATCAATACAGTTAGTACATAAATTTCTATTGGGCTCCACCTTGGCATTGGAACAAATAACACAGGTATCTTCCTCTGAATCAGACATGTTAACACACTAGCAATAAACTTGCAACTTGGTTACAATCTTATTTAACAAAAACGTACTGTGCCTCAAAGAAACACTAAACGATTAAATGACAGTTGAAATAATGAACTGAAAGACAGTTATAGCATCAATCCTTAAAAACAACACAACTTTTAGCAAAGGTTTGTTCCCATTAGTAAATTAACAATAATTAAATTTGAAACATAAAAATTACAGAGCAACGTTTTTAATCACAGTCAATATATAAGTCTCACAGCTCTGCTGAGAGAATCTACCTCCCTCTAAAGAAATTTGAAGACCCCTGAGTTCTGTTAGAGATGAACCGGATCATGCAGGAAATACAAGAGTAACTGACTGGAAATTTTTGATGCGTAGCAAAGAGCGCCAAAAACGGCCCCTCCCCCTCACACACAGCAGTGAGAGAGAAACGAAACTGTCACAATTAAAACAAGCAACTGCCAAGTGGAAAAATAATGCCCAAATATTTATTCACTCAGTACCTCAGAAAATGCAAACGATTCTACATTCCAGCAAAAACGTTTAACATGATAAATACCTATTAAAAGGTTTAATGTACTTTTAACAGAGTAATTCCGGTGAAATACCATCCCCAGAATACTGAAGTGTAGAGTATACATACATGTCATTATAACGGTATGGCAGGATTTTCTCATCAATTCCATTCAGAAAATAAAAACTGCTACATACCTCAATGCAGATTCATCTGCCCGCTGTCCCCTGATCTGAAGCTATTACCTCCCTCAGATGGCCGAGAAACAGCAATATGATCTTAACTACTCCGGTTAAAATCATAGTAAAAACTCTGGTAGATTCTTCTTCAAACTCTGCCAGAGAGGCAATAACACGCTCCGGTGCTATTGTAAAATAACAAACTTTTGATTGAAGTTATAAAAACTAAGTATAATCACCATAGTCCTCTCACACATCCTATCTAGTCGTTGGGTGCAAGAGAATGACTGGGAGTGACGTAGGGGGGAGGAGCTATATGCAGCTCTGCTGGGTGAATCCTCTTGCATTTCCTGTTGGGGAGGAGTTATATCCCAGAAGTAATGATGACCCGTGGACTGATCACACATAACAGAAGAAACCTAAAATACTCATTGCCCTGAAAAGGGCATTGTTGGGCATTGCCCTTAAAAGGGCATTGTTGGGCATTGCCCTTAAAAGGGCATTTAGCTTCTTTACAAAATCTAAATAATAAAAAAAAATGTTTTAACAAAATCCTAAGTCTAACCCCCAAGTTTGTACTCACCGTTCCTGAAATCTGGCGGAGAAGGTCCTGTCCCATGCGGTGAAGTCTTCTTCCAAGCGGCGACCTCTTCTTTCTTCTTCCAGGAACAATGCGGCGCAGAGTGGAGCTTAAGACAGATGACCACAGAGCTGAAGACCGGCGACCCTGGAACTGAAGACCGGCGACTGTGGAGCCATGGAGCGTGGAGGATCCTCTTCATATGATCGCCGCTGTACACTGGATAGTGAATTCAAGGTACGCGATTAAAGATGGCGTCCCTTGAATTCCCATTGGCTGATTTGATTCTTCAAATTCAAATCAGCCAATAGGATGAGAGCTATTCAAATCCTATTGGCTGTTCAAATCAGCCAATAGGATGAGAGCCACTAATGGGACAGGACAGGTGGATTCCAAAAATGACAGGGTGGTGAAAGAATCCACCTTCGGTTGACTGCCTTGCGCTGCCAACATTCCATTGAGGATGCGTGCGCAATTGCAGACGGTGACGGACATTACAAATGCAATTATAGTATAGATAATATCTAGCAGTCAGATACAAACAATATCTTTTGTAGCCGGCTATTAAAAATAACGTATGAAATATATGGGATGTCAGATTACAAGATTAAAGTTATCTAGCTAATACTCTATCTGTAATTATAAAGTCCTTGCTTACACTGTTAACTTTAGCACAGCTGTTCAGTGTAATAGATTATGTCTGCGTAAGCCTCTTCTATAGCGGGGGCTAGATTAACCCCTTAATGACAACAGTACTTTTCCATTTTCTGTCCGTTTGTGACAAAGGCTATTTTTAAATTTTTGCGGTGTTTGTGTTTAACTGTAATTTTCCTCTTACTCATTTACTGTACCCACACATATTATATATTGTTTTTCTCGCCATTAAATGGACTTTCTAAAAATAGCATTATTTTCATCATATATTATAATTTACTATAAAAAATTATAAAATATGAGGAAAAAATGGAAAAAAACACTTTTTCTAACTTTTAGTCCCAAAATCTGTTACACATCTACAACCACTAAAAAACACCCATGCTAAATAGTTTCTAAATTTTGTCCTGAGTTTAGAAATATCCAATGTTTACATGTTCTTTGGGGTTTTTTTTTTTTGCAATTTATAGGGCCATAAATACAAGTAACACTTTGCTATTTCCAAAACACTTTTTTTCAAAATTAGCGCTAGTTACATTGGGACACTGATATCTTTCAGGAATTTCTGAATAGCCATTGACATGTATATATTCTTTTTTAGAAGACATCCCAAAGTTTTGATCTAGGCCCATTTTGGTATATTTCATGCCATCATTTCACCGCCAAATGCGATCAAATACAAAAAATTGTTCACTTTTTCGCAAATCTTTTCACAAACTTTCGGTTTCTCACTGAAATTGTTTACAAACAGCTTGTGCAATTATGGCATAAATGGTTGCAAATGCTTCTCTGGCATCCCCTTTGTTCAGAAATAGCAGACATATATGGCTTTGGCGTTGCTTTTTGGTAATTAGAAGACTGCTAAATGCCACTGCGCACATACATGTATTATGCCCAGCAGTGAAAGGGTTAATTAGGGAGCATGTATGGAGCTTTTTGGGGTAATTTTAGCTGTAGTGTAGTAAACAACCCAAAGTATTGATCTAGGCACATTTTGGTATATTTCATGCCACCATTTCACCGCCAAATACGTTCAAATAAAAAAAAAACTTTACATTTTTCACAATTTTTGGTTTCTTACTGAAATTATTTAAAAACAGCTTTTGCAATTATGGCACAAATGGTTGTAAATGCTTCTCTGGGATCCCCTTTGTTCAGAAATAGCAGACATATATGGCTTTGGCATTGCTTTTTGGTAATTAGAAGGCCACTAAATTCCTCTGCGCATCACACGTGTATTATGGCTAGCAGTAAAGGGGTTAATTAGGTAGCTTGCAGGGTTAATTTTAGCTTTAGTGTAGAGATCAGCCTCCCACCTGAAACATCAGACCCCCTGATCCCTCCTAAATAGCTCTCTTCCCTCCCCCACCCCACAATTGTTCCCGCCATCTTAAGTACTGGCAGAAAGTCTGCCAGTACTAAAATAAAAGGTATATTAGTTTTTTTGTTTTTTTATAGCATATTTACATATGCTGCTGTATAGAATCCCCCAATAGTGTAGCTCCCCCCTCCCTTCCAGAACCCTTTGATTGTTTTTTAAATTAAAATCCCCCCCTTTTCTCCCAATTTTGTATTAAATTTTTCTGTAATGTAGCAGTTCCCACCCGCTCCTGCCCCATGCACGCGCCCGTCCGCCCGCCACCCCCCGTGCACGCGCGCGTCCGTACGCGCCCCCGGACACTGCCGCATCCGATTCGGCCTCCGATCCCGCCCCCCTCCAAATCACAGGCCCTTGGCAGGCCACCCACCCACCTCCCTGCCCTGCTCCCACCCACCAACGACGCTCCGGTGCAGACAGGGCCACAGTGTGGCTCTCTCTGCATCGGAGGCTTGTAAAGGGGTATTGCAGGATGCCTCCATATCGAGGCATCACTGCAATACCCTCAGAGCTGCTGGAAGCGATCTCAATCGCTTCCAGCACTCTGTTAGACAACTGACGTACCAGGTACGTCTATTGTCATTAACTGCTTGTTAATGCATGACGTACCTGGTACGTCAGTTGTCATTAAGGGGTTAATGTTTAACTAACTTGTTTCACTGTCATAGCATAACGTATGATCTCAGAATATAACACACATTTAAAATCTATTGGCAAAAATGATTGCAGTCAACAATTAACAAGTCCTCTTGTTACTACGTTATTTCTGAATTTATTAATTGCCGGGTACAAAAGATATTCACCTAGATTACGAGTTTTGCGTTCATGTTTTAACGCTGAAAAAATTGCCATTTCAGTGTTTAAACAGCAACGCAGCCATTACAAGTCTTGTTGGTATAGCTGTACCGCAAGCCTTTTAGCCTGTAATGTCCGTCCCGCACTCGTAAAAATTACGTTTTATCATGGGACTTCCATAATGTAGCCATTACGAGTTTTGCGGTGAGGCTAAAAAGCTTGCGTTGCAGCCTATACCAACAAGATCCGTACCGCAATCTGAGAGCAGTAGTTATGAGTTTTATACAACAAAACTGTTACATAAAACTCATAACTAAAGTGTTACAAAGTACACTAAACACCCATAAACTACCTATTAACCCCTAAACCGAGGCGCTCCCGCTTTGCCAATACTATATTAAAGTTATTAACCCCTATTCTGCCACTCCCGACATCGCCTCCACTAATAAAATGTATTAACCCCTATTCCTCTAATCCGCAACATTGTCACCACTATATTAAAGTTATTAACCCCTAAACCACCACACTCCCGCATCGCAAACACTATTTAAATATTATTACACCTAATCTGCCGTCCGCCCACATCTCCCCCACTATACTAAGGTTATTAACCCCTATTCCACCGCTTCCCGACACCACTGCCATTATAATAAACCTATTAACCCCAAAACAAAATATACTAAATTAAACTATTAACCCCCTCAAACAAAAGCTCCCACATCGCAATAAACTAAATTAAACTAGTAACCCCTAAACCTAATGCCCTCATAACTTTATATTAAAATTACAATTTCCCTATCTTAAATTAAAACTTACCTGTCAAATGAAAACAACTAAGTTTAAACTAACAATTACATTTTAAACTAACAATTAAACTAGTATAACTATTAAACTAAAAGTAAACTAACTACCAATTAAAGAAAACTAAAATACACATTAAAAAAATCCTAACACTACTATAAAAATTACAAAGTATCTAATTACAAAAAATTAAATAAAACAAAATTACAAAAAAATAGCAAACACTAAATTACGAAAAATAACAAACTAAATCATCAAAAATAAAAAGAATTACACCTAATCTAATAGCCCTAGAAAAATAAAAAAGCCCACCCAAAATAAAAAACAATAGGATTGCAGTAGCTCTTATCCTATAGGCTGATTTGAATTTCCAAAATCAAATCAGCCAATAGGAATGCAAGAGACATCATTTTGAAAAGGCTCCCTTGCACTGAAGATTCAGTATATGGTGGCGACCGTATGAAGAGGATGCTTCGCGCCAGATATCTTCAGGATGGACCCGCTCCACGCGGCCGGGATGAAGATAGAAGACGCCGCCAGAATGAAGATAGAAGATGCCACCTGGATTAAGATGGAGCCGCGTGGATAAAGATGGAGCCGCCGGGATGAAGATCCTTCAGGCGGGACTTCAGCAACTGTGAGTACCTAAAGAGGGGTTAGTTTTAGGGTTTTTTTAAGGTTTTTTTGGGTGGGGTTTTTTTTTTTAGATTAAGGGTTGGGCATTTCTTAAAAGAAGAACTAAGTGGATAAACACCTAGGAAGGTGGCACACTAAGATGTATTGCAAATAATAAAATTTAGAGGTTAAAGAAAAAATGGGTCAGTGTTGGAAAATGAACAAATATTGTATGAAAAGACAAATGCAATTAAAGTACACAAAATTATTATTATTGCAGTTTTAAAAATTGTTCTTGAATAAAGTCCATATACTTATGATCAAAGTTCAGTTGTGAAGATGTGAGTCAAGGGTGAAAACCAATATTGGAAAGCTGAATGCCCTTTTTTGGGCAATGCCCATACAAATGCCCTTTTCAGGACAATGGGTAGATTAGTTTTTTTTAGATACTTTTTTTTTATTTTGTGGGTTTGGGGGGTGGGGTTTGTAATGTTAGTGGGTCTTTGTATTTTTTTTAGAAAAATAGCTGATTTCTTTAGGGCAATGCCCTACAAAAGGCCCTTTTAAGGGCTATTGGTAGTTTATTATAGATTTTTTTTTTCAGTGGTTTTCTTTTTTAAATGGGTATTAGAATAGAAATAATTGTTATTATTTTGGATCATTTGTTTGTTATTTTGTGTAATTTTTTTTCGTTTTGGGGTGGGTTTTTCTTTTTAGAATAGCCATTTTTTATTTTTAATGGGCAGCAAAAGATCTGAATGCCCTTTTAAGGGCAATGCCCATACAAATGCCCTTTTCAGGGAAATGGGTAGATTAGGTTTTACTTTATTTTTATTTTGTGGGTTTGGAGGGTGGGGGTTTGTATACTATTAAGGGCCCTTGATAGTTTATTATAGATAAGGGTTCTGGGAAAAATATCTGTTACTTCATTGGATTGTTCATAAGATGAACTTTCCAAGTCATGTAATGCCTCTCTATCACGGCTATCACCATAGTTTATAGTCGTGCGGGGACACATTATCTTTTTTAATGCAAGTTTACGTGCAAAGAGGTGCAAGTCCTTAGTTATTTCAAATAAATCAAGTCTGCTCGAGGGACAAAAACTCAGACCTTTTTCAAGGAGTTGAATATGTTGTTGGTTAAGGGGAAAAGAGGACAGGTTTACAATATTAGATTTTTGTTTGCAAGGAGGCTCTCCCAAAAGGGATGGTATTTCCTGTTCTAATTGAACCTCAACTTGTTCCTGGTGATCATGTAATGACCCCTGTTCCTCCTCCCTCCTCCATCTCTTCTTTCCTGAGGGGGCCTTCGCGTGTCAAGAACAAGGATACCTATACAATGCTAAACCAAAAATTCCAGTGTTTTACTGGATTCCCAAACTTCATAAGTTCCTGTCTCAGCCCCCAGGCCGTCCCATTATCTCAGGGATTGGTGGCCCGACGGAGGGCATCAGTAGGTAATGAATTCCGTACGTTCGTACAGGATTCCACTGATGTTATTAAAAAATTGGATGGAATAACCATATCTGAACAGACATTATTAGTCTCTTTAGATGTGGAATCTCTTTATTCATCTATTCCTCATTCTGTTGGTATTGAGGCTTGCAAGTCCTTTTTGGATTCTAGAGGATCTGGATATCGTAAACATACTAAATTTGTTATGGAACTTTTAGAGTTCGTTCTGACTAACAATATTTTTCTTTTCAATGGAAAATATTTCAAACAGAGTCGTGGTACGGCTATGGGGGCCACATGTGCACCAACCTACGCATGTCTCCACCTAGGTTGGTGGGAGAATAACATAGTATTTGGTGATCTTATTGAGTGGGTTGATGCACATGTGGCCCTCTGGATTCGATATGTGGATGATATTTTCATCCTGTGGGATGGGACTGAACAAGAACTTTTGAAATTCGTATCTATTCTCAATCAAAATGATCTTAACATCTTTCTCACTTGCAATTATAACAGTACAAAACTTGAGTTTCTAGATTTATTGATTATCAAACAAGACAACATGGTGGTAACTGAAGTCTATCGAAAACCAACAGCCTCTAATAGCCTTCTTTTAGGATCTAGTCATCACCCTGAAAATGTAAAGAAAAGTATTCCTTATGACCTTCTTTTCAAAATAAAGTATTAAAAAGTGATACTATGATTCCTAAGATTAGGTTTATCACCAAGTTTAATTCCCATTGGGATACAGTTAAAAGTATCTTACAACAAAATTGGCATCTTCTTATACTTGATCCTGTTTTACAGGAACATGTTGGGGATTATCCTCTTATGACTGCACGAAGGGCCAATAACCTTAAAGACTGTTTGGTCAGTAGTGAATTTAATCAGGTTAAAAGAACAAAGATGTTTGCAAGTAATACTGAAAAAGTTTATAAAATAAAATCATTCATTAATTGTTCCACTGAAGGGGTGATATACCTTTTATCTTGTTCATGCCCCCTTTTCCACGTGGGTAAAACATACAGAGAGTTTCGTTCCCGCATCACTGAACATCGTGATGATATCAAAGATTTTAATATTGATAGTCCCATTGCTAGACATTTAGCACAATACCACCAATCTAAAACGGATTGTCTGAAATTCGTTAGCATTGATTCTGTAAAGGCCAGTAAGAGAAGTGGTAACATTGACACTATTCTTTTGCAGAAAGAAACACGATGGATGTATTATCTAAACACATTATCCCCTAATGGATTAAATGAAAAAATTGAATTTGCCTCTTTCTTGAACTGACACTCTCCTTCTTTATTATTAATCCAAAAATGTAAATCTAAATTGCTGTTGTTTGTTCATTGACGGTCTGTAAGCAGAATTATTGGTTAAATTTGATTGCAAAAATTGATATAAATCCTATATATATTTTTCATGAATAACCATAAATATATCCGTCCCTTTAAAGTCTAGCTTTAATTAGTATGATTTTGATTTAGTATTAATTTTGTGTATGAATGTGTGTGTGATTGTTTATGAGAATTAGAACTACATAGCATTGTAGCATCCAATAAGTTAAAAAGAAATACCGCTTTTTTATTTCACTTGTTGCAGTTTTAAATTGTATATATCTGGCTCTTTAAGTTCTGGACTGAACCAATATGACGATGCCTTGCACTACTTTACACCTGCATATTATGTGTATCATGGTATTGCCTGCAATCAGGTGCTCGTCTTTTGCCCAATAAAGAAGCCTGTTCAACAATGTGACGTCAGACCCGGAAGAAGCTCCGAGCGACCACGAGAGCTGAGCGAAACGCGCACAGGGACGCGTTGGTCGGTTGCTACCTCACTCAGCTTGGGCATGTCCCCGTTTTCACCTGTCTGCCAGCCTTCTTTGATATCTGACAAAGTGCCCACCTGATGAACTCTTTGAAGCGGATAAGTATCACTCTTCCTTATTACATATAAGGCATCGCCGGATGCGGTTGTATGCTGATGGTCCGCAATAACTGTGGCACTTGTTCTATGGCATTTGTATAAATCTATCGAACATTATCATTATCTGAGGCATTTGGTGGAAATGATTGGAACATTTATAATAATCCTTTTGACACAATCGATCTGCTTACTGAGCAACTGTGTTCTTTCTGGTATATGACTGTATGTCCTGCACTTCAAATACAGCTTGACTCTGCATCATCTAAGACCAGCTTTACAGTCTTGCTTGCTGCTTTTTCTGCAAACATCTATGCTTGAACACCTTTCTGCTTCATTGTGCTGTTCTGCCTATTCCAGGACTTTTTAGTGGTGCACCACTTATTTTTACCATTATTGCTCTGTTTTGCATTATTAAGGGGACCCCATGTTGTGTGTGAGTGTATGGATGAATGAATGATTCATTATTATTTTTTGTTTTAGGATTTATATTGTATTATGTTTTTCTATCTACATAAAGTATATTTTGCACTTATCATACTTGATTGTCATTGCTTTATTTAAATATTGTCTATTAGGTGCATATATCCTAGACTTTTGGATTTCACGTATTGGTGAACTCCACTTCCTTCTTACTACCTATATAGAAAACAGAGACATATTTTGCTGAAAGCATATAAGAATTTTAATCTTGGTTTTGGAAAGAGAAGTTTGAAATTCATCTATATGAACTGTATAATTCTCAAAGATTTAATTGATACTTAGACTATATAAATTATATATAAATATATATATACAGTATATATATATATATATATACAGTATATGTATATATATATATATATATATATATATATATATATATATATATATATATATATATCCATGGATCTGAGAAATGCATTTCAGGTTTGTAATAAATTAAATGAATAACTGCAGTGGTATATATAAATGTTTAAGATATTTCAAAATAAATACATTTTTCTTTGTTTTCCAGAAATCTAGTGAACATTTCAGGGAAGAATCTGGGGGTCGATTCGATAAAAATCGTCGCCCGCAAAAGCTGGCGACGCCAATATTTGCGCTGGTTTGGTATCACATATACGGCGTAACCTAGAAGTTACGCGCGAATATTTCTGCCGTCGCCCGTAGTTTTTTGGGCCATAGGCAGGTATACCAAACCAGCGCAGTTTGGTATCCAATATACAGCGTAAGGACTTACGTGGCGAAAATGGAGAAATCTTACTCCATTTTCACCTCGCCACAAAAAGCAGCCGTAAGAAGCCTTACGCTGACTATTGGAGCCCCGTAACTCCCTAAACTGGCTGCTAAATAAACCTAACACCTAACGCATGCGCAATGTCTATCTACCTGTCAACCGCGATCTGCTAAATAAAACCTAACACCTAACGCATGCGCAATGTCTATCTCCCTGTCAACCGCGATCCCCCGCTGCAATCCCTAATAAAGTATTTAACCCCTAAACCGCCACCATCTACATAAACTAACCCCCTACTGTGAGCCCCTAAAACCGCCACCATCTAACTGATCTATCCCCTAATGTGAACCCCTAAAACCGCCACCATCTAACTGATCTATCACCTAATGTGAACCCCTAAAACCGCCACCATCTAATTGATCTATCCCCTAATGTGAACCCCTTACACCGCCGCCATCTACCTTATCTATCCCCTAATCTGACCCCTTACACCGCCGCCACCTATATAAAAATTATTAACCCCATAATCTAATCCCCCTATACCGCCGCCAGCTATATTAATATTATTAACCCCTAATCTAATCCCCCTAAAATAATTATCTCTATTACCAGCCCTTAAAAGGGCCTTTTGCGGGGCTTTGCCCCAAAGTAAACAGCTCTTTTGCCCTATAACTTGCCCTCCCTACACCGCCGCCACCTATATTAATGGTATTAACCCCTAATGTAAGCCCCTTACACCACCGCCATCTATATTAAAATTATTAACCCCTAATTTAATCTACCTACCCCGCCGCCAGCTATATTATCTATATTAACCCTAAGTATATTATAGTTAATATAGTTATTACATTATATATATTAGCTATATTAACCCTAATTATATTAGGGTTAATATAATTAATATAGTTACTATAGTATTTATAGTAACTATATTAACTCTATCTAACCCTAACACCCCTAACTAAATTCTTATTAAATAAATCTAATTCATATTATAAACTAAAATATTCCTATTTAAATCTAAATACTTACCTATAAAATAAACTCTAAGATAGCTACACTATAATTAATAATTACATTGTAGCTATGTTAGGGTTTATATTTATTTTACAGGTAAATTGTTAATTACTTTAACTAGGTATAATAGCTATTAAATAGTTATTAACTATTTAATAGCTACCTAGTTAAAATAATTACCCAATTAACTGTAAAATAAATCCTAACCTAAGTTACAAATACACCTACACTATCAATAAATTAAATAAACTACAAATATCTATCTAAAAATACAATTAAATAAACTAAACTAAATTACAAAAAAAACAAACACTAAATTACAAAAAATAAAAAAAAGATTACAAGATTTTTAAGCTAATCAGCCAATCAGATTGAGCTCGCATTCTATTGGCTGATCAGAACAGCCAACAGAATGCGAGCTCAATCTGATTGGCTGATTGGTTCAGCCAATCGGATTGAACTTAAATTTGATTGGCTGATTCAATCAGCCAATCAGATTTTTCTACCTTAATTCCGATTGGCTGATAGAATCCTATCAGCCAATCGGAATTCGACGGACGCCATCTTGGATGACGTCATTTAAAGGTACCTCATTCGTCGTTCAGTCGTCGGCCGGGATGGATGCTCCGCGTCGGTGGAGAGAAGATTCAAGATGCCGCTTGATGGAAGATGCTGGCGGATGGAAGAAGACTTTGCTGCCGCTTGGATAAAAACATCGCCGGGATGAAGAATTCTTCTTTACCGCTTGGATAGACATCACCCGGATCGGATGAGGAGTTCGGCCCGGTGTGGTGAAGATAAGGTAGGGAGATCTTCAGGAGGGTAGTGTTAGGTTTATTTAAGGGGGGTTTGGGTTAGATTAGGGGTATGTGGGTGGTGGGTTGTAATGTTGGGGGGTGGTATTGTGTTTTTTTTTCAGGCAAAAGAGCAGTTTTCTTTGGGGCATTCCCCCACAAAAGGCCCTTTTAAGGGCTGGTAAGGTAAAAGAGCTTTGAACTTTTTTTAATTTAGAATAGGGTAGGGAATTTGTTTTATTTTGGGGGGCTTTATTATTTTATTAGGGGGCTTAGAATAGGTGTAATTAGCTTAAAAATCTTGTATTCTTTTTTTTATTTTTTGTAATTTAGTGTTTGTTTTTTTTATAATTTAGTTTAGTTTATTTAATTGTATTTTTAGATAGATATTTGTAGTTTATTTAATTTATTGATAGTGTAGGTGTATTTGTAACTTAGGTTAGGATTTATTTTACAGGTAATTGGGTAATTATTTTAACTAGGTAGCTATTAAATAGTTCATAACTATTTAATAGCTATTATACCTAGTTAAAATAATTAACAATTTACCTGTAAAATAAATATAAAGCCTAACATAGCTACAATGTAATTATTAATTATATTGTAGCTATCTTAGGGTTTATTTTATAGGTAAGTATTTAGATTTAAATAGGAATATTTTAATTAATAATATTAATATTAGATTTATTTTAATAAGAGTTTAGTTAGGATGTTAGAGTTAGATAGGGTTATTATACTTAATATATATAATATAATAACGATATTAACTATATTAACCCTAATATAATTAGGGTTAATATAGTTAATATATATAATATAATAACTATATTAACTATATTAACCCTAATATAATTAGGGTTAATATAGTTAATCTAGCTGGCGGCGGTGTAGGGGGATTAGATTAGGGGTTAATAATTTTAAAATAGATAGCGGCGGGGTAGGGGCTCACTTTAGGGGGTAGGTAAGGTAGATGGCGGCGGTGTTAGGGGCTCACTTTAGGGGGTTATAGATTTAATATAGCTGGCGGCGGTGTTAGGGGCTCACTTTAGGGGGTTATAGATTTAATATAGCTGGCGGCGGTTTAGGGGTTAATAACTTTATTAGGTAGTGGCGGGCTCCGGGAGCGGTGGTTTAGGGGTTAATAACTTTATTAGGTAGCGGTGGGCTCCGGGAGCGGCGGTTTAGGGGTTAATACATATTTTATTGTTAGGATAGTGAGGGGGGATAGCGGATAGAGGGTTAGACGTGTCGGGCTATGTTAGGGAGGCGTGTTAGACAGTGCGGGTGATTTAGACTTTAGTCAGGTTTTGTAGGCGCCGGCAGTTTCTAACGTGGCGTAAGTCACTGGCGACGCCAGAAATTTGTACTTGCGCAGATTTCTGGACATCGCTGGTTTATCCGACTTACGGCACTTTAGCATCTGACGGCGCCGTATATGGGATAGCTCAAGTTGCGAGCTGAAACTGCGGGCGACGCGGGTTCCCTCGCTTGCGCCGCAAACTACGCCGTTTATCGGATCGCGCCCCTGATGTGAAGATAAGGTTTCTAAATAAGCTACTATAAGCTAATATCTAAATGCATAGATGTTGAGCCCATATCTTTAACACTGTGGGTACTATTTTTAAAGTCAAATATAGGCACAGTATCAATGAGTAAAGATAGGATAGAGGAGGTAATGTATATAGCCTCGGTGCTGCCCCTTTAAATTAATATCAAAAAATAGAAAAAGGAAATGGGAGAGTATAGAGGGGATATTAAGCACTCTTACACCTATCACTTGTAATAAACTGTAAAATTACAGCATGAAATTTCTGCTAGCGAATAATAAATGTATATACTGGTATTAAAACCTATTATCTTTATTAAGGATTTTATTAAGGTGATAAACATCACCTATCATTACCCACACAGATATATTACCTAAAGGTACACCACAATTACTGCACTGCTGCTATCATGTCACCCCCCCTGTATTCCTGGCCGATATCAGGAACCGTCGGCTTCAGGTGCCAGGGGTAGCATGAGGCAACAGTTAATGCAGCAAAAATAATTATAAGTGGTATAAGTTAAGTAAAAAAAGTAGTTTAAAAACAAGTTGAACTACACAAACATGTTTCAGCTGTTGCACAGCCTTTCTCAATGTGATTCAGCAAGTGAACTGACAAACCTGATTCACTGCCAGGTGCTGCCTTTTAACCCCTAGGTAAGGAGATGCTAAACCAATCAGCTGAAGGCTGTAGTGCACACCTCTAGGATAACCTATCAGTGTCCTCAGTTTATCTGAGTCCTAGTTGTGGTTGGTAGCAGTCTCCTAATTGGATGAAAATTGTCACAGTCTATTCCTCTCATAAATTACTATTCAGAACACACCTCTGAAAAAAAAAAAAAAAAACAAACAAAAAAAAAAAAACGACTATTATTGTATAAGTCTTCATTCAATGATATGTACTCCTATGTAATCATAACATTAACTATTTGTTGGCATATATTCCATGGCATCTGAAAAAACTGCTGTTAGTTTAGAATATACCATTTCAGCTACTAATACCAATGAATACATTATGGATATATTATCCTTACTTATGTATTTGTCAGTTATTGACATCATATAAGGCTTCAAATCTTTCCAAATTGGGTCTGTGTGTTGATTATGTGATATAGTCAGATCTGTATAATTTTAATCATCCTGGGGATACGCATGGATATTTGAATACATAATAATTATAAATACAAATATATAGGAAGTATGCACCATATGAATTTATAGCTTCATGAGCTAAAGTGATATGAAATATGTGTGTGCAGTATGCACAAGTTACCTTACTCAATTCACTCTACATTATTATAGCTCCATGAAGTGGCTCTCACAGTCAAATTTATTATGTGTTTAACACGCTCAGATAGGGACTTTTTTAATCTTGTCAATTCTAAGCATTGTACACTTTTCATGGCATAATGGAAAGTCAATTCGGGGTGCATACCCTATATTAAGGGTTTACTATCTACTAAATCATGATATGTATATCATCATAAATTTCTCTTCCCAGAGTTATCCTAATTGCATATTCTCAATTACGGATTAAAAAATAATAATAAGATGATGCATTGATACAATATACAGTGGAAAACAACTATCATTCTGGATTAATATATACAATCCCATATTAATGTCAGATGGGCATAGCTATTCATCCACCAATGTAGTAATGTTTATATCATAGTGGGTCCCCTGTGTATAATTCACCCATATTACTCGCATATGGAAATGAATATTTGCCCACATATATAGTAATATGTTCATGTATAAGTCCACTATGTAATAAGTATCTTAGATTAGTAGTTTACAAATAAACCCAGAAATTATTATTTTCATTCATGCCGTGGGGCATCACAGAGTTTAATTTAAAAATCCATCTGGCTTCTTTTTTAAGTAATATTTGTTCGATGTTCCCTCCTCTAATCCCAGGTTTAGCAGTTTCTAATCCCCAGCATTTGAAAGACTTAGTGTTGCCATTATGGTGTTGTAGGAAGTGTCTCGCTACACTGGTTAATTTCTTGCCTCTCTCTAGAGTCTTACTGGCAGATCTAATATTGCTCATGTGCTCTATCATTCTTGTGCTGAGGCATCTGGTCGTCATTCCTACGTAAATTAAATTACATTCGCACGATACACAGTATATAACATTGGTGCTTTTGCAGTTAATATGACTGTTGATTATCCATTTTTTATGGAATCTGTCAAATATAAACTTCTTTTTTATCATATGTGGGCAAACACTACAATCTCCACAAGCGATTGATCCTTTATATAAGGGTAATTTTTTCGCATTTCTGGAGAAGTGACTGGTTGTTAGGCAGTCACTTAAGTTGTTTGCCCTTCTATATGTAAAGAGTGGTTTATCAGGAATGCTAAAACTCTTTAGCAATCCCACTGATGACTTTCTTAGGCAATATAACAAACTTATAAGTTCAGCCCTACGGGAAGGCATTATTGACAGCACAGAATTCAGCTTCCTTGAAACTAAACAACCGAAGGTGGCAACTCTGTACCTGCTCCCTAAAGTACATAAGGACCTGTTATGCCCTCAGGGCAGGCCCATAGTATCGGGCATAGGGTCTTTAACAGAAAAGGCCAGCAGGTACATTGATTCTAGACTTCGATATATAGTGGAATCCCTCCCATCTCACACTAGAGACACAATGCATATGTTGAACAAAATTGATCACCTTACATTATCCCCCAATTCTATTCTAGTTACGTGTGATGTCGAATCACTTTATACTAGTATGGACACCAAATGGGGA
The DNA here is from genome assembly GCF_027579735.1 of Bombina bombina. Classification (NCBI taxonomy): domain Eukaryota; kingdom Metazoa; phylum Chordata; class Amphibia; order Anura; family Bombinatoridae; genus Bombina; species Bombina bombina. The sequence continues at coordinate 590,892,599 of NC_069503.1, read as the reverse complement.
TGCAAGGCTGTATCATATTTTTTGTTAAAAAACAAGTCATTATCTAATGAAACTAAAGAATTCCTAATAAAATTATTGGAATTCGTACTAGGACACAATTATTTTGTGTTTGATGACAAGTTTTATTTGCAAACTTGTGGGACAGCGATGGGGACATCCTGTGCCCCACGTATGCCAATATATACCTGGGCTGGTGGGAAGAAACCGTAGTATTTCATGATACTAATGATCGGTTCACACAATTCATCACCCACTGGTCCAGGTATATAGATGACATCTTCTTTGTGTGGGAGGGAACCACAGAATTGTTAGAATTTATTGCCACCCTAAATACGAATCCTTTAGGATTGTTCCTTACCATGAATAATGACAAACACAAATTGGAGTTTCTTGATATCACTATCAGAAAGAGTGAAAGCTACCTGGAGACAGACACCTATAGAAAACCAACATCTACAAATAATATATTAAGTGCTGATAGCTTCCACCATCCCAATACCATCAAAAGGCTACCCATGGGGGAATACCTCAGAATTCGCAGAAACTGTTCCTCTGTAGAATCCTTCAAGAAAGCAGCAAACGACTTGAGGTTGAGGCTACTACAAAGAGGTTACACTAAGAAAGCTCTAGCCAAAGCGTACAATAGAGCCTTAGGAAGAGATAGAGCTGAACTTTTAAAACCTAATAATAAAGAATCCTGCAATTCTCTCAGGTTTATATCTACATATACCAATCAGAGCCAATCAATCTCCAGCATTGTTCAGAAACATTGGCATATTTTAAAAGCAGATGAAATATTGGAAACTGTCATTCCTGATAAACCACTCTTTACATATAGAAGGGCAAACAACTTAAGTGACTGCCTAACAACCAGTCACTTCTCCAGAAATGCGAAAAAATTACCCTTATATAAAGGATCAATCGCTTGTGGAGATTGTAGTGTTTGCCCACATATGATAAAAAAGAAGTTTAAATTTGACAGATTCCATAAAAAATGGATAATCAACAGTCATATTAACTGCAAAAGCACCAATGTTATATACTGTGTATCGTGCGAATGTAATTTAATTTACGTAGGAATGACGACCAGATGCCTCAGCACAAGAATGATAGAGCACATGAGCAATATTAGATCTGCCAGTAAGACTCTAGAGAAAGGCAAGAAATTAACCAGTGTAGCGAGACACTTCCTAAAACACCATAATGGCAACACTAAGTCTTTCAAATGCTGGGGATTAGAAACTGCTAAACCTGGGATTAGAGGAGGGAACATCGAACAAATATTACTTAAAAAAGAAGCCAGATGGATTTTTAAATTAAACTCTGTGATGCCCTACGGCATGAATGAAAATAATAATTTCTGGGTTTATTTGTAAACTACTAATCTAAGATACTTATTACATAGTGGACTTATACATGAACATATTACTATATATGTGGGCAAATATTCATTTCCATATGCGAGTAATATGGGTGAATTATACACAGGGGACCCACTATGATATAAACATTACTACATTGGTGGATGAATAGCTACGCCCATCTGACATTAATATGGGATTGTATATATTAATCCAGAATGATAGTTGTTTTCCACTGTATATTGTATCAATGCATCATCTTATTGTTATTTTTTAATCCGTAATTGAGAATATGCAATTAGGATAACTCTGGGAAGAGAAATTTATGATGATATACATATCATGATTTAGTAGATAGTAAACCCTTAATATAGGGTATGCACCCCGAATTGACTTTCCATTATGCCATGAAAAGTGTACAATGCTTAGAATTGACAAGATTAAAAAAGTCCCTATCTGAGCGTGTTAAACACATAATAAATTTGACTGTGAGAGCCACTTCATGGAGCTATAATAATGTAGAGTGAATTGAGTAAGGTAACTTGTGCATACTGCACACACATATTTCATATCACTTTAGCTCATGAAGCTATAAACTCATATGGTGCATACTTCCTATATATTTGTATTTATAATTATTATTTATTCAAATATTCATGCATATCCCCAGGATGATTAAATTATACAGATCTGACTATATCACATAATCAACACACAGACCCAATTTGGAAAGATATGAAGCCTTATATGATTTCAATAACTGACAAATACATAAGTAAGGATAATATATCCATAATGTATTCATTGGTATTAGTAGCTGAAATGGTATATTCTAAACTAACAGCAGTTTTTCAGATGCCATGGAATATATGCCAACAAATAGTTAATGTTATGATTACATAGGAGTACATATCATTGAATGAAGACTTATACAATAATAGTCAGTTTTGGTTTTTTTTTTTTTTTTTTTCAGAGGTGTGTTCTGAATAGTAATTTATGAGAGGAATAGACTGTGACAATTTTCATCCAATTAGGAGACTGCTACCAATCACAACTAGGACTCAGATAAACTGAGGACACTGATAGGTTATCCTAGAGGCATGCACTACAGCCTTCAGCTGATTGGTTTAGCATCTCCTTACCTAGGGGTTAAAAGGCAGCACCTGGCAGTGAATCAGGTTTGTCAGTTCACTTGCTGAATCACATTGAGAAAGGCTGTGCAACAGCTGAAACATGTTTGTGTAGTTCAACTTGTTTTTAAACTACTTTTTTTACTTAACTTATACCACTTATAATTATTTTTGCTGCATTAACTGTTGCCTCATGCTACCCCTGGCACCTGAAGCCGACGGTTCCTGATATCGGCCAGGAATACAGGGGGGTGACATGATAGCAGCAGTGCAGTAATTGTGGTGTACCTTTAGGTAATATATCTGTGTGGGTAATGATAGGTGATGTTTATCACCTTAGTCATTAATTTTTAAATAAATTCCTTAATAAAGATTATAGGTTTTAATACCAGTATATACATTTATTATTCGCTAGCAGATATTTCATGCTGTAATTTTACAGTTTATTACAAGTGATAGGTGTAAGAGTGCTTAATATCCCCTCTATACTCTCCCATTTCCTTTTCCTATTTTTTAACACTGTGGAGACATGTATTAATAAATAACTATAATGCTCATGTATATCTATGATATCAGATACTAGAGATATATTTTTTATTTACTCTGTTGTATAGAATATTGTAAAAAAATAAGCATAAATATTTGATTCATAATCTAGTCTCTACTTAATATAAACATATTTCAATGTGTTTATAAATTTAACTAATCTCAAGAATTTAGGAATAAATATTAATTTCAATTGTTTCGTATATACATTTTAATTGGAGGTTGTTTTAAAGAATAATAGCAAATACATTGTATTATAACCCTGGTATATACTGACATAGTTATATTGTAGATAGCTTAGGTTTTATTTCACAGGTAAGTATGTATTTGGTTTTAAATAGGTATTATTTAGTTAATAATTGTACCTTTAATTTAGCTCTATTTTAATTATGTTAAAGGGGGTGTTAGGTTTAGGGTAAGGGTTATGGTTAGGGTTACGGTTAGGTTTAGGGGTTAATATAGTTTAGCTCTGATGAAGTGCCCATGAGGCAGGAAACGCGTCAGCTGTTTGCATGTCTGCTTACTGTGCCTGTGGAAACTTAAATGGATATCAAAATAAAGTGGACTTTTTAATTTGTATCAACCTCTCTGCATTCATTACTACTTGGAATTGCTACCTTTGGTGCTGTTTTTGTGTTCTATCATGTTTTATATAGGGGCATAGTGGAGAGCCCCTAGCAGTTCCAAGTTTACTGGTCTAAGCCGACGTCACAGTATCGGCATCACAACGAGATTGCTTACCATGGGTGAAGCATTGTATTACAACTGGAACGAAGTTACAGCAAATAGAGAGCGGAAGGATATCCGTGAAACTTATTCTCAGAGACAGTTCCTAACCGTGAACGGTAAGCCTTGCTGTATATACTGACTAACTGTGGGATATTATATTTTCATTAACCAACTCCAGACAAACCGCTACAAGTGGGGCTCAGAGTGAGTCATGTTTTAGCTGCTGGCAATTTATATTCGGGCTACAAACTTACACACTGTAACAATATTGGTGTTTATGTTAGGGTGTTAGGTTTAAACTTAACGTTTTTTTCCCCCCATAGACATCAATGAGGCTGCGTTACGGAGCTTTTCATTCTACGATTTTCTAACCCGCTCTCCCATTGATGTATATGGGGAAAGTGTGCACAAGCACGTCAAAACAGCTCTTGTATTTTGTGCGGTATGGAGCTTAACACAATCATATCACACGCACAAGCCAGCTGTCTGAAAACCTTTAATGGCAGCGCAATGGAGAGTGAAATAACACAACTTTTGTTGCGTACGTTTTGCACCCCGTTGCAACCATAACTTGTAATCTACCTGATTGTTTGTATCTGACAGCTAGATATTATACAAACTAATTGTGTTTCACATCTAGATACATGACTCTCAGAGGAATTATTCACACACCTATGCTATATATTGATACCTAGAGAGTTCAAGTGTTTTTAAACGTGTATGATTGAATAGTTGAACCAATAAAGATAAACTATGAATGGTTAAACAATCGTTCCTGTATTACTTATTGAGAATTTCTCCTAAACAATTGCAGAGTTAAGGCACTTACAGACTTTTGGCTAGATTTAGAGTTTTGTCGGTAAAGACCCGCGTAGCTAACGCTGCTTTTTTTTCCAGCGCACCCTTAAGACAACGCTGGTATTACGAGTTGTCTGAATGGCTGCGTTAGGCTCAGAAAAGGGAGCGTTGAGCATAATTTAGCTCCACTTCAACCATCAATACCAGCGTTGCCTACAATAGTGGTAAGCTGGAAAAACGTGCTCGTGTACGATATCCCCATAGGAAACAATGGGGCTGAGCTGGCTGCAAAAAAAGCCTAACACCTGAAAAAAGCAGCGTTCAGCTTCTAGCGCAGCCCCATTGTTTCCTATGGGGAAACACTCTCTAAGTCTGCACCTAACATCCTAACATGAACCCCGAGTCTAAACACCCCTAACCTTACACTTATTAGCCCCTAATCTGCCGCCCCCACTATCGCTGACACCTGCATTATATTATTAACCCCTAATCTGCCGCTCCGGACACCACCACAATTTATTACCCCCTAATCTGCCCCCCCCAACGTCGCCGCCACCTACCTACACTTATTAACCCCTAATCTGCAGCCACTATAATAAATGTATTAACCCCTAAACCGCCGCACTCCCGCCTCGCAAACACTATAATACATTTTATTAACCCCTAATCTGCTCTCCCTAACATCGCCGCCACCTACCTACAATTATTATCCCCTAATCTCCCGCCCGCAACGTCGCCGCTACTATAATAAAGTTATTAACCCCTAAACCTAACTCTAACCCTAACCCTAACACCCCCTAAGTTAAATATAATTTTAATTAAACGAAATAATATTCCTGTAATTAAATAAACTATTACTATTTAAAACTAAATACTTACCTATAAAATAAACCCTAATATAGCTACAATATAATTAACTAGTCCTAAAGCCCGTTCACACAGGTAATTTTTTGCAGTACAGTGGTCCCACCCCTTCTCTCCCTCCCACTCTCTTTTGCTTTCTCTCTCTCCCCCCTCTCTTTTGCTTTCTCTCTCTCCCCCCTCTCTTTTGCGCTCTCTCTTTCCCTCCTCTCTTTTGCACTCTCTCTCTCCCCCCCTCTTTTGTGCTCTCTCTCTCCCCACCTCTTTTGCGCTCTCTCTCTCCCTCTCTATCCCCCCTCTCTTTCTTTCTCCCCTCTCTCTTTCTCTTGCTCCCCTCTCTCTCTCTCCATCTCCCCTCTCTCTCTCCATCTCCCCTCTCTCTCTCTCTCTCTCTCTCTCTCCCCCTCTCTCTGTCTCCACCCTCTCTCTATCTCCCCTCTCTCTCTCCCCCTCTCTCTCTCTCCACCCTCTCTCTCTCTCCCCTCTCTCTCTCCCCCTCTCTCTCTCTCCCCTCTATCTCTCCCCTCTCTCTCTCCACTCTCTCTCACTCCCCTCTCTCTCACTCCCCTCTCTCTCTCCCCTCTCTCTAGCTCCCCTCTCTCTCTCCCCTCTCTCTTTCTTTCTATCTCCCCTAACTCTCTATTTTCTCTCTCTCTCTCTCTCTCTCTCTCTCTCTCTCCCCCTCTCTTCCCTCTCTAAACCTCTCTCTCTCTCTCTCTCTCTCTCTCCCCTCTCTCTCTCCCCTCTTTCTCTCCCCTTTCTCTCTCTCCCCTCTCTCTCTCCCCTCTTTCTATCTCCCCTGTCTCTCTCTCTCCTCTCTCATGTCTCTCTCTCTCCCCCCTCTTTCTATCTTCCCTCTCTCTCTCTTTCTCTCTCCTCTCTCATGTATCTCTCTCTCTGTCTCTCTCTCCCCTCTCTTTCTCCTCTCTCTCCCCTCTCTCTCTCCCCTCTCTCTCTCCCCTCTTTCTATCTCCCCCCTCTCTCTCTCTCTCTCCTCTCTCTTCCCCTCTTTCTATCTCCCCTCTCTCTCTCCTCTCTCTCTCTCTTCCCCTCTATCTCTCTCTCCTCTCTCTATCTCCCCCCTCTGTCTCTCTCTCTCCCCATCTCTCTCTCCCCTCTCTCTCTCCCCCCTCTCTCTTTCTCTCTCCCCTCTCTCTCTCCCCTCTTTCTCTCTCTCTCCCCCTCTTTCTCTCTCCCCTCTCCATCCACATCTCCCCTCTTTCTCTTCCCCCCTCTCTCTCTCTCTCTCTCTCTCTCTCTCTCCCCTCTCTCTCTCTCTCTCCCCTCTCTCCTCTCTCTCTCTCTCTCTCTATCTCCCCCCTCTGTCTCTTTCTCTCTCCCCCCTCTTTCTCTCCCCTCTCTCCCCTCTCTCTCCCTTCTCTCCCCTCTCTCTCCCTTCTCTCTCTCCCTCTCTCTCTCTCTCTCTCTCCCCTCTCTCGCTCCCTCCCCCTCTCTCTTTCTCTCTCCCCTCTTTCTCTCCCTTCTCTCTCTCTCTCCACATCTCCCCTCACTCTCTCTCTCGCCCCTTTCTCTCCTCTCTCTCTCCTCTCTCTTCTCTCTCTCCCCTCTCTCTCTATCTCCCCCTCTCTCTTTCTCTCTCCCCTCTCTCTCTCTCTCTCTCTCTCCCCTCTCTCTCCACATCTCCCCTCTTTCTCTCTCCCCTCTCTCTCATCCCCCTCTCTCTTTCTCCCCTCTTGATCCCTCTCTCCCCTCTTGATCTCTCTCTCCTCTCTCCCCTCTTTTGACCTGTTTGAGCTCTCTCCACAGCCTTCCATGGCCCCGCCCCCATCGTACACCTTCACGCTAGGCCCCGCCCCTTCACGGGCCTTCATGCTAGGCCCCGCCCCTTAACGGGTCTTCACACTAGGTCACGCCCCCTTCACTGTCGGTCACGCCCCCACGCACACTCGGTCACGCCCACTTCTGCTTGCGGCAGTCGGCAGATCAGGTAGGGGTTTAAGGCCAATCGTATTGAGCTTGCATTCTATTGGCTGTTCCATCAGCCAATCAGATTTTTCCTACCTTAATTCCGATTGGCTGATAGAATCCTATCAGCCAATTGGAATTGAAGGGACGCCATCTTGGATGACGTCACTTAAAGGTACCGTCATTGTGTTCGAAGACTCCAGATGAAGAGGATGGCTCCACATCGGCTCCTTGGAAGATGGCTCCGCTCCAGATGGATGAAGATTGAAGACGCTGCCTGGATGAAGACTTCTACCGGATGAAGGACCTCCTCTGCGCACCTTGGATGAAGAATTTGGCTCGGCTGAGTGAAGACGACTCAAGGTAGGGAGATCTTCAAGGGGTTAGCGTTTTTTTAAGGGGAGTTTGGGTGGGTTAGAGTAGGGGTATGTGGGTGATGGGTTTTAATGTTGGGGGGTTTGTATTTTTTTTTACAGGTAAAAGAGCTGATTACTTTTGGGCAATGCCCCGCAAAAAGCCCTTTTAAGGGCTGGTAAAAGAGCTGATTACTTTTGTAATTTAGAATAGGGTAGGGCATTTTTCATTTTTGGGGGGATTTTTTATTCTATTAGGGGGCTTAGATTAGGTGTAATTAGTTTAAACTTCTTGTAATTTTTTATTATTTTTTGTAATTTAGTGTTTGTTTGTTTTTGTATTATAGATTAGTTTATTTAATTGTATTTTAGTTTAGCTAATTGTAGTTAATTTATTTGATTAATTTAATGATAGTGTAGTGTTAGGTGTATTTGTAACTTAGGTTAGGATTTATTTTACAGGTAATTTTGTACTTATTTTAACTAGGTAGCTATTAAATAGTTATTAACTATTTAATAGCTATTGTACCTAGTTAAAATAAATACAAAGTTGCCTGTAAAATAAATATAAATCCTAAAATAGCTACAATGTAACTATTAGTTATATTGTAGCTATATTAGGGTTAATTTATTTAATTATAGGAATATTATTTTGTTTAATTAAAATTATATTTAACTTAGGGGGGTGTTAAGGTTAGGGTTAGAGTTAGGTTTAGGGGTTAATAACTTTATTATAGTACTGGCGACGTTGCGGGCGGGAGATTATGGGTTAATAATTGTAGGTAGGTGGCGGTGATGTTAGGGAGGGCAGATAAGGGGTTAATAAAATTTATTATAGTGTTTGCGAGGCGGGAGTGCGGCGGTTTAGGGGTTAATACATTTATTATAGTGGCGGTGAGGTCCGGTCGGCCGATTAGGGCGTATTAAGTGTAGGTAGGTGGCGGCGATTTTGGGGGGGGCAGATTAGGGGTTAATAAATATAATATAGGTGTCGGCGATGTTAGGGGCAGTAGATTAGGGGTTCATAGCTATAATGTAGGTGGCGGCGGTGTCCGGTTGGAAGATTAGAGGTTAAAAATTTTTATTAGAGGGTTGGCGATGTGGGGGGGGGCCTCGGTTTAGGGGTACATAGGTAGTTTATGGGTGTTAGTGTACTTTGTAGCACAGTAGTTAAGAGCTTTATGTTCCGGCGTTAGCCCATAAAGCTCTTAACTACTGACTTGTTTTGCGGCTGGAGTCTTGTCGGTAGAGGCTCCACCGCTCACTTCTTCCAAGACTCTAAATACCAGCGTTAGGCAAATCCCATAGAAAAGATAGGATACGCAATTGACGTAAGGGGATCTGCGGTAGCCTGGAGTCGCGGAAAGAAAGTGAGCGGTAGACCCTTTCCTGGCTGACTCTAAATACCAGCGGGCGGTAAAAGCAGCGTTAGGACCCTTAACGCTGCTTTTGACGGCTATCGCCAAACTCTAAATCTAGCCGTTTGTAACTAATTTTTCAATGAGTCTCCTTAGTGCTATATTGTCCCCCCTAAAGGTGCTTGTTAATTACAAAAATATTTGGCACCTATAGGTACTTACCATTAGTACTAATTTACCTACTATCTTGTTACTACAATATATATATATATATATATATATATATATATATATAGCATGTTGCATGTTTGTACCCAGTCCAGTCTGAGAGTGTAGTCCCCTTTCATGTTTTGAATATGTCTAGGGTGATTACATAAACCTGTGCACCCTTTACTTGTTCCCAGTTTGTTGGATTGAGAGCTTGCATTGTGTGGCTGTTTTAGGGTCCCAGGTTTTGGAAGGGACCATGACGTGGTACCTGGGCTTGTCCTATTTGGCCAAATGCAGTAACTAACCCTTCCATTTTAGCTTTTAATCTTAGCTGAGAACTTGTGAGTGCTGGACTTTCTCTGTGTGTTGTATTAATTTGTTTTCTAATTTTCCCTATGGTTCTTGCACCCAGACCTGTCTGGGGTTAACTGTCTGTGACTCTTTGCTTCAATGTGAAGTAGTGAGTGTACAGCCTGTATCACAGTGTAAATGTGCTATCCCCTCAAAATAACTCAACACACAGCCATTAATGTCTAAACCGTTGGCAACAAAAGTAAGTACACCCCTAAGTGGAAATGTCCAAATTGGGCCCAAAATGTTAATATTTTGTGTGGTCACCATTATTTTCCAGCACTGCCTTAACCCTCAATGGGCATGGAATTTACCAGATATTCACATGTTGCCACTGGAGTCCTCTTCCACTCCTTCATGATGACATCACAGAGCTAGTGGATGTTAGAAACCTTGCGCTCCCCCACCTTCTGATTGAGGATGCCCCACAGATGCTCAATAGGGTTTAGGTCTGGAGACATGCTTCGGCAGTACATCACCTTTACCCTTAGCTTCTTTAGCAAGGCAGTGGTCATCTTGGAGGTGTGTTTGCAGTCATTATCATTTTGGAATACTGCCCTGCGGCCCAGTCTCCGAAGGGAGGGGATCATGCGCTGCTTCAGTATGTCACAGTACATGTTGGCATTCATGGTTCCCTCAATGAACTGTAGCTCCCCAGTGCCGGCAGCACTCATGCAGGCCCAGACCATGACACTCCCACCACCATGCTTGACTGTAGGCAAGACACACTTGTCTTTGTACTCTTCCCCTGGTTGCCGCCATACATGCTTGACTCCAGCTGAACCAAATAAGTTTATCTTGGTCTCATCGGAACACAGGACATGGTTCCAGTAATCTATGTCTTTAGTCTGCTTTGTCTTCAGCAAACTGTTTGTGGGCTTTCTTGTGCATCATCTTAAGAAGAGGCTTCCTACTGGGACGACAGCCATGCAGATCAATTTGATGCAGTGTGCGGCGTATGGTCTGAGCACTGACAGGCTCACCCCCCACCCCTTCAACCTCTGCAGCAATGCTGGCAGCACGTATACGTCTATTTCCAAAAGACAACCCCTGGATATGACGCTGAGCATGTGCACTCAACTTTTTTGGTCAACCATGGCGGAGCCTGTTCTGAGTGGAACCTGTCCTATGAAACCGCTGTATGGTCTTGCCCACCGTGCTGCAGTTCAGTTTCAGGGTCTTAGCAATCTTCTTATAGCCTAGGCCATCTTTATGTAGAGCAACAGTTATTTTTCTTTTCAGATCCTTAGAGATTTCTTTGCCATGAGGTGCCATGTTAAACTTCCAGTGACCAGTATTAGAGAGTGTGAGAGCAATAACACCAATTTCAACACACCTGCTCCCCATTCACACCTGAGACCTTGTAACACTAACGAGTCAAATGACACCGGGGAGGGAAAATAACTAATTGGGCCCACTTTGGACATTTCCACTTAGGGGTGTACTCACTTTTGTTGCCAACGGTTTAGACATTAATGGCTGTGTGTTGAGCTATTTTTAGGGGACAGCCCATTTACACTGTTATACAGGCTGTACACTCACTACTTTACATTGCAGCAAAGTGTCATTTATTTAATATTGACACATGAAAAGATATAATAAAATAGTTACAAAAATGTGAGGGGTGTACTTACTTTTGTGAGATACTGTATATATATATATATATATATATATATATATATATATATATATATATATATATATATATATATATATATAGTTTTATGATAACTAATTGCACTACTCTACTACTTTAAATTCCCTGATTATTCCAATATTTGTCAGGAAACATTGTGCATGGGGAAAAATTAACATGAATTGTTTTAAGCAGAAAGAAAACATGTGTGAGAGCGTATCGCCCCCACTAGCTTCCCTATATCCAGCACCAGAGCATAAAGTCTATATCTTAACTGTTCTAATATTGAAATTAACAGCCTCTAAATATGGTTCCTCAAAGACTCCTAAACAACTTAAGCAATTGTATATTGTCACAATATTACAAAATAAGATCCATACATTGTTATACTAAGTATTTGTTTTATTGCTACAAGAGATATCACAGACACAAAATATAAAGTTAAATGTGGGCCCACTTGAAACTGTTGGTATACCAAAAGAAGTCAGCTGACTGCAGAAAAGAAAGTTCCTTTTAAAAGGTAATTGTAACGTTCCACGCAGCTGGGTTATATTGTGAGTATATGCAAAAATCTGAGTCATTATTGCTTCTTTCAAATACACAACTTGTGTCACAAACAAACAAACAAACGCCTCACCAGGTAGGCAAATCTGCCAGCCCTCCCCAACTGCTGCCCTAGGCATGGGCCTTGTTGGCCTAGGCCATAAAATGCCCCTGGTTTCTGGCCAGTTTGAAATGGCTGTCAGACTCAGCCCACTGATGACATCACAAACTGGGCTGCATCTAGGCACTTTCCTGAATAGCACTGACAGTCTGTTGAATTCAGCTAGTGAGTCTTTTGTGATTGGATGCCATATGCAGCCCAGATCATGATGTCGTCAGTGTGCTGAACTTGTCAGCCATTTCAAAGTGGCCAGAAACACTATTTATTTTAAAATAATGTTTTAACTATTCCAGCTGCATGATATAGAAAAAGGGCAGGAGGCTATTTGCTGCTTAATCTATGGTAGACTTGAAGATGACTAAGGTGTAGACTGTCCCTTTAACTGCAAAGGGCTCCAATGCACACACACACATATATATATATATATATATATATATATATATATTTGTGTGTGTGTACATGTGTATTTATGTGTTTATATATATATATATATATATATATATATATAGATATATATATATCTATATATATACACACACACGTAGACCTTTTTTTTCTCTAACACCTAAATCCTCATATCTTTGAGCCCTTATAACTTTTTTGTGACTTTTTTTTTAAATAATTTTTATTAGATGGTGTTATTATGAGTGTAACTGTACTTTGTAATTTATTTTTTATGTGTTTGTGACACTTTTTTGTTTTGTGAAACAGTTAACCAGAGTTCTGAGGACACACTAAACTGATTAATGTTAACTTGAACTGTGCTCAAGTGATCGTGTTTACTTTCAATCCTATGCGCGCAAATATAACCATCATGCTTCTGCGTAACTGTTAGCTCTCCACTTGTAATCTGGCCTAAAGTAGGGTAACTTACACTAAAATTGCCACCTTTAAATTTAACCCCCACATACAGTGGGTATTGAAAATAATAACCCCCTTGTAAATAATTAAATTTTGTTGCTTTGCAGCCTGAAATAAAGACACACAGTTTTTGTTTATCCAGTTGTATTTACTCAGTGCAACTTATAACTTCCAAGTGAAAGATATAACACCAACAAGTCAGACAAAAGTAAAGACAATTCAAAAACAGAATCTCTGAGCTGGGAAAAGGATTACTCCCTTGTGTCAGTATTTTGTTGAACCACATTTTGCTTTAATTACAGCCTTTAGTGTGTTGGGATATGTCTCTATTAACTTTGCACATCTAGACTGTGCAATATTTGCCCACTCTTCTTTGCAAAACTGCTCCAGTTCCATTACATTTGATGGTGACCGTTTGTGGACTGCAGTCTGCAAGTCATGCCACAGATATTCAATGGGGTTTAAGTCTGGGATCTGACTAGGCCATGCAAGGACATTCACATTTTTCTCCTTCAACCACTGGGTTTTAAATTTTGCTGTGTGTTTTGGGTCATTGTCATGTTGGAAGGTAAGCCTTCTTCCCATTGACAACTTTCTGGCAGAGGGCAGCAGATTTTCCTCAAGAATTTGATGGTATTTTCCCCCATCCATTATTCTTTCTTTCCTGACAAGTGCTCCAGTGCCTGCGGCAGAGAAACACCCCCATAACAGGATATTTACCATCTCCATACTTTACTGTAGGTATGGTGTTATTTGGATGGTGAGCTGTATTGGATTTCCTCCAGACATATCATTTGGTGTTGAGACCAAATAATTCAATTTTAGTTTCATCTGACCATACCACATTTTTCCATGTGGCCTCAGAATCTCCTAGGTGCTATGGCAAAGCTCAATCGTGACTGCATGTGGCCTTTCTTGAGGTGTGGCTTTTTTCTCGTGACCCTCCTATACTAGCCACATTTGTGGAGAATTCATGATATTGTTGTCACATGCACACAATGATCACTCTTTGTCATAAATTCCTGCAACTGCTTCAGAGCTGCTGTGGGCCTCTTGGTAGCCTCTCTGACCAGTTTCCTCCTGGCTCTTTTATCCAGTTTGGAGTGATGTTCTGATGCAGAGAAGGTCTGTGTTATACCAAATACCTTCCACTTCTTAATAATAGACTTTACTGTGCTTCTAGGCATTGATAAAGCCTTTGATATTTTCTTGCATCCATCTCCTGACTTGTGCCTGTCCACAACTTTATCCCGGAGATCTTTTGACAGTGTCTTGCCGTTAATTGTTTGCTTCATTTGCACTACCAGAGACTGAGATGCTCCAGGAAAGTTCTTTTCATGCTATGCGAATCAATATGCCCACAGCTGATCACAGTTGACTTTGTGTGTGCAGTTGAGAAGGTGATTAGCTACCCCTGATTGAGTTTACACATAATTTTAGGAGGGGGTGACCCTTTTTCCAAATCAGTGATTCTGTTTTTGAATTGTCTTTATTTTTGCCTGACATGTTGGTGTTGTATCTTTCACTTGGATGTTATAAGTTGCACTGAGTAATTACAACTGGATAAACAAAAACTGTGTCTGTCTTTATTTCAGGCTGCAAAGCAACAAAATGTGATTATTTTCAAGGGGGGCTAATTCTTTTCAATAACCACTGTAATTAAAGGGACACTGAACCCACATTTTTTCTTTCGTGATTTAGACAGAGCATGAAATTTTAAGCAACTTTCTAATTTACTCCTATTATCAAATATTCTTCATTCTCTTGGTATCTTTATTTGAAATGCAATAATGTAAGTTTAGATGCCGGCCCATTTATGGTGAACAACCTTGGTTGTTCTTGCTGATTGGTGGATAAATTCATCCACCAATAAGAAAGTGCTGTCCAGAGTACTGATCCCAAAAAAAAGCTTAGATGCCTTCTTTTTCATATAAAAATAGCAAGAGATCGAAGAAAAATTGATAATAGGAGTAAATTAGAAAGTTGCTTAAAATTGCATGCTCTATCTGAATCCCAAAAGAAAAAATTTGGGTTCAGTGTCCCTTTAAGCCTTGGGGGCCAATTTACTATGATGTGGCGGATCATGTCTGCCCAACATCGCTAAATGCCAACAGCATAAGCTGTCTGCATTTAACATTCCACAAGCATTTCTAGTGAAATGCTTGTGCAATGCCCCCCCCTGCAGATTCGCGCTAGCAGGGGGTGTCAATCATCAGGATCGTATCTGACCGGGCTGATTGCTGTCCGCCGCCTCAGAGGTGGCGGATAAGTTAAGGAGCAGCGGTCTTAAGACCGTTGCTTCTTAACTTGCGCTTCAGGCGGACCTGAAGCTGAGTGGGTCGGAAGCAGCATCTGCTGCTTCATAAATCGACCCCTTGCTCTGAATTTATTTCTTCCACTAAATTACACCACTTAAATTTGCCTTTAAACTAAATTGCATCCTAACTCTAAATTAACTCCCCTATACCTAAAGTTACCTCCTTTCTAACCATTTATACTTGACCAACTACCTAGAAAAATGTCTTCATAGATAAATGTTACGACCCTACAAAAATCAACTTTTACTTAAATGAACCCCTTTATAACTTCCTACCTAAATTTAACCCCAGTTAAGAATCATCTTCATGTAATTCCTCACAGCAACCCCCACACTGTGATAATGTTGATCAAACTTCCATCTGTTTAATTTATAATAATATATATAAAAAAAGATTAATTAGAATGGTGATTTTTTTTAACAAGTAACACACACTTTCATCATTCAGAAAGTGCATACATTTTAAACAGCTTTCTAACTTACATCTATTATCAAATTTACTTAAAGGGACATGAAACACAATTTTTTTTCATGATTTAGAAAAAACATGCAATTTTAAACAAGTTTCTAATTTACTTCTATTAGCTAATTTGCTTCATTCTCTTGATATCCTTTGCTGGAAAGCATATCTAGATAGGCTTAGTAGCTGCTTATTGGTGGCTGCACATAGAT
The DNA here is from genome assembly GCF_027579735.1 of Bombina bombina. Taxonomy (NCBI): domain Eukaryota; kingdom Metazoa; phylum Chordata; class Amphibia; order Anura; family Bombinatoridae; genus Bombina; species Bombina bombina. The sequence goes on along the minus strand of NC_069503.1, from coordinate 590,876,826 downwards.
GCCTCATGTGATTGGCTCCCCCATGTGCATGACTATTTATTCAACAAAGGATATATAAAGAATGAAGCAAAATAGCTAATAGAAGTAAACTGGAATGTTCTTTAAAATGTTATTCTCTACCTGATTCATGGAATATTTTTTGGGGCTTAGTGTCCCTTTAATTCTTTTTGTATCCTTTGTTCCTTTGTTGAAGGAGCAACAATGCACTAATGGGAGCTAGCTGAACACATCAGATGAGCCATTGACAAGAGGCATATTTCAATTTGGGGGGAAGGTTAAAATTAGAAGAAATTAATTTCAAGTGGTTACATTTGGATGTGGTTAATTTTAGGAAAAGTGTTACATATTGAAAGGAGTTTTTATGGGGCATCACATTAAGGTTAGGATTAATTTAGTTGGAAAGGTTTCCAGTGGGGGTCAATTATGATTAGGGGAAGCATGCAGTGTTGTGTGGTCGCTTATAATTACTTTTAAAGTGAGCTTACAGTAAATGGGTTACAGATGGGTTTCTACTGTGCAGTTAGGTCGTTTTGCTTAGGTCATGGTTATTTTTATTTTTTTGTGGAAAGTTGCAGTCAGTGTTAACCTGAGGTGGCTAGTCATGGTTCGTTTATCTCAGTGGGGAAGGGTTAGGACAGTAGCAATGGGGGTTTTATTGTGCAGATAATAACAACAGTCATATGATACTGTCTGTTATTCATAGAGCCTTCAATTAAGATTATAGACATCACTACTGTAGAGGAGCTCCACTACTGGGCTCCCCAGGACCTGAGTGAATGCGGCAGTATGTCTGCTAGGGGTCTCCCTTCCTCTGTCCAAACCCTGGGACAGCACCTGAATAGTAGCTCTGCCAACAAAGCTTTCATTGCTGAGCCTGGGGTCAAGCCAGCAGCTATATCTCTCCCAGCTGGGCTGGTCTTAATGGGCTCCCAGGCTGCTATCGCTCCCTCTGCTTATGCTAAACCTTCTTACAGGCAGTTGCCTACGTTCCCAGGCAGATATCAATCCCTCTGCCCACTGCTTTTTGCAGACAGGTAATGATTAATTTGCCTGCACTGCACTGTCTTTAAAAAGACTATTGGGTCTCACAGGGGCAGCTCTTTATGTACAGGTCCAAAGACTCTGTAACAGATCTCCCCGACAGGGAAAAATGTAGCCAGTAAGAAGGGCCTAAACATTAGCCACTGGAAAACCTGAAAAAACAGGCAAGACCATTTCAAAAGGAACTACTGACTACGCTATATTTCACTCAAGACTTCCATCTAACAATACACCATTTAACTTACCCACTCCACATAAAACATATGTCGGAGCCGGACAGATAGGTCAGCATGCTAAGGCACTGAGGATGAGCTCTATAGCAACACAAGGGTTGCAGGTTCGATCCCCGGCGAGGTCCACTCAGCCTTTCATCCTTCTGAGGTTGATAAAATGAACAGCGCCTTGAGACCCTTACGGGTGATTAGCCGCGCTTTACAAGTACCCAATTATATTCTTTACTGTCTATATTATTGTATTGACAATCTAAATGCTTCCAAATTCAGATCATGGTGACTGACTGTCAGGTGTCAAGCACCATGCACATGCTTGGCTTAATCAGGCTTGCCTGAAATGATCATTCAAATGGTGTCCTCAGAATAAAATAAACATAAAATTAGGCTTTTTTTAATAAACATATAAGGTAAACCTTTTTTTTTTTTTAATAAGTACCTATATTGGGCCAGATTACAATACCACTGAAAGTAAGCTTGCAACTAGCGCATGGTAGCGCGCATATCACAAGTTAAAAGTAAAAGACTGGCACAAGAGTGAAACCCAACGCACGTTAACTTCAGGAAATTAGATATCGCACTTCTAATTCATGCGCAAATCCAACCACGTCTAACCATAACATGAGTTATACATATTTTAAATGTCAATGTTCTTTACATAGAAGAAAATGTTCTATTTATTTTTATGAAATAAATTAAATCTTTCATTCTATTGGCTGATATGAATGTGAACATGCAAATCAGCCAGTAGGAATGCAAGGGTGCCCCTATATAAAAGGAGTGCCTCACATTCCAAATTCAATGTGTGGCTGGTGACCAAATGAAGAGGACCTCTTTGTTAAAGCTCTGAAGATAAAGACCACTGCTTCTGCCGCCACCACCACCACTGTCGGGATGAAGATAAGAAGATGAACCGCCGGGATGAAGAGAAGAAGAAGAACCACCGCCGGGATGAAGATGAAGCGCAGCCATCATCATCTATGGTGAGTCCCTTCTTGGGCTTTAGTGTTTTCCTTTTTTGGGTGTTTTTTTTTTCTAAGATTAGGATTTCTTTTTTTATATGTGTGCAGCAAAAGAGCTAAATGCCCTTTTAAGGGCAATGCCCAGCCAAATGCCCTTTTCAATGCACTTTTTAGATTTTTTGTTTTTGTTTTTTTAAGGGGTGGGTTAATGTTAGAAGGAGTATTCTTTTTTTTAAAGAAAATGAGCTTGATCACTTTAGGGCAATGTCATACAAAAGGCCCATTTAAGGGCTATTTGTAGTTTAGTTTTACAATAGTTTTTTTTTATTTTGGGGTGTTTTTTTTGGGGGGTATTAGAATATGCATAACTCTTTCTTTATTTTTTATTATAAATGAAAACTAGGGTTTTTTTTTTTTGTAATGTTAGGGTTTTTTATTTTAACAGTAATGTAGGTATTTGTATTTTATTAGTAATAGTAGTTTATTTTATTTTATTAGTAATGGTAGTTTTTTTTTATTTTAAAAGGAAGGATTAGATTTTTTTTACTTTCACAGGTAAGTTTATATTTTTTTAAAGGTAGTTAGTTTTTTTGGTAAAGGTTAGTCTATTTTGGGTTAACTTAGTGGGTGTTAGGTTAGGGGGTTTAGATGTTAGTGGGTTATTTTGCATTAGCGGGCTGGCGGATTAGGGGTTAACAGCATAGATCTTTAGTTTGCAATGTGGGGTGGTTTAGGGGTTAATAGTGTACATAGGTAGTTTGCAATGTGTTGTGGGGCTGGTGGTTTAGGGGTTAATAGTGTAGTGGGGAATTTGGGGTGGGCTCAGTTAGCGTGCAAGCGAAAAATGTCGTTAGTGCACCACTTGTAACCTGGCAAAACAAAGGTTATCAAAGCTAGATTCAATTATATTATAGTATTTTTTGTAGTAGCTTTAAAATTCTGGACCAACCTGTGATTTCTCTAAGTGTTTCAAAGATCAGCAGTTTTTCAGGGTCCAATTTAGCAATTTTTGTGAATGCATCACTGAAACGTAGAAAGATTCACATTACATAGAATATGCAAAGATAGGATGCACACACACATATCATATTTGAGGGCAGCTTATAATTTAAAGAACAATTCTACTTGTTAGATACAACTGGATGTTAAAGATAAGGTCTAATTTATTAAATGGATTTTCTATGAAAGTATATGAAACTATAACCTAATCATTATTTTAAAATGGTTAGTAAATGGTAGTAAAATAATTACTTCCAATTATCAATAATAATTGTGAAGATTTATTACATTACACAAGCACATTATTTTGGGCACATCATACCCTTTTCATCAGATAGCAGGAAGTAGCACCCTATTTTGGAATTAATAATTGCATGCAGTTTTTGTTTTGTGCAATCATATGTTCCACTGGTGCTTTCCTACCACAAATTGTATTCAGGAGGTTTGGGTTTGAAGCAAACAGAGGTGTGTGGAATTTTAGCCATTAGAGGTGGACTCAGGGTAATAGGCGGTGGGGGATTTCTATTGGCAGGGTCAGCCAGGCCAGGAGTGTGGGTTTATAGGGCTGGGTTTTACTTGATGAAAATTGAATTTTCCTACTAAAGCAAGTGCTGTGGGAGGGGCAGTGTAACAAATATCCTAAATCAGGACGTTCTTGCAAGACACAGAATTATTGAGAGCTATTACGTTTACAGTATACCAAAAAATGGTGAGCACTATGGAAATTAAGGGGCCTTAAAGGGACATTAAACCCAATTTTTTTCTTTCAAGATTTAGCTAGAGAACACAATTTTAAAAAGTTTCCAATTTACTTCTATTGTCAATTTTGCTTTATTCTCATGATATTCTTTGTTGAACAGATACCTAGGTAGGTAGCGTGCACATGCCTGAAGCAATACTTGACAGGAAATAGTGCTGCCATCTAGTGCTCCTGCTAATGAATAGCATTGTTGCAAAACTGCTGCCATATACTGCTGCAGAAACGTGCACACTCATGAGCTTACCTTCCTGCTTTTCAACAAGGATAACAAAAAAACAAAGAAAGTTTAATAACAGATGTAAATTTGAAAGTTGTTTAAAATTGTATGTTCTATCTGAATCACAAAAGAAAAAAAATGGGTTTTATGTCCCTTTAATGGAAGAGTATGGATGATGACTAAAATGCCTCTGAAAACAGGTAAACTGGTTAAAATGCTAACGTTCTCCTTAACTACAGGCTAAAAAGTTATTGCCGATAGGTTTAAAATTTAGAAAATTTTAAAGTCACTGTATGTGCAGAAAAGAGCCCATTCAAGTAAAAGCCCCTAGATGAATGAGTGATTTCAATGTTATAGGTGGTAGCCAAGAAGGAAGTAGTTAAGTATTTTAAAGGGACAGTATACACCAAATTTCATATAACTGCATGTAATAGACACTACTATAAAGAATAATATGCACAGATACTGATCTAAAAATCCAGTATAAAACCATTTAAAAACTTACTTAGAAGCTTCCAGTTTAGCTATGTTAAAAAGTTAGCTGGAACACCCACTGCAAGTGGGAAAAACAGGCACTCCCCCCTCCCTCTTCCTTTGGATATGAAAATACCCTTTATACAAACAGAATCCAGCTGGAGTAGGGATACGTCAGTTTTCTCCTAAATTTTTGGGGCTTGGTTAGGAGTCTGGAAATCAGAGCAATGTTATTTAAAAATAAGCAAAACTGGGGGGCGGAGCCAGCCATCGTCTAAAATGGCTGCTAAAAGCTGAAGCTCCGGACTCACAGGCTCTTCCTGAGCAACTTTCTACCCCACAACAGGTGCAAAAGAGACTCTAATCAGAGGAATCGGTCACCGGAATGTACAGAGATACCACAGAGCCGGTCTGGTACGCATCAGCCACACGGAAAGCAACTTGACAAGCAGAGAGGTGCGTGGCGCGTCTCCCGACTAGGCCCAAATGCGCAGTGCTGATTCCACAGACCAGTAAGCAGGATGACAAACGGCTTCACCGTAGGTAACTAACCGCCACAAAAACGCACATTAACCACTTGAATGTCATTTGGGCTGCCCGGAATCCTCAAAAGCCACCCCTTATACAACATGTAAAATAAAGAAAAGAAGGGGCCTGTAAATATTAAAGGGGAATAAACAAAGGGAAAATAAAGGGGAATAAACAAAGAACTTTAGTAACTCCACAATGCAAATAAAGCATTAGCCCCCAAAGCAGATCACAATAGCGCATCCAATCCTAAGCACTACAGACAATGCAGAAGGTTAAATACCTTTGAAAGACATGCCTCAAACAACCAGACTGGGCCCCCATATAGAGCGCTAACATAATGACATAGCAAAAGAGGGAAGTGTGAACAGAGATAAAAAATCTTAATAATCACCATACTTAACAGGCTTAAAACCTCAATCCACTCCCTTTAAGCTTATACACTCCTCAGAGGGGGAAGTTACACCTATACACGCCGCATTGCAATGGCCTCAAAGAGACTACCTAAAGATAAATCTCCAAAAAGCCATACAACGACAACAGCGAAACTCAATAACTTTTTTAAGGTACTAGAAGACCCTGAACCAGATTTGCCTATATCCCAAGACCCAGCAGAAATGCAAGCAGACACAGGACCAAGTACCCAGGGCGCAACATCACGAGACCCTCTTACGAGGGCAGACATTGAAAACCTCCCTACAAAGGCAGACTTCGCTTCTCTCATCTCCCAGGTGGGCAAAATGATAAAAGATGGCCTCAAAGAAATTAAAAAAGACATATCTGAACTGGGGGAGAGAGTAGTTCACATAGAAGAGCACATATACCAAATACATAATGATTCTGATTTACATAACAGAACCTTGGAAGTCCAAGACTCATTAATACAACAGATGCAGCTTCAGTTGGAAGACCTGGACAACCGTGGACGACGCAATAATCTCAGGATAAGTGGCGTATCTGAAAAAATAAATACGTCCCAACTACAACAATATTTGCAGAATCTCTTTCAGTTCCTCCTGAAATGCTCAGAACCACCACACATGCCCATAGAGCGAGCCCACAGGGGCCTGAGGCCCAAACTACCAGAGGGAAAGCCTCCCAGAGACATTGTGCTGAAACTACAACTTTTCACAGATAAAGAAAAAATTATGGAAGCCTCCAGGAAAATGCGCCAAATTGCATTCAAAGGAGAAAATATCCAGATATACGCTGATCTGAGCACTATCACCCTGAATAGAAGAAGAGAGGCAAGATACTTAACAGCACACCTGCAAGAATTGAAAATCCAGTACAGATGGGGCTTCCCATTTAGCATAAAAGTTCTACAAGGCTCCCAATTAGCAATCTACAGAATGCCGGATGACCTGGAGGGCTTTTGCAAACAACTCAACATCCCTCAACCAACCTTGCCGCTCCTAGAAAAAGCACCACCACTGAAGGAGACAAGCTCTACATACAACCCCAAACCGCAAAGAAATACCTGGAACAGAATTGGCAGGAAAAGACAACAGCAGTTCTCAAACTCTACCGACTCGGACCTCAACAACACTTGAGACTATGAATATGTCAAGGACTAAATAAGTTTGTGCTGCAACATTCCTTTTTCCCCTATAAAACTATAGGTCAGAAGAAATGCCCACATAACCTGGACTATATATATTTAAGCAGGTTGGTTATAGAGACGCCTAGACGCGTGAGTATATTCAACTATGTTGTCATGCTTTGTATACTTAGAAAATAGACGCGCCAAAGGTTAATAATGCACCGTACAAATAGTTCAATATTAAATAGGAAGTAGCTGATACTCTCATGTTCATATTTATTTATGAACGGGTTAGTATCCCCTTTGTTTTTGAATATTGTGTATGTATTTATGCAATGGTTTTGTTTTCAGTTAATGTTATCAAGTTAATTGTTGTTTTGTTTGCACACACTGGAGACATGGCTGGAAATACTACTAAATTCGAAATAGTACCACAGAGGCTGAGTGAGCTTAAACAAATTGTTCCGCACATTACACCTACCCAGGCAACACCTACCCGCACATGGATTAGACAGCAGATACAGCTTCATCACACCAAAAGATGGCTGTAAGAAACCTTAACATAACGACACAAAACACGAAAGGCCTCAACTCCCAAACAAAAAGATCGCTAGCACTTAATTGGTTCGCCAAACACAAAAATGAAATTGTATTTATTCAGGAAACCCACTTTAGACATAAAGAGGAACCCAAATTTACATCTAGACACTACCCGACAGGACACTTCTGTTTACATACCCATAAAAAAAGAAATGGTGTGGGGATACTTTTCCACAAATCAATCCACATTAGTAACATTACCAAGCACACAGACCCAGAAGGTAGATATTTGATACTTGTGGGCGATCTCTTCAGCAAACCAATAACCCTAGCAAATGTATATGCTCCCAATACGGGACAAGCAAAATTTTTCAAGAAAATTACAGGGAAGCTGTTGGAGGTGGCTAGAGGAACCACCATCCTGGCAGGAGACTTTAACATAGCACTCAATCCCAAGCTCGACTGCTCCCTAACCAAAAGTTCCCAATCTCAGCACACCATTAAAACAGTAACGCATTGCCTTAGAACCACCTCATTACTAGATGTATGGAGAATCCAACACCCGACACAAAAAACTTATTCCTTTTACTCTAACCCCAATAAAACATATTCCAGATTAGATTACATCTGTATAGACCAGCTAGGGATGATGCTAGCCAGAGACACAGATATTGAACCAACACCGTGGTCGGATCATTCATCCGTATCCATGTCATCTGACTGGCCAAACAAGCCGATAACAGACTATTGTTGGAGACTTGACGATACACTTCTGTTACAACCCCAAATTCTAGACAAGGTAACCAAAACAATATCTGAGTATTTCCAATTCAACAAATCGCCTCAGTCCTCTCCAGGCATAGTCTGGGAGGCGCACAAAGCGGTGGTCAGGGGCGAGCTTATCAAGCAAAAAGCTTTCCTTACAAAGGTATATAACAGAGAATGCAAACAATTAACAAGTCAGCTTCGAGAGGCAGAAAGTGCCCATATGCTTACACCAGATTCAGCAGATACCCTCACATTTCTTACCAAGGCCCGAACTAACTTAAACAGGCACCTTGCTAGTGAAATACACAGGAAAGCATACTACTTAAAAAAGCTATACTTTGCAGAAGGAAACAGGGCAGGTCCAATATTAACCAAAGCACTGAAAAAGAAACAGCTAGCCCAATTCATACACAAAATGCACGACAATGATAGCAAAGAACATTATGACTGTAAAGCGATAGCTAATATATTCAGTAATTATTACAGATCCTTGTACAATATTCCCACAGAGGCCACCACACAACTTTCCACACTAACTGAGGAGTACTTGGAGAAGGCCCAGTTGCCAACCATAACAGACGCACAGGCTAAGACTTTAGAAGAACCAATCTCAGCACAGGAAGTTATTATAGCAATCAAAAATCTCCCTACTCGTAAAATCCCAAGCCCAGATGGTCTAACAAATGCCTATTATAAACAATTGCAACAAATACTGGTGCCCCACTTAACCAATTTATTTAATTCTTTAGACGGTGAAGGACACCTAACACAACAGCCTCTAGAAGCCCATATAACAGTGCTCCATAAAGAAGGTAAGCCCACGCCAGATCCTAGTAGCTACCGACCTATCTCCCTTTTAAATGGGAATATAAAAATATATGCAAAAATTCTAGCAAGTAGGATTAACTCTGTTTTACCAACTATAGTCCACTTAGACCAAGCAGGCTTTGTTCAGCTCAGGGAGGCCAGGGACAACACCATTAGAACCCTACATCTAATAGATTACACTGACACACACACATCCCTATGTTCTTGGTCTCCACTGATGCAGAGAAAGCCTTCGACAGGGTGGCCTGGCCCCTCCTTAGAAGTGCTCTCCAACACTTTGGGTTTCGGGACAACATGATAAATAGAATCTTCCAGCTATATTCAGGCCCCTCAGCGAGAGTTAGAGTTAATGGGGTTTTATCTAATAGCTTTAATATCGCGAACAGAACGAGACAAGGGTGCCCACTCTCCCCAATCTTATTTGTTCTCATCATGGAGGCCTTAGCATCTCACATCAGAGCTAACCCAAATATCTCAGGGATACCCATAGGGCCCAATCACTACAAATTATCAATGTTGGCGGACAATGTCTTTCTTACGCTAACATCCCCCACCCGTTCCATCCCAGCTCTAATGAAAGAGTTTGAAACTTTCAGTCATTTGTCCAACTTTTTAATTAACGGACAGAAATCTGAGATCTTAAATATTTCCCTCCCGCGAAAGGAATATCAAACCATTAAACACCTATGCCCCTACAAAGTAAACAACTCGCAACTGAAATACTTGGGAGTCCTACTAACCCCTAAGATATCACAACTGTTTGATGCTAACTATAAATCTTTACAAACCTATATTCAGCACACCCTACAAAATTGGCGAGACAAACCACTATCGTGGTGGGGCAGAATTCAAGCCATAAAAATGTTGATCCTACCTAAGATAATGTACATAATGGAAACGACGCCCATATCTCTTCCTAAACCCTACCTCCAACAGCTACAGAGAAACATCAATTCATTCATTTGGGGAAGACAAAAACCACGTATAAATGCAGCCACACTATTTCGTCCCCTGAGGGGGGGGGGATTGGGAGTCCCCCAAATGGAAACATACTATCACTTAGTGACACTTCAACACATTCTAGACTGGCACAGTAAAAGTGAAGCCAAAACCTGGGTGTCCATGGATTCCAAGATATTGAGAACACCTAAACCAGGTTCAATTTGTTAGATCCCTAAAAATCTAAGGCCCCCTCTATGCTCCACATCTCGCCTCTATAGGCATATCTTTGAAACATGGGACCAATTAGTTTAGAAATACCCGAAACTATCCTCACCGCAATCACCTCTTACCCCAATCTCCCCAAATATGGAACTCACGGGTGGCTATGAACCTTTAAGAAAAAACAAAGTGACATGGGAACTCCCTGACTCAGTACCTATAATCACACTACTAGATAATTGTACGCTTAAACCTAGAGATAGTCTATCATCTATATTGAAAGGAGCTTTCAGCTCATGGCTGAAACACTCTCAGCTATACAACTTCATTCACAACAACCAGTCTAGGGATTATTTAGTTAGACCCCCCACTCCCTTTGAACAATTATGCCTGTCGGAAATACCTCCCAAAGGAACACTGTCCCGAGCTAAAAAAGCCCTTGAAACTGCTAAACAACATACCCCTCCACTATTCACAACACAATGGCAACAAGATCTAAACATTCAAATAGAAGAGAAAGATTGGCAGATAATATATAATAACACACGCAGGTCATCCATCTCCACAAAGGTCATTGAAATGAACTTCAAGGTACTCATGCGCTGGTACTTAACACCATATAGATTGCATAAAATATACCCCTCCTCAACGGCGCAATGTTGGAGAGGATGTGGAGAAATGGGAACCATGGCCCACATATGGTGGCAGTGCCGCAAAATACATATTTTTTGTAGTTCAGTGGAGAGGGTACTTAGTAATATAATGGGAGAGAATTTCACTTTCACTCCCGCAATAGTGCTATTAAACCAAAATCCAACTCTTCAATGTAAATTACGCACCATTCTGACAAGGATGTGCATAAACGGTGCAAAATCGCTGATTGCACAGAATTGGAAGTCTGCGACAATTCCAACTACCCAACAATGGCTATCAAGGGTGTCAGATACTATCCCCTTGGAACAATATGGGTATTATAAAAGAAACCAATTAAATACATTTTTAGACATTACATTTTACTGGGAAACACTTTTAAACACATTAGAACACCTGCCATGAGAAAAAAGTGGTTACTATTGACTAGAAAGGGATTAGCCTCCATCCAAGAGTATGTCAACTACTTAAAACCAGAAAGATGAAACAGACTTAACAAATAGAACAGATAGAATACAAGCTCAAAATATAACACATTATAACAAATGTATTTCCAGTGATTGTTGTTAATGTTATTAAAGTTAATAAATTAGTTAAATTATTTATTCCAGTTATGGTTATGATGTTTAATCTAATTCCTGTAATCCTCACAAATTTATTGTGTCCCCCCCCCCCGGGGCGAGACCTCAGATGGACTTTCGAGTAAGGAATTAGCCTCTAGATCTTTTTATACATGGACAATTCCACAGAATCAATAGGGGAGGTTTTGCTCCCAAAGGACTAACTATTGCTATCACTTTGTATACGCTGTACTATGTAACACTCTTGATACATGCCTTTTGTATTTGTCTACTTACAACTGGAAAATTAATAAAAATTATTTAAAAAAATAAAAAAAAAATAAGCAAAACTAAAAAAAAAACTAAAAAAAACAAACTGTATGGGCTATTTAAATGGATCATCTACAAAACATTTATGCAAAGAAAATTCTAGTGTATAATGTCCCTTTAACATAGAAGTGAATTTGGGTAGGGAGACAGGTCCTGTGGCACTAATAGAAAATCAGAATTTAATTTGCTGCAGTTGACTATAGACAGCTTCAGACAACACTATATGGATAAGTGCATTTTTTGCACTGGTTGGTAGTAAAAATGATGGACATTGCATTATTGGTTCATTGTCTAGATGATTTGTTGTTTGTTGGGTTACAAGTGTATGGAGGCTTGAAAGATAGCTTATTGACTATGATGGGGTACCAATAGTTTCAGAAGTCCAATTGGAGTTGCTCTCCTTTCTAGGGATAGAGACACAGTGAAACAGCATTGTAGGATGGCTGAAAATAAAGTGTTAAAAGCAATTAAGGCAGTGTTACCATTGGAAATAACATTAAGGCAATTCCAAAAAACTGCCTGTCATATTGAATCCAACTGCCTGCATATAGGGTAATCCAGAGGACAGCATATTTAAGAGAAGACTGAACATGGGCAAAAAAGATGTAATAGGACCAGGGCACATAATTAGGTTATAGGTTCAAATACAGGCAAATTTGAAAAACATTCTAGATTAATTTAACAGGAAAAGGATAGGGTAGGAAGATGTATTTACAACTGTACCCAGAACAGGTTTGGATGCATACTGGTGTGTGGCAGCTGGTTGGACAGGAAATAGAATAAAAATCTAACACTTTTTGAATTATTCCCAATTGCAGTGGTAATAGAGCTATGGGGAAATTATTTAACTAATAAGAATTTGGTTAGTAAACAAAGTTATGGGGGAATCTATACACACATTATTTACATCATCTTGACCAGTGGTTAATTATCTCAAATACCTAGTGCTCAGATTTATTTATATAATTTGTGAAGTGCAAGATGAAACAGAGGCATTAGAGGCGACAGCTAAAACTCTGTCAGTATGGGTTTAAAGAAGGAACATATAAGAGTAGATAAGATGGTGGTCATTCTAAGAGCATGGATCAAATGGGAAAGAGCTCTTGCATAATAACAAGGGCAACATGTTGTATGGCTTGTATCAGTATTTAGCTCAAGTGCTGTAGGAAGGACAATGACTTTTAAGGCACCAAGATGTATCAAGCTTTGCAAGGTTCCAAGTTAGAATGGTATTCGGGATCCCAAATAAGCAACTGGGATGGGAAAATCATTTTTTTTTGCACCTCAATCATTTGGGGTAGTGGCAGTTAACAGTAAAGCAAGTGATGAATGCTAAAAAAAAAGTTTAATGGGATAGAAAACAGGGGTATAGAAGTGAATTATGCCAAAGAAACACAGAGGCCCTAAAAACAAAATACTATGAATGCCATGACTTATTTGATACTTATATTTGTAAGGCAGAGCACTTTTTGGGGTATTTGTACATATTTTGAGTCTCCATGAGAACAGTGAAATGCAAATAAAGAGTGCACCTGGGGTTATATTATAGGTTTACTAGTATTAGAAAACAAGGGTTTAAATGGGCAAAACTAACTGAGGTACCGCAGACATCCAGAAAAAGATAGGGAGTGCCAGATGTTTATGACAGGGCTTCTCAAACAATGGCCCGTTTGCCACATTCAACCCTCTGAGGATTTTCAGAAACTGTAGTTACTGTTTAAATGGTCACTCAGAATTCTGGCATAAAGGCAGCAAATTAGCTTTGAATTAATAGATAGGAGAGGTTGAATAATAATACAAAAATATTAGTGATATGGCTAGGTAATGGGGCAACTAGCCCTTAAGTCAATGTGTCTCTAAAAATAAAATAAGTAATGACGAATCGCTTCTTCTGTTTATTCACAATTTATTTGCGGCCTGGTAATTTTTCAAAGCATCGCTGATATTTTTGGCAAAAATAAATCAATGGTGTGCTGAGTATTTTTTAAAAGACCATAACAAATATACTGGTTACTTACCCATTTCCTGCTACAATTAGAATGCTCAGATCTCCATTAATCTTTGTACAGTTTTTAAACATGTCAATGTTTGAAGCATTTAAGGATATAACATTTCTCAACATTCCAGTTCCTATTCCATCACAAACTTTATCTAGTAGAGAAAGATATGAATTGCATGTTTATCACAATAATTTAAAGCACATTTTTTATTTTATTGTATAGGGGGCTGTTTTGCCCAAAATCACCTCTCTTAGGTAACAAGAGAGTAAAAACTAATATAACCTGATGTCTATCACCTTTTTTTTTTAGCTATTAAAGGATAATTAAATACATTAGAATCGCATAATCAACAAATACCTAATAAAAACACAATGCAATAACATGTCATTTGAATTTTACATTTTCTGACAAATATCAAAATTACCTATAATTTCCTTTCCCCTGTATTATGTAACATCCATCAGTCAGTCACAGACTCCTATAACTATATATTGTAAACTCTCACACACTTTAGTGTGAGCTGGTGTCTCTTAAAAGTATTATATAAAAAGACTGGGAACAATTTGAAGATGACAGCAAATTGGAAAGTTTTTTTTTAACTGCATTCTCTAAATCATAAAAGGTTAATTTTGACTAATGTCCCTTTTGACTATAATTCCTCATTTCTTCCTTTTTATTCATCCTTTTCTCTCAGAAATATTATTTTGTGAAAGAAGACAAATGGGATATATTATTCTATCCAAAAACTTTTTCCGCAGCCCACTGGTAGTCAAGTCTTTGAACAAATTTGAGTCTTTTAAATGGAAATGAAACCCAATTTTTTTCTTTCATGATTCAGATAGAGCGTACAATTTTAAACAACTTTCCTTTATACTTTATCTAATTTACTTTTGTTCTCTTGGTATCATTTTCTGAAAAGTACCTAGGTAGGTTCAGGAGCTGGGAGCTAGCTGCTGATTGGTGGCTGCACATATATGTATCATATCATTGGCTTGCAGATGTGTTCAGCTTGCTCCCAGTTGTGCATTGCTGCTCCTTTAATAAAGGATACCATGAGAAGAAAGCAAAATTGATGATATTAGTAAATTGAAAAATTGTTTAAAATTGTATGCGCTCTCTGAATCATTAAAGAAGGACTTTGGGTTTTATGTCTCTTTAAATATAACAGTTATATAGGACTATCTGTATTTCCTACATTAAAATGGAAAAAATCATAATTATAATAATAATAATAATGTATTTATATACATGATAACAAGATTGTTCAAATGAGTGTGGCAAAACGAATAAACTTTCCTGGTATCATTAATATGGGTTAACTGTGAAAATGTTTGTCATTTACACATAGGCACAAACAAGTCCTCTTTTACAATGCACTCATTCCATTAGTAGAGCTAATCTCAGTGTGTCATTTAGCTAATTAACCTGCTATCTGACAATGCCTTGTTTAAATTAACTGCAATTACACTCATTAATTTCAATAAACCCCCATATTGTAATATATATATATATATATATATGTATACATATACATACACACATACACATATAAACACATATGTTATTGAATTATTTTACCTTTTCTACATGGTCCATCACATTTTCTACATTTCCGTACACCATTTTCATCAACTTCTTCAGAATCTGGAGCACATGTGCGAACACATGATCCAGAATCTATAACAGCATAGTTATCTGAAATATAAAAAGACAGGCAACACTGTGAAAGTGCAAAAATATAAAAACCATTTTAACAATAAATGTAATATTCAAATAACTGTTGTTTGTAAATCATTTTATATAATCTACATAGTGCTCACTCATAAAATTATTTAATTTATTAGAAGTAAATGTATTAACCAATAAAATTATATATGTATATATATATATATATATATATATATATATATAAATATAAAAAAATATATATATATATATATATAAAAAAAAAAAAATATATATATATATATATATATATACATAATCACAAATCCCAAAGGAGGACAGCACAATCTCACCAGTCGATAGAAATGCCCCGGTGCCCTGCTAAGAGACTAAGAGATATCAAAATTCGATCAAAAGATACAGGCACTCGATCATACACCCTAAAATCATGTAATTGATTTTAGGGTGTTTGTTATATTTATGTGACATTCGACAAAGGCACAGTAATGTGCCGAAACGTAATGTCCTCTTTTTAAATTTATATCAATAAATGAATTATTTTTAATACAAAGACCAGTGAGTGCCTGTATCTTTTGATCGAATTTAAATATATATATATATATATATATATATATATATATATATATATATATATATATATATATATATATATATATAGAGAGAGAGAGAGAGAGAGAGGTGGAAAAATATCATTATAGTTTACTAGTCAGGGGTTAAATGCTACTAGCCCAGAGAGAAAAAGTGAAGATAGGAAAAAGTAAAATTTTGTTCTCGTCCAACCAGTGTATGAAGTATATATAAGATACTGTATGTATATATATATATATATATATATATATATATATATATATATATATATATATATATATACACATAGAAACACCCAGCACTCACCAGCTAGCTCACAGCTAAGATAAAATCACAACTGGAAAGGTTAGTTACCGCATCTGGCCAAATGGGAAAGCTCAGGCACCACGTCAAGGTCCTTTCCATTGCCTGAGTCCCTAACACAGCCACACCATCATGCGAGCTCACAAAGCCAAACAGACTGAGAACAAAGAAGGGGTGCACAGGTAGATGTAATCACTCAGAGAAAATACAAAACATGGAAGGGAACTGCATTCCAAGACCGGACCAGGTACACATTCTGTGACTCAGCAACATCCAGCCCTGGGTGCTAAACAGCACTCCAAAAAAGCTGTGATTTCACCAGAGCCACAGGCAGTTAACCCCAGTCCGGAATGGGTGCAAGAAACAAGGGGGGTTACAAACAAAAAGTAATACAACACATAGAAACACCCAGCACTCACCAGCTAGCTCACAGCTAAGATAAAATCACAACGGGAAAGGTTAGTTACCGCATCTGGCCAAATGGGAAAGCTCAGGCACCACGTCAAGGTCCTTTCCATTGCCTGAGTCCCTAACACAGCCACACCATCATGCGAGCTCACAAAGCCAAACAGACTGAGAACAAAGAAGGGTTGCACAGGTGGATGTAATAACCCAGAGAACAACATAATTTATGTAAGAACTTACCTGATAAATTCAGTTCTTTCATATTAGCAAGAGTCCATGAGCTAGTGACGTATGGGATATACACTCCTACCAGGAGGGGCAAAGTTTCCCAAACCTTAAAATGCCTATAAATACACCCCTCACCACACCCACAATTCAGTTTAACGAATAGCCAAGAAGTGGGGTGATAAGAAGGAGCGAAAGCATCAAAAAATAAGGAATTGGAATAATTGTGCTTTATACAAAAAATCATAACCACCACAAAAAGGGTGGGCCTCATGGACTCTTACTTATATGAAAGAAATTAATTTATCAGGTAAGTTCTTACATAAATTATGTTTTCTTTCATGTAATTAGCAAGAGTCCATGAGCTAGTGACGTATGGGATAGTAGATACCCAAGATGTGGAACTTCCACCAAGAGTCACTAGAGAGGGAGGGAAAAAATAAAGACAGCCAATTCCGCTGAAAAATAAATCCACTACCCAAATCAAAAAAGTTTCAATTTTTATAATGAAAAAAACTGAAATTATAAGCAGAAGAATCAAACTGAAACAGCTGCCTAAAGTACCATTCTACCAAAACTGCTTCTAAAGAAGAGAAAACATCAAAATGGTAGAATTTAGTAAAAATATGCAAAGAAGACCAAGTATTTGCTTTGCAAATCTGACCAACAGAAGCTTCATTCTTAAAAGCCCAGGAAGTAGAAACTTACCTAGTAGAATGAGCCGTAATCCACTGAGGCGGGAATCAACCCGACTCTGAATAAGCATGATGAATCAAAAAGTTTATCCAAGATGCCAAAGAAATGGCAGAAGCCTTTTGACCTTCCTAAAACCAGAAAAGATAACAAATAGACTAGAAGTCTGTGTGAAATCTGAATAGCTTCAACATAGGATTTCAAAACTCTTAACACATCCAAAGAATGTAAGAATCTTACCAAAGAAGTCTTAGGAAAAGACAATAATTCCTCCCTAATGTTGTTAGAAATCACAACTTTAGGTAAGAATTGACATGAGGATAGCAAAAACCACCTTATCCTGATGAAAAAATCAGAAAAAGGAGACTCACAAGAAAGAACAGATCATTCAAAAACTGTTCTAGCTGAAGAGATGTCTAAAAAGAACAATACTTTCCATGAAAGTAAATAATGTCTAGAGAAAGCATATGCTCAAATAGAAGAGCCTGTAAAGCCTTCAGAACCAAATTAAAACTCCAAGGAGGAGAAATTGGCTTAATGACAGGTTTGATAAGAACCAAAGCCTGAACAAAATAATGAATAACAGGAAGGAACACTGCCTTATCCTGATGAAAAATCAGAAAAGGAGATCCACAAGAAAGAGCAGAAAACTCAGAAACTCTTCTAGCAGAAGAGATAGCCAAAAGGAACAATACTTTCCAAGAAAGTAATTTTAATGTCCAGAGAACGCAAAGGTTCAAACGGAGGAGCCTGTAAAGCCCTTAGTACCAAATTGAGACTCCAAGGAGGAGAGATTGACTTAATGACAGGCTTGATACAACCAAAGCCTGTACAAAACAATGAATATCAGAATGAATAGCAATCTTTCTGTGAAAAAGAACAGAAAGAGTAGAGATTTGTCCT
The DNA here is from genome assembly GCF_027579735.1 of Bombina bombina. Lineage (NCBI taxonomy): Eukaryota > Metazoa > Chordata > Amphibia > Anura > Bombinatoridae > Bombina > Bombina bombina. The sequence continues at coordinate 590,858,431 of NC_069503.1, read as the reverse complement.
TTCAAAGAACTTGCAGACAAAACCTTATCTAAACCAACCTGAAAAATTGTAAAATTCTAGGAATTCTAAAAGAATGCCAAAAGAATTTATGAGAAGAACACCAAGAAATGTAAGTCTTCCAAACTCGATAATAAATCTTTCTAGAGACAGATTTACAAACCTGTAACATAGTATTAATCACTGAGTCAGAGAAACCTCTATGACTAAGAATCAAACGTTCAATCTCCATACCTTCAAATTGAATGATTTGAGATCCTAATGGAAAAAATGGGCCTTGAGATAGAAGGTCTGGTCTTGACGGAAGTGTCCAAGGTTGGCAACTGGCCATCCGAAAGAGATCCGCATACCAAAACCTGTGAGGCCATGCTGGAACCACCAGCAGTACAAACAAACGCTCCATTAGAATTTTGGAAGAACTAGAGACGAAAGATATAGGCAGAATGATAATTCCAAGTAAGTTTCAATGCATACGCTACTTCCGCCTGAGGATCCCCGGACCTGAAATAGGCCCCTGGGAAGTTCCTTGTTAAGACGAGATGCCAACAGATCTATTTCTGGAAGCCCTCACATCTGAAAAATTGAAAAACATATCTGGGTAAAGAGACCATTCTCCCGGATGTAAAGCTTGATTAACAGAGATAATCCGCTTCCCAAATGTCTATACCTGGGAAAAGGACCACAGAATTTAGATAGGAGCTGGATTTAGCCCAAGCAAATATCCGAGATACTTTGTCACAGTCTAAGGACTGATAGTTTCACCCTGATGATTGACATACACCACAGATGTGATATTGTCTGAAAAAAACAATAAACGTCTCTTCTTCAAAAGAAACCAACTGAAGAACTCTGGGATTGCACGGAGTTCCAAAATATCAAATGGTAATCTCGCCTCCTGAGATTCCCAAACCCCTTGTACTGACAGAGAACCTCAGACAGCCTCCCAACCTAAAAGACTCGCATCTGTAGAGATCATGGTCCAGGTTGAAAGAATCGAAGAGACCTGTAGAACTAAATGATGGTGAGCTTAACCACCGAATCAAAGATAGATAAACATAGAATTCGAAGATTTAAAAAGTGAAATCCTAGAATCCCTGCACCATTATTCAGTATAAAAAACTGGAAAGGTTTTCTATGAAAATGAGCAAAGGGAATTGAATCCAATGCTGCAGCCATAAGACCTAAATTTCCATGCATATATAGCAACTGAAGGAAATAATAGAGACTGAAGGTACCGACAGACGGAACCCAATAAAAAAGTCACTTGTCTGTTAGAGACAAAGACAGTGACACAATCTATCTGGAAACCTAAAAAAGGCGACCCCTATGAGAGGAATCAAGAGCTTTTGATAAAAAGATCCTCTAACCATGTCTTGAAAAAACAAAGTTGAATCATATGAGATTCCGTAGTCACAGAAAAAGAAGATATGCATCTATTGTATCTAATGAAAACAAATAATGCTATCACTGACCAAAAAAAGGCAGAATAGACCATATAAATACCAATCTAAAAGATGGTACATTTATATAATAAAAAGATTTTCTATCTTTGGAACAATGAATAGTTTTGAATAAAACCCCAAAACCCAGTTCCTAAAAAAAAAGGAACTGGAATAAATACCCCAGAAGATTCCAGATCTGAGCAGCGCTTGAGCCCCAACAGGTGATCAGCCGCACTTCAACATTACCCAAAATATATAAGACTGAAACACATTAAGGAAAGTGTTAGCCTTACTGGAATAGCTGGAATATAATAGAGAGAAAAAGACTTCTCATAGACGGTTTTACTCAAAATTTTATTCTGTACCCAAAATCTAAGAAATTTGGACCGAATAGAACCAAAACACTTCCAAAACATGTTACTTGAGTAAGAATTTAGAATTTGGTTCCTTAGTAAGAACAACCAAACTAAAATAAGCTTAAAGTTTTAGTCTTAGAACTCAATCTTGAAGCCCAGAGTAACAGTTAAGAATTGAATCCAATATGAACCAAATAATTGATTATCTTGGAAAAAAAGAAATAAGGATTTTAGAAATCACAAAATTCTTCTAGCTAAAAACAGCTAAAGACATAGATTAAACCTCATTTGTGAAAATATTCAATAAAATGAAATTATTAGCATGTTAATCCAATTAAAAGACCAGTCAACACACCGGACTTGCATAAACAAATGCAAGACAACAAGACAAATGCAACAGCACCCAGTCTGAACCTCAAATGAGCAGAAGACTTTGTCCCTTAACAATGCTAAATAAAACATAATCTGATACTTGATCTTAAAGTAAACAGAAAAATGAAGCACATGCAACATCATCCAAATAAATCACAGGTCCAATAAAAGTACCTGAAAATAAATAATTTTCCTTAAATAAGATACAACCACCTAAAAGGAAAATAAATACTATTTTGCTATAGAAACAATAGCATATTTTAGCAGGAGTAGAGATAGCCCCATTAAATTTGGAGAACCCTCAAAATTGAAATTAACTGCCGGCAAATAATATAATTTAAAACCTTTGAAGAAAGAAGAAAATTCTCAGCCTATTCCATTCCCTAGTATGAAGAAATGGAAAAAAACCTCTGAAAACACAGAAGATAAAATAAGCAGAAATAAAATGTTAGCTAGTTTTTAAAAAGAACTAGTTACCTCAATATCCAAAATAATCAACACCTTTTTAACAAAAAACAAATGTACTCTAATAAAAAATAAAAAAGTAGATTTGTTTATATATTGCTGATGAAGAAAATTCTGAAAGAGAAAAAACATCACCAGAGAAGGATAATTCAGTATGTTGTTGGTCATTTGAAACTTCATCAAAAATTTTTAATAGAAGGCGCAAAGTCAGACAAAGCCTTTAACTGTCATGTAACCAGGTATTAATATTAAGTAAAAATTAGATTTGTAGCTTTTTCCAATAGTTAACACATATTGCTTTGAATGAGTTAAGCACATGGAGTTAAAGCAGAATTAATATTAGTAATTGAAATGATTTGTATAAGGTAAATTAATACAGACTGGAATTTCTGAGGAAAATAAACCTTTAAGTATATTACGCACAGAATAGGAATTGTCTAAAATAGAGACAAGTAGAACAATAGGCAAAAATAACAATGTAAGTTACAGGTTGATCTTACTTGAGCCAAAGTCAGTTTTGAGCTGAGAGAGATTGTACCTGAGCGAGACTGATATGCGACAAACACACAGCAGGGAAGCAGCGATGTTGATTATGCAGCGTACGCTGAACAGGTCAGACAGGAGGAGGGCTGCAGGGAGCGAGTGCAGTGCGGCTCCAGAGTATCAGTGTGTGTGAGGTGTAGAGACACAGCTGGTAGTCGGAGTGTGATGACGTCAGCGGTTCTGGCTATGGGCTACGGCAAAGGATAAATACCTTATGTGAAGTTAGATGAAAGCGATAAACACTTGAGACACACTTTGAAAATGAAGGCTTGATCCAACATAGGTGATTCACAAAAAGTAGTTAAAGGCTTGAATGAATAGAAGCGGAGGAACAGGAAGTTCATCAGAAACACAACTTCAATAATCAAGCGTTAAACAGGTGCATCTTATAGCCTTTTATAGGTAATAAGTAAAGGTGGACAGAGAATTAAAGGTGGAATCATGACAGATCCCCCGTCTCAAGGTGGACCTCCTGGGAGCAGAGAACCAGGTTTGGAAGGGTTGTGAAGATGGAAATCACGTATTAGATCTGGAGCGTGAATATCACGTAGAGGAATCCAAGAGTCCTCCTCAGGACCATATCCTAACCAACGGACTAGATATTCGACCCGTCTCCAACGGTTGCAGGAATCCAAGATCTTTTCAACCTCGAATTCAGACTGGTCTGCACACAATTCCACATCGGAGGAATCGTCCCCGGTTAGCGAGTCTGATGTACCAGAATAAGGTTTCAAGAGTGACACATGGAAAGAAGGATGAATCCGTAGATGTCCTGGTAATTGGAGAACGACTGCATTAGGATTTAGGATTTTCTTAATCCTGAAGGGTCCGATAAATTGGTTTGCCAATTTTTTGCAGGGAACTTTCAGTTTTATATTTTTTGTGGATAACCATACACGATCTCCAGGTTTATACGGTGGGGGAGGTATATGTTTCTTGTCAAAATAAAACTTCTGTTTATCTTTTGCAGTCTCCAGATGTTTTTTCAATAAAGGTATGGAGTTTTTCAGTTCGGTAACATATTCGATAGCATAAGGTGAAGAAGAGGTGGTGTTAGACGTGGGTATTGTTCTCGGATGATAACCATAAGAAGCAAAAAACGGTGTCATTTTAGTTGAGATGTTTATCGAATTATTGTAAGCGAATTCCGCCATCGGAAGCCAGTCTGACCAATCATCTTGAACTTGAGATATGTAACACCGGAGATACTGCTCTAATGTTTGATTTAGTCGTTCTGTCAAACCATTAGACTGCGGATGAAAAGCTGTTGTGTATCTAGGGGTGATCTTCAATAGACGACACAATTCCCTCCAGAATCTGGAGGTGAACTGAGTTCCCCTATCAGTAACTATTGAAAGTGGTAGACCATGTAATCTTACGATATGGTTGATGAAACAGTTAGCTGTGGTTGTTGCGGTGGGTATCTTCTTGAGAGGAATGAAATGTCCCATACGGGTGAGATGATCAACAACTACTAGGATACAGGTGTAATTCTTCGAGGGTGGTAACTCTACAATGAAATCCATTGATATCATATGCCATGGTGTGTCAGGTATGGGTAGAGGAGTCAACAAACCAAATGGTTTATGCGGAATTCGTTTGGTTCGGGAACAAACTTGGCAGTCAGTGATATGGTTACATATATCTTGCTTCATTTTCGGCCACCAATATTCTCTATTCAATAACTCATGGGTTTTAGTAATACCTGAATGTCCTGATAGTGGAAGATTATGGAAATGATGAAGTAATTGTTTTCTTAATGTTGGTGGAACATACAAAAGTTTATGATTATGATATAAACCGGTCTTTGAGTCCTTAGTACAGATTGAAGGGATTGTGGAATCATTGAGTTGAGCATTTAGTAGATCTGAATGGAATGAAGTAATAGAGGCTAAGAATCTGTGAGTGGGTATGATATTTTGTGCCTCTTCCTTTTCGGGTACATTCTGAAAAGTTCTGGATAGAGAATCTGCTTGAGTATTTTTTGATCCCGGTCTGTAGTGTATGAGATAGTTAAAGCGATCTAGAAAAAGGGACCATCGGACCTGACGTGAAGATAAAGTTTTGTTTTTCTTTAGGTACTGTAGATTCTTGTGATCTGTTAGTACTAAAAAGGGTTTGGATGTGCCTTCTAGAATATGCCTCCAATGTTCCATGGCAACCTTTATTGCCAAAAGTTCTAGATCACCGACAGAGTAATTCCTTTCCCCTGGCGTCAAAAGTCGGGAGTAAAAGGCAACTGGATGGTGAACTTGTGATCCAATGCATCGTTGAGACAAAATTGCCCCAACACCAATATTTGATGCATCAACTTCTAAAGTGTAATCTGCCTCTGGATCAGGAAGCTGTAAGATGGGAGCCGAAGTAAAACATTTTTTCAGATGTTCGAAAGCTTTTTGTGCTTCATTTGTCCAACAAAATTTGGATTTTCCTGTCAATTTAGTTAAGGGTTGAGCAATGGAGGAATATCCCTGGATAAATCTTCGGTAGAAATTGGAAAAACCAAGAAACTTTTGGAGAGATTTTAAACTGGTGGGTGCAGGCCAATCCAAAACAACCTTTACTTTGTCAGGATCCATTTCGATGCCAGTTGGGGAGATGATATAACCCAAAAATTTGATTGTCTTTACATGGAATTGACATTTCTCTAATTTAGCATAAAGATGATGCTCTCTTAACCTCATTAAAACCCATCGTACGTGTTTGATGTGGTCAGTTATGTTCTTTGAATAAATTAAAATGTCATCTAGATATATCACTACGCAGATATCTAATAAATCCTTGAATATCTCATTTATAAAAAACTGAAAGGTTGCTGGAGCATTTGTCAAGCCAAAAGGCATAACATTGTACTGATATAAGCCATAACGAGTTTTAAAGGCTGTTTTCCACTCATCCCCTTTCCTCATGCGTATGAGATTATACGCACCCTTCAAATCTAGTTTGGTGAAGATTTGAGCATCAGTTAATCTTTCTAGGAGTTCAGGGATGAGTGGAAGTGGGTAGCGATTTTTTATTGTAATTTCGTTTAAACCCCTATAATCTATAATAGGACGTATAGTACCATCCTTATTGGTTACAAAAAACATTCCAGCAGCTGCTGGAGATGTGGAGGTGGATATAAACCCTTTTTTAAAATTTTCGTCAAGATATTCTCTAAGGTATTGTAACTCTATATTAGACATAGGATATATTTTACCAAAAGGTATGGTGGTATTAGGTTTAGTGTCTATAGGACAATCGAATGGCCTATGTGGCGGTAGATTTTCTGCCTCTTTAAGATTAAATACATCTGAAAACTCAAGGTATTCTGGGGGTATTTGAGGTTGTATGTGGTTTAGAGAGATTGTGGGGTAACAAGTAGTGGTACAGTACTGAGATGTATATTGTATATTATTGGTAACCCAATCAATACTTGGGTTATGCTGATGTAACCAGGGGAATCCTAAAATGATAGGATGGATAGAGTTAGGTAGTATATCGAATGAGATATATTCAGTATGACCATTACCTGTAGTAGTGAGTAGCGGAATAGTGTGGTGTGTTATTGGACCTTTTAAATGAGTGGAGCCATCAATAACTTTTACAAGTACAGGGAATTGCTTTAACACTCTGGGTATTTTATTTTTAGTAACATAAGTTTGATCCATGAACATGCCAAACGCCCCTGAATCGATCATGGCCTCATTCAGCAGAAGATGTTGATCCCACTGTAAAGACAATGAAATGGTTAAGTGTGATATCATTTTAGAATTAATTTGAGGGTTAACTATCAGTATCTTACCCCTCTTCTGGCGGATTAGAGTTGGACAGGTGGATACTGTGTGGTCCTTGTTTCCACAGTACATACATAGATTTAAACTTCTTCTTCGTTGTTTTTCTTCGTATGTTAGTGGACCTTTTATTGTGCCAATTTCCATAGGTACAGGACTTGAGGATGGATGCTGTACTTGTGGTAGATGGTACTTCTTTGTATAGGGTTCAGTTGGAACCTTTTCAGCACGGTGTTCCCTGAATCTCCTATCCATTGAGATAGAGATCTTTATGAGAGACTCAAGCGTGTCTGGGAACTCAATACGAGAAAGCTCATCTTTCAAATGTTCTGATAGTCCCAGGCGAAACTGATTACGTAAAGAGACTGAGTTCCACTGAGATTCTGTAGCCCATAGTTGAAACTCCGCGACGTAGTCTTCAACTGGCCGTTTGCCCTGCTTGAGTGTTCTCAAGTTATTTTCAGCAGTGAGTTGGGTGTTGCGGTCTTCATACAATAAGGCCATTGCGTTAAAGAAATCGCCCAGAGAACCTAAAATGGGATCATTAGCCTCAAAAAATTTATCAGCCCATAATCTGGGTTCCCCACTTAAATATGAGATCACAGTGCATACTTTTACTCTATCAGAATAATATGTCTTAGGTTTCATAGAGAACATGAGTAAGCATGCGTTGCGAAATTCACGAAAACGAGTGCGTACACCAGCAAACACACTTGGAGGGTTAATTTTTGGTTCAGGGTGTTCAGTTGTCTTTTGTGTAATAAAGTCATTCATAATACGTTTCAAGGTATTATTTTCATTTTTTAATTCTGTTAAACCCTGGGCTAATATCTCCACTTTTTGATTTAAACTGGTTATTTCGTTTGCCATTGCTGCAGGATCCATATCTCAGAGTCACTTTATGTAATTTTTAGGCTTGATTATTCTGTCATGTAACCAGGTATTAATATTAAGTAAAAATTAGATTTGTAGCTTTTTCCAATAGTTAACACATATTGCTTTGAATGAGTTAAGCACATGGAGTTAAAGCAGAATTAATATTAGTAATTGAAATGATTTGTATAAGGTAAATTAATACAGACTGGAATTTCTGAGGAAAATAAACCTTTAAGTATATTACGCACAGAATAGGAATTGTCTAAAATAGAGACAAGTAGAACAATAGGCAAAAATAACAATGTAAGTTACAGGTTGATCTTACTTGAGCCAAAGTCAGTTTTGAGCTGAGAGAGATTGTACCTGAGCGAGACTGATATGCGACAAACACACAGCAGGGAAGCAGCGATGTTGATTATGCAGCGTACGCTGAACAGGTCAGACAGGAGGAGGGCTGCAGGGAGCGAGTGCAGTGCGGCTCCAGAGTATCAGTGTGTGTGAGGTGTAGAGACACAGCTGGTAGTCGGAGTGTGATGACGTCAGCGGTTCTGGCTATGGGCTACGGCAAAGGATAAATACCTTATGTGAAGTTAGATGAAAGCGATAAACACTTGAGACACACTTTGAAAATGAAGGCTTGATCCAACATAGGTGATTCACAAAAAGTAGTTAAAGGCTTGAATGAATAGAAGCGGAGGAACAGGAAGTTCATCAGAAACACAACTTCAATAATCAAGCGTTAAACAGGTGCATCTGATAGCCTTTTATAGGTAATAAGTAAAGGTGGACAGAGAATTAAAGGTGGAATCATGACATTAACATAGAATCAGAAAAATATTCATAGAAATTTTCTAAGTATATCTTGTACATAAGATGTAAGAAGAATAGCAATACATAAAGCATAAATACTAATGGATTCTGCATGTAAAAGTTTATCATGATAACTTATTACAAACCATAGCTAAAGATAAACATTCATAACATTTAAAATAAATGAACTTAGCTTTGGCAGGACTTATCTCAGTCAACCGGAATCTCTCAGTATGTTCTGATCCAGGAACAGTTTATGGAAAATCTTGCAAAATGTAATAGAAAAAAACAACATATAAAGCAAAATTATCAAATTCCTTAAATGACAGTTTCAGGAATGGGAAAAAATGCAAAACAAACAAGCCTCTGGCAACCAGAAGCAATAAAAAAGGAAGACTTAAATAAAGTGAGAAAAAGTGGAACAAGAATGACGCCCAAATTTTTTAGCGCCAAGTATGAAGCCCACATTATTGGCGCCAAGTACAACGCCCATATTTTTTGGTGCCAAGTTTGACGCCACATCCTCTGACGCCGATAAACGACGCCCACATTTTTTGGCGCAAAAAAAGTCTGAACACACATGCGTCAAAAAAATGACGTAACAACGAACAACTTCCGGCGACAACTACGGCGCCGGAAATGACAACATTTTGCGCCAAAAAAGTTTGCGCCAAGAATGACGCAATAAATTGAAGCATTTTCTGCCCCCGCGAGCCTAACAGCCCGCAGGGAGAAAAGTCAATTGAAAATTTTCAAGGTAAGAAAAAAATATTTATTCATATGCATTATCCCAAATAATGAAACTGACAGTCTGAATGAAGGAATACTGATTATCCTGAATCATGGCAAATATAAGTTTAAAGACATATATTTAGAACTTTACATATAAAGTGCCCAACCATAGCTTAGAGTGTCACAAGAAATAAGACTTACTTACCCCAGGACACTCATCTACATATAGTAGATAGCCAAACCAGTACTGAAACGAGAATCAGTAGAGGTAATGGTATATAAGAGTATATCGTCGAACTGAAAAGGGAGGTAAGAGATGAATCTCTACGACCGATAACAGAGAACCTATGAAATAGATCCCGTAGAAGGAGACCATTGAATTCAAATAGGCAATACTCTCTTCACATCCCTCTGACATTCACTGCACTCTGAGAGGAAAACCGGGCTCCAGCCTGCTGCGAAGCGCATATCAACGTAGAATCTAGCACAAACTTACTTCACCACCTCCCTGGGAGGTTTGTAAAACTGAATTGTGGGTGTGGTGAGGGGTGTATTTATAGGAATTTTAAGGTTTGGGAAACTTTGCCCCTCCTGGTAGGAGTGTATATCCCATACGTCACTAGCTCATGGACTCTTGCTAATTACATGAAAGAAATACAAAACATGGAAGGGAACTGCACTTTTTTGGAGTGCTATTTAGCACCCAGGGCTGGATGTTGCTGAGTCACAGGATGTGTACCTGGTCCGGTTTTGGAGTGCAGTTCCCTTCCATGTTTTGTATTTTCTCTGGGTGATTACATCCACCTGTGCACCCCTTCTTTGTTCTCAGTCTGTTTGGCTTTGTAAGCTCGCATGACGGTGTGGCTGTGTTAGGGACTCAGGCAATGGAAAGGACCTTGACGTGGTGCCTGAGCTTTCCCATTTGGCCAGATGCGGTAACTAACCTTTCCAGTTGTGATTTTATCTTAGCTGTGAGCTAGCTGGTGAGTGCTGGGTGTTTCTATGTGTTGTATTACTTTTTGTTTGTAATCCCCCTTGTTTCTTGCACCCATTCCGGACTGGGGTTAACAGCCTGTGGCTTTGGTGACATCACAGCTTTTTTGGAGTGCTGTTTAGCACCCAGGGCTGGATGTTGATGAGTCACAGGATGTGTACCTGGTCCGGTCTTGGAGTGCAGTTTCCTTCCATGTTTTGTATTTTCTCTGGGTGATTACATCCACCTGTGCACCCCTTCTTTGTTCTCAGTCTGTTTGGCTTTGTGAGCTCGCATGATGGTGTGGCTGTGTTAGGGACTCAGGCAATGGAAAGGACCTTGATGTGGTGCCTGAGCTTTCCCATTTGGCCAGATGCGGTAACTAACCTTTCCAGTTGTGATTTTATCTTAGCTGTGAGCTAGCTGGTGAGTGCTGGGTGTTTCTATGTGTTGTATTACTTTTTGTTTGCAATCCCCCTTGTTTCTTGCAGCCATTCCGGACTGGGGTTAACTGCCTGTGGCTCTGGTGACATCACAGCTTTTTTGGAGTGCTATTTAGCACCCAGGGCTGGATGTTGCTGAGTCACAGGATGTGTACCTGGTCCGGTCTTGGAGTGCAGTTCCCTTCCATGTTTTATATATATATATTGTGGGTAAAGTCAGATATTGAGTAATTCTAGCATTACTCAGGTAAACTTGACATTACACAAGCGGCTGTGGGTAAAGTCCGATATAACATAATACAGTCACCGCTTCAAACATATACAGTATATATGATGTTGTGTAATTCCCCTATCTTCACTATCTTTTCAGCCTCTGCCTGGGGGGTTCATGGGGGCGAATTATTACCCGGATTTCTGACTTTACCTGTAACATATATATATATATATATATATATATATATACACACAGTATATATATGTGTGTGTAAATATAAACACACTATTTTGATGTAATACTATGATCAATAAGAAGTTATCATTATTGTAACAATCTAACAAAACTCATTTGTATCTGTAAAAGACAATACAAAAAAATGTTCCACAGCGGGAGTAGAGATGGTTCATAACTTATTACTCAGGAAAATAAAATAGACACAAACAAGAATGTTTTTTGCTTTCTCAGATTATCTTGAAACAGCTTTTAGTAAGTTATCAAAGGGTTTGTGATAATTATTTGTCATGCTATCTTTTAAGCATATGTTTAATGGTATTATCCAAATGTATCACCTTCTCTTATGTATTTACAATGTGATATTTTGTGTTAACTTACAAGGACATTTTTTAACACAAGTTGTTCCGAAACTGTACTTCCCAGCAGGGTTATGCTCTAATTGAAAGGTAAATGTGTTATACTTTTGTAGTGGAGGACAGGAATCTTTACAAACATCACCATCACGAAAGTTTCTGCAATACTGCATGTGAAGAAAGCAAAAGTGTGAGAACAGGAGAAAAAACTTTAAAATTGTACATCTAAACAGACTGACTAAAAATTTTCAGCTAGATTACGAGTTTTGCGGTAAGAGGGGTGCGGTGCTAACTTGCACATTATTGTCACCGCTCACTTCCCTACAGCGCTGGTATTACAGGTTTTCCTTAACCCGGCATTAAAAGGCAAGAAGTGAGCGTAGAGCAAAATTGTGCTCCATACCGTACTCCAATACCAGTGCTGCTTAAGTCAGCGGTGAGCTGGTTGTACGTGCTCGTGCACGATTTCCCCATAGACATCAATGGGGAGAGCCGGCTGAAAAAAGCCTAACACCTGCAATAAAGCAGCATAAAGCTTCGTAACGCAGCCCCATTGATTCCTATGGGGAAACTAAATTTATAATTACACCTAACCCCCTAACATGAACCCGAGTCTAAACACCCCTAATCTTACACTTATTAACCCCTAATCTGCTGCCCCCGACATCGCCGACACCTACATTATATTTATTAACCTCTAATCTGCTGCTTCGGAAATCGGCAACACCTACATTATACTTATTAACCCCTAATCCGCTGCCCCCAACATTGCCGACACTTACATTACATTTATTAACCCCTAATCTCCCACCCCCAATGTCACTGCAACCTACCTACATTTATTAACCCCTAATCTGCCGCCCCCAACGTCGCTGCCACTGTAATAAATATATTAACCCCTAAGCCGCCGTACTCCCGCCTCGCAAACACTAGTTCAATATTATTAACCCCTAATCTGCCACCCCTAACATTGCCACCACCTACCTACATTAATTAACCCCTTATCTTCCGCCCCCAATGTCGCCGCCACTATACTAAAGTTATACCTATATAAACTTATACCTAAGTCTAACCCTAACCCTAACACCCCCTAACTTAAATATAATTAAAATAAATCTAAATAAAACCTACTATTAATAACTAAATAATTCCTATTTAAAACTAAATACTTACCTGTCAAATAAACCCTAAGCTAGCTGCAATATAACTAATAGTTACATTGTATCTATCTTAGGTTTTATTTTTATTTTACAGCTAAGTTTGTATTTATTTTAACTAAGTAGAATAGTTACTAAATAGGTATTAACTATTTACTAACTACCTAGCTAAAATAAATACAAATTTACCTGTTAAATAAAACCTAACCTGTCTTACACTAACACCTAACCTTACACTACAATTAAATAAATTACCTAAATTAAATACAATTAACTAAATTAAATACAAATACCAAAATTACAACAACAAAAAACACTAAATTACACAAAATAAAAAATCAAATTAAAAGATATTTAAACTAATTACACCCTATCAAAATAAAAAAGCCCCCAAAATAAAAAAAACCCTAGCCTAAACTAATCTACCAATAGCCCTAAAAAGGGCCTTTTGCGGGGCATTGCCCCAAAGAAATCAGCTCTTTTACCTGTAAAAAAAAAATACAAACACCCCCCCAACAATAAAACCCACCACCCACACAACAAACCCCCCAAATAAAATCCTAACTTAAAAAACCTAAGCTCCCCATTGCCCTGAAAAGGTAATTTGGATGGGCATTGCCCTTTAAAGGGCATTTAGCTCTATTGCTGCCCAAACCCTAATATAAAACCAAAAGCCACCCAATAAACCCTTAAAAAAAAAAACTAACACTAACCCCTGAAGATCCACTTACAGTTTTGAAGACCCGACATCCATCATCAACGAAGCCGGGAGAAGTCCTCAACGAAGCGGCAAGAAGTCCTCAACGATGCCGGGAGAAGTCTTCATCCAAGCCAGGAGAAGTGGTCCTCCAGACGGGCAGAAGTCTTCATCCAGACAGCATCTTCTATCTTCATCCATCCGGCGAGGACCGGGTTCATCTTCAAGACATCCGGCATGGAGCATCCTCTTCTTATGATGACTCCCGATGAATGAAGGTTCCTTTAAGTGACGTCATCCAAGATGGCGTCCCTTAGATTCTGATTGGCTGATAGAATTCTATCAGCCAATCGGAATTAAGGTTAAAAAAAAATCCTATTGGATGATGCAATCAGCCAATAGGATTGAGCTCGCATTCTACTGGCTGTTCCAATCAGCCAATAGAATGCAAGCTCAATCCTATTGGCTGATGGACCCGCTCCTCGCCGGATGGATGAAGATAGAAGATGCCGTCTGGATGAAGACCTGCCCATTTTTTTTTATAATTTAGGTATTTGTATTTGTTTTAGTTAATTGTATTTAATTTAGGTAATTTATTTAATTGTAGTTTAAGGTTAGGTGTTAGTGTAAGACAGGTTAGGTTTTATTTTACAGGTAAATCTGTATTTATTTTAGCTAGGTAGTTAGTAAATAGTTAATAACTATTTAGTAACTATTCTACCAAATTAAAATAAATACAAATTTAGCTGTAAAATAAAAATAAAACCTAAGATAGATACAATGTTACTATTAGTTATATTGTAGCTAGCTTAGGGTTTATTTTACAGGTAAGTATTTAGTTTTAAATAGGAATTATTTAGTTATTAATAGTAGGTTTTATTTAGATTTATTTTAATTATATTTAAGTTAGTGGGTGTTAGGGTTAGACTTAGGTTTAGGGGTTAATAACTTTAGTATAGTGGTGGCGACGTTGGGGACGGCAGATTAGGGGTTAATAAATGAAGGAAGGGGGCGGCGATGTTAGGGACGGCAGATTAGGGGTTAATAATATGTAACTAGTGTTTGCGATGTGGGAGTGCGCTGGTTTAGGGGTTAATATATTTATTCTAGTGGCGGCGATGTCCAGAGCGGCAGATTAGGGGTTAATAATTTTATTTTAGTGTTTGCGATGCAGGAGGGCCTCGGTTTAGGGGTTAATAGGTAGTTTATGGGTGTTAGTGTACTTTTTTAGTGTACTTTTTAACACTTTAGTTATGAGTTTTATGATACAGCTTTCTAGTGTAAAACTCATAACTACTGACTTTTGAATGCGTTACGAATTTTGCGGGATAGGCTGTACCGCTCACTTTTTGGCCTCCAAAAAAAAGCTTGTAATATCGGCACTATGGAAGTCCCACTGAAAAAAGACTTTACCCAAATTGCGTAAGTTAATTTGCGGTACTGCCAAAAAAGTGTGCGGGACAGCTGTACCTACAAGACTCGTAATAGCAGCGGTAGTGAAAAAGCAGCGTTATGAGCCTTAACGCTGCTTTTTGACTCATAACGCAAAACTCGTAATCTAGCCGTTTATTTGCTTGTTCCCCTCCCATTTTCCATACTTACATATTTATTACATAAAGAATTGTATGTTCAAACATATTCTAAATAAGTAATAAGCTTTTGCTGAAATATATCTGTTTTTCATCTAGTCCTCTGCAAAATATTCTTATTCACACTCTTATTATCTGAAGAACTGTCAATACCCCTCCCAGAGACAAAACAAAATGACGTTTTCAAAGTGTTATTGTAAAATGCAGGTCCAAGCCATCACTGGTGACGTTTCGGTTTCAATCACCCTTACTCATGACATACGGCTCCCACCCACATCTTCCTTGTACAATCCATTGCTAACTCTCTTTCTCAACTTATTTTTCCTCTGCAGATTATTGCATTGACTCTCAGTATCCCATTTTATTACTTATTCTCAGCTACAAAATACACCATAATACTAACCAAAACATTTAAAATCCCAGCCCCAAATCTGCTGTAACTTAAACACCTTACACATGACTCTCAGCTGTACTTGTAACTGTCTTCCTTTTTAAGCCTCTAAACCTAAAATGCTTTAAATAAAATATAAAATGATTACCAAGCAATCTCTTTCTGTAGGTCCTGCACAACCAGATGCACACTCGCTGTGACAGCACTCACTGGGAGATGGTCCTCGGCACCGGCCTGGACAATGTGGCGCACAAATGAGTTTTGTAACTGAAATAATAAAGCCGGAACATTAAGTTAAAATCAAACTGCATATTAGACACATTTTGGCCGGATGAAAAATCATATGTCTCAAATAAACTGGCATCTATGGTAATAAAATAAGTGCAAACACAAACCACATACACATGAAATTCAAGAAATATTTAAAGGAATATCACACTCAAAAGACAAACATCCTATAATATAAAAGGCCAAGAGTGTTTGTCTGAAGCTGTCATGCGCAGTAGAGACAGCACGAGGACAAACACACCTGGCCTTAGAGTCCCTACCTGATCTGCGGTGCGGGCAGAAGTGGGCGTGGCCGGGCATGAGCGGGGCCGTGACCGGGCGTGAAGTGGGCAGGGTCAGCCATAAAGGGGGCGGGGCTGGTCATGAAAGGACGGGGCCATGTGCGGTCGCACATGCAAGATAAGAGGGGAGAGAGATAGAGAGGGGGAGAGATAGAAAGAGGGGGAGAGAAAAAAAAGAGATGGGAAAAAGCTAAAGATAGGATAAGAGAGGGGAAAGAGCAAGAGAGGGGGGAGAAAGAGCAAAATAGAGGGGGAGAGAGAAAATAAGAGGAGGAAAGAGAGAGAGCAAAAGAGAGGGGAAGAGAGAGAGCAAAATAAAAGGGGGAGAGAGAGCAAAAGAAGAGATGGGGAGAGAGAGAGAGAGAGGGGGAGAGAGAGAGAGGGGGGGAGATAGAGAGAGGGGGGAGAGAGAGAGGGGGCAGAGAGAGAGAGGGGGGAGAGAGAGAGAAGGGAGAGAGAGAGGGGGGAGAGCGAGAGAGAGGGGAGAGAGGGGGAGAGAAAGGCGGAGAGAGAGAGAGGGGGGAGGGAGAGGGGGAGAGCGAGAGAGAGAGGGGGGCGGAGAGAGAGAGGGGAGAGAGAGACTGGAGGGAGAGAGAGGGGAAACAGAGAGAGGGGAGAGAGAGAGAAGGAAAGAGAGAGGGGAGAGAGAGAGGGTGAGAGAGGGGGGAGAGAGGGGGGAGAGAGAGAGGGGGAGAGAGGGGGTGGAGAGAGAGGGGGAGAGAGGGGGGAGAGAGGGGGTGGAGAGAGAGGGGGAGAGAGAGAGGGGGGAGAGAGAGAGAGGGGGAGAGAGAGGGGGGAGAGAGGGGAGAGAGAGGGGAGAGAGAGAGGGGAGAGAGAGGGGAGAGAGAGAGGGGGGAGAGAGAGGGGGGGAGAGAGAGAGGGGGAGAAAGAGAGAAGGGAGAGAGAGAGGGGGGGGATAGAAAGGGAGGAGAGAGAGAGGGGGGAGAGAGAGGGGGAGAGAGAGAGGAGGAGAGAGAGGGGGAGAGAAAGGGGGAGAGAGAGAGAGAGAGAGAGAGAGAGAGAGGGGAGAGAGGGGTGAGAGAGGGGAGAGAGAGGGGGAGAGAAAGGGGGAGAGAGAGAGAGAGAGAGAGAGAGGGGAGAGAGAGGGGGAGAGAGAGAGGGGGGAGAGAGAGAGGGGGAGAGAGGGGTGGAGAGAGAGGGGGGAGAGAGAGAGGGGGAGAGAGGGGTGGAGAGAGAGGGGGGAGAAAGAGATGGGGGAGAGAGAGAGGGGGAGAGATAGAGAGGGGGAGAGAGAGGGAGGAGAGAGGGGGAGAGAGAGGGGGTAGAGAGAGAGAGGGGGAGAGAGGGGGAGGGGGAGAGAGGGGGGAGATAGAGAGGGGGTAGAGAGAGAGGGGGGAGAGAGAGAGGGGGGAGAGAGAGAGGGGGAGAGAGAGGGGGAGAGAGGAGGGGAGAGAGAGAGAAGGGGGAGATAGAATGAGGAGGGAGAGAGAGAGAGAGAGAGAGAGAGAGAGGGGGAGAGAGAGAGAGAGGGGAGAGAGAGAGAGGGGAGAGAGAGCAAAAGAGAGGGGAGAGGGAGCAAAAGAGAGAGGGAGAGAGGGGGAGAGAGAGCAAAAGAGAGGGGGAGAGAGAGAGCAAAAGAAAGGGATGGAGAAAGAGAGAGCAAAAGAGAGGGGAAAACTGCAAAAAATTGCCCGTGTGAACTGGCTTTAGGACTAGTACATAATAAAGAACATTATATATATATTTATATACACACAGTGTATATATACATATATATATATATATATATATATATATGTTTTTTGTGGAGTACTCGCCGGTACTTCATAATGGGTAATATTTGTAATCATCATGTAAACAGTAAATAGTTTTCCCAAGAGTGGGCTGGAAAATATAGTATCGTAAATCATGTTGTCCCTTTGCTTTTCTCAAAGTTACTGAGCAAAATAAATCAATCAATAATCAAATAATCAATGAATACCAGCACCTTTTCTTTTATGAAAAAAGCACTATATATATATATATATATATATATATATATATACACACACATACATATATTATGAAACCGTTTGAACACGCTCAAGTGACATTTTACACCCGTTATATTGATGATGTGTTTCTTATATGGAGAGGTGGTGAATCGTCATTGCGTGAGTGGGTGTCACATTTGAATCTCATGGCCAGCCCAATCAGATTTAAATTGGAGTTTAGTTCTGACAGCGTGAATTTTTTGGACCTGAATTTGTTTAGGGTGAATGACAGTGGCAATTGGCGGTTTGGTACTAAATTGTACACCAAGCCCACAGACCGCAATTCATTGCTACATGCCAGTAGCTTTCACCCTAAACATCAGAAAAAGGGTATTCTCACCTCCCAGCTCACCAGGGCACTGAGGAATAACAGCGAGACACCCCTACAGAAGATACAAGTGCAAGAGATGGGCAAAAAATTGAATAAGAGGGGCTACCCTATGAAGGATATTAGTGACATTCAAGAGCAACTATTGAGGCCAGACACAGGATATTTTACTAAATCACGCTCTAAGGATACAAAGGAACAACTTAATCTAATCACCACATTCACACCTGGTTGTGAACAGATATCGAATGCTGCACGCCGTCACTGGCCGGTGGTTGGCACGGATCCCACCTTACCGTTCCAGAAGTTGGCACCTCCAAGGGTGGTCTACCGAAGGGCAAGGAACTTGAGGGACATTCTCGTCAAATCTGACCCTGTGGAACACTACAGAAAGGAGACATGGCTTAAGTCGGCAAAGAAGGGGTGCTTTCCCTGTGGAAGTTGCACTACATATAATAGTATGTGCAAAGGAGATTCATTTCAACATCCTCAGCGGTTTAAAATAAATTATCGCTTAAGTTGCATCAGTACCTTTGTGATTTACATGCTCATTTGTCCGTGTTCTCTTGTGTACATAGGTAAAACGATCACTTCCTTCCGTGATAGGATGGCCAGTCATTGCCATGCCATTCGGGTGGCTCTAAAGAGTGGTGAGCCGGATCAACCGGTGGCACGCCATTGTGCACACTTTAAACATCCTGTGTCTAGCATTAGATCTATGCTCATTGATCACATCCCCCCCAATCCTAGGGGTGGAGACAGGGGCAAAAAGTTACTCCAACGTGAAAGCAGATGGATTTATAAAATGGGAACTTTGGCCCCGAAGGGACTTAACACCACATTGGACTTTAGCCCCTTTTATTAGAAATGATCCACTGCTGAGGAAATGAAGATTGATCTAGGGGTCTGCTGTTATTTTTATCTACCATACTCTTTTTTGGCTTGAAGCATATAGGGGGTGGTATATGTGTTGGTTTAAGATCAAGTGATTTATGCCTTTAGATTTTTTGGTGGCATAAGCTCAAGTACTGTGCAATCTAACTATGTACTTACCAAACACTGCTTTGTTTATTATTATGAGATTGCAGTGTGGTACCAAATAACTTTATATGGTTTTTAAGCCTAGATGAGGTGGTTTAATGCAATAGGGAGACTGAGCCAGCTGATAGTTGCTACTTGCGATGTATGCGCTTTTTATGTACTTTAAGCTATAGCGCATTAAGAGTGAACACTCTGAGTCTTTGGTGCTATTAGCGGTTTAATTCCCCTTTGGCCATATGTATGTAACATCCTGATAGCTTGCTGCTATGCTCTATATGTGGTTTGTATACCACTATTACCAAGGGCAACGGCTTTGCCAGCCTATAGTGTAAAGTGAAGAGCATGCGCATAGCTGATCAGGAAGTTCTTCCATCACCCGACATAAATGCCGATGACACGCCTCTGACGTTGCTATGGCAACGCTGTGCTATGCGTCATCACGCTAGGCATGACTAGCGTGTCAGCGTGAAGTCAGGACCATGTGGGTTTGGAGCGGCGTGTTCAGATGTTTGGCGGGGTTTCATCAGGTAATTAAGGTAGTATTTAAGGGGTATTGTTTTTAATATGTAAATATTGATTTTGGGGTGTGGAGCTGCACTCTATTTGTATGTTTGTTTTGCTATGACATTGACAAAGGTACAATGTAGTGCCGAAACGTTTGTCTTTTAAGGATTTTAAAACATATGGTATACTCACAGCTCTGGTTAAGGTTACTACCTCAGCCATATTTTCCAGGACACGTATGAGTTACACATGGCCAAGGTGTCAACCCTAGTGAAATTCAGTTAATTGCAAATAAGCTTGGATGCAAACCACAGAAGGAAATTTGAAAATCAAACACCACATCACATGAAAGCCAGTACTCACTTAGATGCACATGGCTAGGTTGTAATAGTGAAGCATGTACAATTGAATCAATCTATATAAATCTATGTGTGTCAATGATACAGAATCTGTTGCCATTTTTTAAAATTTCTTTTTATTGAGGAAAATATACATTAATACAGAACAGGAGTTTGTATACAATCAAAGAAGTGATGACATTGTTCCAAGACCTATAGTACAAAACCAATTTTTCAAGATTGTACTTTAATGACCTGTTTCGCAGATATCCTCATGAAGATATAAGTTTAGATATTGAGCCTATGGGGTCAATTTATCACGCTCCGTACAGAGCTTGATGCCCTGTGTTTCCAGCAAACCTTCAGGCCGCTGCACCATAACATGTTAAAAGAGGAAGAGACTGCTATAAGGTCAAAGTATTAATCGTGCTTTTAACTGGATTTTTACAGCTGTATAATCAGACTTAGAGTGCTGGTATACCAAGGGCTAAGCTGCCCAGAAGATTAAGACTCTAAAAGTGCTGTATGTGTATGCTGAAATCCTTAATGATTGCCTTAATTATTGTAGTTTGGTAGCGATAATATTTTATGATGGTTTTTCTAAAATGTATAGCTTGTGGTATGTTAACTGTATAGTAACAACTAGCCAATCTTTATTGTTATGGAAGCACAGTAATATGTATGTATATTAATATGTTTGTTTGATAGCCATTAACTATTCAATATATAGGTTTTAGGTAAATTAGGAGGAGACTATCAAGAACAGGTACTATTTAGTATATATCCTACGATAAAGAGCCTGGTGATCTAATCTATGGTTAGCAGTTAAAGAAGCTAGTGTTTAAAGATTTCTTGCTTAGGCATAGGCTATTACAGTTGAGTGTTTGTATAATTGTTATAGCTGGTATCTTTGCTTTAGAGTGGGGGTTTTTTGCAGCACAAAGTCTTTTTTCTTCTTTTTTCTTTTCTTTTTTTTGACTCAAGAACACATATAAAACACACCATCAGACGCTGCCGCATCTTATATACACACACACACTCCCCTCTCCTCACGCAGGGTTTTTTTTCTCCTTCCCCTTGGGTTAAAGGCTGCATTCTCTTTTTGCAGAGAAATTTGTTTTGATATGGAGAAATCTGTTCACAATATTAAAGATAAATCACCGAATATGGCAGCCAAAAACAGAGAAAGAAATAAGAATAAAAATATCTCTGATCCTAGTTTGGAGAATATAGACACACATAACACGATGGGAACGAATAGTGACACTCAAACACTAATTACACAGATATCAGCTATTATGATGCCACAATTTGATAATCTTAGGAAAGATATATGTATTTTAGCTAATGATCTAAAACTGTTTAATGGCAGATTGTTGGAAGATGAGAAGAGAATCTTGGATATGGATAAGATCAAATGAATGTGAAAGGAAGCCTAATTGATAGTTTAACATAAACATAACATAAAATTGGTAAATTACAGGAAAGAGTAGATCTGGCAGAAAATAGATCTTGGAGGAACAATGTTAAAATACTAGGTATATCAGAAATGATCATAAAGTCAGAATTAGAGAGCCTAGTTTTAACAAAATTGCCTAAATGGTTAGGTATACAAGTTAGAGATAATGATATTATCATAGAAAGGATCCATAGACTTGGTTATAGAACTGATGAAGCTCAAATTAAGCAATCAAGCAATCAATACCGTAGACCTGTGATAGCTACGTTTTTAAACTATAAGGATAAGTTAGAAATTCTGAGCCATTACAAAAAAATGGCCGAGCCCTTGATAAAAGATGGTAACAGGATAATGATATTCCAAGATTTTTCAATGGAAACGGCTCGTAAGAGGAAGATTATGTTATAACTGTGTGCAGTTTATTCAGCAAGGTACAAAGGCCTATGTAATTTACCTTGCAATATTAAAGGTAGAATCTAGGGAAGGCATCAATCATTCTCAATCAAGGGAATAATCATTAATATGCAGAGAAGTAATTGTAGTATGAAGATTACTCTGGAGCGGTATTTTAATTGTTTTTTTCCCCCTTTTTCCTTGTTCCTCTATTTTCCACTTTTGAAGCAGATAGATAAAATATATATTATATATAATTTAATATATGGATAATGCATTAAATATTGTTTCATGGAATGTTTGAGGAAATTCATCTCCAATTAAAAGGAAAACAATACTTAAGCATCTGAAAAAGATTAATGCTGATATTGCTTGTTTGCAAGAAATCAGACTCAGGGGTTGAGCTAAACAAACTTAAATGTCAATGGGTTGATGAGGATTGTGCAACTCCTGCAACGACTAGGAAAACAGAGGTGGCGTTATTATTTAGTAAAAATCTGAATTATAGAATAATAGAAACTATTCAGGATGTAAATGCTCGGTATGCTATAGTCAAAATAGAAATCCATGACAGAATATGGACAATATGTAAAGTTTATGGTCCCAACAAATTAGACGCAGAATTTTGGGCACAACTGCAAGCAATTTTGAAAGACTTTTACGATACCCAACTAGTGATCACGGAGGATTTTAATTTGACCTCCAAATTTCCGATTGATAGGAAGTGTACATCGGGAAGGAAAATGAACTATAGATTAAAGAAAGAAAGTAAGATTATACATGTTTTTAAAAAAAAAAATTAAATTGAATGATATTTGGAGATCACAGAATCCGGTGGCAAAGAGGTATACTTGTTTGTTGAAGTCACATAATTCATTATCAAAGATTGATTTAATATTAGTGTCTGATATCCTTCTTAATAAAGAACTAAAAGCAGAGATAAAAGATGTTACTATCTAAGATCATGCCCTTATTACTTTAAAAACGGTTAACACAAACAATAGTGATAACAGGAAAAGGGGTCATTTCTATTTTCCCAAATATATGTATCAGAATCAGGGTTTTGTGACATGGATAAGAGGAAAATGGAAGGAGTTTTGTGGTTTAAATCAGGAGTACCAAAGTGAAATTGAAATTTTTTGGGAATCAGCAAAAGCTGTTTTAAGAGGGGAGATAATAAGCTATATGGCTAGATGGAAGAAAAAAAGGAAAGCAAGAGGAATACAACTTTCAAATCAATTAAATAATGCCTACAGTAAATATCTTCAAAATTCTAAATTACCTGCAGAATTTTATAAAATGATGAATAATGATATCAGGCATATCTTAGTAAAGTTATATTTATTATTATTATATAGGAAAGGGAGATATGTCAAAGAATTTTACTAAAGCCACAACAATTTTAATTCATAAGAAAGGGAAAGACCCTGATCAAATGGATGCGTATAGACCAATCTCCTTGTTAAATCTAGACTATAAGATATTAGCTTCGATAATAGCAGAAAGATTAAAAGGAGTCTTAGGAGATCTAATCGATTCGGATCAAATAGGGTTTATGAACAATAGATGCTCATTGGTAAATATCAAGAAAGCCTGCATTATCATAGATTATTTCTGGAATAAAAAAGAAAAAGCAGAGGTGACAGATACACCAGTGATCACGATAGATGCAGAAAAAGCTTTTGATGCAGCAGAATGGGACAATCTTTTTACATCTTTAGAAAAATTTGGTTTCACAGGTAATGTAACAAACTATAGTAAAACAATCTATAATAATCCCATTTCAATAATAGCAGTACATGGCTTAGAGTCTCCCGAAGTAGAGCTGGAAAGAGGGACTAGACAGGGATGTCCGCTATCAAACAATTAGCAATTAAAATACGGCAAATAATAGATGGGGCAGTGAGTATTGAAGAAAAAGTCCTGTTATATATGATGATGTATACATTTTTGTCAGACATACAAGTAAGAATATCCCAATATTGATGGAAATTATTCAAAACTTCAGTTTTTCTTCGGGGTATAAAGTAAACACTAAAAAAATCAGAATTATTATGGTTAAAAAAAACCCACGAGATTCTAAATCCATTTAAAGTAGTCAATAATATTTTATACCTAGGTATATGGTTCAGTAGGAATCCAACAGAATGGTATGAAGATAACTTTAAACCTGTCTTTCAAAAAATTTGTGATCATATAAGAATCTGGAAACATTTACCAATAGCATTAATGGGTAAAATGAATTTGGTTAAAATGATCTTATTTCCTAAAGTGCTTAATATCATACAAAATGTATGCTTCTTAATTAAGAAGAAAGATATATATGCTTTTAAACAAAGTATGATAGAACTGTTTTGGGGAGACAAAAGAAAGAAATATTCTTTGAAGAAACTTTCTCAAGCTAAAAAAGATGGCGGATTTGTACTACCAGATCTAGAGAAATATAATATTGTATGTCTAGTGAAACTTGCAGCCGAATGGTAAGTAGATGTTGAATATTATACCCCTAGGAAATTGGAGAATGAAGTAGTGAAACCGTTTGCTCTTAAAGTCCTTTTACATACAGAGCGGAAAGATATGCCTTTAGAAATAAAAACAATGTATTCAATGCAGCGGATTATACGGGCCTGGCAGAAATTTTGTAGGAGAATTGAGTTGAATTATGCAGTTTCGAAATTTAATATGATCACTGGGTCGCCGGTCTTTACTGAGGCCTTAAACTCGGAAGTATTTCATAGGTGGAAAAGTAAGGGCTTGATCTATATCATACAAATTTTTGATGATAGATTTATAATAAAAACGTTTGATGTCCTCAGCAAGGAATTTGGTCTTCGTAGAAAGGATTTTTACGCTTATCTCCAACTAAGGAGTTTAGCGAATAAACTTCGACAAGTAAATGGGCATGATTGGATCTGGTCTTTAATTATGGATATTTTGAACAGTTATAAAAACGGGAACTATTCTATTAAGAACTGGTATTCCACATTAATAGATAAAAAGGTTAGAGACAATCTACACTACATAGATTTCAAATGGCATTTTAAAGGGCTTGTAGGAATTAACAGTGAAATAATTCAGTCAAGTATTTCTAGAGTTGAGAACGTAGTTAAATATAATTATTTTAGAGAGTCGCACTTAAAGGGACACTGAACCCAAATTTTTTATTTCGTGATTCAGATAGAGCATGCACTGTTAAGCGACTTTCTAATTTACTCCTATTATCAATTTTTCTTTGTTCACTTGCTATCTTTATTTGAAAAAGAAGGCATCTAAGCTTCTTTTTGTTTCAGACCTCTGGACAGCGCTTTTTTTATTGGTGGATGAATTTTTCCACCAATCACCAAGAATAACCCAGGTTTTTCACCAAAAATGAGCCGGCATCTAAACTTACATTCTTGCATTTCAAATAAAGATACCAAGATAAGGAAGAAAATGTGATAATAGGAGTAAATTAGAAAGTTGCTTAAAATTGAATGCTCTATCTGAATCACAAAAGAAAAAAAAGTGGGTTCAGTGTCCCTTTAAATATAGTGCACCAAATTTATCTGACCCCATCAGTGTTATCCAAATAGAGTAAAAAAGTTGCTAATAAATGTATTAAATGTAATGGTGCCAGAGCAGATATACTACACTATTTTTGGGACTGCCCATATTTATATAGCCCAATTCTGGAATAAAATAAGCTATTTGACATCTAAAACTATTAAGAAGGACATCAAAATTGAATCAGAATATGTATTTTTTTGCTCCCAAAAAATGCAAAACACAAAGAGGGAATGTTTATTGATTTTATCATTATAATAGCTACAGTAGATATCTGCTTCTGAAAAATTGGATTTCAAAGAAAAAACCCTCAATAGTTGAATTTAAAAGAGAAGTAATGAATCAAATGATTCTTGAACACTGTGCTATTAATTTTGCACATAGCAAAGAGATTGAAAATTTTTTTTAAAAAATGGGGTATCTTTATCAAATCACATCCCATTGAAACACAGAAAAAAATTATATATCCACTCAGCTCCTCAGAGTATGTAATGAATGCAATAATTAGAGGTGAATTCCCGTTGGTGTACTGATATATGCTGTATGTCCATGTATAGATAGTTGTTGAAGATGAGATTCTTAGGTTATATCCTATGAGTTTAGTTGGTTAGAGAGGAATAAGGTTGCCCTCTCCCTATCCTTCCCCCTTTTTTTTTTATTGTGTGTGTTTTTTCTGTTTGTTGTCTCAATCCTATTATTTAAATGGCCAAGTGTGTTTGTCCAAAGCTGTCATGCACAGTAGAGACAGCACAAGGACAAACATACCTGGAATTACCTGACATGCTGTTTGCTGTGAAAGTGGGTGTGGCCGGACGGGAGCGTGACCGGGTATGGTCAGGGCGTGACGGGGGCGTGGCCAGGCACGGTCAACGTGAGAGAGAGGGGAGAGAAATAGAAAGAGAGGGGGGGAGACAAAAAGAGATAGGAAAGAGCTAAAGAGAGGGGTAAGAGCAGAAGAGAAGGGAAAGTGCAGAAGAGAGGGGGGGAGAGTGAGAGCAAAATAGAGGGGAAAGAGCAAAAGAGAGGGAAGAGAGAGAAAAAGAGAGGGGGGAGAGAGCAAAAGAGAGGGGGGAGAGAGAGCAATAGAGAGGGGGAGTGAGAGCATGCAAAAGAGGGGGGAGAGAGAGTGCAAAAGAGAGAGAGAGTGCAAAAGAGAGGGGGGAGAAAAAGCAAAAGAGAGGGGGAGAGAGGGAGCAAAAGAGAGGGGGGAGAGAGAGCGCAAAAGAGAGGGGGGAGAGAGAGAGCGCAAAAGAGAGAGGGAGAGAGAGAGCACAAAAGAGGGGGAGAGAGAGCGCCCAAAAAAGGGGGGAGAGAGAGCGCGCAAAAGAGAGAACACAAAAGAGAGTGAGGAGAGAGAGAGTGTAAAAGAGATGGGGAGAGAGAGCGCAAAAGAGAGGGGGAGAGAGAGCAAAAGAGAGGGGGGAGAGAGAGAGCAAAAGAGAGGTGGAGCGAGAAAGAGCGCAAAACAGAGGGGGAGAGAGAGCGCAAAAGAGAGGGGGATAGAGCACAAAAGAGAGGGGGAGAGAGAGCAAAAGAGAGGGGGAGAGAGAGAGCAAAAGAGAGGGGGAAAGAGAGAGCAAAAGAGAGGTGGAGCGAGAGAGAGAGCACAAAAGAGAGGGGGAGAGAGCACGAAAGAGAGGGGGAGAGAGCACAAAAGAGAGGGGGAGAGTGCACAAAAGAGAGGGGGAGACAGAGAGCAAGGGGTGGGACCACTGTACTGCAAAAAATGGCCCGTGTGAACGGGCTTTAGGACTAGTTAGTAATAAAACACCAAAAAGGATTGTGTCATTTTATTTTATTTTTTATTTTTGTGGGTGTAAATACTATTTTCTTGGCTGTTTGTGTTCATGGATTCTTGCTATAATATGAATGTATAATATTAGCGATGTATAACCCGTGACTGATTAATGATCAATGTTTTCCTTGTTGGAATTAAATAAAGAAAAAGAAAAAAAAAAAAGGTAAATGACAATTTCAATGTTGGCGTCTTTAAGTTCTAATGTGATTGTCTAAAAGAGATGAATACAAGTGTCAGAAGCCAACCCATCCTTTGTAGTACGATGATATGTTATATGTTACAATGAGCAATGACTGCTTAATATTTTGCTTAATATTTTGAACATGCAGAAGGCCATGAACCCAAAGAAAATATTCTGACAGAAAACTTGAGGCACAAATAAACAATAGAGCATCTTAAGCGTTAGATTGGTAACCGCTTTATATCTATGTGACTATGCATGCATTGCAGGACTACTAATTCCTAATCTAATGTTATGTAGTAGTCAGTGGAATTAATAAACATGATATTCCAAAATTCAGATAATAGGAGTTATACCCTATCTAATATTGCATAGTGGTGCTATGGGTGAGAAATTGAAATCAAGCCGTCCCCATGGTTAGAGATATAATTATGTAGGGTAACTAGAAAAGATCTAAACACACATAATGCTCATTATCCATAATCACACATCAGGTGAGTCTACCTAGCATATAATGGTGAGAAAACCAAACAGCATATATTACAATATAAAATTAGCAACCAACAGGGTCACAACTGCAACATCACCATTAACTTTGCAGTAACACACAGTTCGCCTGTCTGGCTCAACTTGTCTCAAAGTGAACAGGAAGAAACTTCAAGTTCTTCTAGTGACAGTTGTGTGTCTGTGTCCGTATTTGTAGGACTACACTGTCGCACATAAACACATTGCCAGAAAGGAGTAAAGAGCTTAAGAATCAAGGGCCTCTATTTACCAAAGTCTGGCGGACCTGATCCGACAGAGCAGATCAGGTCGGCCAGACCTCGCTGAATACAGAGAGCAATACGCTCTCCGTATTCAGCATTGCACCAGCAGCTCACAAGAGCTGCTGGTGCAACGCCACCCCCTGCAGACTCGCGGCCAATCAGCCGCCAGCAGGGGGGTGTCAATCAACCCGTTCGTACTCAATCGGGTTGAATTCTGGCGATGTCTGTCCGCCTGCTCAGAGCAGGCGGACAGGTTAAGGAGCAGCGGTCTTTGTGAGCAGGCTCGCCAGAAACACAGGGCATCAAGCTCCATTCGGAGCATGATAGATAGGCCCCAATGTATTTTAAAGCGTAAGTATGACCACATACCAAAACTTGAAATCTTTTCCCTCCCATCTTTTAGCCAATACCAGCACGGGTTGTAAGAGAATAAAAGTGTTTTCAGTGTTTACCCATTGAGTGCTACCCCGATATTGAAAAAGCGTGGCCACAATAATGATAGAAATTTCCAAACTGGAAAAGAAGGATGCACTTGGGGGCCCCTTTCCATGTCCATGTATGCGTTAATGAACTCCACTAATGAGCAGCGTAGAAGTAGGTGAATGGAAGGCTTGCTGTGCTACTCAAAGTTCGTGAGAGTTTATTGCTCCCTCCTCATTCGCCCAGGTGACGCAAGGCAGTAGGGAACAGTTTTTGCTCTTTCCCTTAGACCTAACTTGCATGCGATTAGTGTCGGATGATGTCTTGCAAGAAAGGTCGGGCTCTGTCAGCACTTGCATAAAGCTTGGTGGCGTACTGATGCTACCTGCTCTCTTGATATCCAAAATAGGGTTCGCTGCCGCTTGTTTCAGAACTGGCGCCAAATCTTCCCCAAAGTATTGCTGAGCTCTGCCATCAGAGGTCCGGGTTGTTTTTAGCTGAATTGACTCATTTAGATTTATTTGAGCATTGAGTAATGAGCGAGTCAAATAGAGGTAGGAATATTTCTGACAGTTCAGCAAGCACATTTTCACTGGCACGCTGCATGGCTGTAGCAAATGTGTGTGATAGTTACCGTCAGAACAGCAAGATAAATCTCTTAAAGAGCGGCTCAACCCGATGTCAAGATATGCATTTTTAATTTAATGATAAATAATAACTGCCGCCTTTAAACGCTGTCTTTTTTTTTTACGTATAAATACAGGAGTACCTGTGATACTTTGTACCACAGATCTCCTATAGGAGGTGTTAGAAAGCAATGATAGATATTACCAAAAAATTGATGTGCATCTCATGACACAATGTACAAAATGTAAAGACGTTAAAATTGTAAAATGTAAAATATATATATATATATACAAACGGAGCACTAGTCGTAACCAGTATGGTTATAGATAAGTCCCACAAATGTCCTAAATATCCGTATGATGAACAGGCAGCTCTCGGTCTTCACCCACAGGGATGATGCAAATTCTATGATGGATAACTGTAACAGAAACAGAAACAGAGGTGCCACATGTGTAGATCAATAAGGACCACAATATCCAAGCGAAACAAGATACAGGGTACTCACAAACGTGAAGGCACTCTGTTGTGCCTATGGAAGCAGGCTGGTATTCTAGCAGCAAACCAGCTGGCTGTACAATGGAATCCCCGTCGTAGCCAACAGCACTGGTATCCTGTAGCTACAGGTCTCCAAACGGCACCCCTTGCCTGGATCACTTTCTGCGAGCTGGAACTGGAGTAAGGAAGGGAGAAGGGCTGATCTGCCCTTAGGTTACTAACAAGGAGACTGCAACACTGGCACCAGACTTGTAAAAAGTGAAATTAGTATTTATTATTATACAAAATAAAAATACCAACAGTGTAACAAATTACAGCTGGGTGTGTTAAAAGCAAATCTCCTCTCAAATACAGAGATAATAGCGACGCGTTTCTCGGGGATAGCCCCGTTTCCTCAGGCTTGTATACTCTGACTCCATCTGAATTCCCTTTAAATAGGGCTAGGTAACCATATGTTTTCAATAAACACTCCCCTTCCTTTACATGGACCAATAGTATCCTTCCTTTCCCTATAAACCCACTTGTTGCCGCAATTAAAGTTGTACTACTATTTATATATAAAGATGTGATTTATGATATATTTCTCTGGGGACTGTGTAATATCATGTGATGGTTCTGAAATTTCATGGACATAAGCTTGTGCCGATCATGAAAAACTTTATGTTCGTACTTATGTAAACAAACTGCATCTGTGTTACCTCATTAACCAATCGTGACAGGTCCTTAGGAGGCTTGTATCTCAAGATCTATCTGATTGGTGAACACCCAAATAGTGAAAAAAAACTACAAGTTCAATAATGTCTGTTCATATCACTCGTAAGTACTGCCGCCCAGAAGTGTTTCAGCATAACTGTCCATCTAGTCTCACGGACCCCCGCACAAAGGATGTGATGTATGTACATAACACACGGGTTGCATAATTCTCCACCAATAAGGATCAACAATACCGGAGGAAGAACATCCACGAGAAATAATAAACAATTGAATGTGTAAATCAAGCCACCTGATAGGCTATAAATGTAAACTCTCACCGTAATATGTCAAGTGTGTAATAAATGATGATAAATAATAATAAATATAATATTACTACTATTGATGTGCATGCCGAAACTCATAAAAAAGGGGTAACCCTAAAGATCATGATCACATGAATGTAAATAAGGGTATACCTGTGAAGTGTGTAGAACTCATGTGCATTAAACTATGATGTGAATACGAGTTAGCGTTACTAGAACAAATTGTGTGTATATATAATACCCAAAATAATAATAATAATATATATATATATATATATATATATATATATATATATATAAAGAAAGGGTATAGTGATATGTCTAATACATTGATAAAATGTGTGATGATATTTACTAGGTTAGTGTATATATGTAAGAATACTATTGGTGATAAGAAATATATGTGCTTAGTAAATGAATAAATAAGTGAATACATAAAAAATAATAAATAAATAAAAAGAGAAATAGCCCTTTGTAATGTGAATGAAGTAATGACATAAAATAAATAAATTCATATATATGTGCATATCATGAATCTGACTCTTATATTGGATATTTAATTAAACTTTTGTGTTTTGTATATACCTATAAACCAGACATTGATGATTGTGGCTTATTAAATATGTGATTACATAGAAAAATACTCACTGCGTATGTGGTAACCTGGAATAGACCCATGTGATAAATGGATCAGCTACCTTCCTAGTCTATATGAATAGTGAACATCCCTATTGTGTATAGCTTGGCAACAAGTGGGAAGAGAAAGTCCAGTGTACATAATATCGATAACATCATGCAAAAATCATAAACTATCTAATATACTCTAATGGATATAATTGTAATTGGATATATGAGTATGTGTCCCCACATATGTAAACACACATACGTCCAAAATTAAAAATTAAAAATTATAAATATAAAATTAAAATGAACTAAAATTAGAATTAGAACTCAGAAGATTGAAATAAAAAAGAAAAAAAAGAACTATGTAATATAAATAAATATGCAAAACCCATCAACGTAAAATTATAAATATTACAAAGATCTATCCCAACAATATGGCAATGAATTGGTTATATATATAGTACAATTATATAAATGCAGCTGAATCTATGACCTCATTAAGACCTGTAGGGAATAAACTGTTGAATTTGAAAATCCAATAGGTTTCTTTTTGTCTGAGTTTAGTAAACCTATTGTACAGATTACTCTTAGGGATACTTTCTACGGGGGTGATTTTAAATGAGCATTTGCCAGATATGTATTTTTCACATATGTGTCTGGATACACTGTGTTTAGATGACTTCACTTTGATGTTCCTCAAGTGTTCACTCCATCGAGTTCTGACCTTCCTACAGGTCCTATTACCATCTTCCAAAACTTCATAAAGATGAAAAAGTTCCCCCTGGTAGGCCCATTATAGCGGGTATGAACAGCATTACCGATAGGTTATCTGAGTATATAGACATCTATCTGCAGAGGTACGTTATTAATCTACCGTCTAATATCAAAGACACTAAAGACCTGCTTAACAAACTATCTGGTATAAAACATAACAGTAGAAACTATCTTTGGCTCTCATGTGATGTTGGGTCTCTCTATTCAAATATATCTCATGACTTAGGGATATTATCCAAAAAGCTATATTTGAATATAGATCTTTACATGCCTATGATGCAAAAAGAATACTTGATATCACTCATTAATTTTATTTTGAAACATAATTATTTTCAGTTTTTGGATACTTTTTATTTACAGATTAAGGGAACGGCCATGGGCACCAGATTTGCCCCCCAGTTTTGCAAACCTCTTCATGGGTCATTTTGAGGATTCATATATTTACAACTCGCAATGGAGGGGCAATCTGGTGTTCTATGGCCGTTACATAGATGATTTAATTTTCATTTTTGATGGTTTAGAATCTGAAGCCCTTAATTTTGTTTCACATCTGAACAAGAACAATATGGGCATAGGCTTCACCCATAATTTACAAAAGGACAGTATAGAATTTTTAGATGTTATACTCTCTTGGGACCCACAGGGTAATATATCAACTTCCACTTATTTCAAAAAAGTAGACTAATAATTTCTTACATTTTTCCAGTAATCACCTAACAAAATGGAAAACCAATATTCCATTCAGTCAGATCTGTAGACTGCATAGGAATTGCAGCACAATAGAACAATATAACCAACAATCTCAAATTTTAACATCAAGATTCTTGGAAAAAGGGTATCCTCTAGAACTTATCAATAAGGGTCATCAGAGAGCCAGGGATCTGAATAGAGAACAATTCTTATCAGCAGTCTCACATAAACATGAAAATAAAGAGGAGTTGACTTCAAACAAACAACCACTTTTTGTTACACAGTACAATTCTAATCATAGAATTATTAATAAAGTCCTAAACAAACACTGGCCGATCCTATTGAAAGATCCTATCTTAAATAAAACTCTATTACCACAACCGAAACTGGTTTTCAAAAGAGCACCTACTTATAAGCAAAAATTAGCCCCGAGCAAGGTTGTTATGTCCAAAAGGAAAGCTGTTAATACATCTAGATCAATAGGAAGGATAGGGAATAATATATTTAATAAGATGGGGGTATACAGATGTGGAAAGAAACCTTGTTACATGTGTAAACATATAACCCATGGATCTACCAATATAGTATCCCATAGTAACGGGGAAATATTCCCTATTAAAAGTAAAATGACTTGTGATTAAAGCTTTGTCATTTATGCACTTTCGTGCAAATGTGGGATACAGTACATAGGCAGGACCTGTAGGAAGGTCAGAACTTGATGGAGTGAACACTTGAGGAACATCAAAGTGAAGTCATCTAAACACAGTGTATCCAGACACATATGTGAAAAATACATATCTGGCAAATGCTCATTTAAAATCACCCCTGTAGAAAGTATCCCTAAGAGTAATCTGTACAATAGGTTTACTAAACTCAGACAAAGGGAAACCTATTGGATTTTCAAATTCAACAGTTTATTCCCTACAGGTCATAGATTCAGCTGCATTTATATAATTGTACTATATATATAACCAATTCATTGCCATATTGTTGGGATAGATCTTTGTAATATTTATAATTTTACGTTGATGGGTTTTGCATATTTATTTATATTACATAGTTCTTTTTTTCTTTTTTATTTCAATCTTCTGAGTTCTAATTCTAATTTTAGTTAATTTTAATTTTAT
Source organism: Bombina bombina (assembly GCF_027579735.1). NCBI lineage: Eukaryota > Metazoa > Chordata > Amphibia > Anura > Bombinatoridae > Bombina > Bombina bombina. The sequence continues at coordinate 590,824,323 of NC_069503.1, read as the reverse complement.
ATTTATAATTTTTAATTTTTAATTTTGTACGTATGTGTGTTTACATATGTGGGGACACATACTCATATATCCAATTACAATTATATCCATTAGAGTATATTAGATAGTTTATGATTTTTGCATGATGTTATCGATATTATGTACACTGGACTTTCTCTTCCCATTTGTTGCCAAGCTATACACATATTTATTCATTTACTAAGCACATATATTTCTTATCACCAATAGTATTCTTACATATATACACTAACCTAGTAAATATCATCACACATTTTGTCAATGTATTAGACATATCACTATACCCTTTCTTTATATATATATATATATATATTATTATTTTGAGTATTATATATACACACAATTTGTTCTAGTAACGCTAACTCGTATTCACATCATAGTTTAATGCACATGAGTTCTACACACTTCACAGGTATACCCTTATTTACATTCATGTGATCATGATCTTTAGGGTTACCCCTTTTTCATGAGCTTCGGCATGCACATCAATAGTAGTAATATTATATTTATTATTATTTATCATCATTTATTACACACTTGACATATTACGTTGAGAGTTTACATTTATAGCCTATCAGGTGGCTTGATTTACACATTCAATTGTTTATTATTTCTCGTGGATGTTCTTCCTCCGGTATTGTCGATCCTTATTGGTGGAGAATTATGCAACCCGTGTGTTATGTACATACATCACATCCTTTGTGCGAGGGTCCGTGAGACTAGACGGACAGTTATGCTGAAACACTTCCGGGCGGCAGTACTTACGAGTGATATGAACAGACATTATTGAACTTGTAGTTTTTTTCACTATTTGGGCGTTCACCAATCAGATAGATCTTGAGATACAAGCCTCCTAAGGACCTGTCACGATTGGTTAATGAGGTAACACAGATGCAGTTTGTTTACATAAGTACGAACATAAAGTTTTTCATGATCGGCACAAGCATATGTCCATGAAATTTCAGAACCATCACATGATATTACACAGTCCCCAGATAAATATATTATAAATCACATCTTTATATATAAATAGTAGTACAACTTTAATTGCGGCAACAAGTGGGTGTATAGGGAAAGGAAGGATACTATTGGTCCATGTAAAGGAAGGGGAGTGTTTATTGAAAACATATGGTTACCTAGCCCTATTTAAAGGGAATTCAGATGGAGTCAGAGTATACAAGCCTGAGGAAACGGGGCTATCCCCGAGAAACGCGTCGCTATTATCTCTGTATTTGAGAGGAGATTTGCTTTTAACATACCCAGCTGTAATTTGTTACACTGTTGGTATTTTTATTCTGTATAATAATAAATACTAATTTCACTTTTTACAAGTCTGGTGCCAGTGTTGCAGTCTCCTTGTTAGTAACCTAAGGGCAGATCAGCCCTTCTCCCTTCCTTACTCCAGTTCCAGCTCGCAGAAAGTGATCCAGGCAAGGGGTGCCGTTTGGAGACCTGTAGCTACAGGATACCAGTGCTGTTGGCTACGACGGGGATTCCTTTGTACAGCCAGCTGGTTTGCTGCTAGAATACCAGCCTGCTTCCATAGGCACAACAGAGTGCCTTCACGTTTGTGAGTAACCTGTATCTTGTTTCGCTTGGATATTTTGGTCCTTATTGATCTACACATGTGGCGCCTCTGTTTCTGTTACAGTTATCCATCATAGAATTTTTTTTTTACGTAGCAGCTGCTACAGACAATGTGAAGCTGTGTTGCATGTTCCATTACACTAAATGAAAGGGCATTCCTTGAGGACAAAGTGTGCATGTGCAGTTTGTCACAAAGGGAACTCCATGCACCGTCTATGTAAACAGTGAATTAGAAATACTCTTGTGATTTACTGTTTACGGATATCAAAGCCAGCAGGTGACTGACAGTAATTTCAAATAATAAAGTGTGTAAATAAATGTTGCCTATACATATAAACTTTTTATTCATTATTATTATCAATTAAAAGCTTATGTTTAATACTGTCTATTGGGTACACAAGTCCTTTTCAAAGCAGCTTTTTGTGTATGCACATTGACTGGCAATTCACTGTTTACATTGACGTTGTACACAGTTCCACTGCAGATGAACTGTGCATATGTGGTTAAAGGGGCAGTCAAATGTTATGGTTTTAAAAGATATATAATCCCTTTTTTACCCATTCCCCAGTTCTGAACAGAAAACATGGATATATTAATACACTTTTTACCTCTGTGATTACCTTATTACTAAGCATCTTCTGACGGCCCCTGATCACATGACTTTATCTATTGACTTGCATTTAAGCCAATTAGTGCTGTGTTGTTAGAATCCACTGGCGTCAGCACAATGTTATCTATATGGCTCACATGAACTAGCTTCCCCTGATGTGAAACGCAAATACAAAAGTATGTGATTATGGGGCTGTCTTTAGGGACTTAGAAGCAGTCAGAAATGTAAAGGTTTAAAAGTTATAAAGTATGTTAATATAACCATGTTGGTTGTGCAAAGCTGAGGAATGGGTAGTAAAGGCACATTATAACAATTTCTGTGTTGACTGTCCCTTTAATCTTCATGGTTGGATTTGCAGTTCCAGTTTTGCTCAAGAAAAAGGTATTTGTAAAAATACGCTGCAATGTAAACTTTCATGAATGAAAGTGCCCCTATTTTTAATAGTATTTTTTACAAAACGGCAATAATTGATGAAAGTTTACATTCACTTTAAGTTTCCTAATTTTCTTTTAGGCGGCCTTTTCTAAAAATATACAATTTAGAATAAAATTAAAAACCTAAAGAATATATTAAATAGTTCATCAATATGTATAATTCGTATCATTTATTTGGATAGCGATGCAAAATTCCATAGCGTATGTATTCATTTTAGGTATGCATTAAAATGACTTGCATTGATCTTTTAATTTTTTTAGGTAATATTATGTTCAATAAAGGTAGACTTACATGATTGGCAGTTTTCTGGGCCAGGTCCCCAACATGATCCATTGCAGGATGCATCACATACTGTATCTGCAATATTGTTTGTGTTAGTTATAGTAGATGCATTACAATAGAATAAAAAACTAATGAAAAAATGTATTAAGTATTGTGTAAAAAATACTGCAAATATACACACACACGAGTTTTAGAATCTGTAAAAGTTCCAAGCAGAAATTAGGAGTACAGGTAGCGGGATATTTAAAAAATAAATTCCAAATTGTTCACAACCTAAATGATATTCCATTTAAAGGGACACTGAACCCAAAAGTTTTCTTTTGTGATTCAGATAGAGCATGCAATTTTAAGCAACTTTCTAATTTACTCCCATTATCAATTTTTCTTTGTTCTCTTGCTATCTTTTTTTTTTTTAAAAGAAGGCATCAATGCTTTTTTTTGGTTCAGACCTCTGGACAGCACTTTTTTATTGGTAGATGAATGTATCCACCATTCAGCAAGAACAATCCAGGTTGTTCACCAAAAATGAGCCGGCATCTAAACTTACATTCTTGCATTTCAAATAAAGATACCAAGAGAATGAAGAAAATGTGATAATAGGAGTAAATTAGAAAGTTGCTACAAATGTCATGCTCTATCTGAATCACGAAAGAAAAAATTTGGGTTCAGTTTCCCTTTAACTTATGCTTTTCAATAACATTTCAAACACAATAACAGCCACTATACACACGTTTCAGGCAGCTTTTCAAAGTATTCTGGCCTTTTCAAAAATGTTCACCCTGGACATGCTGAATACTTCATTTTGCCAATTTTTAGTAGCATTTCTTGGCTGTTTGCATGTTTTTTTAATGCGAAAGGTAATGGCCCCTATTTAACAAAGGTCTGTCGGACCTGATCCGACAGTGCGGATCAGGTCTGACAGACCTCGCTGAATGCGGGGAGCAATACGCTCGCCGTATTCAACATTGCAACGCCGCCCCCTGCAGATTTGCGGCCAATTGCGCGAGCAGGAGGTGTCAATCAACCCGATCATACTCGATCAGGTTGAATTGCGGCGATGTCTGTCCACCTGCTCAGAGGAGACGGACATTATGGAGCAGCGGTCTTTAGAAATGGAGCAGGTTCGTCAGAAACGCGGCCCTCAAGCTCCATCCAGAGCTTGATAAATGGGCCCCAATGGGTATGTTCAGTTTACAAATATTAAACTCAAAATTTTAAAATAAAAAGGTACAAATATGTTTAACAATTACACTTTTTTAACTACAAAACTTGTACACAAATTAAATATGACTATTATTATTGTATTGCATTATTCTAATTGATTATTATTATATTAATGATTCACATTTATTTCATTATAAAATTACTTAAAATGGTGTGAAATTATTAATTGCACAAATGCATACATTGATATTAAGGGTTAAATTAAAAAGATCTACATTCAGACATACTAGGCATTGTACAGTATCTATGGCTTCTGTGAAAATCCTGTTAACAAACCCATTTGAAAACCCTCTTTTTTATGTGTATTTACTGTTATATCGTTTTCTAGTTTCATCAGGCTTTATTCAAGCAGCAACTTGTCTTATTAATTTAAATATTTTTTAAATATAAAATAAAAAAATAATAAGATCCAAGGCAAGCTGATATGCAATATTTATTTGTGCAAGTTCAAACTGATTAAAATAGAGACTAAAGTCTAGGTGCTCTGGGCAGACCTTCTGATGGGGGGGGGGGGGTTTCAGTAATCCTGAGTGGGTGTGGGTGATCTGAGTTTAATTTTGGACAGTCCTAGATTTTAATTAAAGACACCAGGACCTAATTTTGTTAACTTAGGCTTCCTTCAAAAAAAAAAAAGAAAACCTTAACCAGCTACATACTAGACAAGGATGGGTTAGAGCAGTGGATAAACTCATTTGCAGATAGTTTTAATTGCCCACAATTAAAGGAACATGAAACCCAATTTTTTTTTCTCTCTTCCTTTCTCTTTTTTTCTTTTTTTTCTTCTAATTTTCAAAAGCTTTATTAAGCAAAACTCAGTACAAAGAGAATGCAAATAAAACAATCAGCATAAAAACAAACTTTAAACAATTCTCAAATGTAAAGTACAAGATTATTCATTATACAAAACTAGCACAAGATTTTGACATAGGATCAATTGCCATCATATAGGTTACTCTCATACCTACACCTGGGTCAGAGAGAGATATCTCAAGAAATAGGGTGCTATCCCTTAAGTTGTGCTCCAAAATGAAGTCTAGTTTCACAAAATTAGTTGGGGGATATCACAGGAATCTTTAGCAATGTATGTTCCTAATGACTCAATCTACCGTTAAGTACTAATGTAGGATCAAGTGGTCCCTAACAAATTTAACCCCTTAACGACCGAGGACGTGCAGGGTACGTCCTCAAAAAAAAGGCAGTTAATGCCTGAGAACGTACCCTGCACGTCCTCGGTTTGGAAAGCAGCTGGAAGCGATCCTGCTCGCTTCCAGCTGCTTTCCGGTTATTGCAGTGATGCCTCGATATGGAGGCATCCTGCAATAACTTTTTTAAGCCATCCGGTGCAGAGAGAGCCACTCTGTGGCCCTCTCTGCACCGGAGATCGGTGGCTCCCTGCGTTGGTGGGTGGGAGCCGGACCGGGAGTCGGGTGGCGGCCATCGATGGCCCTGGTTATGTGCAGGGGGGGCAGGATCGTGGGCGGGGATGAGCGGGGGCGCACACGGACACGCGCGCGTGCACGGGAGGGCGGGGGCGGGGGCGGGCGCGTGCACGGGGAGGGAGCGGGTGGGAACCGCTACACTACAGAAAATGTGTTAATAAAAAATGTGTAAATGCCTTAATATTTTTTTTAAAAAAAAAGATCAGCAAGGTGGTGGGGGTTTGTCTGTGTGGGGGGGAAGCTACACTACAGAAAAAAGCCAAATAAAAATAAAAAAAGCACATTTTTTTTGCAAACTGGGTACTGGCAGACAGCTGCCAGTACCCAAGATGGCCCCCAATGAGGCAGAGGGGATGGTCAGAGAGCGGTTTTGGGGGGGATCAGGGAGGTTGGAGGCTAAGGGGGGGATCCTACACCCTAGCATATTTTTAAAAAAAACCCTTTTATTTTAGTACTGGCAGACTTTCTGCCAGTACTTAAGATGGCGGGGACAATTGTGGGGTGGGGGAGGGAAGGGAGCTGTTTGGGAGGGATCAGGGGGTGGGATGTGTCAGGTGGGAGGCTGATCTCTACACTAAAGCTAAAATTAACCCTGCAAGCTCCCTACAAACTCCCTAATTAACCCCTTCACTGCTAGCCATAATACACGTGTGAGGCGCAGCAGCATTTAGCGGCCTTCTAATTACCAGAAAGCAACGCCAAAGTCATATATGTCTGCTATTTCTGAACAAAGGGGATCCCAGACAAGTATTTACAACCATTTGTGCCATAATTGCACAAGCTGTTTGTAAATTATTTCAGTGAGAAACCTAAAATTGTGAAAAATTTAACTTTTTTTTCAATTTGATCGCATTTGGCGGTGAAATGGTGGCATGAAATATACCAAAATGTGCCTAGATCAATACTTGGGGTTGTCTACTATACTACACTAAAGCTAAAATTAACCCTACAAGCTCCCTAAAAGCTCCCTAATTAACCCCTTCACTGCTGGGCATAAAACACTTGTGGTGCGCAGTGGCATTTAGCGGCCTTCTAATTACCAAAAAGCAACGCCAAAGCCATATATGTCTGCTATTTCTGAACAAAGGGGATCCCAGAGAAGAATTTACAACCATTTATGCCATAATTGCACAAGTTGTTTGTAAATAATTTCAGTGAGAAACCAAAAGTTTGTGAAAAAAATTGTGAAAAAGTGAACGATTTTTTGTATTTGATCGCATTTGGCGGTGAAATGGTGGTATGAAATATACCAAAATTGTCCTAGATCAATACTTTGGGATGTCTACTAAAAAAAAATATATACATGTCAAGGGATATTCAGGGATTCCTAAAAGATATTAGTGTTCTAATGTAACTAGCGCTATTTTTGGAAAAAAGTGGTTTTGAAATAGCAAAGTGCTACTTGTATTTATGGCCCTATAACTTGCAAAAAAAGCAAAGAACATGTAAACATTGGGTATTTCTAAACTCAGGACAAAATTTTGAAACTATTTAGCATGGGTGTTTTTTGGTGGTTGTAGATATGTAACAGATTTTGGGGGTCAAAGTTAGAAAAAGTGTGTTTTTTTCAATTTTTCCTCATATTTTATATTTTTTTTTATAGTAAATTATAAGATATGATGAAAATAATGGTATCTTTAGAAAGTCCATTTAGTGGCGAGAAAAACTGTATATAATATGTGTGGGTACAGTAAATGAGTAAGAAGAAAATTACAGCTAAACACAAACACCGCAAAAATGTAAAAATAGCCTTGGTCCCAAACGGACAGAAAATGGAAAAGTGCTGTGGTCATTAAGGGGTTAAAGGGACATGAAACCCAATTTTTTTCTTTCATGATTTAGACAGAGCATACAATTATAAACAACTTTCTAATTTACTTCTATTCTCTATTTTGCTTCATTCTCTTGATATTCTTTGCTAAAAAAGCATATCTAGATATGCTTAGTAGCTGCTGATTGCTAACTGCACATAGATGCCTCCTCTGATTGGTTCACTGTGTGCATCACTATTTCTTCATTAAAGTATATCTAAAGAATGAAGCAAATTAGGTAATAGAAGTAAATTGGAATGTTGTTTAAAATTATATTCTCTACCTTAATCATGAAAGAAAATGTTTGGGTATAGAGTCCCTTTAATAGATAAAAGCCATCATATTAGAATTTATAGCAAGACCCAATTTTTTGTTTCATGATTCAGATAGATCATTTAATTTTAAACAACTTTTCAATGAATTTCTATTATTAAATTTGATTCATTATCTTGGTATCCATTGCAGAAATAGCTAACTGTACACATCAAGTGAGCAAATGACAAGAGGATATATGTGCAGCCACCAATCAGCAGCTAGTCCCCAGTTGTGAATTGCTGCCCCTGAGCTTCACTTTCAACAAAGGATAATAAATAATAATTATAGAAGTAAATTGGAAATTTGTTTAAAATTCTATGTTTTTCTGATTCCCAAAATAGTTTCCAAGTAACTTTAAGAACATGTAGGTCTTTTGCAATACTGTACTAGTATTTGCTGAATAAAAATATGCACATATAAAATATAACTTTAATGTTTATTTAACACAGATATAGGGCATTATGTGGTATTTAACACAGCTCAGTATCATTAAGAATAGCAATTTTAATTGAGAGAGTAGAATTGCATAGCGAGAGAGAAAGATAGAGAGAGTACAAAGGGAGACAGAGAGGGGAAGTACAAGTGGAGAGAGAGGGGAAATACAAGTGGAGAGAGAGGGGGAGTAAAGAGAGAGAGAGAGAAGTACAGAGAGAAAGAGGAGAGTACAAAGGGAGAGAAAGAGAGGGAGTACAAAGGGAGAGAGAGGAAGGGAGCACAAAGGGAGAGAGAGAAAGAGAGAGAGAGAGAGAGAGAGAGAGAGAGGGAGTACATAGGGGGAGAGAGAGGGAGTACACAGGGAGAGAGAGGAAGGGAGTACAAAGGGAGAGAGAAAGAGAGAGAGAGAGAGAGAGAGAGAGAGAGGGAGTACATAGGGGGAGAGAGAGGGAGTACAAAGGGAGAGAGAGTGAGGGAGTATAAAGGGGGGGTACAAAGGGAGAGAGAGGGAGTACAAAAGGAGAGAGAGAGAGAGAGAGAGGGTACAAAGGCAGATAAATAGGGAGTACAAAGGGAAAGAGAGGGAGGGAGCACAAAGGGAGAGAGAGCGAGTACAAAGGGACAGAGAGAGGGAGTACAAAGGAAGAGAGAGGGAGGTAGTACAAAGGAAGAGAGAGGGAGGGAGTACAAAGGTGGAGAGAGAGAGAGAGAGAGAGAGAGACAGTACAAAGGGAGAGAGAGAGGGAGTATGAAAGGAGAGAGAGAGAGGGAGTACAAAGGGAGAGAGAGAGGGAGTACAAAGAGAGAGAGATGGAGTACAAAGAGAGAGAGAGGAAACCTAAGGAAGACTTTAAATATTTTGGTATTTTAAATAAAGTTTATGCTAATATGTACCTTATTCTGATACCTTTACCACCCATTAACATTTTATTAAAGTAGAAGATGGGAGAGATGCACTAGTGCAAATGTCCCATAGGGGGCACTTCCTAAGCAATTCTACCACAATACAGAGAAAACAATAGACAACATACAAAAAACAAAAAAAAATATACAAATCAAAAGTCAAGGGGGCAGAGCTAGCCAGCCTAGGAGATAGCTGCTTTCTGACTGAGCTCCTGAGCCCTATCTAAGTGGGAACGATACAGGCAATAGCCACCTAGCACTTTGAAGTCTCAAAAAGGCAGGGATGTGAGTATTAACAGCCCCTCCAAGATCCGGAGTAGCCAGCTTTAATTTACACAGAGGATCTGTACTCCTCAGACTATCTGCGCTCCACACACAGGCCTGCCCCGCACCGCACTGTGCTGGTGGCCGAGTCTGCTATCATCGGAGCCAAAGACCAGCAGTACTGAGGACAAGTTATAAGGCGATATCGATCGTTGGCCACAGAACCTTCTCCTACCTTGACGCCACAGCAGTATATCACACGGACCGTTCCGCGATAGGCCGCAGCCTGCACTATAGTTGTGTGCGCACTCGAGTTTGCAGCTCCAGCATCATCCGGCGAGATTTAAGGTGAGACCTCTGATGGGTTATAGGGAAGAAATGTGCCTGCTCCTATACACTGAATCACCAATATAAAAGCATATAACAGAGAGGCAGTTAAACTAGCTATCACAGCCTGCAGGCCTCAATATACTCTACCTTTCAGCTAGACAATGCAAACGTTTGTCTGAAGCAGAATGGCGACCATATGCTAACATTTAATCTAAAGCTACTATACACCTACCATTACTAGTACATTTTATTGGCAGTAACCCCTTCAACACTGCTTATTGAAGCCATGCTCTACAGCACAGTCACTAACAAATAATGTGACCGCTGACCAAAATTAAAAATCCTCTGCATAACTTTACAGATACAAAGGTGTTAAAGTGATCTGACACCTCCTGATAACACTCACAATGTCACCAAAGAAGGGCAGTAAATCCTCCAAAAATGCAAAGCTTTTAAAGACTCCTACTCACACAGAAAGCAACTTTTTTTAAGACTTTTGAAGCCAGAGCAGCTAATAATACCAATGAGGAACTGCTGCCTGATCAGGGGTCGATTCAAAGCTTCTCAGACTCTGAAAGTGAGCAAACGCATGACAACATCACTATTCGTACTGCCCTATTTAATTCATTACCTCCAAAAAAGATTTCTCTCTCCTTGTGTCCCAAGTTAAGCAGTGTATCAAAGATGAGATTTCAGATCTCAAGAAAGACATCTCAGAGATAGGTCATAGAGTGGAATCACTTGAAAGCACGCAAGATTTACATGCAGGATGCAACTATCACTGAACTTGAGGACAAAATGGACGATGTGGAAAATCGGAGCAGACGTCATAATATCAGACTGAGGGGTATCCCTGAAGCCATACCACCGGAAGACATAGAACAATACCTACAGGACTTATTCAGTTCCTTAAAAAAAGAGGAGTACCCCTCTACAATTGGCATTGATAGAGCGCACAGAGCCCTGCGACCCAAACCTCTGGCAGGCCAGCCACCAAGGGATGTCATAGCCCGTATCACCAACTTTCAGGCTAAAGAGGAGCTGATGAGATTAGCCAGGGAGCAGCAGCCTATCAGATATGAAAATGCAGAAATACAAATTTATGCAGACTTGTCGCAGAGAACCCTCACAAAACGGAGGAAACTAAAACCACTAACACTACTTTTAAGAAAAGAAAACATTCCATACAGGTGGGGGTTCCCTTTCCACCTGATCATCCTATGAAGGGGCAAACGCCTCATTTGCAAGTCCACTCAGGACATACCATCCGTCTGTAAGGAAATGGACATCTCTCCCCCTCAGGTAGAAGAACCAGCATTACCCCAAGAGGCTGACTCTGGCTTGGGAAAGCCTCAGAGGAAAGAATGGAAGCATATTCCTCAAAATAGACCACAAATAACATCTCTGCCCTCGCCCAAGTTGCCTGAGGAGGTGGGGTAAATACAGCATAGAACTTCCACACCTACTTGTCCACTTCTTGGATTGACATATACCTGAAACACTATAAGAAACAGCCTTTATTCCTACTTAGGCTCTGCTCTTTTGGATGCAGCCTAACCCACTTGCTCCAGGGCCTCCAATGGGGTAATTGTTAGACACCAATATGTCATACATTTCTACTGGTAGTAGATATGACTCACTGTAAGTTAAGAAGTACCCAGTGATGGGATATGATACTTCAAAGGTTAAAAGTTATTTGTTAACAATTGTTGACTTTTATTTCTTGTTCTCACTTAGTTGGGAGAATTTATCCTACAAGATTGTGTTATGTTCTTTAATTGTATTCCAAAAGATGTATTCTTTGTAACATCTGATTTACTTCCTTCACCTATTTCCTTTTCTTTTTCTTTTCTTTCTCTCCTTCTTCTACCCTCTCTAGCTGAACACTTGCCATCATATGTTACCATATCAATAGATAGACTGTGTTGTTCTTCAGCAGCCTTGAAAATATCCACTGACACAAATTTTGACTGATGTGTAGTTCTTCACCACGGAATTTAGCCATTTTCACACAAAACACTAAAGGTCTTAACTGCCCTAATAAAAGGAAAATAGCCATACTAGATTTATACAAAAGAGGAGGGCATATCCTGATGCTACAGGAAACCCACTTTAAAGGGAAAAACATTCCCAAATATTTCTCCCCGCATTATCCCCAACACTTCCACAGTACCAACCCAAACAAAAAAATGAATGGAGTCAGTATCCTAATCCACAAGTCTGTACCATTCACTAAAACGCAAATTAGCATAGATAAGGAAGGCAGATATTTATGTCTAAAGGGCCTCTTATACGGTAAACCAGTAACCCTGGTAAATCTATACACCCCCAACTCACACCAGGATAAGTTCATCACCACAATAACGGATTCTATCCTCAAAGACGCCAAGGGCTCCCTAATAGTATAAGGAGACCTGAATCTTCCATTAGACCCCACAATCGACTGCTCAAACCCTAGTACTAGAGCAAAAATCCCAAACCTCAACTGCATCTGGCAAAAATTCAAGCTTCTTGGGTTACATGACACCTGGAGATATTCTAATCCCCAAAAATCAGGGAGGAATTAGAGGGTTTGGCTGCGGAAATCACTAATTTAGACTTTGAACATAAATCTAATCCTAAAGACAATACGATACTAGAACAACTTACACTTAAAAGAAATAAAATGAACTCAATATTACATATTAAAACTCAAAGACAGCAGCTCTACATACAACAAAACTTCTATAAAGAAGGTAATAAGTCAGGTAGAATGCTAGCTAGAGCCTTGAAGAGACAGCAACAAAAAACCTACATCCATTCCATTAAATCCTCTAATGATAAACATTTAGAAGATACTAAATCTATAGCTAAAGAGTTTAGGGAATTTTATTACAAACTCTATAACCTCTTCCCTCATAGAGATCACGAGACTCACGCACTTCTTTGTAATCAATACTTAGATAAAATACCAATCCCAAAGCTAAATCCAGAGCAATGCAATCTCTTAGAAAGCCAGATAAAGCCATCCGAAATTCAAGAGGCGATAAAACACCTAAAACCTAATAAAGCAGCGGGGCCCGATGCTTCACAGGTCTTTATTACAAAACATTTTCTGCACTTTTGATACCATACCTCACAACCTTATTTAACTCTACCCCAGACATGCTCCCATTCCCAGACACTATGTTACAAGCTAACATCACAGTCTTAGCCAAGCCTGGAAAGTCCCCAACCACCCCAGCGAACTTTAGGCCGATTTCACTGCTGAATGTAGATCTGAAGCTTTATGCAAAAATGTTAGCTACACGCCTTAATTCTATCCTACCTACCATAATACACCAAGACCAGGTTGGGTTTGTCCCTTACAGAGAAGCACGAGACGACACTGTTAAAATCCTCAACCTACTAGACTACACAAAACAATCTTATATTTTTATCCACTGACGCTGAAAAGGCTTTTGACCGACTTGACTGGACATACCTATCTAAGACACTTCCACTTCCCTGACCCCTTTATTCGGAAAATTTTTGCTCTCTATTCCAACCCCGCAGCACAAATAAAAATTAACGGCACTCTCTCGGACCAGATTGAAATCAGAAATGGTTCCAGGCAGGGCTGCCCATTATCCCCACTCCTTTTCATTCTCTCCCTGGAACCATTAGCCATCAAAATTAGGTTAAATAACCAAATCAAAGGGATTGCTATCGCAAACCAAACATACAAATTAGCCATATTCGCAGATGACATACTCCTGACACTGACAGACCCCACCCTTTCCCTACAACAAACCATTACCGAGCTGGCACAATTTGGGACAGTGTCAAATTTCCTAGTGAACATGTCCAAATCGGAATATTTGCCCGTAAATCTTTCAAATAGTTCCCTTAACACTTTAAAATCAATATGCCCCCTTAAACAACAAACTAAATATCTAAAATACCTTGGCATTCATATAACTCCAAACAAATCCGACTTACGTAAGTATAATTATGGTACATTAATTACCGAATTGCAAGCTCTAACCTCCTCCTGGCTCCCAAAAAATATTTCCTGGTTGGGTAGAATTTAGGCTACAAAAATGACTCTCCTCCCAAACATCCTGTACATCCTCAAGACTGTCCCAATCCCAGGCATCCAAAAAGACCTAGTTACCTTGCAAAAGATCATAAACGATTACATCTGGCGGCGAAGACCACCACAAATTCACAAAAACACACTTTTCACGCTTCCCGGAAGAAGGAGGCGTGGGAGTCCCTCATCTTCACTCTTATAAACTCGCTATATCCCTACAAAGAATCTCAGAATGGGCGAACGCAGATAAGTCTACCTACAAAAGCAGGGTACAAATAGAAAGGGAGCTAGCCACCACTTGTCACTTAAACACTTATAGCTGGAACCCTACCTTTTTAAATAGGCATTCCATATCCCCCTCATCCATTACTAACGAGACTTGGTCAGACTGGAGGCTCATATGTAAAAAGGCAAATAAAATATCCTCTAGATACTCCCCCCTCACTCCTATATTGAATAACGTAGAATTTAGTCCAGGCATGTCCCCAGAACATAACATTAGTTCAGATCACACACATTCACTACCCGTATACTTGATATTGGATGACAATGGAAATATAAAAACTAAACCTCAGCTTGACACACTAGGCCTCCCTTTCCTTTCATCCTGGTTTCGCACACATCAAATGAGACACTACATAAGCACACACAAGTATAAGAAAGACCTAGTTCGTCCACTTACGACTTTTAAACAGCTCTGCATATCTACACAAAAACCAAAGGGAATCATTTCCAAATTATACAAACTCACCTTATCAAACACTTTCCCTAACCTTCCTTCATACACTAAAAGGTGGGATAATGAACTCAACACGACCACGTCCACCAAAACTTGGTCTTGTAGATTTAATAACCTCTCTTACTCAGGGCATTCATCACAGGCAAAAGAAACTAAAATCATGATGAGTTGGTACTAAACGCCAGCCAGATTAAAATTTATTTTTAAGAAGTCCCCAAGTTCTTGCTGGAGAGGCTGCCTACAGGAGGGTCATTTGTCTTACATTTGGTGGGAATGCGACTTCATCAAACCATACTGGTCAGACATATTCCAGAACATTAATACAATTCTAGGGACACAAATACCACCTAGCCCAGATGTAATTATGTTAACATCACATGCAAGATAAGGAAACATTTGTTCCACATCCTGCTGAATGCAGCTAATCAACTTTTCCCTAGAAAGTGGAAATCAACACGTACTCCTAGTGTATCAGAATGGAAAGATCTTGTGGAAGAAAATCTGATCTTAGAGAGGCTTTATTATTTTAAACTAGGCCAATTGACTATGTACCATGATATGCTGTTCTTGTGGGAATCCTTCACACACAGTGATAAATGTAAGCAGAATTTTAGATCTAGTCAATAATACCCTTCCCTCTTTCTTAAGCTAGAAAGGCATTTTACAAAAAAAAAAAAAGAAAACATACACTTAGACAACACAGCAACTAATAATTGCAATGTTCTATTTCTTTTTGTCCTTATCTCTTTCTTTCTTTTCTTTTCTCAGTTCTTTTTCATCCCTGCTTCTTCTTTTCTTTTGTTGGTTGGTTATTTTTTGAGTGAACTCAAACTAAGTATCTTTGTTATATCTCTAAGTTTTGGAAGATAACTAATAAGATATTGAGTGCTCATATTTTGGACATTCACCCAGAAATAGTGAAGCTATAAACAAATAGATGTTCTCACCCGATGTCAATTGGGAAGAAATATACAATATCTGTTTCTTTCAGAGACATACAGCTTCCCAAATCTCAGCACGTATGTGAAGGACCTAATAGCCTGAGACATCTGTTTAGAGCCTCATGAACTCCCATTTATGAGATATGTGTATGTGCAATTGTTAATTCCATGGTTAACAGTTTACTTATATGTTATTAATGTTGTAAGATTACTAATTGAATAAAAATAAAATAAATAAAAAAAACAAATCAAAAGTAAAAAAATATCCTACCGCAAATACAGAGCTCTGGGACATCATCAACACCAATAAGCAATGCTCACCTAGCCCCACGAAATATATCGCAAACCTTCCCACGTGGCTGTCATCCTCGCCCCCTTGTCAGGAATTCAACCTTAAACTGACTTGTGTCCTTCCATCTCTAATACCACCTTTACTGTTATGGTCCAACCTACCTACTCGTTATCACCTGTGTTCTATCCTTAGACAGGTGCTTAGTTATTGAACTATCGGAGCATATCGTTTGCTCTTGCTACTCTTAACCCTAAGCTAATTTGGATTACAATTGTTTGTTTCTACGCTTCCCCATTTGGCAACTCGGATTCCATTTCTATCAGCCTGCCTGTCTGAAACAACTCCGGGTAATTTAAACATCAGCTGCTCTGTTTACTTCCCAGCCGGGAATTGACTTTCAGTTTGCTTACTGTTTCTCTGAAGCAGCCGAGTCGTCACTTGTCAAGGAACTGATCCGCTACAGCCTAATTCTCAAACAGCTGTTAACTTGCCACCTATTCTCAATGGAAGTCTTCTGCAGTCCTGTGTTTTATCTGAGGTACAAGGCAACAACTTTGCTGAAGTCAGAGTTCCGGAATTCCCTGCAGCCGTTCAGTCTAACAGCTGTTAGCCTAATACACTGACTCCCTTCTCAGCTCCAGTCTGGAGTTAACATCATTCAGTGAATACTACGCTAGTTGATCTCAGACCAAGCTGAGGTAGAAGGAACTTTCTATATGTTTAAGTGAAGTTTCCTCCGCTATCCATATTCTCTGTTTGCTTGACAAGTATAATCTGATTATAAGGAAACGGTTGAGCCCTTCAGTCCAAGTTGATTTCTTTGCCTATAACAGTATATTCCGTTACTCTCTATAACAGGAAGCTAAATACATCTTGTTTACTGCTCTGAGACTAAAACAGGTCTCTACCTGATTATCTCTCTACATCCAGAAACCTAATAATTCACTGTGAGCTCCTAAGGTTATTTTCCTCATAAGATAATACTCAGCTCCATTGAGACAAATATACAGTTCTGCAGCTGCAGATCCAATATACTGATTTGCATCAGTCTAATCCATAACATAACATAACACCCCTACTCCACATCTATCCTATGCATTGCCAGACTTTCAGCTGCTGAACCACACCAACAAGCAAAGTAAGAATAAACAACTACCAGAGGAGGCTTGATCTATTGCTAAAGGAGGCAAGATTAGGAAAGTGCAACCATGGATTTTACGACCCACACTTGAAGAGAAACTTCACACTCACAGTTGGAACCTATTCAGATCATTTATCCCACGCAATCATCCCTAGCCAAGATGGTATGTGAGCCCATTTAAAAACCCTGTAGATGGCATGGGGTGAGGTGATTATGGGATAAAGACAGATCTAAAAACTTGACCAAATGATTTATTTATAAGTCTCAGAATTGAACAATTCTTACTGTCCCCTAAAACATATCCCTTAACATGAACTAGCCTGGACACTCTAAGCACATGGTTATGTATAGCTATAATGGATATCATTAAATCCTTCTAATATACTCCTCATATCCCAAACATGGAAGCATGATGTTCTTATTAGTGTTTGTATTCTGTTTGAGTTACCTATATGTAGTTATGTTGTTTTTAAATGGTGTAGTTATGCTTTTTAATCAACTGCCCATACAGTAGACCTGTCGGATAAGTTACACTAAGAAGATGATTGGAACTAATATAACAGGGCCAGAGCCTGAGTGTGTCTCTCTTAATACCCTCTCTCCTCTAACTTATTGATTTAATCAAGGCGACGTGCTTCCAGCGGCCGAGGTAGCACGCTTGCTTAATGCTAAAGGAGAGGGTACATAACATATCTTATTTTATCAAATATAGACCAAAAGGAGAGATACGATATACACATACATATATATAGACGTATACCCCACAATCTAGAATGTTAGCACTCAGAATTCCATCATACTTAAGACAGGAATCTATCATA
Organism: Bombina bombina; assembly: GCF_027579735.1. Lineage (NCBI taxonomy): Eukaryota > Metazoa > Chordata > Amphibia > Anura > Bombinatoridae > Bombina > Bombina bombina. Next base: position 590,806,682 of record NC_069503.1, on the reverse strand, counting down.
TAAGTCTTGTACATATTATTCACTGGGTAATTAAATAAAACTGAATGGGGGAGCTATCATACAACTGATAACATTACTTTCCCTTAGCTTATTATAGGTGTGATAATTATCAGTCATGTTGTGGATTTCAGATCTGATATTGAGTTTTCATATATTATGTTGGATTTTATCTAGAGCGTATATAAGGGGTATCGCCTCTCTCAGTAATCTTTGCAAAGGACCAAGTAATTTCTGGCACAGAATTCTACTTATTACCCATAAGTCTGCTTTTGAAAAACAGCTCCCTGATCCCCTCCATACAGCCCCCTTCAGGAAAATGATCTTATACATGACAGTCTCTTGCTCCCTTCAATCCTTTTAACTTTTAAGACTTAAACGTTATCCTCCTACTGTTTATAATTATCATATTACTGTTAATAGTTCCACAAAATTTAACTTGACCTTATGCATGAGTGATCTTGCATTACAAAGTTTGTTTTAAGATGTGCATATCTCTAATGTCAGCAACCTGTGTTCTGTATTTTTCTATACTGCCTACTATTTCTCTTATCACAGGTTGTATTATAGTTCATGAGGGCCTCAAAGCACTTTAAATTGACGTTATGGCCTCTTTTAGGTTTGAGCCCATACTTATTGAATACATGATTCTGCTATACATATATTCTATAAAATAAAAAACGGAGGTTTATTATTTGGGATCCACAAGTGGTCCCCTCTTGTTCATGGGTGTTTTCTGTAGCTTTGTACCTATTATAGTACGAAGAGGTCCAAAAGTGACTTCAGATATCATTTGGAAGACTTTCAGTGTCATTGGCAAGCATGATGTTTATGAATATTATTTTAACAACACCATATAATGATGTTACGTATAACTTGTTAAGCGAATATTGGATGTATAACTGGAAACAATTAATGTGTACTGATTTTCCTGAAATGCATTGTTTGTGCCATGAACTAAACCTCAATACAAATAATTTAAAAAAAAATGTAAAAAAAGTAAAAAAAAAAAAAAGTAAACAGAGTGCACACAGCATTTCCTGTCAGTGCAAGATTGGAGTGGCCCATATTCCGGGGCATGCTATGTGAGTCACTGACAGCCATGTGCCACTTCCTGTTTGTAGGTCCTGTCACACCTGCTTGGCCACCCACAGAGGCCTTGGTCGCAGTCATGAAAATTGCGACTGCAGTAGTTCCGCCCCTGCCACAAAGGCATAATAAAAGCCAACACAATAACACTATCTAAATTTCAAATACACAGTAGATTTTTCTGAAAAATGTCAACATTTATATTATTATATACCTATTGCGTTCATATTATGTTCTCCTTGAATGGGCTTGTCTTTTCTGTCATTAGTTTTCCTGTAAAGAACCTACTCATTTTGGTCAATTGGGGCCTGATGATCGAAACTTTGGAGAGAAATCACACAATATATTGGGGGGATTTATTGTAGCAATGAATTGTAATCTATGTGTTTCTCCACACCCAGAATCCAGTTTAGCTATTTAAACAGTTCTCAAGCTACAGGCCTCTAGTTATTAAGGTCTGGCGGACCTGATCCGACACTGTGGATCAGGTCCGCCAGACCTTGCTGAATACGGCGAGCAATACGCTCGCCGTATTCAGCATTGCACCAGCAGCTCACAAAAGCTGCTGGTTCAACGCCGCCCCCTGCAGACTCGAGGCAAATAGGCCGCCAGCAGGGGGTGTCAATCAACCCGATTGTACTCGATCGGGTTGATTTCCGGTGATGACTGTCCGCCTGCTAAGAGCAGGCGGACAGGTTATGGAGCAGCGGTCTTTGTGACCGCTGCTTCATAACTGCTGTTTCTGGCGAGTCTGAAGACTCGCCAAAAACAGAGGCCATCAAGCTCCTTACGGAGCTTGATAACTAGAGGCCAAAATGTGCTTTTCTTAAATTATCTGACAAGACCTCTTAGATAATCTCACCAGAATAGAGAGTTTTAGATCATCTCTCCCGTGATAAGGAAAGCTGGATGATTGTACCAAACTTTTGCTCTACTTGTAACAATCCATTCATTGCACTTTATAGTACAAAAGAGGGACATTTTAAGCACTTTGTGTTCTGGATTAAATGAACATGTGGGTATGCATTAAATTGTGAAATGGATAACATTGCCTACAGGATGAGGTAGAAAGAGTTGTTTCTGTGTGTGTAGTTTATTTTACTAATAAAAGTTAAAAGGAACCAACAAAAATGTACCTAACCTGTAACAAATTAAACACTTTATCTGCCTTGGCCAATCCATAACTAGAATGTTATTAGTTCAAGTGACCTATTGCAATGTATATAAATTATTAAACTATTCCTTTATGTAGATCAGCCATCAATATAATTTATCTCTGTAGCTTTTTATATTAAACCTGCTTGAAGAAGTTCACAAGGAAACCAAGCATTGGTACAGTTCCTCATACAGTCCCCAGAAGTCAGCAGGAAGAGAGTCCACCACCAGCTAGGACACACAGCACCAGGAGCTATAACATATGGGCTCCTAGTTGCTGCAGTTAGATTCAAGCAGGATATGTGCTTATGGATTTTACCCCTTGGTTGTGGTAAAGGATTACAATGCATTATGTTATATGATTACCTGTACATTCAGAACTGTTGGTTTTCAATGTTATTGAGTTCAAATAGTTGCTGTTCACAATGTCCTTCCATTGGATTGTATTAATGTTGCATATTTTTTTATTTCCACTGATATAAACTCCTCCTTTAAGAATTTCTGTGAGGAAAAAATAAATAAAATTAGATTAACATCCAGACTGCTACCTGAAATCAGCGCTGCAATTGTCTTTAGAGACACAAATTTAATTAAAAAAAGATTTTGCAAAAAAGCAAATGTTTTCATTCCCCTAGTAATCACTAAAACATGATAGCTCGCTATATACTTTATAGTGCCAGATCCTTAGGATAACATAAATATTGGAGACAATTATTTCACTTGAGATGTTTATAAATTTCTATCCAATCAGGGACAATATTTAGTGAATAAGGAGTGTCATAAAATAATTTTCATTAATATTCTAAAGTTGCCATCTGACAACTATAAATGTCAATACATTTACAGACATGCCATTCTCAGTTGAATGTAAGCGTAAAATTAAGGGGTTGATCGCGGTCTATTGTTTGATAATTATCTGCATATTCATGGTTGATGATGAGAGTTTTTTGCATTCACAATAAGCCTTTTTTCCATTGTTTACAAGCAACACAATGTTGATATGATCACAATGAGACTTTTTGCATTCTTTATCATTTTATTGAGAAATGGCACCATTATTAACATGAGACAGTCCTATTGAATGTAACCACAATCCAAAATAACAATACTTATTAACATATTTAGAGGTCTACTTTTCACTTATCAAATTCAACAGCTATAAGGATTTGATAAACTCTGGACAACAGGCTTACCCTTAAATCCGACTAGCCCAAAAAAAAAAAAAAAATCACATCAATCCATTGTCAGAAATAAAATTTAGTCCTTATGAAATAAATATTACACTCCATACTTCACATTATCTATCTTTTTATCTATCTATCTCAATATATAAACATATATGTTTTTCATGAGATGATGAGAGTCGATGAGCCATCACATGTGGGATTAAAGTCCAGTCCTACAAGAGAAGGCAAAACACTGCACACAGTAGAGGTTTAATCCCTCCCACTTCCCCATGATTCCTTAGTCAATTTGCCTCCAGCAAGGAGTATGCTGAATATTGAAGTGCTGAACTTTAAGTCTACAAGTTGTTTAAAGTGAAGAGTGAGGGAAACTGAAGGTATACGTTGGTACTAGTCTCGTAGTAGTTGTACATTTATATTGTTTAGCTCCATGCATAGTAGTAAGATTAAAAGGTGGTCTGAGGTTACAAAGCATCTTCCATATGCATGACTGTTCTTTGCAGAATTTGCCCCCAAAACCACTTGCACCATTGTTTGCCCTAGTGCTACCATGTATCCAATTACTGCCAGTTTCCTCCTTATCGGATTTCCTTCATATTTTACATTTGCAGCCAGGTGGGTTCATCTCACACTCAAATGTAGTTATGCATATTTTACATTCAGAACATTTTCTTTTTATATTTAAATATATATTTCTAGATATATCTGATCATTTTTTTTAAATATATATCTATACCTATACTGTATATCTATATGACATATACAGGTATAGATAACATCATTTATGTAAGAACTTACCTGATAAATTCATTTCTTTCATATTTGCAAGAGTAAATTAGCTAGTGACGTATGGGATATACAATCCTACCAGGATTTTTTTCCCAAACCTCAAAATGCCTATAAATACACCTCCCACCACACCCACAACTCAGTTTAACGAATAGCCAAGTAGTGAGGTGATAAAATAAGGAGTAAAAAATCATAAAAAAAGGAACTGGAAATATAATTGTGCTTTTATACAAAAATCATAACCACCATAAGAAAAGGATGGGTCTCATGGACTTGCTAATATGAAAGAAATTAATTTATCAAGTAAGTTCTTACATAAATTATGTTTTCTTTCATGTAATTGGCAAGAGTCAATGAGCTAGTGACATATGGGATAGAAATACCCAAGATGTGAAAGTCCACAGAAGAGTCACTAGAGAGGGACGGATAAAATAAAAACAGCTATTTCCTCTGAAAAATTAAATCCGTACAAAAAATAAGTCTTTCTTAAAAATTAGAAGTTTAAACACAGTACAAGCTTCAAAAAGAATGCATAACAGGAGCACCAAGAGTATGGATAAAAATTCAAACTTTATTTAGAACATATAGGGTATCTTCACCCCTGGGTAAGAACATACATGATAATAGTCAAACAGATTAAAAAAGGCTGACCGGTTTCGGCTGTTGCCTTACTCCTAGCCTGCTTAAAACTGTCTAGCAGTTCCCTGATTTAAAAACCATCATCTGAAATCCTATTGGTTCAGGGATACACACCCCTCATTATAATTCCCTTCAGCTTGAATCAATCAACCCTCCTTTCAAATTACAGCTGAACTTGTCTTATTATTCAACATTACAAATTTGATACATTCTGTTTCTAACCTCCTGCTATTGCTTAATAAAAAAGAGCCAAACAGTGGAAAAAATTGAAAGAAACTGTTAAATAAGTCTTATTAAACATTCACTTTACAGGACCGCTTTTCATATAGACATTAGTGTTATGTATTACTGGTAGTTACTCTGTCTTTCAAACAGCTCTCACATCTCCTACCTCATAGCGGTTCCTATTTAGTGTGTTTAACCTAGATCGCCTTATATTATTAAAGGACAGATTGTGTTGTGCTTCAAAATCTAAATTCGTTCGTGTTTACTAATCACTGCTGGAAACTATTTACCAATCCCTATTGGACAGATAGTGTGTGTATTAGCCAATCGGGTGCGGTCTAACAAACTCCTGCGCATTTCATGGAGTCTTAAAGGAAATTATAGGTCCCTGCTTGCTGAATCTTGATTGGTCGAATATCGTGTGTATGCACCAATCAAACCATAGCCTGTCACAACATAACATTGTGTGTAAAGTTTAGTACCTTTCCTGAGCTGTAAGCTGTTTATTCACCGGTCACTCCTATTATTAACACTATGTGTTTGTGACTCATATGCCCCATTTTGGACAATGTGTTGTATAATCACTACCTGTGCTATGTATATTTAATTATATGTTGTGTGTGTGCTTGACAGTTAGGGTGTGTGCCCCAACCTGTATTATAAATTATAGGGCCGGATGAGCTAGTATTGGGGGAAAGGTTTCCTATACGGTTATAGTAAATTTGTATTTAACTTAGTATTTAACTTTGTATTTAACATTCAGATCATGAATGAACTACCTCTTGTCATGGACTTTGTCTATGTACTTTTTTAGAGATGAATGTCTGCACTTGTAAAAAACATAGATTAACGTTCAGATCATAAATAAGCTACTCCTAGTTAGGGGCCTGGTGTGATTATGCTTTAACTATGTGCTTATTTGTAGTTGATGTCTTAAATAAGTGGTGAAATTTTATTTTCATTTAATATTTTAAGTGTGATTTTTACCTTCATTTATTTTAATCCATTATACTTATAATAAACACAGTTTAACATTTAGATCATAACTGGGCTGCTTCCTATCAAGGACCTAGGTTGTTTGTACTTTGACTATGTGTTTATTTTGAGATGAATATCATTAAAGAGTTGGTAAAAATATGTTTACACTTTAAGTGTATTTTGACCTAAATTTCCTCTAATATAATACACTCTAGATAAACACATATCGTTCTGACCGTAAATGAACTATTTCTTACCAAAGACCTGGGGTGTTTGTGCTTTATCTATGTGCTTATATTGAGGTAAATGTCCTCAATGCATTAGTAGATGTATGTTTACATTTTAAGTGTATTTTGACCTAAACTTTATCTATGTGCTTATATTGAGGTAAATGTCCTCAATGCATTAATAAATATATGTTTACATTTTAAGTGTATTGTAACCTGAACTTCCTCTGATATACATAAATGTAAAAGTCCAATAGTATTATTCCAAGTGAAAACTACCAAAAATTGATGAGGTCGAATTCTGAATTGAGGCCGTCTGGAATCCTGGTTTTTAAGCGAAAGATCCAGAAGGCCTCTCTTTCACCTAATTTACGGGTTCTGTCACCCCCTTTTGTCTGGACTGGTACCTTTTCTATAATGGTCCAAGAAAAGAAAGAATTATCTTTGTTATGTTTGATCGAAAAATGATTAATAAGTGGCGTTGTGAGAACCCCTGCCTTGATGTCCGCTAGATGTTCTTTTATCCTTACCCTGGCTTCCCTTGTTGTGAGGCCTACATACTGGAGGGCACAATGGGTGCATGAAATCAAATACACTACATAGGTAGACCTACAATTAAGACATAAATTTTTCTGAAATTGTTCCCCCGTGACCAGAGAACTGAAGGAGTCCCCTACAGTTACTTTCTCGCAAGCTTTGCAGGATAAATGGTTGCACCTATAGGTCCCATTTAATCTCAACCAGGAAGACCCATCTGTCTGTTCCCTCCTTAATCTCGTGGGTGCAATCATGTTGCCTATTGTTCTGTTTCTTTTGTAGGTACACCTAATGCCTTCAGATACTGTCTCTTTTAGAGCATCATCCGCTGACAAAAGATGATCATTATTTCTAATTATCTGGCATATTTGTGTGTACTGCTGTGAATATTCTGTCGTGAATGTGATTTTCCTGTCTACATTCCCTTTTGTTCCTTTTCTGAACTTTGTGTTTTTTTGTTTCAAAAGATCAACTCTGTTAATTTTAGTAACAGCGTTCCTCTCTTTTGTAATTATTGACCCTGGATATCCTTTCTCCTTGAGTCTGACAGACAGTTCATCGGCCTGTTTCTCGTATGTACTTTGATCAGTACAGTTCCTTTTCAGGCGAATGAACTGGCCTTTAGCTACACCCCTGAACACCCTCCTTGGGTGACAACTTGAGGCGTGCAGCAAAGAGTTCCCTGTGATTGGCTTCCGATAGGTCTCTGTGGTTATCTTCTGACCTATTACTCCCTTTAGTGAGATGTCCAAAAAATTTACTGTGTGTTCTTGTATTTCAGATGTAAAGCTAATGCCTACATTGTTGTTGTTTAATCCCTCTACAAACTTCTCTAGATCGCTATGGGAGCCTTGCCAAATGAAAAGAAGGTCGTCAATAAAGCGCCTATACCACACTATCTCCTGCCTGAACAGGTTTCGCTCACCAAAGACGTGGGAGAGCTCCCACCAACCCATGAAAAGGTTGGAGTAGGAGGGGGCAAATTTAGCCCCCATCGCTGTCCCACGCCTCTGGAGAAAGAATTCCCCCTCAAACAGGAAATAGTTGTGGGTAAGGAGAAATCTGGTTACTCTCAATATGTATCCTATAAAATCCTGGTCATTTGGATACTTTTTTGATAGAAAGAATTCTAGGGCTTCCAGGCCCTTATCGTGTGGTATGGTTGAATACAGGGATCTTACATCCACTGTCAACCACCTGAAGTTACTCTGCCATACCATACCAGAAAGTAAATTCAATACATGCTTGGTATCAGACAGGTGACTCCAAAGGGTGCTTACCAAGGGTTGCAGGATGCCATCCAACCATTCTGACAGGTGTTCCAGTAGGGAGCCTATTCCACTAACAATTGGTCTCCCTTGGACATTTTCTACAGACTTGTGAATTTTAGGTAGATGGTTAAACACAGAAATGGCTGGGTTTTTAACCAGAAGATAGTCCTTAGTTTCTTGGTCAATATAGCCCATCTCTACCCCATCATCCACAAGGGAGACCAATTGTCTCTGGAATTGGCGTGTTGGATTGTGTGACAACACCTCATAATCCTGTTCTACTCTCAACTGTCTAAATGCCTCCTGAATGAAATCCTTTTTATTAAGGACCACAATTGCTCCGCCCTTATCCGCTGATCTAATTACTAAATTGTTGTTATCTCTTAGACCATCTAAGGCCATTTTCTGTTTTCGTGTGACATTGGACTTTTTGCCCCTTTGTGTAACATATTGAAGTTTAATTAAATCACTTTCAACCCGTTTCTGGAATTTCTCCAATAGAGGACCCCTGCTTTGAATGGGATAGAACAAAGATTTGTTCTTTAGTAGTGGAGTTGTCACCCGCCTACTTTCTTCCATCTCTTACTCTCCTTGGAGAGATTCCAGGGTCCTTACATCACATAATTCTTGAAAATTCAAATCAGTAATGACATGATGTTCAAGGTCAGATCCATCAATAGAACTTGGATTCTCATTAAATTGACGTTGTTCCTGGGTCTTGAAGTATTTTCTCAACGTTAGGTTCCGAATCATTTTGTTAACGTCCAAAAGAGTTCTGAACAGATTGAAATCTGCAGACGGAACAAATGTTAAACCTAAACTCAGCACTTCAATTTCAGATTTATTTAGAACATAACTAGATAGGTTTAAAACATTCAATCCCTGTAATTTCCCCTCCTTCGGCCCCTCCTTTGGGGGTAGCGTCTCTGCTCTCTCGGTTGTTGTTGTTGTTCTCCGTTTCCTTCCCCCCCCCCTTCTAGTGCTTTTGGGGGTACCTGAAAAACCTGTTCCAGCTGGGATTCTTCAGTTTCTCCCAAAAATCTTTGTGCTCCCCCCACCTGTGGGGGTTCCTCTCTATAGTGTGAAGAGGTGGATGCTGTTTCAAAGTCTCTATTCTTCAGGATTGGGGGTAATCTATTTGGTCTCTCCTTTGGTCTCACTGTGGTTTCGTGTGCCCCCAGTTCCTCTCCTCCTGAGGACGAGCCTTTGTCCCAGGACTCTCCTTCGCTCTCTTGGAAGTTTACACGTCTGCCTCTGTTGCTTCTGGATCTGTTTCCTCCTCTCCTTCTGTTGTAATAAGGGACTGATTTGTTTTGTTCCTTCCTTAGGGCAAAACGATCCCTCCTATTCCATACGTAAACTCTGTTCAAATTGTAATCCTGTAAATCCCTTAGGTACTTTGTACGTTTGGTCTCCAATAGCAATGTTTTTGTTTCTGCCAATACTTTTTGTAAGGTGGCGTCAAATTTTAGAAAGCTGGGTTCTTCACTTCTTTTATTTAGTTCATCCTGTAGTTCCTTTATTTTTACAGCTAGTTCATCAATTGTTTTCAACTTAAATTCACAGATTAATTTCATCAATTTAAGTGAACATTCCGTAAAATGATTATTCCACTGTTCAATAAAGGACTTATCATCCGTCACAAAGGTTGGGAACTTATTTAGTCTGAGGCCCCTGGGTATAAGGCCTAACTCCAAATATTTGTTAAGTGTGTTGACATCCCATTTTAATTGGTCCTCTCTCAGCAGAAGGCTCTCTACTTCTTCAAAGAGTGCTATCAAGCTGTAATTGGTTTTATTGAGGGAAAAAATTTGGTTGCAATCCCAAGCTGCCGCCTCTCTCTCTTTGGCTGTCCTTAGGGAAAAAAAAACTGGTGTGTTTGTGGCATTGTTCTCACCCTGCATATTTTTGTATATTTATGCAAAACTGCGGAGGTTGGCTCCAAAAAACAGTGCATGTACCTTGAGCTAGGCCACAGCTCTTAGCAAAAATGCTTACTTGTGAGGTGCAGTAGGGGAATAGTTAAGGTGTATGCACTGTTATTCCAAAAATATATAAAGAGTCTAAATTGTTAATAGTAACTTATGAACAAGTCCTTGTAAGGCCACTGCACAAATTTGGCTGTTCGTAAAGGTAAAAATGTGACGGTGTTCCCCAAAACAACCCCCACAATATTGTTATTCACAAGGGACCACTCCCAGACATCCGTATATACAGTAAAATAAATTGACTGACTCACCACTATTCTGTCTCTTGGTGAGATGTTTCTTCAGATCCGGATGCTATATCCAGTGTTGATGTGAACAGTTTGGCCTTGTAATCCAGGGTTCCTATTTTCTGCCCACTAGTTTTACTTCTGGGGCCATAACAAACGTCCACCTGAGTCCCTTGGAGAAAAAAGACAGCCAATGCAGTGTGCCACTAGCTCACCAACCGCAGTTTATATCCAAATCCTGTGCTCACTGTTTGGCCAAATAATAAGCTAAGCTTCAAAAAGAATGTATAACAGGAGCACCAAGAGTATGGATAAAAATTCAAACTTTATTTAGAACATATAGGGTATCTTCACCCCTGGGTAAGAACATACATGATAATAGTCAAACAGATTAAAAAAGGCTGACCGGTTTCGGCTGTTGCCTTACTCCTAGCCTGCTTAAAACTGTCTAGCAGTTCCCTGATTTAAAAACCATCATCTGAAATCCTATTGGTTCAGGGATACACACCCCTCATTATAATTCCCTTCAGCTTGAATCAATCAACCCTCCTTTCAAATTACAGCTGAACTTGTCTTATTATTCAACATTACAAATTTGATACATTCTGTTTCTAACCTCCTGCTATTGCTTAATAAAAAAGAGCCAAACAGTTGAAAACAGTTGTTTAAGTTGAAAACAATTGATGAACTAGCTGTAAAAATAAAGGAACTACAGGATGAACTAAATAAAAGAAGTGAAGAACCCAGCTTTCTAAAATTTGACGCTACCCTACAAAAAGTATTGGCAGAAGCAAAAACATTGCTATTGGAGACCAAACGTACAAAGTACCTAAGGGATTTACAGGATTACAATTTGAACAGAGTTTACGTATGGAAGAGGAGGGATCGTTTTGCCCTAAGGAAGGAACAAAACAAATCAGTCCCTTATTACAACAGAAGGAGAGGAGGAAACAGATCCAGAAGCAACAGAGGCAGACGTGTAAACTTCCAAGAGAGCGAAGGAGAGTCCTGGGACGAAGGCTCGTCCTCAGGAGGAGAGGAACTGGGGGCACACGAAACCACAGTGAGACCAAAGGAGGGACCAAATAGATTACCCCCAATCCTGAAGAATAGAGACTTTGAAACAGCATCCACCTCTTCACACTATAGAGAGGAACCCCCACAGGTGGGGGGAGCACGAAGATTTTTGGGAGAAACTGAAGAATCCCAGCTGGAACAGGTTTTTCAGGTACCCCCAAAAGCACTAGAAGGGGGGGGAAGAGGAAACGGAGAACAACAACAACAACCGAGAGAGCAGAGACGCTACCCCCAAAGGAGGGGCCGAAGGAGGGGAAATTACAGGGATTGAATGTTTTAAACCTATCTAGTTATGTTCTAAATAAATCTGAAATTGAAGTGCTGAGTTTAGGTTTAACATTTGTTCCGTCTGCAGATTTCAATCTGTTCAGAACTCTTTTGGACGTTAACAAAATGATTCAGAACCTAACGTTGAGAAAATACTTCAAGACCCAGGAACAACGTCAATTTAATGAGAATCCAAGTTCTATTGATGGATCTGACCTTGAACATCATGTCATTACTGATTTGAATTTTCAAGAATTATGTGATGTAAGGACCCTGGAATCTCTCCAAGGAGAGGAAGAGATGGAAGAAAGTAGGCGGGTGACAACTCCACTACTAAAGAACAAATCTTTTTTCTATCCCATTCAAAGCAGGGGTCCTCTATTGGAGAAATTTCAGAAACGGGTTGAAAGTGATTTAATTAAACTTCAATATGTTACACAAAGGGGCAAAAAGTCCAATGTCACACGAAAACAGAAAATGGCCTTAGATGGTCTAAGAGATAACAACAATTTAGTAATTAGATCAGCGGATAAGGGCGGAGCAATTGTGGTCCTTAATAAAAAGGATTTCATTCAGGAGGCATTTAGACAATTGAGAGTAGAACAGGATTATGAGGTGTTGTCACACGATCCAACACGCCAATTCCAGAGACAATTGGTCTCCCTTGTGGATGATGGGGTAGAGATGGGCTATATTGACCAAGAAACTAAGGACTATCTTCTGGTTAAAAACCCAGCCATTCCTGTGTTTAACCATCTACCTTAAATTCACAAGTTTGTAGAAAATGTCCAAGGGAGACCAATTGTTAGTGGAATAGGCTCCCTACTGGAACACCTGTCAGAATGGTTGGATGGCATCCTGCAACCCTTGGTAAGCACCCTTTGGAGTCACCTGTCTGATACCAAGCATGTATTGAATTTACTTTCTGGTATGGTATGGCAGAGTAACTTCAGGTGGTTGACAGTGGATGTAAGATCCCTGTATTCAACCATACCACACGATAAGGGCCTGGAAGCCCTAGAATTCTTTCTATCAAAAAAGTATCCAAATGACCAGGATTTTATAGGATACATATTGAGAGTAACCAGATTTCTCCTTACCCACAACTATTTCCTGTTTGAGGGGGAATTCATTCTTTCTCCAGAGGCGTGGGACAGCGATGGGGGCTAAATTTTCCCCCTCCTACGCCAACCTTTTCATGGGTTGGTGGGAGCTCTCCCACGTCTTTGGTGAGCGAAACCTGTTCAGGCAGGAGATAGTGTGGTATAGGCGCTTTATTGACGACCTCCTTTTCATTTGGCAAGGCTCCCATAGCGATCTAGAGAAGTTTGTAGAGGGATTAAACAACAACAATGTAGGCATTAGCTTTACATCTGAAATACAAGAACACACAGTAAATTTTTTGGACATCTCACTAAAGGGAGTAATAGGTCAGAAGATAACCACAGAGACCTATTGGAAGCCAATCACAGGGAACTCTTTGCTGCACGCCTCAAGTTGTCACCCAAGGAGGGTGTTCAGGGGTGTAGCTAAAGGCCAGTTCATTCGCCTGAAAAGGAACTGTACTGATCAAAGTACATACGAGAAACAGGCCGATGAACTGTCTGTCAGACTCAAGGAGAGAGGATATCCAGGGTCAATAATTACAAAAGAGAGGAACGCTGTTACTAAAATTAACAGAGTTGATCTTTTGAAACAAAAAAACACAAAGTTCAGAAAAGGAACAAAAGGGAATGTAGACAGGAAAATCACATTCACGACAGAATATTCACAGCAGTACACACAAATATGCCAGATAATTAGAAATAATGATCATCTTTTGTCAGCGGATGATGCTCTAAAAGAGACAGTATCTGAAGGCATTAGGTGTACCTACAAAAGAAACAGAACAATAGGCAACATGATTGCACCCACGAGATTAAGGAGGGAACAGACAGATGGGTCTTCCTGGTTGAGATTAAATGGGACCTATAGGTGCAACCATTTATCCTGCAAAGCTTGCGAGAAAGTAACTGTAGGGGACTCCTTCAGTTCTCTGGTCACGGGGGAACAATTTCAGAAAAATGTATGTCTTAATTGTAGGTCTACCTATGTAGTGTATTTGATTTCATGCACCCATTGTGCCCTCCAGTATGTAGGCCTCACGACAAGGGAAGCCAGGGTACGGATAAAAGAACATCTAGCGGACATCAAGGCAGGGGTTCTCACAACGCCACTTATTAATCATTTTTCGATCAAACATAACAAAGATAATTCTTTCTTTTCTTGGACCATTATAGAAAAGGTACCAGTCCAGACAAAAGGGGGTGACAGAACCCGTAAATTAGGTGAAAGAGAGGCCCTCTGGATCTTTCGCTTAAAAACCAGGATTCCAGACTGCCTCAATTCAGAATTCGACCTCATCAATTTTTGGTAGTTTTCACTTGGAATAATACTATTGGACTTTTACATTTATGTATATCAGAGGAAGTTCAGGTTACAATGCACTTAAAATGTAAACATATATTTATTAATGCATTGAGGACATTTACCTCAATATAAGCACATAGATAAAGTTTAGGTCAAAATACACTTAAAATGTAAACATACATCTACTAATGCATTGAGGACATTTACCTCAATATAAGCACATAGATAAAGCACAAACACCCCAGGTCTTTGGTAAGAAATAGTTCATTTACGGTCAGAACGATATGTGTTTATCTAGAGTGTATTATATTAGAGGAAATTTAGGTCAAAATACACTTAAAGTGTAAACATATTTTTACCACCTCTTTAATGATATTCATCTCAAAATAAACACATAGTCAAAGTACAAACAACCTAGGTCCTTGATAGGAAGTAGCCCAGTTATGATCTAAATGTTAAACTGTGTTTATTATAAGTATAATGGATTAAAATAAATGAAGGTAAAAATCACACTTAAAATATTAAATGAAAATAAAATTTCACCACTTATTTAAGACATCAACTACAAATAAGCACATAGTTAAAGCATAATCACACCAGGCCCCTAACTAGGAGTAGCTTATTTATGATCTGAACGTTAATCTATGTTTTTTACAAGTGCAGACATTCATCTCTAAATAAGTACATAGACAAAGTCCATGACAAGAGGTAGTTCATTCATGATCTGAATGTTAAATACAAAGTTAAATACTAAGTTAAATACAAATTTACTATAACCGTATAGGAAACCTTTCCCCTAATACTAGCTCATCCGGCCCTATAATTTATAATACAGGTTGGGGCACACACCCTAACTGTCAAGCACACACACAACATATAATTAAATATACATAGCACAGGTAGTGATTATACAACACATTGTCCAAAATGGGGCATATGAGTCACGAACACATAGTGTTAATAATAGGAGTGAACGGTGAATAAACAGCTGACAGCTCAGGAAAGGTACTAAACTTTACACACGATGTTATGTTGTGACAGGCTATGGTTTGATTGGCGCATACACACGATATTCGACCAATCAAGATTCAGCAAGGAGGGACCTATAATTTCCTTTAAGACTCCATGCAATGCGCAGGAGTTTGTTAGACCGCACCCGATTGGCTAATACACACACTATCTGTCCAATAGGGATTGGTAAATAGTTTCCAGCAGTGATTAGTAAACACGAACGAATTTAGATTTTGAAGCACAACACAATCTGTCCTTCAATAATATAAGGCGATCTAGGTTAAACACACTAAATAGGAACCGCTATGAGGTAGGAGATGTGAGAGCTGTTTGAAAGACAGAGTAACTACCAGTAATACATAACACTAATGTCTATATGAAAAGCGGTCCTGTAAAGTGAATGTTTAATAAGACTTATTTAACAGTTTCTTTCAATTTTTTCCACTGTTTGGCTCTTTTTTATTAAGCAATAGCAGGAGGTTAGAAACAGAATGTATCAAATTTGTAATGTTGAATAATAAGACAAGTTCAGCTGTAATTTGAAAGGAGGGTTGATTGATTCAAGCTGAAGGGAATTATAATGAGGGGTGTGTATCCCTGAACCAATAGGATTTCAGATGATGGTTTTTAAATCAGGGAACTGCTAGACAGTTTTAAGCAGGCTAGGAGTAAGGCAACAGCCGAAACCGGTCAGCCTTTTTTCATCTGTTTGACTATTATCATGTATGTTCTTACCCAGGGGTGAAGATACCCTATATGTTCTAAATAAAGTTTGAATTTTTATCCATACTCTTGGTGCTCCTGTTATACATTCTTTTTGAAGCTTAGCTTATTATTTGGCCAAACAGTGAGCACAGGATTTGGATATAAACTGCGGTTGGTGAGCTAGTGGCACACTGCATTGGCTGTCTTTTTTCTCCAAGGGACTCAGGTGGACGTTTGTTATGGCCCCAGAAGTAAAACTAGTGGGCAGAAAATAGGAACCCTGGATTACAAGGCCAAACTGTTCACATCAACACTGGATACAGCATCCGGATCTGAAGAAACATCTCACCAAGAGACAGAATAGTGGTGAGTCAGTCAATTTATTTTACTGTATATACGGATGTCTGGGAGTGGTCCCTTGTGAATAACAATATTGTGGGGGTTGTTTTGGGGAACACCGTCACATTTTTACCTTTACGAACAGCCAAATTTGTGCAGTGGCCTTACAAGGACTTGTTCATAAGTTACTATTAACAATTTAGACTCTTTATATATTTTTGGAATAACAGTGCATACACCTTAACTATTCCCCTACTGCACCTCACACTTAAACACAGTACAACCACTGTGCTAACCAACAAAATAAAGGGTGCGCCAAATCGGATAAATCTAAATGTATATATATACCAGTGATAAACCTAATTAAATGTGCTATAAAATAAATAAATAATTATATATAAATAAATATATATAAATTCAAATGTGCCAATTAATGAATAGGATATTTAAATTGCAAAATAAAATAAACATGTGATAACCAATATTGTGAAAAAGTCCTTTTAAATGGGTTTTAACCCAGGATGGATACAGTTCATCAATCCAGTGGTGAGCTGCTCTCTCCAAGTTGTAAGCAGAAAGTATAAGTGTCCTGAAAGACAGAAAAAGAAGAGGCGCTCTTTGTGCAGCAAGTTCCAAAGAAAACTGAAAATCTATTGATAGTACTCAAGGTAATATACTCACAAACGTGACTGCACATACAGTGCAATAATAGGCAAGCCGAAACTTCAGAGCCGTTCAGCTGACTACTCAATGGCGAATCTGCCAGACGATTACTGAAGCCCAGGTGCTGGTAGCAATGGTTCGGTTTCTCCAAACAACCTCCGTGGTAGGCGGCAATAAGCAGCTTAATAAAAAGTCCAGTAGCTGTCAGTGTAGGGAAATCACAAAACCCACAGGAGCAAGGAAGAGTGATAAAAAGTCAGTTTATTAAAAACATTTAAAAGTTGCTGTGCAACGCGTTTCTCGGCCAACAATGCCGTTTCATCAGGCTTCATCAGCTTTCTATAATAGACTCCAAGGAGGAGAAATTGATTTAATAACAGGCTTGAAACGAACCAAAGCCTGAACAAAACAGTGCATGTCAGGAAGGTTAGCAATTTTTCTATGAAATAAATTAGAAAGAGCAGAGATTTGTCCCTTTAAAGTACTTGCAGACAAACCTTTATCCAAACCATCCTGAAGAAACTGTAAAATTCTAGGAATTCTAAAAGAATGCCAAGAGAATTTATGAGAAGAACATCATGAAATATAGGTTTTCCAAACCCGATAATAAATCTTCCTTGAAACAGACTTACGAGCCTGTAGCAAAGTGTTAATCACTGAGTAAGAGAAACCTCTATGACTAAGCACTAAGGCCTAGATTTAGAGTTTGTCGGTAGCCGTGAAAACCAGCGTTAGAGGCTCCTAAAACTGGTTTTAGGCTACCGCCGGTATTTGGAGTCAGTCAAAAAAGGGTCTAACGCTCACTTTTCAGCCGCGACTTTTCCATACCGCAGATCCCCTTACGTAAATTGCGTATCCTATTTTTTCAATGGGATCTTTCTAACTCCGGTATTTAGAGTCGTGGCTGAAGTGAGCGTTAGAAATCTAACGACCGAACTCCAGCCGCAGAAAAAAACCAGGAGTTAAGAGCTTTTTGGGCTAACGCCGGTTCATAAAGCTCTTAACTACTGTGCTCTAAAGTACACTAACACCCATAAACTACCTATGTACCCCTAAACTGAGGTCCCCCCACATCGCCGACCGCCACCTACGTTATACTTATGTACCCCTAATCTACTGCCCCTAACACTGCCGACCCCTGTATTATATTTATTAACCCCTAATCTGCCCCCCACAACGTCGCCGCCAACTACCTACAATAATTAACCCCTAATCTGCCGACCGCAAAGCGCCGCTACTTAAGTTATCCTTATGTACCCCTAATCTGCTGCCCCTAACACCGCCGACCCCTATATTATATTTATTAACCCCTAATCTGCCCCCCACAACGTCGCCTCCACCTGCCTACACTTATTAACTCCTAATCTTCCGAGCGGACCGCACCGCTACTCTATTAAATTTATTAACCCCTAAAGCTAATTCTAACCCTAACCCTAACACCCCCCTAAGTTAAATATAATTTTATTCTAACTAAATAAATTATCTCTTATTAAATAACTTATTCCTATTTAAAGCTAAATACTTACCTGTAAAATAAACCCTAATATAGCTACAATATAACGAATAATTACATTGTAGCTATTTTAGGATTAATATTTATTTTACAGGCAACTTTGTAATTATTTTAACCAGGTACAATAGCTATTAAATAGTTAAGAACTATTTAATAGTTACCTAGTTAAAATAATTACAAAATTACCTGTAAAATAAATCCTAACCTAAGTTACAATTAAACCTAACACTATACATCATTAAATTAATTAAATAAAATACCTACAATTACCTACAATTAAACCTAACACTACACTATCAATAAATTAATTAAATACAATATCTACAAATAACTACAATGAAATAAACTAACTAAAGTACAAAAAATAAAAAAATATTTACAAACATAAGAAAAATATTACAACAATTTTAAACTAATTACACCTACTCTAAGCCCCCTAATAAAATAACCAATCAGATTGAGCTCGCATTCTATTGGCTGATCGGAACAGCCAATAGAATGCGAGCTCAATCTGATTGGCTGATTGAATCAGCCAATCGGATTGAACTTGATTCTGATTGGCTGATTCCATCAGCCAATCAGAATTTTCCTACCTTAATTCCGATTGGCTGATAGAATCCTATCAGCCAATCGGAATTCGAGGGACGCCATCTTGGATGACGTCCCTTAAAGGAACCGTCATTCTTCAGTTGGACGTCGCCGGATGAAGATGGGACCGCGGTGGAGGTCTTCAGGATGGAGCCGGTCCTCATCGGATGAAGATAGAAGATGCCGCTTGGAAGAAGATGGTTGCCGGTCCGGATCTACTCTTTTTCCCGGATAGGATAAAGACTTTGGAGCCTCTTCTGGACTTCTTCAGCCGTCGGATGATGGATGTCTAGCCCCCGCTTGGGTTGGATGAAGATTTTGGAGCCAGGACCGATCTGTGATACCTGGTATGGTGAAGACAAGGTAGGATGATCTTCAGGGGCTTAGTGTTAGGTTTATTTAAGGGGGGTTTGGGTTAGATTAGGGGTATGTGGGTGGTGGGTTGTAATGTTGGGGGGGGGGTATTGTATGTTTTTTTTTACAGGCAAAAGAGCTGAATTCTTTGGGGCATGCCCCGCAAAGGGCCCTGCTCAGGGCTGGTAAGGTAAAAGAGCTTTGAACTTTAGTAATTTAGAATAGGGTAGGGCATTTTTTATTTTGGGGGTCTTTGTTATTTTATTAGGGGGCTTAGAGTAGGTGTAATTAGTTTAAAATTGTTGTAATATTTTTCTGATGTTTGTAAATATTTTTTTATTTTTTGTAACTTAGTTCTTTTTTATTTTTTGTACTTTAGTTAGTTTATTTCATTGTAGTTATTTGTAGATATTGTATTTAATTAATTTATTGATAGTGTAGTGTTAGGTTTAATTGTAGGTAATTGTAGGTATTTTATTTAATTAATTTAATGATAGTATAGTGTTAGGTTTAATTGTAACTTAGGTTAGGATTTATTTTACAGGTAATTTTTTAATTATTTTAACTATTTTAGCTATTAAATAGTTCTTAACTATTTAATAGCTATTGTACCTGGTTAAAATAAATACAAAGTTACCTGTAAAATAAATATTAATCCTAAAATAGCTATAATATAATTATAATTTATATTGTAGCTATATTAGGATTTATTTTACAGGTAAGTATTTAGCTTTAAATAGGAATAATTTATTTAATAAGAGTTAATTTATTTCGTTAGATTTAAATTATATTTAAGTTAGGGGGGTGTTAGTGTTAGGGTTAGACTTAGCTTTAGGGGTTAATACATTTATTAGAATAGCGGTGAGCTCCAGTCGGCAGATTAGGGGTTAATGTTTGAAGTTAGGTGTCGGCGATGTTAGGGAGGGCAGATTAGGGGTTAATACTATTTATTATAGGGTTAGTGAGGCGGATTAGGGGTTAATAACTTTATTATAATAGCGGTGCGGTCCGCTCGGCAGATTAGGGGTTAATAATTGTAGGTAGGTAGCGGCGACATTGTGGGGGGCAGATTAGGGGTTAATAAATATAATATAGGGGTCGGCGGTGTTAGGGGCAGCAGATTAGGGGTACATAGGGATAATGTCAGTAGCGGCGGTTTACGGAGCGGCAGATTAGGGGTTAAAAATAATATGAAGGGGTCAGCGATAGCGGGGCGGCAGAATAGGGGTTAATAAGTGTAAGGTTAGGGGTGTTTAGACTTGGGGTACATGTTAGGGTGTTAGGTGCAGACGTAGGAAGTGTTTCCCCATAGCAAACAATGGGGCTGCGTTAGGAGCTGAACGCGGCTTTTTTGCAGGTGTTAGGTTTTTTTTCAGCTCAAACAGCCCCATTGTTTCCTATGGGGGAATCGTGCACGAGCATGTTTTTGAGGCTGGCCACGTCCGTAAGCAACTCTGGTATCGAGAGTTGCAGTTGCGTTAAAAATCCTCCTTTTTTGGAGCCTAACGCAGCCATTCTGTGGACTCTCAATACCAGAATTATTTTAAAGGTGCGGCCAGAAAAAAGCCAGCTTTAGCTACGCGGGTCGTTACCGACAAAACTCTAAATCTAGCCGCAAGCGTTCAATTTCCATACCTTCAAACTGAGCAATTTGAGATCCTGATGGAAAAACGGCCCTTGAGACAGAAGGTCTGGTCTTAACGGAAGTGGCCAAGGTTGGCAACTTGACATCCGGACAAAATCCACAAACCAAAATCTGTGAGGCCATGCTGGTGCTATCAGAAACACATGCGATTGTTCCATTATGATCTTGGAGAACACCCTTGGAAGAAGAACTAGAGGTGGAAAGATGTAAGCAGGTTGGTAAAACCAAGGAACTGCTAACGCATCCACCATCTCCGCCTGAGGATCCCTGGACCTGGAAAGGTATCTGGGAAGTTTCTTGTTTAGATGGGAAGCCATCAGATCTATTTTGGGAAGACCCTACATCTGTACTATCTGACAAAATACATCTGGATGGAGAGACCACTCCCCTGGATGTAAAGTCTGACGGCTGAGAAAATTTGTTTCCCAATTGTCTACACCTGGTATATGTATCGCAGAAATTAGACAGGAGTTGGATTCCACCAAAGAAAGTATTCGAGAAACTTCTTTCATCGCTAAAGGACTGTGAGTCCCACCCTGATGATTGACATATGCCACAGTTGTGATATTGTCTGTCTGAAAATTAATGAATGATTCTCTCTTTAATAGAGGCCAAGCCTGAAGAGCCCTGAAAATAGCACGGAGTTCTAAAATATTGATTGGTAACCTCGCCTCTTGAGGATTCCAAACCCCTTGTGCTGTCAGAGACCCCCAGACAGCTCCCCAACCTGTGAGGCTTTTATCTGTTGAAATCACAGTCCAGGAAGGACGAACAAAAGAGGCCCCTTGAATAATCTGATTATGGTCTTACCACCAAGTCAGAGAGAGTTGAGTGTTGGGATTTAAGAATATCGATCGTGATATCCGAATATAATCCCTGCACCATTGATTCAGCATGCAAAGCTGCAGAGGTCTCATATTAAGACGAGCAAAGGGGATTGTGTCCGATGCTGCAGTCCTGAGACCTAAAACTTCCATACACATATCCACTGAAAGGAATGATCGAGACTGCAGGTTTCAACAGGAAGAAACCAATTTCATTTGTCTCTTGTCTGTTAAAGACAGAGTCATGGCCACTGGATCTATCTGGAAACCTAAAAAGGTGACCGTTGTCTGAGGAATCAAGAATCTCTTTGGTAAATTGATCCTCCAACCATGTCTTTGAAGAAACAACACAAGTTGATTTGTGTGAGATTCTACTAAATGAAAAGATTGAGCCAGTACCAAGATATCGTCCAAATAAGGAAACACTGCAATACCCTGCTCTCTGATTACAGATAGAAGGGCACTGAGAACCCTCAAAAAGATTCTTGGAGCTGTTGCTAGGCCAAATGGAAGAGCGACAAATTGGTAATGCTTGTCTAGAAAAGAGAATCTCAGAAACTGATAGTGGTCTGGATGAATCGGAATGTGAAGATATGCATCCTGTAAGTTTATTGTGGACATGTAATGACCTTGCTGAACAAAAGGCAGAATAGCCCTTATAATTACCATCTTGAAAGTTGGGACCCTTACAAAGTTATTCAAAAACTTCAGATCCAGAACTGGTCTGAATGAATTTTCCTTCTTCGGGACAATGAATAGATTTGAATAAAAACTCAGACCCTGTTCCAGAATTGGAACTGGTACAATTACCCCTGAAAGCTCCAGATCTGAAACACACTTCAGAAAGGCCTGAGCTTTCACAGGATTTGTTGGAACGTGAGAGAGAAAAAATATTCTCACAGGAGGTCTTATTCTGAAACCTGTTCGATACCCCTTAGAGACAATATTCTGAATTCAATGATTCTGAACGGAACCTGCCCAAACATCTTGAAATAATTTGAATATGCCCCCTACCAGTAGAACTGGATTGAGGGCCACACCTTCATGCAGTCTTGGGGGCTGGCTTTGGTTTCTTATAAGGCTTGGATTTATTCCAACTCGAAGATGGTTTCCAATTGGAGCCAGAGTCCTTAGGGGAAGGAGTGGTTTTCTGTTCTCTATTCTGATGAAAGGAAAGAAACTGATTAGAAGCTTTAGATTTACCCTTAGATTTTTTTATCATGGGGCAAAAAAACTCCCTTCCCCCAGTAATAGTGGAAATAATAGAATCCAACTGAGAACCAAATAAATTATTACCCTAAAATGATAGAGATAGTAATATAGATTTAGATACCACGTCAGCATTCCATGATTTGAGCCATAAATAGTGATGTCGTGAACAGTTTGTCGAAGAACAGTTCCCGGCGATCTTAGCTTGTTTGCGTTCACCACGGCGGGTGAACATATGCGATGTTCGATCCGCCCCCTATTCGACATCATTGAGTAAACTTTGACCCTGTATCTCACAGTCTGCAGACACATTTCAGCCAATCAGTAGCAGACACTCCCTCCCAGACCCTCCCAGCTCCTGGGCAGCAGCCATTTTAGATTCATTCTGATCCTGCATTCTTAGTGAGAGGAGGGATAGTGCTGCTGCTGGTGATTTTATAGGGAAATTGATAGCTAGTCCTTAAGGACTCATCTGATCTCTGCTAAAAGGACAGCACCCCAAAAAGCCCTTTTTAGGGCTAGAACTTCAGCCCAAAAAGCCTGTTTTGTTGGTTTTTTTTGTAATCTAATTGCATTTGCCTGCCTGTCAGCCTGTGTGTGAGGCTCACAGCATATACTGTGCCTACTTGCTCACTGCTACCACTCATATCTGGTGTAACATTAGTGTAAATTTAAAAAAAAAAAAACTTTTACATCAGTTTGCTAGTGTAATCTAATTTCATTTTCCAGCAGGCCTGTGTGTCAGGCCCACAGCATATACTGTGCCTAATTGTTCTGTTTTCCACCACTCATATCTGGTGTAACATTAGTGTAAATTTTTTAAAAAAACTTTTACATCAGTCTGCTAGTGTAATCTAATTTCAGTGTCCAGGCCAGCCTGCCACTGCCAGCCTCAGTGCCACCACTCATATCTGGTGTAACATTAGTGTAAATTTTTTAAAAAAAACTTTTACATCAGTCTGCTAGTGTTATTTAATTTTAGTTGCCAGGCCAGCCTGCCACTAGTGCCAACCTGTGTGTCAGGCTCTCAGCATATACTGTGCCTACTTCCATCCTCAGTGCCACCACTCATATCTGTTGTAACATTAGTGTAATTTTTTTTAAAAAAACTTTTACATCAGTCTGCTAGTGTTATTTAATTTTAGTTGCCAGGCCAGCCTGCCACTAGTGCCAACCTGTGTGTCAGGCTCCCAGCATATACTGTGCCTACTTCCATCCTCAGTGCCACCACTCATATCTGTTGTAACATTAGTGTAACTTTTTTTAAAAAAACTTTTACATCAGTCTGCTAGTGTTATTTAATTTTAGCTGCCAGGCCAGCCTGCCACTAGTGCCAGCCTGTGTGTCAGGCTCCCAGCATATACTGTGCCTACTTCCATCCTCAGTGCCACCACTCATATCTGTTGTAACATTAGTGTAAATTTCATTAAAAAAAAACTTTTACATCAGTCTGCTAGTGTTATTTAATACTGTAGTTGCCAGGCCAGCCTGCCACTAGTGCCAGCCTGTGTATCAGGCTCACAGCATATACTGTGCATACTTCCATCCTCAGTGCCACCACTCATATCTGTTGTAACATTAGTGTAAAAAATTTTTTAAAAAACTTTTACATCAGTCTGCTAGTGTTATTTAATTTTAGCTGCAAGGCCAGCCTGCCACTAGTGCCAGCCTGTGTGTCAGGCTCCCAGCATATACTGTGCCTACTTCCATCCTCAGTGCCACCACTCATATCTGTTGTAACATTAGTGTAATTTTTAAAAAAAAAAACTTTTACATCAGTCTGCTAGTGTTATTTAATTTTAGTTCCCAGGCCAGCCTGCCACTAGTGCCAGCCTGTGTGTCAGGCTCCCAGCATATACTGTGCCTACTTCCATCGTCAGTGCCACCACTCATATCTGTTGTAACATTAGTGTAACTTTATTTAAAAAAACTTTTACATCAGTCTGCTAGTGTTATTTAATTTTAGTTGCCAGGCCAGCCTGCCACTAGTGCCAGCCTGTGTGTCAGACTCACAGCATATACTGTGCCTACTTCCATCCTCAGTGCCACCACTCATATCTGTTGTAACATTAGTGTAACTTTTTTTAAAAAACTTTTACATCAGTCTGCTAGTGTTATTTAATTTTAGTTGCCAGGCCAGCCTGCCACTAGTGCCAGCCTGTGTGTCAGGCTCCCAGCATATACTGTGCCTACTTCCATCGTCAGTGCCACCACTCATATCTGTTGTAACATTAGTGTAACTTTTTTTAAAAAAACTTTTACATCAGTCTGCTAGTGTTATTTAATTTTAGTTGCCAGGCCAGCCTGCCACTAGTGCCAGCCTGTGAGTCAGACTCACAGCATATACTGTGCCTACTTCCATCCTCAGTGCCACCACTCATATCTGTTGTAACATTAGTGTAATTTTTTTTTAAAAAAACTTTTACATCAGTCTGCTAGTGTTATTTAATATTGTAGTTGCCAGGCCAGCCTGCCACTAGTGCCAGCCTGTGTGTAAGGCTCACAGCATATACTGTGCCTACTTCCATCCTCAGTGCCACCACTCATATCTGTTGTAACATTAGTGTAAATTTTTAAAAAAATCTTTTACATCAGTCTGCTAGTGTTATTTAATTTTAGCTGCCAGGCCAGCCTGCCACTAGTGCCAGCCTGTGTGTCATGCTCTCAGCATATACTGTGCCTACTTCCATCCTCAGTGCCACCACTCATATCTGTTGTAACATTAGTGTAACTTTTTTTTAATAAACTTTTACATCAGTCTGCTAGTGTTATTTAATTTTAGTTGCCAGGCCAGCCTGCCACTAGTGCCAGCCTGTGTGTCAGGCTCCCAGCATATACTGTGCCTACTTCCATCCTCAGTGCCACCACTCATATCTGTTGTAACATTAGTGTAATTTTTAAAAAAAAAAATCTTTTACATCAGTCTGCTAGTGTTATTTAATTTTAGTTGCTAGGCCAGCCTGCCACTAGTGCCAGCCTGTGTGTCAGGCTCCCAGCATATACTGTGCCTACTTCCATCGTCAGTGCCACACTCATATCTGTTGTAAAAGTAGTGTAACTTTTTTAAAATAAACTTTTACATCAGTCTGCTAGTGTTATTTAATTTTAGTTGCCAGGCCAGCCTGCCACTAGTGCCAGCCTGTGTGTCAGACTCACAGCATATGCTGTGCCTACTTCAATCCTCAGTGCCACCACTCATATCTGTTGTAACATTAGTGTAACTTTTTTTAAAAAAACTTTTACATCAGTCTGCTAGTGTTATTTAATTTTAGTTGCCAGGCCAGCCTGCCACTAGTGCCAGCCTGTGTGTCAGGCTCCCAGCATATACTGTGCCTACTTCCATCGTCAGTGCCACCACTCATATCTGTTGTAACATTAGTGTAACTTTTTAAAAAAAAACTTTTACATCAGTCTGCTAGTGTTATTTAATTTTAGTTGCCAGGCCAGCCTGTGTGTCAGACTCACAGCATATACTGTGCCTACTTCCATCCTCAGTGCCACCACTCATATCTGTTGTAACATTAATGTAAATTTTTTAAAAAAAACTTTTACATCAGTCTGCTAGTGTTATTTAATATTGTAGTTGCCAGGCCAGCCTGCCACTAGTGCCAGCCTGTGTGTCAGGCTCACAGCATATACTGTGCCTACTTCCATCCTCAGTGCCACCACTCATATCTGTTGTAACATTAGTGTAATTTTTTTTTAAAAAATCTTTTACATCAGTCTGCTAGGGTTATTTAATTTTAGCTGCCAGGCCAGCTTGCCACTAGTGCTAGCCTGTGTGTCAGGCTCCCAGCATATACTGTGCCTACTTCCATCCTCAGTACCACCACTCATATCTGTTGTAACATTAGTGTAACTTTTTAAAAAAAACTTTTACATCAGTCTGCTAGTGTTAATTAATTTTAGTTGCCAGGCCAGCCTGCCACTAGTGCCAGCCTGTATGTCAGGCTCCCAGCATATACTGTGCCTACTTCCATCCTCAGTGCCACCACTCATATCTGTTGTAACATTAGTGTAATTTAAAAAAAAAAAACTTTTACATCAGTCTGCTAGTGTTATTTAATTTTAGTTGCTAGGCCAGCCTGCCACTAGTGCCAGCCTGTGTTTCAGGCTCCCAGCATATACTGTGCCTACTTCCATCCTCAGTGCCACCACTCATATCTGTTGTAACATTAGTGTAACTTTTTTTAAAAAAACTTTTACATCAGTCTGCTAGTGTTATTTAATTTTAGCTGCCAGGCCAGCCTGCCACTAGTGCCAGCCTGTGTGTCAGGCTCTCAGCATATACTGTGCCTACTTCCATCCTCAGTGCCACCACTCATATCTGTTGTAACATTAGTGTAAATTTCTTTTAAAAAAAAATTTAACATCAGTCTGCTAGTGTTATTTAATATTGTAGTTGCCAGGCCAGCCTGCCACTAGTGCCAGTCTGTGTGTCAGGCTCACAGCATATACTGTGCCTACTTCCATCCTCAGTGCCACCACTCATATCTGTTGTAACATTAGTGTAATTTTTTTTAAAAAAACTTTTACATCAGTCTGCTAGTGTTATTTAATTTTAGCTGCCAGGCCAGCCTGCCACTAGTGCCAGCCTGTGTGTCAGGCTCCCAGCATATACTGTGCCTACTTCCATCCTCAGTGCCACCACTCATATCTGTTGTAACATTAGTGTAACTTTTAAAAAAAAAACTTTTACATCAGTCTGCTAGTGTTATTTAATTTTAGCTGCCAGGCCAGCCTGCCACTAGTGCCAGCCTGTGTGTCAGGCTCCCAGCATATACTGTGCCTACCTCCATCCTCAGTGCCACCACTCATATCTGTTGTAACATTAGTGTAAATTTTTTTAAAAAAAAACTTTTACATCAGTCTGCTAGTGTTATTTAATTTTAGTTGCCAGGCCAGCCTGCCACCAGTGCCAGCCTGTGTGTCAGGCTCACAGAATATACTGTGCCTACTTCCATCCTCAGTGCAACCACTCATATCTGTTGTAACATTAGTGTAATTTTTTTAAAAATTTTTTTTACATCATTCTGCTAGTGTTATTTAATTTTAGTTGCCAGGCCAGCCTGACCCCAGTGCCAGCCTGTGTGTCAGGCTCACAGCATATACTGTGCCTACTTCCATCCTCAGTGCCACCACTCTTATCTGTTGTAACATTAGTGTATCTTTTTTTAAAAAAAACTTTTACATCAGTCTGCTAGTGTTATTTAATTTTAGTTGCCAGGCCAGCCTGCCACTAGTGCCAGCCTGTGTGTCAGGCTCCCAGCATATACTGTGCCTACTTCCATCCTCAGTGCCACCACTCATATCTGTTGTAACATTAGTGTAACTTTTTTAAAAAAACCTTTACATCAGTCTGCTAGTGTTATTTAATTTTAGTTGCCAGGCCAGCCTGCCACTAGTGCCAGCCTGTGTGTCAGGCTCCCAGCATATACTGTGCCTACTTCCATCCTCAGTGCCACCACTCATATCTGTTGTAACATTAGTGTAACTTTTTTAAAAAAAACTTTTACATCAGTCTGCTAGTGTTATTTAATTTTAGCTTCCAGGCCAGCCTGCCACTAGTGCCAGCCTGTGTGTCAGGCTCCCAGCATATACTGTGCCTACTTCCATCCTCAGTGCCACCACTCATATCTGTTGTAACATTAGTGTAAATTTAAAAAAAAAAAAAAACTTTTACATCAGTCTGCTAGTGTTATTTAATTGTAGTTGCCAGGCCAGCCTGCCACTAGTGCCAGCCTGTGTGTCAGGCTCACAGCATATACTGTGCCTACTTCCATCCTCAGTGCCACCACTCATATCTGTTGTAACATTAGTGTAAATTTTTAAAAAAAAAAAAAACTTTTACATCAGTCTGCTAGTGTTATTTAATTTTAGCTGCCAGGCCAGCCTGCCACTAGTGCCAGCCTGTTTGTCAGGCTACCAGCATATACTGTGCCTACTTCCATCCTCAGTTTTTTTTGTGTGTCTGCCTCTGACAACAGTGATGCCATTTGCAACCTGTGCCAAGAGTTGTGGGAAGTCCAACACCCACCTAGGTACAACTGCTTTGCGAAGGCACATTGTCTCATATCACAAACGCCGATGGGATGAACACATTAGTAGAAGCAGCACACAAACTCAAAGCCGCCATCCTCCTCCTGGTCCAGCATCTTCAGTCACGTCAACCACTGCTGTACTCCTTGCCCCCTCTCAACCATCCACCACTCAGTCTCTCTTACGTAGCAGTTCCTGGTCATCTGCCCACAGTCACAGTCTGTCAATGACATGTTTTAGTGTAAGAAGCCAATTTCCCAAAGTCACCCCCTTGCCCGGTGTCTGACAGCTGGCTTTTCTGAACTCTTAGCCCGCCAGATTTTACCATACAGCTGGTGGAGTCTGAGGCATTCAAAAAAATTGTATCTATTGGGACACCGCAATGGAAGGTATCCGGCCAAAATTTCTTTTCACAAAAGGCAATCCCCAACCTGTACTCGATTGTGCGAAAGGAAGTAATGGCATGTCTGGCACACATCGTTGGGGCAAGGGTCCATCTGACCACTGATAGCTGGTCTGCAAAGCATGGTCAGGGCAGGTATATCACCTACACTGCGCATTGGGTAAACCTGCTGACGGCTGACAAGCATGGAATGCGTGGCTCTGCAGAGGAGTTGGTGACACCGCCACGACTTGCAGGCAGGCCTGCTGCTACCTACTCTACTCCTCCTACTCCATCCTCTTCCATAACCTCTTCCTCGGCTGAGTCCACTTCTGCTGCTGTGTCTTGCTTCACATCAACGGCACCCCCCCAGCTCCCCAGGTACTATTCAACATCCCGGATACGGCAGTGTCACGCCGTCTTGGGGTTGACTTGCCTGAAAGCAGAGAGTCACACCGCACCAGCACTCCTGTCCGTCCTGAACGCACAGGTGGATCACTGGCTGACTCAGCACCAACTGGAGATTGGCAAAGTTGTTTTTGACAATGGAAGTAATTTGGTGGCGGCATTGAAATTGGGCAAGTTTGCACATGTGCCGTACATGGCACATGTGTGTAATCTGATTGTACAACGCTTTGTGCATAAGTACCCAGGCTTACAGGATGTCCTGAAGCAGGCCAGGAAGGTGTGTGGCCATTTCAGGTGTTCCTACACGGCCATGGCGCACTTGTCAGACATCCAGCAGCGAAACAACATGCCAGTGAGGCACTTGATTTGCGACAGCCCGACACATTGGAATTCAACACTCCTAATGTTCGACCGCCTGCTCCAACAAGAAAAAGCCATTAACGAGTATTTGTATGACCGGCGTGCTAGGACAGCCTCTGGGGAGCTGGGGATTTTTTTGCCACGTTACTGGACGCTCATGCGCAATGCCTGTAGGCTCATGCATCCTTTTGAGGAGGTGACAAACCTAGTCAGTCGCACCGAAGGCACCATCAGCGACATCATACCATTTGTTTTCTTCCTGGAGCATGCCCTGCGAAGAGTGCTGGATCAGGCCGTAGATGAGCGTGAAGAGGAAGAGTTGTGTTCTCCATGACCACCAGAAACAGCCTTATCAGCATCGCTTGCTGGACCAGTGGCAACGCAGGAAGAGGATTGTGAGGAAGAGGAGTCAGAGCAGGAATGTGGCTTTGAGGAGGAGGAGGAAGTCCAAGCACAACAGGCATCCCAGGGTGCTCGTTGTTGTCACCTATCTGGTACCCGTGGTGTTGTACGTGACTGGGGGGAAGAAGATACCTTCAGTGAGATCAGTGAGGATGAGGAACGGGACATGAGTAGCTCGGCATCCAACCTTGTGCAAATGGGGTCTTTCATGCTGTCATGCCTGTTGAGGGACACGCGTATAAAAAAGCTGAAGGAGAACGAACTGTACAGGATGTCCATGCTACTAGACCCCCGGTATAAGCATAAAGTGACTGAAATGTTACCGAATTCCCGCAAGTCGGAAAGGATGGAGCAGTTCAAAAATAAATTAAAAAGTATGCTTTACACAGCGTATAAGGGTGATGTCACAGCACAACGGGAATCTAACAGGGGAAGAGATGAAAGTAATCCTCCTCCTCCCACGACCATGCGGGCAAGGACAGGATGCTTTCCAGACGTGTTGTTGATGGAGGACATGCAGACCTTTTTAACTCCTATGCATCGCCACAGCCCTTCGGGATCCAGCCTCAGAGAACGACTCAACCGACAGGTAGCAGACTACCTCGCATTAACTGCAGATCTCGACACTCTGAGGAGCGATGGACCCCTTGACTACTGGGTGTGCAGGCTTGACCTGTGGCCTGAGCTATCCCAATTTGCAATCGAACTTCTGGCCTGCCCCGCTTCAAGTGTCCTGTCAGAAATGACCTTCAGTGCAGCAAGCGAGAAGTCGTCTAGGTCAAAAAAGTCTTGATTATCTCACCTTTATTAAAATGAATGAGGGATGGATCCCGAAGGGACTGACATTGTGCGATACATTCAAGTAAAAAAGGCCTGATGAAATGAGCTGCCTTGGGCTTACAAATGGTCCACACGCTGCTGTATTTTATCTTCGAATGCCAGATGACTTGCGTGACTTATCCGCCAACAACTAGGGTTCAAGCCGCAATGTTTTAGGGCACTTTCTAACTGTCAAACAAACATCAATTTTTCTGTCCGCTGCTACAGCGGCGTCTGCAACAATAGCTAATTTTTCAGTCATTTGTACATGCCTAATTTTTCTGGCCTCTGGTGCTGCACTGTGGCTACAAAACCCAAACCAAAAAAAAGGCACATAACAGGGATTAAACTGTTAAGAGTAGTACTACTTAACACACCACTCATATCTGGTGGCACAGTAGATTGCACGCGCAGTGCCCCAAATTTGAAGTAGGAGGACCGACCAAGCATCTTTTTCCATCTCCCGGTTCCTAAAAATTATCTCCGGGTTCCTAAAATCGATGCCATACCTGTACTCGATTGTGCAAAAGGAAGTCATGGCATTTGGGGTCTTTCATGCTGTCGTGCCTGTTGAGGGTCGGGGACCCTCGTATAAAAAGGCTGAAGGAGAACGACCTGTACTGGGTGTCCAAGCATCCTTTTCCATCTCCCGGTTCCTAAAAATAATCTCCAGGTTCCTAAAATCGATGCCATACCTGTACTCGATTGTGCAAAAGTAAGTCATGGCAGATGGGGTCTTTCATGCTGTCATGCCTGTTTAGGGTCGAGGACCCTCGTATAAAAAGGCTGAAGGAGAATGACCTGAACTGGGTGTATTAGAATATGATCTGTCCGACGGCGCTAACTGCCAATACCCAAGCTCCTATAGCAATTGGGTCTCTAGATACCCAAAGGAGAGTCAGAAAGAAAGGGGATGTGTTTAGGAGTGCCTATTGAAAGGCTGGGTCTAAAATGAGGTGTGTGAACTGAAATATGTCAGCACAATGAAAGGATCTTAAATTTACCCAAATTAACAAGAGTAATACAACATATAATTATCAAGTTTAATAGAACATATAATTGTCAAGTTTAATATAACATCTAATATCAGCAGGTGAACACAAGTTTAAAAAGCTTAAAAGTATATGGATCCATAATACTTAATAAAAACAGTCCATAATGACATAATTGCAGGTTTAATAACAAAGAGTAAAAAAGTCAAATATGCAAAATAAAAACAATAGAACAGTGCACAATATGATACAGTGAGAGATTACTGTATAATGATGTTATAAAATAAAATATAAAATATAAAACAGATATGGATTGGAGGTTCTAAGAAAAAACAGTGCGAATAAGGGTCGTGGAACCAGGGAAAAAAATTATATGTATACCAAAAATATGTGTATACTAAAAAATAATATGTGTGGTTATATCAAAGATAAAAAATGTAGAAGTCCAAAATATAAAACAAAATTTAAAAGTTTATGATGTATAAGTCAATTGCAATATCCTTGTGATCCAAATGTCAATCCAAAATCCTGTGTATCAATTCAATTGTGAAGAATCCAGTGTAAACAAAACAATAATGTCATGAGCCAAACAGTTGAAAAGCTGTGAGCACTAGTTAGCAATAGTGTATGCAAACAGACTTCATAAGAAAGTGTGATATAAAAATCATAAAAAATATATAAAATCCTGTGAAAAAATATATTGTGAAAAAATATATATAAGGTGATCCAATCCCTGTAAAAAAAGAAAAATACAACATAGGGCAATATTGTTTAAAATAAGCTTACAATAATAGGAATAAAACTCACCATATATGCCAACGCGTTTCCAACTGGGTGTCCAAGCATCTTTTTCCATCTCCCGGTTCCTAAAAATAATCTCCGGGTTCCTAAAATCGATGCCATACTTGTACTCGATTGTGCAAAAGTAAGTCATGGCAGATGGGGTCTTTCATGCTGTCGTGCCTGTTTAGGGTTGGGGACCCTCGTATAAAAAGGCTGAAGGAGAACGACCTGTACTGGGTGTCCAATCATCTTTTCCATCTCCCGGTTCCTAAAAATAATCTCCGGGTTCCTAAAATCGATGCCATACCTGTACTCGATTGTGCAAAAGTAAGTCATGGCAGTTGGGGTCTTTCATGCTGTCGTGCCTGTTTAGGGTCGGGGACTCTCATATAAAAAGGCTGAAGGAGAACGACCTGTACTGGGTGTCCAAGCATCTTTTTCCATCTCCCGGTTCCTAAAAATTATCTCTGGGTTCCTAAAATCGATGCCATACCTGTACTCGATTGTGCAAAAGTAAGTCATAGCAGATGGGGTCTTTCATGCTGTCGTGCCTGTTTAGGGTCGGGGACCCTCGTATAAAAAGGCTGAAGGAGAACGACCTGTACTGGGTGTCCAAGCATCTTTTTCCATCACCCGGTTCCTAAAAATTATCTCCGGGTTCCTAAAATCAATGCCATACCTGTACTCGATTGTGCAAAAGTAAGTCATGGCAAATGGGGTCTTTCATGCTGTCGTGCCTGTTTAGGGTCGGGGACCCTCGTATAAAAAGGCTGAAGGAGAACGACCTGTATTGGGTGTCCAAGCATCTTTTTCCATCTCCCGGTTCCTAAAAATTATCTCCGGGTTCCTAAAATCGATGCCATACCTGTACTGGATTGTGCAAAAGTAAGTCATGGCAGATGGGTTCTTTCATGCTGTCGTACCTTTTGAGGGTCGGGGAACCTCGTATAAAATGTCTGAAGGAGAACGACCTGTACTGGGTGTCCAAGCATCTTTTTCCATCTCCCGGTTCCTAAAAATTATCTCCGGGTTCCTAAAATCGATGACATACCTGTACTCGATTGTGCAAAAGTAAGTCATGGCAGATGTGGTCTTTCATGCTGTCATTTCTGTTTAGGGTCGGGGACCCTGGTATAAAAAGGCTGAAGGAGAACGACCTGTACTGGGTGTCCAAGCATATTTTTCCATCTCCCGGTTCCTAAAAATTATCTCCGGGTTCCAAAAATCGATGCCATACCTGTACTCGATTGTGCAAAAGTAAGTCATGGCAGATGAGGTTTTTCATGCTGTCGTGCCTGTTTAGGGTCGGGGACCCTCGTATAAAAAGGCTGAAGGAGAACGACCTGTACTGGGTGTCCAAGCATCTTTTTCCATCTCTCGGTTCCTAAAAATTATCTCCGGGTTCCTAAAATCGATGCCATACCTGTACTTGATTGTGCAAAAGGAAGTCATGGAAGATGGGGTCTTTCATGCTGTCGTGCCTGTTGAGGGTCGGGGACCCTCGTATAAAAAGGCTGAAGGAGAACGACCTGTAC
This sequence comes from Bombina bombina, assembly GCF_027579735.1. Taxonomy (NCBI): domain Eukaryota; kingdom Metazoa; phylum Chordata; class Amphibia; order Anura; family Bombinatoridae; genus Bombina; species Bombina bombina. The sequence goes on along the minus strand of NC_069503.1, from coordinate 590,772,052 downwards.
TGGGTGTCCAAGCATCTTTTTCCATCTCCCGGTTCCTAAAAATTATCTCTGGGTTTCTAAAATCGATGCCATACCTGTACTCGATTGTGCAAAAGTAAGTCATGGCAGATGGGGTCTTTCATGCTGTTGTGCCTATTTAGGGTCGGGGACCCTCTTATCAAAAGGCTGAAGGAGAACGACCTGTTCTGGGTGTTCAAGCATTTTTTTCCATCTCCCGGTTCCTAAAAATTATCTCCGGGGTTCCTAAAATCGATGCCATACCTGTACTCAATTGTGCAAAAGTAAGTCATGGCAGATAGGTTCTTTCATGCTGTCGTGCCTGTTTAGGGTCGGGGACCCTTGTATAAAAAGGCTGAAGGAGAACGACCTGTACTGGGTGTCCAAGCATCTTTTTCCATCTCCCGGTTCCTAAAAATTATCTCCGGGTTCCTAAAATCGATGCCATACCTGTACTCGATTGTGCAAAAGTAAGTCATGGCAGATGGGGTCTTCATGCTGTCATGCCTGTTTAGGGTCGGGGACCCTCGTATAAAAGGCTGAAGGAGAACGACCTGTACTGGGTGTCCAAGCATCTCTTTCTATCTCCCGGTTCCTAAAAATGATCTCCGGGTTCCTAAAATCGATGCCATACGTGTACTCGATTGTGCAAAAGTAAGTCATGGCAGATGGGGTCTTTCATGCTGTCGTGCCTGTTTAGGGTCAGGGACCCTCGTATAAAAAAGGCTGAAGGAGAATGACCTGTACTGGGTGTCCAAGCATCTTTTTCCATCTCCCGGTTCCTAAAAATTATCTCCGGGTTCCTAACATCGATGCCATACCTGTACTCGATTGTGCAAAAGTAAGTCATGGCAGATGGGGCCTTTCATGCTGTCATACCTGTTTAGGGTCGGGGACCTTCGTATAAAAAGGCTGAAGGAGAACGACCTGTACTGGGTGTCCAAGCATCTTTTTCCATCTCCCGGTTCCTAAAAATAATCTTCAGGTTCCTAAAATCTATGCCATACCTGTACTCGATTGTGCAAAAGTAAGTCATGGCAGATGGGGTCTTTTATACTGTCGTGCCTGTTTAGGGTTGGGGACCCTCGTAAAAAAATGTTGAAGGAGAACGACCTGTACTGGGTGTCCAAGCATCTTTTTCCATCTCCCGGTTCCTAAAAATTATCTCCGGGTTCCTAAAATCGATGCCATACCTGTACTCGATTGTGCAAAAGGAAGTCATGGCAGATGGGATCTTTCATGCTGTCGTGCCTGTTTAGGGTCGGGGACCCTCGTATAAAAAGGCTGAAGGAGAACGACCTGTACTGGGTGTCCAAGCATCTTTTTCCATCTCCCGGTTCCTAAAAATTATCTCCGGGTTCCTAAAATCTATGCCATACCTGTACTCGATTGTGCAAAAGTAAGTCATGGCAGATAGGGTCTTTCATGCTTTCGTGCCTGTTTAGGGTCGGGGACCCTCGTATAAAAAGGCTGAAGGAGAACGATCTGTACTGGGTGTCCAAGCATCTTTTTCCATCTCCCGGTTCCTAAAAATTATCTCCGGGTTCCTAAAATCAATGCCATACCTGTACTCAATTGTGCAAAAGGAAGTCATGGCAGATGGGGGTCTTTCATGCTGTCATGCCTGTTTAGGGTCGGGGACCCTCGTATAAAAAGGCTGAAGAAGAACGACCTGTACTGGGTGTCCAAGCATCTTTTTCCATCTCCCGGTTCCTAAAAATTATATCCAGGTTCCTAAAATCGATGCCATACCTGTACTCGATTGTGCAAAAGTAAGTCATGGCAGATGGGGTCTTTCATGCTGTTGTACCTGTTGAGGGTCGGGGAACCTCGTATAAAATGTCTGAAGGAGAACGACCTGTACTGGGTGTCCAAGCATCTTTTTCCATCTCCCGGTTCCTAAAAATTATCTCTAAGTTCCTAAAATCAATGCCATACCTGTACTCGATTGTGCAAAAGTAAGTCATGGCAGATGTGGTCTTTCATGCTGTCGTGCCTGTTTAGGTTCGGGGACCCTCGTATAAAAAGGCTGAAGGAGAACGACCTGTACTGGGTGTCCAAGCATCTTTTTCCATCTCCCGGTTCCTAAAAATTATCTCCTGGTCCCTAAAATCTATGCCATACCTGTACTCGATTGTGCAAAAGTAAGTCATGGCAGATGGGGTCTTCATGCTGTCATGCCTGTTTAGGGTCGGGGACCCTCATATAAAAAGGCTGAAGGAGAACGACCTGTACTGGGTGTCCAAGCATCTTTTTCCATCTCCCGGTTCCTAAAAATTATCTCCGGGTTCCTAAAATCGATGCCATACCTGTACTCGATTGTGCAAAAGTAAGTCATGGCAGATGGGGTCTTCATGCTGTCATGCCTGTTTAGGGTCGGGGACCCTCGTATAAAAAGGCTGAAGGAGAACGACCTGTACTGGGTGTCCAAGCATCTTTTTCCATCTCCCGGTTCCTAAAAATAATCTCCGGGTTCCTAAAATCGATGCCATACCTGTACTCGATTGTGCAAAAGTAAGTCATGGCAGATGGGGTCTTTCATGCTGTCATGCCTGTTTAGTGTCAGGGACCCTCGTATAAAAAGGCTGAAGGAGAACGACCTGTACTGGGTGTCCAAGAATCTTTTTCCATCTCCCGGTTCCTAAAAATTATCTCTGGGTTCCAAAAATCAATGCCATACCTGTACTCGATTGTGCAAAAGGAAGTCATGGCAGATGGGGTCTTTCATGCTGTCGTGCCTGTTTAGGGTCGGGGAACCTCGTATAAAAAGGCTGAATGAGAACGACCTGTACTGGGTGTCCAAGCATCTTTTTCCATCTCCCGGTTCCTAAAAATAATCTACGGGTTCCTAAAATCATAGCCATACCTGTACTCGATTGTGCAAAAGTAAGTCATGGCAGATGGGGTCTTTCATGCTGTCGTGCCTGTTTAGGGTCGGGGACCCTCGTATAAAAAGGCTGAAGGAGAACGATCTGTACTGGGTGTCCAAGCATCTTTTTCCATCTCCGGGTTCTTAAAAATGATCTCCGGGTTCCTAAAATCAATGCCATACCTGTACTCGATTGTGCAAAAGGAAGTCATGGCAGATGGGGTCTTTCATGCTGTCATGCCTGTTTAGGGTCGGGGACCCTCGTATAAAAAGGCTGAAGGAGAATGACCTGTACTGGGTGTCCAAGTATCTTTTTCCATCTCCCGGTTCCTAAAAATTATCTCCGGGTTCCTAAAATCGATGCCATACCTGTACTCGATTGTGCAAAAGTAAGTCAGAGCAGATGGGGTCTTTCATTCTGTCGTGCCTGTTTAGGGTCGGGGACCCTCGTATAAAAAGGCTGAAGGAGAACGACCTTTACTGGGTGTCCAAGCATCTTTTTCCATCACCCAATTCCTAAAAATTATCTCTGGGTTCCTAAAATCGATGCCATACCTGTACTCGATTGTGCAAAAGTAAGTCATGTCAGATGTGGTCTTTCATGCTGTCATTTCTGTTTAGGGTCGGGGACCCTGGTATAAAAAGGCTGAAGGAGAACGACCTGTACTGGGTGTCCAAGCATATTTTTCCATCTCCCGGTTCCTAAAAATGATCTCCGGGTTCCTAAAATCGATGCCATACCTGTACTCGATTGTGCAAAAGTAAGTCATGGCAGATGAGGTTTTTCATGCTGTCGTGCCTGTTTAGGGTCGGGGACCCTCGTATAAAAAGGCTGAAGGAGAACGACCTGTACTGGGTGTCCAAGCATCTTTTTCCATCTCTCGGTTCCTAAAAATTATCTCCGGGTTCCTGAAATCGATGCCATACCTGTACTTGATTGTGCAAAAGGAAGTCATGGAAGATGGGGTCTTTCATGCTGTCGTGCCTGTTGAGGGTCGGGGACCCTCGTATAAAAAGGCTGAAGGAGAACGACCTGTACTGGGTGTCCAAGCATCTTTTTCCATCTCCCGGTTCCTAAAAATTATCTCTGGGTTTCTAAAATCGATGCCATACCTGTACTCGATTGTGCAAAAGTAAGTCATGGCAGATGGGGTCTTTCATGCTGTTGTGCCTGTTTAGGGTCGGGGACCCTCTTATCAAAAGGCTGAAGGAGAACGACCTGTTCTGGGTGTTCAAGCATTTTTTTCCATCTCCCGGTTCCTAAAAATTATCTCCGGGGTTCCTAAAATCGATGCCATACCTGTACTCAATTGTGCAAAAGTAAGTCATGGCAGATAGGGTCTTTCATGCTGTCGTGCCTGTTTAGGGTCGGGGACCCTTGTATAAAAAGGCTGAAGGAGAACGACCTGTACTGGGTGTCCAAGCATCTTTTTCCATCTCCCGGTTCCTAAAAATTATCTCCGGGTTCCTAAAATCGATGCCATACCTGTACTCGATTGTGCAAAAGTAAGTCATGGCAGATGGGGTCTTTCATGCTGTCGTGCCTGTTTAGGGTCGGGGACCCTCGTATAAAAATGTTGAAGGAGAACGACCTGTACTGGGTGTCCAAGCATCTTTTTCAGTCTCCCAGTTCCTAAAAATGATCTCCGGGTTCCTAAAATCGATGCCATACCTGTACTCGATTGTGCAAAAGTAAGTCATGGCAGATGGGGTCTTTCATGCTGTCATGCCTGTTTAGGGTCAGGGACCCTCGTATAAAAAGGCTGAAGGAGAACGACCTGTACTGGGTGTCCAAGAATCTTTTTCCATCTCCCGGTTCCTAAAAATTATCTCCGGGTTCCTAACATCGATGCCATACCTGTACTCGATTGTGCAAAAGTAAGTCATGGCAGATGGGGCCTTTCATGCTGTCATACCTGTTTAGGGTCGGGGACCGTCGTATAAAAAGGCTGAAGGAGAACGACCTGTACTGGGTGTCCAAGCATCTTTTTCCATCTCCCGGTTCCTAAAAATAATCTTCAGTTTCCTAAAATCTATGCCATACCTGTACTCGATTGTGCAAAAGTAAGTCATGGCAGATGGGGTCTTTCATACTGTCGTGCCTGTTTAGGGTTGGGGACCCTCGTATAAAAATGTTGAAGGAGAACGACCTGTACTGGGTGTCCAAGCATCATTTTCCATCTCCGGGTTCTTAAAAATGATCTCCGGGTTCCTAAAATCAATGCCATACCTGTACTCGATTGTGCAAAAGGAAGTCATGGCAGATGGGGTCTTTCATGCTGTCATGCCTGTTTAGGGTCGGGGACCCTCGTATAAAAAGGCTGAAGGAGAACGATCTGTACTGGGTGTCCAAGCATCTTTTTCCATCTCCGGGTTCTTAAAAATGATCTCCGGGTTCCTAAAATCAATGCCATACCTGTACTCGATTGTCCAAAAGGAAGTCATGGCAGATGGGGTCTTTCATGCTGTCATGCCTGTTTAGGGTCGGGGACCCTCGTATAAAAAGGCTGAAGGAGAACGACCTGTACTGGGTGTCCAAGCATCTTTTTCCATCTCCCGGTTCCTAAAAATTATCTCCGGGTTCCTAAAATCGATGCCATACCTGTACTCGATTGTGCAAAAGTAAGTCATAGCAGATGGGGTCTTTCATTCTGTCGTGCCTGTTTAGGGTCGGGGACCCTCGTATAAAAAGGCTGAAGGAGAACGACCTGTACTGGGTGTCCAAGCATCTTTTTCCATCACCCAATTCCTAAAAATTATCTCCGGGTTCCTAAAATCGATGCCATACCTGTACTCAATTGTGCAAAAGTTAGTCATGGCAGATGGGGTTTATCATGCTGTCATGCCTGTTTAGGGTCGGGGACCCTCGTATAAAAAGGCTGAAGGAGAACGACCTGTACTGGGTATCCAAGCATCTTTTTCCATCTCCCAGTTCCTAAAAATGATATCCGGGTTCCTAAAATCGATGCCATACCTGTACTCGATTGTGCAAAAGTAAGTCATGGCAGATGAGGTTTTTCATGCTGTCGTGCCTGTTTAGGGTCGGGGACCCTCGTATAAAAAGGCTGAAGGAGAACGACCTGTACTGGGTGTCCAAGCATCTTTTTCCATCACTCGGTTCCTAAAAATTATCTCCGGGTTCCTAAAATCGATGCCATACCTGTACTTGATTTTGCAAAAGGAAGTCATGGAAGATGGGGTCTTTCATGCTGTCATGCCTGTTGAGGGTCGGGGACCCTCGTATAAAAAGGCTGAAGGAGAACGACCTGTACTGGGTGTCCAAGCATCTTTTTCCATCTCCCGGTTCCTAAAAATTATCTCTGGATTTCTAAAATCGATGCCATACCTGTACTCGATTGTGCAAAAGTAAGTCATGGTAGATGGGGTCTTTCATGCTGTTGTGCCTGTTTAGGGTCGGGGACCCTCTTATTAAAAGGCTGAAGGAGAACGACCTGTTCTGGGTGTTCAAGCATTTTTTTCCATCTCCCGGTTCCTAAAAATTATCTCCGGGGTTCCTAAAATCGATGCCATACCTGTACTCGATTGTGCAAAAGTAAGTCATGGCAGATAGGGTCTTTCATGCTGTCGTGCCTCTTTAGGGTCGGGGACCCTTGTATAAAAAGGCTGAAGGAGAACGACCTGTACTGGGTGTCCAAGCATCTTTTTCCATCTCCCGGTTCCTAAAAATAATCTCCGGGTTCCTAAAATTGATGCCATACCTGTACTCGATTGTGCAAAAGTAAGTCATGGCAGATGGGGTCTTTCATGCTGTCGTGCCTGTTTAGGGTCGGGGACCCTCGTATAAAAATGTTGAAGGAGAACGACCTGTACTGGGTGTCCAAGCATCTTTTTCAGTCTCCCAGTTCCTAAAAATGATCTCCGGGTTCCTAAAATCGATGCCATACCTGTACTCGATTGTGCAAAAGTAAGTCATGGCAGATGGGGTCTTTCATGCTGTCATGCCTGTTTAGGGTCAGGGACCCTCGTATAAAAAGGCTGAAGGAGAACGACCTGTACTGGGTGTCCAAGAATCTTTTTCCATCTCCCGGTTCCTAAAAATTATCTCTGGGTTCCAAAAATCAATGCCATACCTGTACTCGATTGTGCAAAAGGAAGTCATGGCAGATGGGGTCTTTCATGCTGTCGTGCCTGTTTAGGGTCGGGGAACCTCGTATAAAAAGGCTGAATGAGAACGACCTGTACTGGGTGTCCAAGCATCTTTTTCCATCTCCCGGTTCCTAAAAATAATCTACGGGTTCCTAAAATCATAGCCATACCTGTACTCGATTGTGCAAAAGTAAGTCATGGCAGATGGGGTCTTTCATGCTGTCGTGCCTGTTTAGGGTCGGGGACCCTCGTATAAAAAGGCTGAAGGAGAACGATCTGTACTGGGTGTCCAAGCATCTTTTTCCATCTCCGGGTTCTTAAAAATGATCTCCGGGTTCCTAAAATCAATGCCATACCTGTACTCGATTGTGCAAAAGGAAGTCATGGCAGATGGGGTCTTTCATGCTGTCATGCCTGTTTAGGGTCGGGGACCCTCGTATAAAAATGCTGAAGGAGAACGACCTGTACTGGGTGTCCAAGCATCTTTTTCCATCTCCCGGTTCCTAAAAATGATCTCCGGGTTCCTAAAATCGATGCCAAACCTGTACTCGATTGTGCAAAAGTAAGTCATAGCAGATGGGGTCTATCATTCTGTCGTGCCTGTTTAGGGTCGGGGACCCTCGTATAAAAAGGCTGAAGGAGAACGACCTGTACTGGGTGTCCAAGCATCTTTTTCCATCACCCAATTCCTAAAAATTATCTCCGGGTTCCTAAAATCGATGCCATACCTGTACTCGATTGTGCAAAAGTTAGTCATGGCAGATGGGGTTTATCATGCTGTCATGCCTGTTTAGGGTCGGGGACCCGCGTATAAAAAGGCTGATGGAGAAGGACCTGTACAGGGTATCCAAGCATCTTTTTTCATCTCCCAGTTCCTAAAAATGATATCCGGGTTCCTAAAATCGATGCCATACCTGTACTCGATTGTGCAAAAGTAAGTCATGGCAGATGGGGTCTTTCATGCTGTCATGCCTGTTTAGGGTCAGGGACCCTCGTATAAAAAGGCTGAAGGAGAACGACCTGTACTGGGTGTCCAAGAATCTTTTTCCATCTCCCGGTTCCTAAAAATTATCTCTGGGTTCCAAAAATCAATGCCATACCTGTACTCGATTGTGCAAAAGGAAGTCATGGCAGATGGGGTCTTTCATGCTGTCATGCCTGTTTAGGGTCGGGGACCCTCGTATAAAAATGCTGAAGGAGAACGACCTGTACTGGGTGTCCAAGCATCTTTTTCCATCTCCCGGTTCCTAAAAATGATCTCCGGGTTCCTAAAATCGATGCCAAACCTGTACTCAATTGTGCAAAAGTAAGTCATAGCAGATGGGGTCTTTCATTCTGTCGTGCCTGTTTAGGGTCGGGGACCCTCGTATAAAAAGGCTGAAGGAGAACGACCTGTACTGGGTGTCCAAGCATCTTTTTCCATCACCCAATTCCTAAAAATTATCTCCGGGTTCCTAAAATCGATGCCATACCTGTACTCGATTGTGCAAAAGTTAGTCATGGCAGATGGGGTTTATCATGCTGTCATGCCTGTTTAGGGTCGGAGACCCGCGTATAAAAAGGCTGATGGAGAACGACCTGTACTGGGTATCCAAGCATCTTTTTTCATCTCCCAGTTCCTAAAAATGATATCCGGGTTCCTAAAATCGATGCCATACCTGTACTCGATTGTGCAAAAGTAAGTCATGGCAGATGAGGTTTTTCATGCTGTCGTGCCTGTTTAGGGTCGGGGACCTTCGTATAAAAAGGCTGAAGGAGAACGACCTGTACTGGGTGTCCAAGCATCTTTTTCCATCTCTCGGTTCCTAAAAATTATCTCCGGGTTCCTAAAATCGATGCCATACCTGTACTTGATTGTGCAAAAGGAAGTCATGGCAGATGGGGTCTTTCATGCTGTCGTGCCTGTTGAGGGTCGGGGACCCTCGTATAAAAAGGCTGAAGGAGAACGACCTGTACTGGGTGTCCAAGCATCTTTTTCCATCTCCCGGTTCCTAAAAATTATCTCTGGGTTTCTAAAATCGATGCCATACCTGTACTTGATTGTGCAAAAGTAAGTCATGGCAGATGGGGTCTTTCATGCTGTTGTGCCTGTTTAGGGTCGGGGACCCTCTTATCAAAAGGCTGAAGGAGAACGACCTGTTCTGGGTGTTCAAGCATTTTTTTCCATCTCCCGGTTCCTAAAAATTATCTCCGGGGTTCCTAAAATCGATGCCATACCTGTACTCGATTGTGCAAAAGTAAGTCATGGCAGATAGGGTCTTTCATGCTGTCGTGCCTGTTTAGGGTCGGGGACCCTTGTATAAAAAGGCTGAAGGAGAACGACCTGTACTGGGTGTCCAAGCATCTTTTCCATCTCCCGGTTCCGAAAATCCATGCCATATACACGTCCCCTGGCGCAGCAACTGCCTCTGGGAACCTTACCATGGGTCCCAGCCGCACGTCTTGTTTATCTCTGTCAGGGAAATTATATATCTATCAAATCTATCTATTTATCTATCGAATCTATCTAACTATCAATCGTATCCATCAAATATATATTGCATCTATTGATCTATGTAATTCGTATCTATCAAATATATATTGCATCTATTGATCTATGTAATTCGTATCTATCAAATATATATTGCATCTTTTTATCTATGTAATTCGTATCTATCAAATGTATATTGCATCTTTTGATCTATGTAATTCGTATCTATAAAATGTATATTGCATCTTTTGATCTATGTAATTCGTATCTATCAAATGTATATTGCATCTTTTGATCTATGTAATTTGTATTGCATCTTTTGATCTATGTAATTCGTATCTATCAAATGTATATTGCATCTTTTGATCTATGTAATTCGTATCTATCAAATGTATATTGCATCTATTGATCTATGTAATTTGTATCTATCAAATGTATATTGCATCTTTTGATCTATGTAATTCGTATCTATCAAATGTATATTGCATCTATTGATCTATGTAATTCGTATCTATTAATTGTATATTGCATCTTTTGATCTATGTAATTCGTATCTATCAAATGTATATTGCATCTATTGGTCTATGTAATTCGTATCTATCAAATGTATATTGCATCTTTTGATCTATGTAATTCGTACCCGGCCAGAATTTCTTTGCACAAAAGTCAATCCCGGACCTCAACCTGTACTCGATTGTGCAAAACGAAAAAACCTTACCATGGGTCGCAGTCCGCACGTCTTTGTAATTCTCTGTCTGGGAAATTATCTATCTATCAAATCTATCTATTTATCTGTCAAGTCTATCTAGCTATCAATCGTATCTATCAAATGTATATTGCATCTATTGATCTTTGCAATTCATATCTATCAAATGTATATTGCATCTATTAAACTATGTAATTCGTATCTATCAAATGTATATTGCATCTTTTGATCTATGTAATTTGTATCTATCAAATGTATATTGCATCTATTGATCTATGTAATCCGTATCTATCAAATGTATATTGCATCTTTTGATCTATGTAATTCGTATCTACCAAAAGTATATTGCATCTATTTATCTATGTAATTCGTATCTATCAAATGTATATTGCATCTTTTGATCTATGTAATTCGTAGCTATCAAATGTATATTACATCTATTGATCTATGTAATCCGTATCTATCAAATGTATATTGCATCTTTTGATCTATGTAATTCGTATCTACCAAATGTATATTGCATCTGTTGATCTATGTAATTCGTATCTACCAAATGTATATTGCATCTGTTGATCTATGTAATTCGTATCTATCAAATGTATATTGCATCTATTGATCTATGTAATTTGTATCTATCAAATGTATATTGCACCTTTTGATCTATGTAATTCGTATCTAGCAAATGTATATTGCATCTATTGATCTATGTAATTCGTATCTATCAAATGAATATTGCATCTTTTGATCTATGTAATTCGTATCTATCAAATGTATATTGCATCTTTCGATCTATGTAATTTGTATCTATCAAATGTATATTGCATCTATTGATCTATGTAATTTGTATCTATCAAATGTATATTGCATCTTTTGATCTATGTAATTCGTATCTATCAAATGTACATTGCATCTATTGATCTATGTAATTCGTATCTATCAAATGTACATTGCATCTATTGATCTATGTAATCCGTATCTATCAAATGTATATTGCATCTTTTGATCTATGTAATTCGTACCAGGCCAGAATTTCTTTGCACAAAAGGCAATCCCGGACCCCAACCTGTACTCGATTGTGCAAAAGGAAGTAACCTTACCATGGTCTCAGTCCGCACATCTTTGTAATTCTCTGCCTGGGAAATTATATATCTATCAAATCTATCTATTTATCTATCAAATCTATCTAACTAGCAATCGTATCTATCAAATGTATATTGCATCTATTGATCTATGCAATTCGTATCTATCAAATGTATATTGCATCTATTGATCTATGTAATTCGTATCTATCAAATGTATATTGCATCTTTTGATCTATGTAATTCGTATCTATCAAATGTATATTGCATCTATTGATCTATGTAATTCGTATCTATCAAATGTATATTGCATCTTTTGATCTATGTAATTTGTATCTATCAAATGTATATTGCATCTATTGATCTATGTAATTCATATCTATCAAATGTATATTGCATCTTTTGATCTATGTAATTCGTATCTATCAAATGTATATTGCATCTATTGATCTATGTAATTCGTATCTATCAAATGTATATTGCATCTTTTGATCTATGTAATTCGTATCTATCAAATGTATATTGCATCTTTTGATCTATGTAATTCGTATCTATCAAATGTATATTGCATCTATTGATCTATGTAATTTGTATCTATCAAATGTATATTGCATCTTTTGATCTATGTAATTCATATCTATCAAATGTATATTGCATCTATTGATCTATGTAATTTGTATCTATCAAATGTATATTGCATCTCTTGATCTATGTAATCTATGTATCTATCAAATCTATCTATCTCGTGGCCGGACTGTTTTGTGACAGCCACTAGTGTTTCGGCCAAATTTGAAGTAGGGGGACCAATCAAGCATCTTTTTCCATCTCCCGGTTCCGAAATTCCATGCCATATACACATCCCCTGTCGCCGCAACTGCCTCTGGGAACCTTACCATGGGTCCCAGACTGCACGTCTTTTAATATCTATTTATCTAACAAATCTATCTAACTATCAATCGTATCTATCAAATATATATTGCATCTATTGAACTATGTAATTCGTATCTATCAAATGTATATTGCATCTATTGATCTATGTAATTCGTATCTATCAAATGTATATTGCATCTATTGATCTATGTAATTCGTATCTATCAAATGTATATTGCATCTTTTGATCTATGTAATTTGTATCTATCAAATGTATATTGCATCTATTGATCTATGTAATTCATATCTGTCAAATGTATATTGCATCTTTTGATCTATGTAATTCGTATCTATCAAATGTATATTGCATCTATTGATCTATGTAATTCGTATCTATCAAATGTATATTGCATCTTTTGATCTATGTAATTCGTATCCATCAAATGTATATTGCATCTATTGATCTATGTAATTCGTATCTATCAAATGTATATTGCATCTTTTGATCTATGTAATTCGTATCTATCAAATGTATATTGCATCTATTGATCTATGTAATTTGTATCTATCAAATGTATATTGCATCTTTTGATCTATGTAATTCGTATCTATCAAATGTATATTGCATCTTTTGATCTATGTAATTCGTATCTATCAAATGTATATTGCATCTTTTGATCTATGTAATTCATATCTATCAAATGTATATTGCATCTATTGATCTATGTAATTTGTATCTATCAAATTTATATTGGATCTATTGATCTGTGTAATTCGTATCTATCAAATGTATATTGCATCTATTGATCTATGTAATCTATGTATCTATCAAATCTATCTATCTCGTGGCCGGACTGTTTTGTGACAGCCACTAGTGTTTCGGCCAAATTTGAAGTAGGGGGACCAATCAAGCATCTTTTTCCATCTCCCGGTTCCTAAAATCCATGCCATATACACCCCCCGATAGAGGGAGTAACAGGTATTAAACTGCTAAGAATAGTACTACTTAACACACCACTCATATCTGATGGCACAATAGATTGCACGCGCAGTGCCCCAAATTTGAAGCAGGAGGACCGACCAAGCATCTTTTTCCATCTCCCGGTTCCGAAAATCCATGCCATATACACGTCCCCTGTCGCCGCAACTGCCTCTGGGAACCTTACCATGGGTCCCAGACTGCACGTCTTGTAATTCTCTGTCAGAGAAATTATATATCTATCAAATCTATCTATTTATCTAACGAATCTATCTAACTATCAATCGTATCTATCAAATATATATTGCATCTATTGAACTGTGTAATTCGTATCTATCAAATGTATATTGCATCTATTGATCTATGTAATTCGTATCTATCAAATGTATATTGCATCTATTGATCTATGTAATTCGTATCTATCAAATGTATATTGCATCTTTTGATCTATGTAATTCGTATCTATCAAATGTATATTGCATCTATTGATCTATGTAATTCGTATCTATCAAATGTATATTGCATCTATTGATCTATGTAATTCGTATCTATCAAATGTATATTGCATCTATTGATCTATGTAATTCGTATCTATCATATGTATATTGCATCTATTGATCTATGTAATCTATGTATCTATCTATCAAATCTATCTATCTCGTGGTTGTGCAAATGGACTGTTTGCGGTTGTTTGCGGTGCTTTACATGGGGAGTTTGGTCTGTCACTGTCAAGCGGGCGTAACCCTTACACTACCTGATCGATACAATATCATACCTGATGTTTTAAAGCACGTTATTCCAAACAATTTAGGAATGTTAGGTGATTTAGGCCCTTTATGGCTTAAAACCAGACTCTGCATCAACTATGTAATTTTCCATGGGAGTTTGGCCATGGATCCCCCTCCGGCATGCCACAGTCCAGGTGTTAGTCCCCTTGAAACAACTTTTCCATCACTATTGTGACCAGAAAGAGTCCCTGTGGGTTTTAAAGTTCGCATGCCTATTGAAGTCAATGGCGGTTTGCCCGGTTCGCTGGTTCACGAACAGTAGCGGAAGTTTGAGTCCGCCGTTCGCGAACCGAAATTTTTAGGTTCACGACATCACTAGCCATAAAGCTCTTCTAGCTAAAATAGCCAAAGACATATATTTAACATCAGTATGTACCATTTATTGCAAAGACAAAGAGAGATCTTGCAAGAAAAGGGCAAGGCCTGTCTGACTCTAAATATATATCTTGAAAGAACCCACTGATTTAAATTATCAACACAAAGTGGTAAATTTGTATGGGAGAACAATGCTCTATGTCAGGGGGTAAATGGAACCCCAAATACCCAGTTAGAGGTTTTAATGTAGTTAAAATTGTCTCAGAAAACCATTCATTGTTTTTAGCCGCTCGCTCGCTATTATAGCTTCTACAATTACAGAATATATGTGTGTGTGAAATTTGAGCAGGTTAACAATAATACAGTCTCCGATATAGTAGAGACTTTTGCAGATGGTGATGTGAATGCTGGATCTTTATTAGCCAGAAGTAATATTAATGATAGCCTCCGCTATAGAAGAGGCTTACTTTAGCCAGTTGTTATGCGAGTCTCTCATTTTGCTAATTTGAATAACTGACAACTTAAAATATCTTCACCTATATGTGTTTGGCAACTAAGGTGGTAACCTGATACTAGTGCTGGGTTTATTTTAATACCATAATTGAAACAAGTGGTCAATACAAAACGTAAAAATCAATGGTACTAACATATATGATAAAATATTTATTTCGAATTACCTTAAGTACCTTTCTATATACAGTAATGTACTGACACTCCGTTATTGACTAATGCAACATTAATAACAGTGCAGTCTAGTAAATATCTTCCTGCTACTGAGAGATATTTTGTATCGGTTTGCTTTTCCGGTTGTGCTAATATGTATCAAACATACATTTTTATTTATTAGCAAGCACGTGTATACCGGTCAAACCACTGATAACACTGGGTCACAAAATACCGCATTGGTTAGGCCTGTATTTTTTCTGAGCAACACAGCTGAACCTAAGTTCTCAGTTATAACGCCATATATTTAACCCATTTCTGTGATATCGGGTGCTACTTTTTGCTCACTACTAGTGCACACACAACTGAGCTTTATGAGATTCTAAACACCTAACCTGACTATTATATAAATACATATTCTGGTTATCATTTTCTGAACACACCATCCAAGGGTCCATAATTTACTGTGCAAAGTTAACCTGCACATTATTAATAATCTAAGGAATCTTACAGCATTTGCCCATATCAGATATCCTTGAGAGCATTATTTGCAGAGATTACTGCAATATCATTATTTCTGTTTCCCTCGCTATATATTGGACTTTTCTAATTAAAGATACGAGTTTGAGCTATTTTTAATCAGTGTATGTGTGAATGTTTGTCTGAGTCCTGCTGGACTTTATTTTTGTCTCCTAATAAAGATTTTTCAGTATGAATGGTTTTCTGAGACAATTTTAACTACATTAAAACCTCTAACTGGGTATTTGGGGTTCCATTTACCCCCTGACACAGAGCATTGTTCTCCCATACAAATTTACCACTTTGTGTTGATAATTTAAATCAGTGGGTTCTTTCAAGATATATATTTAGAGTCAGACAGGCCTTTTCTTGCAAGATCTCTCTTTGTCTTTGCAATAAATGGTACATACATATGTATCCTTCCTGCCTTTCTCTTAAATTATAGGGCTAATATATTTATATTACTCAATTATCTTTCCCTATAATTTTTATCTACTCTCAACCCACTGGCCCTCAGCCCCCCTTTTTTCTACTTAATATATTTAACATCAATCTTGATGATATCAAAAATAGCATCACAGATAAAATGATTAGCATGTTGAAGCAAACGAACAATGCTAGACAAATCAGGATCTTTTTCCCGTTGTGCCAACCAAAAAGTCAATGCAGCCACAACATCAGCCATAGAAATGGCATGCCTGAGAATGTAAATAAGCTTTCCTTAGAAAAGATTACATTTTCCTATCTAAAGGATCCTTAAAAGAAGTACTATCTTCCACAGGAATAGTAGTACGCTTGGCAAGAGTAGAAATAGCCCCATAAACCTTAGGGACCTTATCACAAAACTCTAAATTGACTAATGGCAAAGGGTACAACCTTTTAAACCTAGAAGAAGGAACAAAAGAAGTACCAGGCTTAGACCATTCCTTAGCAATCACATCAGAAAGAGCATCAGAAACAGTAAAAACCTCAGGAGTAATCACAGGAGGTTTAAAAACAGAATTTAAACATTTACTGGATTTGTTATCAAGAGGACCAGATTCCTCAATATCCAAAGTAACTAACACTTCTTTCAACAAAGAATGAATATACTCAATCTTAAAAAGATAAGTTGATTTATCAATGTCAATGTCTGAAGTAGGATCTTCTGAGTCAGAGAGATCCTCATTAGAGGTGGATATATCAGTATGTTGTCGGTCATTACAAAATTCATCAGTATCATAAGAAGTTTTAAAAGACCTTTTACGTTTATTAGAAGGTGGAATAGCAGACATAGCTTTCTGTATTACATCAGCAATATAATTTTTCATATCAACAGGGATATCATGTACATTAGATGTTGAGAGAACAACAGATACTGTACTAGTACTACTAGAAACATTTTCAGCATTCAAAAGCTTATCATGACAACTGTTACATACTACAGCCAGAGATAAAATCTCTGCTAGCTTACAACAGATATTCTTAGCTTTGGTAGAACTATGTTCAGGGAGCATGGTTCCTATAGCAGCTTCTGAGACAGGATCAGATTGAGACATCTTGAAAATGTAAAAGAAAAAATAACATTTAAGCAAAAATATCTTATTTCCTCATATAGCAGTTTCAGGAATGGGCAAAAAATGCAAATGCAAAAATAGCCAAAAAAGCAAATAGCATAGCCCTCTGAGCATAAAGAAGGCAAGGAGCATATAGGAAGTGAGGTAAAATAAAACCACAATTTTTTTGGCGCCGAGTATGACGCACAACGCAAAAGGAAGAATAAAAAAAATGTTGCGCTTCTTCCAAGCCTAATTCGCCTGCAGAATTAAAATAAAAACAAGTCAAATTGAAAAAGAAGACTATGAGGCCCATTTATCAAGCTCCAAATGGAGCTTGAGGGCCCGTGTTTCTGGCGAGTCTTCAGACTCGCCAGAAATGCAAGTTATGGAGCAGCGGTCTAAAGACCGCAGCTCCATAACCTGTCCGCCTGCTCTGATGAGGCGTACAGAGATCGCCGCAATTCAACCCGATTGAGTACGATCGAGTTGAGTGACACCCCCTGTTGGCGGCCGATTGGCCGTAAGTCTGCAGGGGGCGGCGTTGCACCAGCAGCTCACAAGAGCTGATGGTGCAGTGCTGAATAGGGAGAGCGTATTACTCTCCGCATTCAGCGACGTCTGTCAGACCTGATCCGCACTGTCCGGTCCGACAGACCTTTGATAAATAGGCCTCTATACCCCAGATAAGAAAAAAACTTCCTAAAACATGTTTCCCATACTGAAACTGGTAGACTGCAAAAGGAAATATACATAGACCTGACTCATGGCAAATATAAGTAAAATACATATATTTAAAACTTTATATTAATACATAAAGTGCCAAACCATAGCTGAGAGTGTCTTAAATAATGATACATACTTACTAAAAGACTCCCATCCACATATAGCATATAGCCAAACCAGTACTGAAAACTATCAGCAGAGGTAATGGTATAAGAGTATATCGTCGATCTGAAAAGGGAGGTAGGAGATGAATCCTTACGACCGATAACAGAGAACCCTTGAAAAGATTTCCCATGAGAGAAACCATAAAATCAATAGGCAATACTCTCTTCACATCCCTCTGACAATCACTGTACTCTGAGAGGAATTGGGCTTCAGAATGCTTAGAAGCGCTTATCATAGAAAAAATCATAAAAATCAAGCACAAACTTACTTCACCACATCCATAGGAGGCAAAGTTTGTAAAACTGAGTTGTGGGTGTGGTGGGAGGTGTAATTAGGCATTTTGAGGTTTGGGAAACTTTGCCCCTCCTGGTAGGATTGTATATCCCATACGTCACTAGCTCATGGACTCTTGACAATTACATGAAAGAAATATATATATATAATTATTTTAAAATAAAAAGAACATTTTATTCTAAGTGGAATGTAAAATATTTACAATAACAACACAGTAAAACATATTTAAAAATATTAAAATGTATTACATTTTTTTGAGTAGAAAGAGCTCAAAAGTATACATATGTACAGTATATACATCTTAGTGTGTGTGTGTATATATATATATATATATATATATATATATATGTGTGCTAATATGTGCATATGATTGTATATACATTTATATATCTATATATATCTATCTGTTCCGATCAGCCAATAGAATGCAAGCTCAATCTGATTGGCTGATTGGATCAGCCAATCGGATTGAACTTGAATCTGATTGGCTGATTCCATCAGCCAATCAGATTATTCCTACCTTAATTCCGATTGGCTGATAGAATCCTATCAGCCAATCGGAATTCGAGGGACGCCATCTTGGATGACGTCATTTAAAGGAACCTTCATTCGTCGGGAGTTCGTCGTGGAGGAAGGATGTTCCGTGTCGGCGGGATGAAGATGGAGCCGGAAGAAAGAAGATTGAAGATGCCGCTTGATAGAAGACTTCAGCCGGATGGAAGACCTCTTCAGCCCCCGCTTGGATGAAGACTTCAGCCGGATGATGGACCTCTTCGGCCCCCGCTTGGATGAAGACTTCAGCCGGATGATGGACCTCTTCAGCCCCCGCTTGGATGAAGACTTCAGCCGGATGATGGACCTCTTCAGCGCCACGCTTGGATGAAGACATCGCCCTGATTGGATGAAGAATTCGGCTCGGCTAAGTGAAGACGACTCAAGGTAGGATGATCTTCAGGGGGGTAGTGTTAGTTTTTTTTTAAGGGGGGTTTGGGTGGGTTAGAGTAGGGGTGTGTGGGGGTGGGTTTAATGTTGGGGGGTTGTATTTTTATTTTACAGGCAAAAGAGCTGTTTTCTTTGGGGCATGCCCCGCAAAAGGCCCTTTTAAGGGCTGGTAAGGCAATAGAGCTGGTATCTTTTAAATGTAGAATAGGGTAGGGAATTTTTTATTTTGGGGGGGCTTTGTTATTTTATTAGGGGGCTTAGAGTAGGTGTAATTAGCTTAAATTTGTTGTAATATTTTTATAATGTTTGTAAATTATTTTTTCATTTTTTGTAACTTAGTTCTTTTTTTATTTTTTGTACTTTAGTTAGTGTATTTATTTGCATTTATTTGTAGGTATTGGTAGCTAATTTATTTAATTAATTTAATGATAGTGTAGTGAGGTTTAATTGTAACTTAGGTTAGGATTTATTTTACTGGTAATTTTGTATTTCTTTTAGCTAGGTAGTTATTACATAGTTAATAACTATTTAATAGCTATTCTACCTAGTTAAAATAAATACAAAGTTACCTGTAAAATAAATTTAAACCCTAAAATAGCTACAATGTAATTATTAATTACATTGTAGCTATCTTAGGGTTTATTTTACAGGTAAGTATTTAGTTTAAAATAGGATTCATTTATTTAATGATAGTGTAGTGTTAGGTGTAATTGTAACTTAGGTTAGTTTTTATTTTACAGGTACATTTCTCTTTATTTTAGCTAGGTAGCTATTAAATAGTTAATAACTATTTAATAGCTATTCTAGCTAGTTAAAATAAATTGAAAGTTGCCTGTAAAATAAAAATAAATCCTAAAATAGGTACAGTGTAACTATTAGTTATATTGTAGCTAGTTTAGGGTTTATTTTACAGGTAAGTATTTAGCTTTAAATAGGAATAATTTAGGCCTAGATTTTGGCCTTGTTTGGCGGTAAAAGGGCTGTTAACGCTCCGCGGGCTTTTTTCTGGCCGCACCATAAATTTAACTCTGGTATCGAGAGTTCAAACAAATGCTGCGTTAGGCTCCAAAAAAGGAGCGTAGAGCATTTTTACCGCAAATGCAACTCTCGATACCAGAGTTGCTTACGGACGCGGCCAGCCTCAAAAACGTGCTCGTGCACGATTCTCCCATAGGAAACAATGGGACTGTTTGAGCTGAAAAAAAACCTAACACCTGCAAAAAAGCAGCGTTCAGCTCCTAACGCAGCCCCATTGTTTCCTATGGGGAAACACTTCCTACTTCTGCACCTAACACTCTAACATGTACCCCGAGTCTAAACACCCCTAACCTTACACTTATTAACCCCTAATCTGCCGCCCCCGCTATCGCTGACCCCTGCATATTATTATTAACCCCTAATCTTCCGCTCCGTAAACCGCCGCAACTTACATTATCCCTATGTACCCCTAATCTGCTGCCCCTAACACCGCCGACCCCTATATTATATTTATTAACCCCTAATCTGCCCCCCTCAACGTCGCCGACACCTGCCTACACTTATTAACCCCTAATCTGCCGAGCGGACCTGAGCGCTACTATAATAAAGTTATTAACCCCTAATCCGCCTCACTAACCCTATCATAAATAGTATTAACCCCCTAATCTGCCCTCCCTAACATCGCCGACACCTACCTTCAATTATTAACCCCTAATCTGCCGAGCGGAGCTCACCGCTATTCTAATAAATGTATTAACCCCTAAAGCTAAGTCTAACCCTAACACTAACACCCCCCTAACTTAAATATAATTTACATCTAACGAAATAAATTAACTCTTATTAAATAAATGATTCCTATTTAAAGCTAAATACTTACCTGTAAAATAAATCCTAATATAGGTACAATATAAATTATAATTATATTATAGCTATTTTAGGATTAATATTTATTTTACAGGCAACTTTGTAATTATTTTAACCAGGTACAATAGCTATTAAATAGTTAAGAACTATTTAATAGTTACCTAGTTAAAATAATAACAAATTTACCTGTAAAATAAATCCTAACCTAAGATATAATTAAACCTAACACTACCCTATCAATAAAATAATTAAATAAACTACCTACAATTACCTACAATTAACCTAACACTACACTATCAATACATTAATTAAACACAATTCCTACAAATAAATACAATTAAATAAACTAGCTAAAGTACAAAAAATAAAAAAGAACTAAGTTACAAAAAATAAAAAAATATTTACAAACATAAGAAAAATATTACAACAATTTTAAACTAATTACACCTACTCTAAGCCCCCTAATAAAATAACAAAGCCCCCCAAAATAAAAAAATCCCTACCCTATTCTAAATTAAAAAAGTTACAAGCTCTTTTACCTTACCAGCCCTGAACAGGGCCCTTTGCGGGGCATGCCCCAAGAATTTCAGCTCTTTTGCCTGTAAAAGAATAAATACAATACCGCCCCCCAACATTACAACCCACCACCCACATACCCCTAATCTAACCCAAACCCCCCTTAAATAAACCTAACACTAAGCCCCTGAAGATCTTCCTACCTTGTCTTCACCATCCAGGTATCACCGATCCGTCCTGGCTCCAACATCTTCATCCAACCCAAGCGGGGGTTGGCGATCCATCATCCGGTGCTGAAGAGGTCCAGAAGAGGCTCCAAAGTCTTCCTCCTATCCGGCAAGAAGAGGACATCCGGACCGGCAAACATCTTCTCCAAGCGGCATCTTCGATCTTCTTCCATCCGGTGCGGAGCGGGTCCATCTTGAAGCAGGCGACGCGGATCCATCCTCTTCTTCCGTTGTCTCCCGACTAATGACGGTTCCTTTAAGGGACGTCATCCAAGATGGCGTCCCTCGAATTCCGATTGGCTGATAGGATTCTATCAGCCAATCGGAATTAAGGTAGGAATTTTCTGATTGGCTGATGGAATCAGCCAATCAGAATCAAGTTCAATCCGATTGGCTGATCCAATCAGCCAATCAGATTGAGCTCGCATTCTATTGGCTGTTCCGATCAGCCAATAGAATGCGAGCTCAATCTGATTGGCTGATTGGATCAGCCAATCCGATTGAACTTGATTCTGATTGGCTGATTCCATCAGCCAATCAGAAAATTCCTACCTTAATTCCGATTGGCTGATAGAATCCTATCAGCCAATCGGAATACGAGGGACGCCATCTTGGATGACGTCCCTTAAAGGAACCGTCATTAGTCGGGAGACAACGGAAGAAGAGGATGGATCCGCGTCGTCTGCTTCAAGATGGACCCGCTCCGCACCGGATGGAAGAAGATCGAAGATGCCGCTTGGAGAAGATGTTTGCCGGTCCGGATGTCCTCTTCTTGCCGGATAGGAGGAAGACTTTGGAGCCTCTTCTGGACCTCTTCAGCACCGGATGATGGATCGCCAACCCCCGCTTGGGTTGGATGAAGATGTTGGAGCCAGGACGGATCGGTGATACCTGGATGGTGAAGACAAGGTAGGAAGATCTTCAGGGGCTTAGTGTTAGGTTTATTTAAGGGGGGTTTGGGTTAGATTAGGGGTATGTGGGTGGTGGGTTGTAATGTTGGGGGGGGGGGTATTGTATTTATTCTTTTACAGGCAAAAGAGCTGAAATTCTTGGGGCATGCCCCGCAAAGGGCCCTGTTCAGGGCTGGTAAGGTAAAAGAGCTTGTAACTTTTTTAATTTAGAATAGGGTAGGGCATTTTTTTATTTTGGGGGGCTTTGTTGTTTTATTAGGGGGCTTAGAGTAGGTGTAATTAGTTTAAAATTGTTGTAATATTTTTCTTATGTTTGTAAATATTTTTTTATTTTTTATAACTTAGTTCTTTTTTATTTTTTGTACTTTAGCTAGTTTATTTAATTGTATTTATTTGTAGGAATTGTGTTTAATTAATTTATTGATAGTGTAGTGTTAGGTTAATTGTAGGTAATTGTAGGTAGTTTATTTAATTATTTTATTGATAGGGTAGTGTTAGGTTTAATTATATCTTAGGTTAGGATTTATTTTACAGGTAAATTTGTTATTATTTTAACTAGGTAACTATTAAATAGTTCTTAACTATTTAATAGCTATTGTACCTGGTTAAAATAATTACAAAGTTGCCTGTAAAATAAATATTAATCCTAAAATAGCTATAATATAATTATAATTTATATTGTAGCTATATTAGGATTTATTTTACAGGTAAGTATTTAGCTTTAAATAGGAATCATTTATTTAATAAGAGTTAATTTATTTCGTTAGATGTAAATTATATTTAAGTTAGGGGGGTGTTAGTGTTAGGGTTAGACTTAGCTTTAGGGGTTAATACATTTATTAGAATAGCGGTGAGCTCCGCTCGGCAGATTAGGGGTTAATAATTGAAGGTAGGTGTCGGCGATGTTAGGGAGGGCAGATTAGGGGGTTAATACTATTTATGATAGGGTTAGTGAGGCGGATTAGGGGTTAATAACTTTATTATAGTAGCGCTCAGGTCCGCTCGGCAGATTAGGGGTTAATAAGTGTAGGCAGGTGTCGGCGACGTTGAGGGGGGCAGATTAGGGGTTAATAAATATAATATAGGGGTCGGCGGTGTTAGGGGTAGCAGATTAGGGGTACATAGGGATAACGTAGGTGGCGGCGCTTTGCGGTCGGAAGATTAGGGGTTAATTATTTTAAGTAGCTGGCGGCGACGTTGTGGGGGGCAGGTTAGGGGTTAATAAATGTAATACAGGGGTCGGCGGGGTTAGGGGCAGCATATTAGGGGTACATAAGTATAACGTAGGTGGCGGTCGGCAGATTAGGGGTTAAAAATTTTAATCGAGTGGCGGCGATGTGGGGGGAGCTCGGTTTAGGGGTACATAGGTAGTTTATGGGTGTTAGTGTACTTTAGGGTACAGTAGTTAAGAGCTTTATGAACCGGCGTTAGCCAGAAAGCTCTTAACTCCTGCTATTTTCAGGCGGCTGAAGTTTTGTCGTTAGAGCTCTAACGCTCACTTCAGAAACGACTCTAAATACCGGCGTTAGAAAGATCCCATTGAAAACATAGGATACGCAAATGGCGTAGGGGGATCTGCGGTATGGAAAAGTCGCGGCTGAAAAGTGAGCGTTAGACACTTTAATCACTGACTCCAAATACCAGCGGGCGGACGAAACCAGCGTTAGGAGCCTCTAACGCTGGTTTTGACGGCTACCGCCGAACTCCAAATCTAGGCCCATGTTAATAAGAGTTAATTTATTTTGTTAGATTTAAATTTGATTTAATTTAGGGGGGTGTTAGGGTTAGGGTTAGACTTAGCTTTAGGGGTTAATAATTTTATTATAGGTTGCGGCGGTATAGGGGGGGCAGGAGAGGGGTTAATAAAAATATTATAGGTGGCGACGGTGTAGGGGGGGCAGATTAGGGGTTAATAAGTTTAATATAGGTGGCGGCGGAGTCTGGGAGCAGCAGTTTAGGGGTTAAACAATTTATTTAGCTGCGGTTAAAATGTTTAATATAGGTGGCGGCGGTGTAGGGGGGGCAGATTAGGGGTGCTTAGACTCGGGGTACATGTTAGGGTGTTAGGTGTACACACTTCCCATAGGAATGAATGGAATGTAAGTCAGCAGCGAAATTTAACTTTCGCTATGGTCTGACTCACATTGATTCCTATGGGATCCGCCACCTCCAGGGCGGCGGATTGAAAACCAGGTACGCTGGGCCGTAAAAGTGCCGAGCGTACCTGCTGGGATTTTGATAACTCCCAAAAGTAGTCAGATTGTGCCGAACTTGCGTTCGGAACATCTGGAGTGACGTAAGAATCGATCTGTGTCGGACTGAGTCCGGCGGATCGATGCTTACGTCACCAGATTCTATATTTGCCGGTCTGTAGGGCTTCATAACATAGGCGAATCTGCCTCGCCTCAAATACGCTGCGGAATTCCAGCGTATTTGAGGTTGACGGCTTGATAACTAGGGGCCTAGGGCTTCAGGCATGCTAATCTGTTGAGCGCATATTTTACAGTTTACGTTCAACTTGTAATATGTGTTCCATGCTTAAAAAAGTGCTCCACTAGCACTTAATTGGCCTTTTGATTTTTATCTGCCATCTTATCAATGTTTCCTATTATACTTTATGCGCACTCTGTGACTGTACAATCTTTGCAGATTTCTTACCTGTTAAGTGTCTCAGGGGCAGTTCCTCCAAGCTGTTATTATACTGACCATTGTTAGACACAATAACAAGTGCATATTTGTTTCTGTATAAGGTGTTTCCACGAATAATCTGAAGATTCTCTAGTTTAATAGTCTTTGCAGAGTTGAGTCCTATAAGAACATAACCATCTACTTCTCGTATGCTCTAAAAGTGAAAAAATAAATAAAAATGTTGAATACATTTGTTTATGTCTATCATAGATACACTTTAGCCAGCTGGCAGCAGTGTTTGAAACAATGTTTTTAGCAATGTTATACATGATTGCAAACTCAAAACAAATGTAGATTGAGGGTTCAGTTTTAAAGGGACAGTCTAGTCAAAATAAAACTTTCATGATAGGGCATGCAATTTTAAACAACTTTCCAATTCACTTTTATCATCAAATTTGCTTTGTTCTCTTGGTATTCTTTGTTTAAAGCTAAGCCTAGGTAGGCTCATATGCTAATTTCTAAAACCTTTTTTCAATGCATTTGGCAGTTTTTCACAGATAGAGGGCGCAAGTTCATGTGTGCCATACAGATAACATTTTGACCATGCCCGTGAATTTACAAGTGAGAGGGCCCTGGTTGGCTAAATGCAAGTCTGTCAAAATAACTAAAATAAGGGGGCAGTCTGCAAAGGCTTAGATTCAAGGTAATCACAGAGGTAAAAAGTATATTATTATAACTGTGTTGGTTATGCAAAACAGGATAATGGGTAATAAAGGGATTATCTATCTTTTTAAACAATAACAATTCTGGAGTAGACTGTCCCTTTAAGATACAATACTGATGTAACCTGCACTGCATATATTTATATATACATGTGGAGGGGTGTGACCAACTTGAATAAATACTTAACTAAGTCAAAAAGGAATGACTGAAGAACGTTTTTACACCTTCACAAGAAAAATGTACTTTTATTTACTTAGATTAAAGGAAAAGGATTATGTATCATTCTAACACAAACACATATTTGCATTCATGCCAAATTAAAAACACATTGGGCCAGATTACAAGTGACACGCTAATTAACAATCCCGCTCAATCCTTAATTGCGCTAGAAGTAAGCCTTTTGCGTTCGCTAGGGTGTGATCGTATTACGAGTTGAAAGTGAACTGTTCTTATTCGAGCGCTAACTAGATGAGCCCAAGGAGCCGAAGTTATAATACTGTGTGCGCGTTCACATACTTCCCATATAAGTCAATGGATAAAAAAGTAGAAAAATCACACCCGCTCTCGCGCAAACCTGATCAAATATACTCATGTGTACTAAACCGATATGAAAATTCAATTCACCCTGTACTATATTAACCTCTTAAGGACATATGACAGAATTTTTCCGTCATAAAACAATTGAGCAAACTGAAAGCTGTGTCCTTAAAGGGTTAAAAACACTTTATTAACACATTATTTGATGTTTTACTTTGTGAATTCAATGTATTTTTTAAAATGTACATTCATTTCAAATCAGATGACTGCAACACACTCCAAAAAAGTTGGGACAGTCGACTGTTTACCATTGTGTAACATCACCATTTCTTTTAATAACACCTATTAAAGGGACACTGAGCCCAAATTTTTTTCTTTTGTGATTCAGATAGAGCATGAAATTTTACTTTCTAATTTACTCCTATTATTAAATGTTCTTTATTCTCTTGGTATCTTTATTTGAAATGCAAGAATGTAAGTTTAGATGCCGGCCCATTTTTGGTGAACAACCTAGGTTGTCCTTGCTAACTGGTGGATAAATTCATCCACCAATCAAAAACTGCTGTCCAGAGGTCTGAACCAAGAAAAAAGCTTAGATGCCTTCTTTTTCATATAAAGATAGCAAGAGAACGAAGAAAAATTGATAATAGGAGTAAATTAGAAAGATGCTTAAAATTACATGCTCTATCTGAATCACGAAAGAAAAAAATTTGAGTTCAGTGTCCCTTTAACCCCTTAACGACCGACGACGTATGCCATACGTCCTCAAAAAAAAAGCACTTAACGACCGAGGACGTATGGCATACGTCGTCGGTTTAACAGAGCACTGGAAGCGATCGAAATCGCTTCCAGCTGCTCTAACAGTATTGCAGGCTTGCCTTGATGTCTAGGCATCCTGCAATACTGTTCCCGAGTGCCGGGACCGGATTGATCACTCCCCCACAAGTGATCACTTCCGGTTTCGCTCCACGTGGAGCCCGGCAGTGTTTCAGAGCATCGGAAGCGATCGGACACGCTTCCGATGCTCTGCTTGTGTGCTAAGTGCCTCGGTGGGTCGAGGCACTTAGTTAGTTGTAAAATAAAAGTAAAAAAAAAAAACAAAAAAAAACGAATAAAATAAAAAAAAGCCCTAAATAGCCCCCCCCTCCCCCTTCACTAGGCATCCAAGATGGCGATGCCCAGTGCATCATGGGGCCTCTGGGGGTGTCCCTAGCCTGCATCATCATAGGGGCAAGCTAGGGTCACCCAATCTGAGCCTCCCACCCTAAAAAAAATAATAATAATAAAATACCCCATTTGTCTGATCATGTCAATATTTGTAAATATTGACTATGATCAGTGTGGATCTCCCTCCCTCTCCTCACTTGCCATTTTGTTGGAGAGAGAGAGAGAGAGAGAGAGAGAGAGAGAGACCTGTATTTAGCAGAGAGAGAGATTTATTTCTTTTATTTGTTAAAAAATATAGAACCAAAGGCTCTTTTCAGAGCCATTAACCCCTAGCTTGCCAGTGATCACTATATATCACTGGCAGTAGCATAGCTGCACTTTTTTTTTGCTGCATTTTGCTGTCTGTGCATTTTTTTAGGGGTTAATTTTGTTGTTGTAATTTTTTAAAAACCCAAAGGCTCTTTTCAGAAACATTTAGTTAATTTAATTTTCAGAGCCATTAACCCCTAGCTTGCCAGTAATCACTATATATCACTGGCAGTAGCATAGGTGCACTTTTTTTTTTGCTGCATTTTGCTGTCTGTGCATTTTTTAGGGGTTAATTTTGTTGTTGTAATTTTTTAAAAACCCAAAGGCTCTTTTCAGAAACATTTAGTTAATTTAATTTAATGTTCAGAGCCATTAACCCCTAGCTTGCCAGTGATCGCTATAAACCACTGGCAGTTGCATAGCTGTACTTTTTTGCTGTCTGTGCATTTTTTTAGGGGTTAATTTTGTTGTTGTAATGTTTTAAAAACCCAAAGGCTCTTTTCAGAAACATTTAGTTAATTTAATTTAATTTTCAGAGCCATTAACCCCTAGCTTGCCAGTGATCGCTATAAATCACTGGCAGTTGCATAGCTGTACTTTTTTGCTGTCTGTGCATTTTTTTAGGGGTTAATTTTGTTGTTGTAATTTTTTAAAAACCCAAAGGCTCTTTTCAGAAACATTTAGTTAATTTAATTTAATTTTCAGAGCCATTAACCCCTAGCTTGCCAGTGATCGCTATAAATCACTGGCAGTAGCATAGCTGTACTTTTTTGCTAGTTAATTTAGTTAATTAATTTAGTTAATTTAATTTAATTTTCAGAGCCATTAACCCCTAGCTTGCCAGTGATCGCTATAAATCACTGGCAGTTGCATAGCTGTACTTTTTTGCTGTCTGTGCATTTTTTTAGGGGTTAATTTTGTTGTTGTAATTTTTTAAAAACCCAAAGGCTCTTTTCAGAAACATTTAGTTAATTTAATTTAATTTTCAGAGCCATTAACCCCTAGCTTGCCAGTGATCGCTATAAATCACTGGCAGTAGCATAGCTGTACTTTTTTGCTAGTTAATTTAGTTAATTAATTTAGTTAATTTAATTTAATTTTCAGAGCCATTAACCCCTAGCTTGCCAGTGATCGCTATAAATCACTGGCAGTTGCATAGCTGTACTTTTTTGCTGTCTGTGCATTTTTTAGGGGTTAATTTTGTTGTTGTAATTTTTTAAAAACCCAAAGGCTCTTTTCAGAAACATTTAGTTAATTTAATTTAATTTTCAGAGCCATTAACCCCTAGCTTGCCAGTGATCGCTATAAATCACTGGCAGTAGCATAGCTGTACTTTTTTGCTAGTTAATTTAGTTAATTAATTTAGTTAATTTAATTTTTTTTAGTAATTGTTTTCTGTGACAGATACAAAAATGTCACAGAAAAGATATAGTGCTGAGGAGGCGTATGCCATCCTTGCGTCAGAGTCAGATGCCTCTATTTCTGACTCAGACCCCAATTTTGACCCTGCCATGTGCTCAGATACATCACTAGATGCAGTCTCAACTGATAGTAATGTATCTGTGGCTGCTAGCCCCCCTGCTACCCCCCCCTGCCAGCCCCCCTGCTAGCCCCCCTGCCAGAAGGAGGCGTGTTGCTGCCATTGCTGCTGAAGAGTGGGTAACGCCTCATCTCCAGAGGCCAGATATCCCACCCTTCACAGCAAATGCTGGCATAAATATAGATGTGGCAGGTTTTAGCCCCCAGCAGTTTCTGGAAGTGTTTCTGGGCGATGATATATTGGGGAACATTGTCGCCCAAACTAATTTATATGCCCATCAGTTCCGTGCTGCAAAGCCTGGAACATATTTGGCAAAGCAGCAATGGGCCCCCATCAATGTGCCAGAATTAAAAAAATTCTGGGCATTGACTATGCTGATGGGCATCATAAAGAAACCCTCCATTCGCTCCTACTGGAGTACTAGCCCCATCTGCTCTACCCCCATTTTCTCCCAGACTATGTCGAGGAAGAGGTATGAAATGATTCTGCATTTCATGCACTTCAGCGACAACAGCCTGTGCCCCCCTAGGGAGCATCCCCAATTTGACAGGCTGTATAAAATCCGCCCCCTGATAACCCACTTTTCTGCCAGGTTTGCAGAGGCTTAAACACCTGGAAGGAATATATGCGTTGATGAATCCCTAATGAAGTATAAGGGAAGGCTGGGATTCAAGCAGTATATTCCTTCCAAACGCTCCAGATATGGGGTAAAGGTGTATAAGCTCTGTGACAGCGAGACTGGGTATACTCAGGCCTTCCGGGTGTATGAGGGAAAGGATAGCCACCTTGACCCTCCAGGTTGCCAAGAACATATGGGAACCACTGGCAAGATTGTCTGGGACCTGATATTACCCCTAATGAACAAAGGGTATCACTTGTACTTAGACAATTTTTATACAAGTGTCCTTTTGTTCAAGCTACTGTATTGCTTTGATACAGTAGCTTGCGGTACAATTAAAAAGAACCGCGCAGGTTTCCCAGGACAGCTTGTACGCACCCGGCTACGAAGGGGGGAGACCTCAGCTCTGCGCCAAGAGGAGCTGTTGGCACTGAAGTACAGAGACAAGAAGGATGTATACCTTCTTACCACCATCCACACAGAGAGGACGGTGGCGGTTTCTGTACGTGGCAGAGCTGAGATCATAAGGAAGCCAGTGTGCATCAAGTCTTATAACCGGCATATGGGTGGGGTTGATCTGGCTGATCAGCTGCTGCAGCCCTACCTAATTATGCGGAAGACAAGGGCCTGGTACAAAAAGGTTGCAATTTACCTAATGCAGATTGCAACCCACAACGCTTTTTT
The DNA here is from genome assembly GCF_027579735.1 of Bombina bombina. Classification (NCBI taxonomy): domain Eukaryota; kingdom Metazoa; phylum Chordata; class Amphibia; order Anura; family Bombinatoridae; genus Bombina; species Bombina bombina. The sequence goes on along the minus strand of NC_069503.1, from coordinate 590,741,325 downwards.
TTTTGTTCAAAAAAGCAAACCCCAGAGTTAAAAAGACTTTTTTACAGTTTCAGCTCCAGATTATTACGGGGATTTTGTACCATGATGCACCTGCTCCCCGGGCGGTGATGGGAGAGAGCAGAGTTGGGGCTACCCATTTTATTTTTAAAATCCCCCCTACTGCCACAAAGCAGAAACCACACAAAAAAATGCAGAGTCTGTACCAAGAGGGGGAAGAGAAGGGACACCATATATCACTGTCCTGATTGCCCTGGACAGCCTGCACTCTGCATTGGGGACTGCTTCAAGCGGTACCATACAATGGTCAATTTTTAAAAAAATAAATACTTTTGCTGTTACATATATATATTTTTTTTTTTTTGGTTATGTTTACAGTTAGATGTTTTTTTGTTTTTTTTACTTTTACTGTGCCAGATTTTTACATTTCACTACTCTATTTTTTTCTAAAATTGGGCCTGTTTTTTTTTTAACCAAGACCCCTGTCAAACCTATGCATGGGGGACATAGGTGTTCTCAGGGTGCCTTGCAGAAAACAACCTGAAGTATGTTTTTGTAATAACTTACAACAGTCTCTCCTAAATTATAGTCAAAAAGAAATGTGTCTGTAAAAATGAAAATTGAAAAATTACCACCATACACTTTCTCCAATTTTTTGGGCTAAAACCGTTGCTTCAAAGGCATCAAAGCACACCATATACAATACCTTGGGGTGTCAACATTTAAAAAATATACCCTTTGAATGCAATAAATAAAAGTGGGGTATGCGATAGGCCCCAAACTAAAGATAGGCCTATCAGAAGAAATACTCTCATTTTTAATAACTAAAATCACAAGTCATAAAATTGTAACATAACCTTCCCAAAATCCTGGCAAACCTATGCATGGGGGGCATAGGTGTACTCAGGATGCCTTGCAGAAAACAACCTGAAGTATTCTTTTGCAATAACTTACAACAATCTCTCCTAAATCATAGTCAAAAAGCAATGTGTCTGTAAAAATGAAAATTGAAAAATTACCACCATATACTTTCTCCAATTTTTTGGGCTAAAACGGTTGCTTCAAAGGCATCAAAGCACACCATATACAATACCTTGGGGTGTCAACATTTAAAAAATATACACTTTGAATGCAATAAATAAAAGTGGGGTATGTGATAGGCCCCAAACTAAAGATAGGCCTATCAGAAGAAATACTCTCATTTTTAATAACTAAAATCATGTAACATAACCTTCCCAAAATCCTGGCAAACCTATGCATGGGGGGCATAGGTGTACTCAGGGTGCCTTGCAGAAAACAACCTGAAGTATTCTTTTGCAATAACTTACAACAGTCTCTCCTAAATCATAGTAAAAAAGCAATGTGTCTGTAACAATGAAAATTGAAAAATTACCACCATATACTTTCTCCAATTTTTGGGGCTAAAACGGTTGCATCAAAGTCATCAAACCACTCCATGTATAATACCTTGGGGGGTCAACTTTTTAAATATAATCACATTTATGGAAAACAAATAAATTGGGGTATGTTAAAAGACCCCCAAAAAAGACGATAGGCAAAGAAAATATGCTAAATGTGAAAAAAAATCACAAACACATGTCAGACATTTGGCATTGCACCGCCCAAACAAGCCACCAAACCTATGCATAGGTGGTATCACTGAACTCACGAGATGTTGGTGACCACATATTGGTGTCTTCTTTGGTAGTAACACATAACAGGAGCTGTGAATCCATGTCTAAAATACAATGTATGTGAAAAATAACACAAAGAAATGAATGCCCAATAGTTTGACAAAGACTAGTGGTTGAATTAGTGTATGGAAAGTGTTAAAACACCTGCATTTGAAATACCCTAGGATGTCTACTTTTCAAAAATATATGGTTTTATGGGGGTAAATTACATTGGCCGGCTTCAGAAATGTCTTAAATAGAACATGGATGCATGGGATGTGAAAATGGGAAGTGTAAAAAATGGAATGCGCTTCCTAAAAATAAGGCCTTCTAGCCCCCAGAGAACCCAACACACCTATACATGGGTGGTATAACTGTACTCAGGAGATGTTGTTGAACACATATTGAGGTGTTTTTTGGCAGTAACACATAACAGGAACTGAGAATCTATGCCTAAATTACAATGTGTGTGAAAAATAACACAAAAAAATGGCTACCCAAAAGTTTGACAAAGACTGGTGGTTAAATAAGTTAATGGAAAGTGTGAAAATACCAGCATTTCAAATACCCTAGGGGGTCTACTTCTCAAAAATATATGGTTTTATGGGGGTAAATTTAATTGACCGGCTTCAGAAATGTCCCAAATAGGACATGGGTGCATGATGACCGATGTGAAAATTCCAAGTTGAAAAACTGGAATGCGCTTCCTAAAAATAAGGCCTTCTAGCCCCCAGAGAACCCAACACACCTATACATGGGTGGTATCACTGTACTCAGGAGATGTTGTTGAACACATATTGAGGTGTTTTTTGGCAGTAACACATAACAGGAACTGAGAATCCATGCCTAAAGTACAATGTGTGTGAAAAATAACACAAAAAAATGACTACCCAAAAGTTTGACAAAGACTGGTGGTTAAATAAGTTCATGGAAAGTGTGAAAATACCAGCATTTCAAATACCCTAGGGGGTCTACTTCTCAAAAATATATGGTTTTATGGGGGTAAATTTCATTGACCGGCTTCAGAAATGTCCCAAATAGGACATGGGTGCATGATGACCGATGTGAAAATTCCAAGTTGAAAAACTGGAATGCGCTTCCTAAAAATAAGGCCTTCTAGCCCCCAGAGAACCCAACACACCTATACATGGGTGGTATCACTGTACTCAGGAGATGTTGTTGAACACATATTGAGGTGTTTTTTGGCAGTAACACATAACAGGAACTGAGAATCCATGCCTAAAGTACAATGTGTGTGAAAAATAACACAAAAAAATGACTACCCAAAAGTTTGATAAAGACTGGTGGTTAAATAAGTTCATGGAAAGTGTGAAAATACCAGCATTTCAAATATCCTAGGGGGTCTACTTCTCAAAAATATATGGTTTTATGGGGGTAAATTTCATTGACCGGCTTCAGAAATGTCCCAAATAGGACATGGGTGCATGATGACCGATGTGAAAATTCCAAGTTGAAAAACTGGAATGCGCTTCCTAAAAATAAGGCCTTCTAGCCCCCAGAGAACCCAACACACCTATACATGGGTGGTATCACTGTACTCAGGAGATGTTGTTGAACACATATTGAGGTGTTTTTTGGCAGTAACACATAACAGGAACTGAGAATCCATGCCTAAAGTACAATGTGTGTGAAAAATAACACAAAAAAATGACTACCCAAAAGTTTGACAAAGACTGGTGGTTAAATAAGTTCATGGAAAGTGTGAAAATACCAGCATTTCAAATACCCTAGGGGGTCTACTTCTCAAAAATATATGGTTTTATGGGGGTAAATTTCATTGACCGGCTTCAGAAATGTCCCAAATAGGACATGGGTGCATGATGACCGATGTGAAAATTCCAAATTGAAAAACTGGAATGCGCTTCCTAAAAATAAGGCCTTCTAGCCCCCAGAGAACCCAACACACCTATACATAGGTGGTATCACTGTACTCAGGAGATGCTGTTGAACACATATTGAGGTGCTTTTTGGCAGTAACACATAACAGGAACTGAGAATCCATGCCTAAAGTACAATGTGTGTGAAAAATAACACAAAAAAAATAACTACCCAAAAGTTTGACAAAGACTGGTGGTTGAATTAGTGCATGGAAAGTGTTAAAATACCAGCATTTGAAATACCCTAGGGTGTCTACTTTTCAAAAATATATGGTTTGATGGGGGTAAATTCCATTGGCCAGCTTCAGAAATGTCCCAAATAGTACATGGGTGCATGATGACCGATGTGAAAATTCCAAGTTGAAAAACTGGAATGCGCTTCCTAAAATTAAGGCCTTTTAGCCCCCAGAGAACCCGACACACCTATACATGGGTGGTATCACTGTACTCATGAGATGTTGTTGAACACATATTGAGGTGTTTTTTGGCAGTAACACATAACAGGAACTGAGAATCCATGCCTAAAGTACAATGTGTGTGAAAAATAACACAAAAAAATTACTACCCAAAAGTTTGACAAAGACTGGTGGTTGAATTAGTGCATGGAAAGTGTTAAAATACCAGCATTTGAAATACCCTAGGGTGTCTACTTTTCAAAAATATATGGTTTGATGGGGGTAAATTCCATTGGCCAGCTTCAGAAATGTCCCAAATAGGACATGGGTGCATGATGACCGATGTGAAAATTCCAAGTTGAAAAACTGGAATGCGCTTCCTAAAATTAAGGCCTTTTAGCCCCCAGAGAACCTTACACACCTATACATGGGTGGTATCACTGTACTCAGGAGATGTTGTTGAACACATATTGATGTGTTTTTTGGCAGTAACACATAACAGGAACTGAGAATCCATGCCTAAAGTACAATGTGTGTGAAAAATAACACAAAATAATGACTACCCAAAGGTTTGACAAAGACTGGTGGTTGAATTAGTGCATGGAAAGTGTTAAAATACAAGCATTTGAAATACCCTAGGGTGTCTACTTTTCAAAAATATATGGTTTGATGGGGGTAAATTCCATTGACCAGCTTCAGAAATGTCCCAAATAGGACATGGGTGCATGATGACCGATGTGAAAATTCCAAGTTGAAAAACTGGAATGCACTCCCTAAAAATAAGAGATTTTAGCCCCCCGAGAACCCGACACACCTATACATGGGTGGTATCACTGTACCCAGGAGATGCTGCTGAAGACATATGAGGGTGTTATTTGGCAGTAACCCTTAATATTATCAGTAAATGTATTCTTAAATTGCTATTTTGTCAAAAAATCAAATTATTTTTTTTTCCCCCCCAAACTTTGGCATAGATTGGTGGTAAAATGGTTGCATGAAAAAAGTCAAAATACCCCAAGTTTAATACCTTAGGTTGTCTTCTTTTAAAAAATATATACATTTGAAGGGTTATTCAGGGATTCATGACAGATATTGGTGTTACAATGTAACTATCGCCAATTTTGAAAAAACATGGTTTTGAAATAGCAAAGTGCTACTTGTACTTATTGCCCTATAACTTGCAAAAAAAGCAAAGAACATGTAAACATTGGGTATTTATAAACTCAGGACAAAATTTAGAAACTGTTTAGCATTGGTATTTTATGGTGGTTGTAGATGTGTAAGAGATTTTGGGGCTCAAAGTTAGAAAAAGTGCATTTTTTTTTCATTTTTTCCTCATATTTTATATTTTTTTTTATAGTAAATTATAAGATATGATGAAAATAATCATATCTTTAGAAAGTCCATTTAATGGCGAGAAAAACAGTATATAATATGTGTGGGTACAGTAAATGAGTAAGAGGAAAATTACAGTTAAACACAAACATCGCAGAAATGCAAAAATAGCCTTGGTCCCAGATGGTCAACAAATTGAAAAGTGGTCTGGTCACTAAGGGGTTAAGCATTTGGGCACATAAGGCACTAGTTGGTTAATGGTTAATGTGTTGATAATGTGTTTTCAATATAGTACATGGTGACAAAAAAAAACAAAAAAACAGGAGCGCAAGGAACTGATCTAAGAGTAGTGTTGTTTTAAAAATAAGTTTAATTTACACATATAAAAATTCACTCACACTTTTAACCCTCAAATATATGAGGCATGAAAAGGCACGATAGTAAGAGGACCAATACAGCTCTGTACGAACCCAGGATGACAGTCTCTTTATCGGATCACTTCTATCAGTAGTGTGTCTACAGGATCAGCTATGCTGCTACCTAATCTGTCTGTGATGACTCCCTGAGATTTTCACATCAAAGTCCGATGTCTCAGTGTCTCAATGTTCTCTTACATATATGCCAGAAAAGATAAATAAGACGCTGGACGCCAAACAGGCTCCTACAGACGTTCACAAGCCGGCTAGAACGCTGTGTGTCCGAATGCTCCAAGCCTACGTCGATGTGGGCGTGGCCTAACACATTTCGTGGAGCTCGCCCCACTTCGTTAGAGGCATGCCCACATACCTAGACAGCTACCTTTTATAGGATTTCCCTATTGTCTGAACAACAACGTTAAGGAGAAAAAGACACATGTATGTCTAAAGTAACATTGATTCTCTTTGCTATGGTAAACTCCTTAACTACCACGTAAATATATCAGTGAGAAAATTCATACATTCCTTATACAATATTTACATTATCACAAAGCATGTTTTTCACATTATACCATCATTAAACTCTACTTATTCGATATTCCTATATTGCATACTTGCTGTACATTCATATTGCCCTTAAAAGGCATATATGATTGTTATCGTATATTGTCAATATTATAAATCGAAATTTAAGAATTGAAAAAAACACACAATGTTTAATAATATGTATGGCTATTAATTGATATATTGTCTTTTAAGCTTTTTATGTCATCTTATATTGTGCATATAGATAAATATATATGTTTATATTTTACTATGTATACATATATATATTTTTTATTTATTATGTATCTTATATGGGTAATTCTATGTAAACCTTCGAACATGTGAATAGCTATTAGATAAATAAGGCTACCAGTGTGTGTGTTTTTCAATTCTTAATTTTCGATATATAATATTGACAATATACGATAACAATCTTATATGCCTTTTAAGGGTAATATGAATGTACAGCAAGTATGCAATATAGGAATATTGAATAAGTAGAGTTTAATAATGGTATAATGTGAAAAACACGCTTTGTGATAATGTAAATATTGTATAAGGAATGTATGAATTTTCTCACTAATATATTTACGTGGTACATTGTTAAGGAGTTTACCATAGCAAAGAGAATCAATGTTACTTTAGACTTACATGTGTGTTTTTCTCCTTAACGTTGTTGTTCAGACAATAGGGAAATCCTATAAAAGGTAGCTGTCTAGGTATGTGGGCATGCCTCTGACAAAGTGGGGAGGAGCCCCATGAAACGCATTAGGCCACACCCACATCGACGTACGCTTGGAGCAATCGGACACACAGCGTTCTAGCCAGCTTGTGAAAGTCTGTAGGAGTCTGTTTGGCGTCCAGCGTCTTGTGTATCTTTTCTGGCATATATGTAAGAAAACATTGGGACACTGAGACATCTGACTATTATGCGAAAATCCCAGGGAGTCATCACGGACAGATTAATGCGAAGGTAGCAGCATAGCTGATCCTGTAGACACGCTACTGATAGAAGCGATCCGATAAAGAGACTGTCATCCTGGGTTCGTACAGAGCTGTATTGGTCCTCTTACTATCGTGCCTTTTCATACCTCATATGTTTGAGGATTAAAAGTGTGAGTGAATTTTTATATGTGTAAATTAAACTTATTTTTAAAACAACACTACTCTTAGATCAGTCCCTTGCGCTCCTGTCTTTTTCATTTATTTTTGTTTCTTATCTAGCACCACCCTATCCTGCCGGTGTGTTTTTACAGGAGCGGCAGTGTGGACTGAAGGAGAAGGGTCATGAATTTGTGAATTACGCATATCCTTTTTTTTTGCATGTAACATTTTTTCATGTAACATTTATTATTGTCAGTTGGATAATTGTGTATATTGTTTGACACAAGTGTATACATTTTAACTGAAGGGAGAGGTACTCATAAGCTGACATTAGGTTGATATATATTATATATAATATATATATTTCATATACAGATTGTGTAATATATTTCTCATTATACAGATTGTGTAATATGTAACATTGGGGGGTTTTCTAATACTACTATTACTATCACTCATTAACTTTTATATATAGAAATACATTTAACCTCTATGTAATTTATCTCTGACAAGTGGCGCTTTTTTATAAGCAGACTTTAGGGTTGTGCTTTTTACTTTTCAGATAGTACATGGTGAATTTAATTTTTTTTTTCATTTTCCATACTGTCCCAACTTTTTCGTAATTGTGGTTGTAAGTATGTATGCATTTATGTGTATACATATATATATATATATATATATATATATATATATATATATATATATATATATATATATATATATATGTGTTTATATGCATGTACTTATGTATTTATATGTGTATATATAACACATAAATACATATGTACATATATATATATATTTATGCAATATTCATATTTAATAAATGTTTTAACATTGTATTTACTGTAAATATTTCACTTTCCAATGTTCTGCACATAGGGGATTATGTTCTAAGTATTTTTAAATAGATATTTATATATATATATATATATATATATATATATACCTACTGTATATATAATCATGTATGTGTGTGTATAAATATATATATACATACAGTATATATATATATGAATAGATATATATTTGTGCAAACAAAATCATATATATATATAGAAATATATAATTATGAATAAATAGAACATAGTCTATTATGTGAAGAACATTGGAATGTGAAATATTAATATTTTCATGTCAGGTTAGCGTACTTGAGAATATGGGATCGGGTTTGCTAGTGAATAGGGTGTTAGGTTTTTTCCACGTTTTTTGATCTCTTGACGTCTATGGGGAAAAATGTTATTATGTGCGCAATAATCTAAGTTCAGCTTTTTACGTGCGTCAGGTTAGCGCAAGTTAAAACTGTTTACTTTCAACTTATAATATGAGCGCAACCCGACGTGCGCAAAATGCTTACTTCTCGAACGGGAGTGTTAAATAGAGTCCCACTTGTAATCTGGCTCTATATTAGATATAAATGTATTCAGCTATATATAGGAATATCTATTAAAAAATATTTAGAAAATATCCCCTATGTAAGGAACATTAGAATGTGAAATATTTACAATAAATACACAGTTAAAGGGACCTTAAACACTTTGAGAAGGTAATATAAAATTATAAATTGTATATATATAAAAAAAACCTCTGCAATATAATTTCATTATTTTTTTGTCCCCCTTTTCCTGTAATTCTATTCTGAAATTGTGAGCTACTGTTATATTTCACATAGCCATTGGCTGCACACTGTAGTGGCCTAGTTATAACTGTCTCTAATTGGCCACAGCAGAAAAGGTAAGCTAGGTTACAACATGGCAGTTCCCACTGTTTTATAGACACTAAAACTATACACTTGTTTTGTCAATATTTTAAGCAGCTAATGAAACTTTAAAAAAGACATCTACATGTAATTCTTAGAATATTTTATCTTTGAATGCATCATTCTATCTAGCATTTATTTACGGCTAGATTTAGAGTTTTGTCGGTAACGAACCGCGTAGCTAACGCTGGCTTTTTTTCCCCCGCACCTTTTAAATACAGCTGGTATTTAGAGTTCACAGAATGGCTGCGTTAGGCTCCAAAAAGGGAGCGTAGAGCATAATTTACCGCCACTGCAACTCTCAATACCAGCGGTGCTTACGGACGCGGCCAGCTTCAAAAACGTGCTCGTGCACGATTCCCCCATAGGAAACAATGGGGCAGTTTGAGCTGAAAAAAAACCTAACACCTGCAAAAAAGCAGCGTTCAGCTCCTAACGCAGCCCCATGGTTTCCTATGGAAAAAAACTTCATAAGTCTGCACCTAACACCCTAACATGTACCCCGAGTCTAAACACCCCTAACCTTACACTTATTAACCCCTAATCTGCCGCCCCCGCTATCGCTGACCCCTGCATTTTATTATTAACCCATAATCTGCCGCTCCGTACACCGCCGCCACCTACATTATACCTATGTACCCCTAATCTGCTGCCCCTAACATCACCGACCCCTATATTATATTTATTAACCCCTAATCTGCCGCCCCCGCTATCGCTGACACCTGCATATTTTTTTAACCCCTAGTCTGCCGCTCCGTACACTGCCGCAACCTACATTATCCCTATGTACCCCTAATCTGCTGCCCCTAACACCGCCAACCCCTATATTATATTTATTAACCCCTAATCTGCCGCCCCCAACGTCGCCTCCACCTACCTACAATTATTAACCCCTAATCTGCCGACCGGACCTCGCCGCTACTCTAATAAATGTATTAACCCCTAAAGCTAAGTCTAACCCTAACCCTAACACCCCCCTAAGTTAAATATAATTTAAATCTAACGAAATAAATTAACTCTTATTAAATAAATTATTCCTATTTAAAGCTAAATACTTACCTGTAAAATAAACCCTAATATAGCTACAATATAAATTATAATTATATTGTAGCTATTTTAGGATTAATATTTATTTTACAGGCAACTTTGTATTTATTTTAACCAGGTACAATAGCTATTAAATAGTTAAGAACTATTTAATAGTTACCTAGTTAAAATAATTACAAAATTACCTGTAAAATAAATCCTAAACTAAGTTACAATTAAACCTAGCACTACACTATCAATAAATTAATTAAATAAAATACCTACAATTACATACAATTAAACCTAACACTACACTATCAATAAATTAATTAAATACAATACCTACAAATAAATACAATTAAATAAACTAACTAAAGTACAAAAAATAAAAGTGAACTAAGTTACCAAAAATAAAAAAATATTTACAAAATTAGAAAAATATTACAACAATTTTAAACTAATTACACCTACTCTAAGCCCCCTAATAAAATAACAAAGCCCCCCAAAATAAAAAAATGCCCTACCCTATTCTAAAATTAAAATAGAAAAGCTCTTTTACCTTACCAGCCCTTAAAAGGGCCTTTTGCGGGGCATGCCCCAAAGAATTCAGTTCTTTTGCCTGGAAAAAAAAACATACAATACCCCCCCCCAACATTACAACCCACCACCCACATACCCCTAATCTAACCCAAACCCCCCTTAAATAAACCTAACACTAAGCCCCTGAAGATCTTCCTACCTTATCTTCACCACGCCGGGTATCACCGATCCGTCCAGGCTCTGATGTCTTGATCCAAGCCCAAGCGGGGGCTGAAGACGTCCATCCTCCGGCTGAAGTCTTGTTCCAAGCGGCGGCTGAAGAAGTCCATCATCGGGCAGAAGTCTTCATCCTATCCGGGCAGAAGAGGAGATCCGGACCGGTAGACATCTTCAGAGGTCTTGAAGATGGAGCCGCTCGTCATCGGATGGAAGAAGATAGAAGATGACGCTTGGATGAAGATGTCTACCGGTCTGGATCTCCTCTTCTGCCCAGATAGGATGAAGACTTCTGCCCGATGATGGACTTCTTCAGCCGCCGCTTGGATCAAGACTTCAGCCGGAGGTTGGACGTCTTCAGCCCCCGCTTGGGCTTGGATCAAGACTTCAGCCGGAGGATGGATGTCTTCAGCCCCCGCTTGGGCTTGGATCAAGACTTCAGCCGGAGGATGGACGTCTTCAGCCCCTGCTTGGGCTTGGATCAAGACATCGGAGCCTGGACGGATCGGTGATACCCGGCGTGGTGAAGATAAGGTAGGAAGATCTTCAGGGGCTTAGTGTTAGGTTTATTTAATTTATTGATAGCGTAGTGTTAGGTTCAATTGTAGATAATTGTAGGTATTTTATTTAATTAATTTATTGATAGTGTAGTATTAGGTTTAATTGTAACTTAGGTTAGGATTTATTTTACAGGTAATTTTGTAATTATTTTAACTAGGTAGCTATTAAATAGTTCTTAACTATTTAATAGCTATTGTACCTGGTTAAAATAAATACAAAGTTGCCTGTAAAATAAATATTAATGCTAAAATAGCTACAATGTAATTATTAGTTATTTTGTAGCTATATTACGGTTTATTTTACAGGTAAGTATTTAGCTTTAAATAGGAATAATTTATTTAATAAGAGTTAATTTATTTCGTTAGATTTAAATTATATTTAAATTATAATTAACTTAGGGGGGTGTTAGGGTTAGACTTAGCTTTAGGGATTAATACATTTATTAGAGTAGCGGTGAGGTCCGGTCGGCAGATTAGGGGTTAATAAATGTAGGTAGGTGGCGGGGACATTGGGTGCTGCAGATTAGGGGTTAATAAATATAATATAGGGGTCGGCGGTGTTAGGGGCAGCAGATTAGGGGTACATAGGGATAATGTAGGTGGCGGCGGTGTGCGGTCGGCAGATTAGGGGTTAAAAAAATTTAATAGAGTGGCGGCGATGTGGGGGGACCTCGGTTTAGGGGTACATAGGTAGTTTATGGGTGTTAGTGAACTTTAGAGCACAGTAGTTAAGAGCTTTATAAACCGGCGTTAGCCCAGAAAGCTCTTAACTCCTGGCTTTTTGCTGCGGCTGGAGTTGTGTGGTTAGATTTCTAACGCTCACTTCAGCCAAGACTCTAAATACCGGCATTAGAAAGATCCCATTGAAAAGATAGGATACGCAAATGGCATAGGGGTTCTGCGGTATGGAAAAGTCGCGGCTGCAAAGTGAGCGTTAGACCCTTTCCTGACTGACTCTAAATACCAGCGGTAGCCCAAAACCAGCGTTAGGAGCCTCTAACGCTGGTTTTGACGGCTAACGCCAAACTCTAAATCTAGGCGTTTGTGTTTAATGTCCCTTCAAACATATTATTAAATACTAGTCCTAAAGCCTGTGTACACGGGCCATTTTTTGCAGTACAGCGGTCCCACACCTTGCTCTCTCTCTATCCTCCCTCTTTTTTGCTCTCTCTTTCTCCCCTTCTTTTGCTCTCTCTATTTCCCCTTCTTTTGCTCTCTCTATCTCCCCTCTCTTTTGCTCTCTATTTCTCCCCTCTCTTTTGCTCTCTCTCTCCCCTCTCTTTTGCTCTCTCTTTCCCCCCTCTCTTTTGCTCTCTTTCTTCCCCCTCTCTTTTGCTCTCTCTCTCCCCCTCTATTTTGCTCTCTCTCTCCCCCTCTATTTTGCTCTCTCTCTCCCCCCTCTCTTTTGCTCTCTCTTCCCCTCTTTTGCTGTCTCTCTCCCTCACTTTTACTCTCTCCTCCCCCATCTCTTTTGCTCTCTCTCCCCTCTCTTTTGCTCTCCCTCACTCTCTTTTTCTCTCTCTCTCTCCACTCTCTTTTGCTCTCTCTCCCCCTCTTTTGCTCTCTCTCCCCCTCTTTTGCTCTCTCTCTCCCTCTCTTTTGCTCTCTCTCTCCCCCCCTCTCTTTTGCTCTCTCTCTCCCCCTTCTCTTTTGTTATCCCTCTCTCTTTTTTCTCTCTCTCTCCACTATCTTTTGCTCTCTCTCTCTCTCCACTCTATTTTGCTCTCTCTCCCCTCTCTTTTCTTTTCTCTCCCCTCTCTCTTTTGCTCTCTCTCCCTCCATTTTGCTCTCTCTCTCCCTCTCTTTTACTGTCTCTCTCCCTCTCTTTTGCTCTCTCTCCTCCTCTCTTTAGTGCTCTCTCCCCCTCTCTTTTGCACTCTCTATCTCCCCCTCTCTTTTGCTCTCTCTCTCCCCTCTCTATTTTAATCTCTCCCCTTTCTTTTGCTCTCTCACCCCCTCTCTTTTGCTCCCTCTCTCTTTTGCTGTCTCTCTCCCTTTCTTTTGCTCTCTCCTCCCCCTCTATTTTGCTCTCTCTCTCCCTCCTCTCTTTTGCTCTCCCTCTCTCTCTCTTTCTCTCTCTCCACTCTTTTTGCTCTCTCCCCTCTCTTTTTCTCTCCCTCTCTCCCTTTTTCTCTCTCTCTCTCCACTCTCTTTTGCTCTCTCTCCCCTTGTTTCGCTGTCTCTCTCTTTTTTTCTCTCTCTCTCTCCACTCGCTTTTGCTCTCTCTCTCTCCCCTCTCTTTTGCTCTCTCTCCACTCTCTTTTGCTCTCTCCCCTCTCTCTTTTTCTCTCTCCCTCCATTTTGCTCTCTCCCTCTCTTTTGCTGTCTCTCTCCCTCTCTTTTGCTCTCTCTACCCCTCTCTTTAGTGCTCTCTCTCCCCTTCTCTTCTGCGCTCTCTATCACCCACTCCCTTTTGCTCTCTCTCTCCCCTTTCTCTTTTACTCTATCCCCTTCCTTTTGCTCTCTCTCCCCCCTCTCTTTTGCTCTCTCTCTCTTCCCTCTCTCTTTTGCTGTATCTCTCCCTCTCTTTTGCTCTCGGCCCCATCTCTTTTGCTGTCTCTCTCCATCTCTTTTACTCTCTCCCCTTTCTTTTGCTCTCTCTCCCCCTCTCTTTTGCTCTCTCTATCCCCCCTCTTTTGCTCTCTCTCTCTCTCCCCTCTCTTTTGCTTTCTCTCTCTCCCCTCTCTTTTGCTCTCTCTCTCCCCTCTATTTTGCTCTCTTTCCCCTCTCTCTTTTGCTCTCTCTCCCTCTCTTTTGCTCTCTCCCTCTCTTTTGCTGTCTCTCTCCCTCTCTTTTGCTCTCTCTCCCCCTCTCTTTTACGCTCTCTCTCCCCTCTCTTTTGTGCTCTCTCCCCCTCTCTTTTGCTTTCTCTCTCCCCTCTCTCTTTTACTCTCTCCCCTTTCTTTTGTTCTCTCTCTCCCCTCTTTCTTTTGCTGTATCTCTCCCTCTCTTTTGCTCTCTCCCCCCTCTCTTTTGCTGTCTCTCCTCCTCTCTTTTGCTGTATCTCTCCATCTCTTTTGCTCTTTCTCCCCCTCTCTTTTGCATGCTCTCTCTCCCCTCTCTCTTTTACTCTCTCCCCTTTCTATTGCTCTCTATCCCCCCTCTGTTTTGCCCTCTCCTGCCTCTCTTTTGCTCTCTCTCTCTCCCCCTCTTTTGCTCTCTCTCTCTCTCTCCCCCTCTTCTGCTCTCTTTCTCCCATCTCTCTTTTGCTGTCTCTCTTCCTCTCTTTTGCTCTATCTCTTCCCCCTCTCTTTTTCTCTCCCCCCCTCTTTTGCTCTCTCTCTCTCTCCCCCTCTTCTGCTCTATCTCTCCCCTCTCTCTTTTTCTGTCTCTCTCCCCCCTCTCTCTTTTGCTCTCTCTCTCTTCCCCCCTCTCTTTTGCTCTCTCTCTCCCTCTCTTTTGCTCTCTCTCTTTTACTCTCTCTATGCCCCCTCTTTTGCTCTCCCCCCTTTCTTTATCCCCCCTCTTCTGCTCTCTTTATACCCCCTCATTAGAGCTCTCTGTCTCTCAGGGCCAGTCGGCCACGGCATCAGGCCCCGCCCACGTCACGTCCAGCCCCACCCACGCTATGCCTGGCCATGCCCGTCCAGCCCCCGTCATGCCCGGCCCTGCCCGCGTCACATCCGGCCCCTGCCGCGTCACGCCCGGCCCCATCCACATCACCCTCGGACATGCCCACTCCACGCCAGATGCCAGGTGAGGTCAGTTGGATTAAGGCCAGGTGTGTTTGTCCTTGTGCACAGTCTCTACTGTGCATGACAGCTTCGGACAAACACACTTGGCCTTTTATTATATAGGATGAACATTACGCAAAAATGCTTTTACATGTTTTCAGCTACTTGACTGAAATGTACTTATATATATATATATATATATATATATATATATATATATATATATATATATATATATATATATGCAATGCATATTTAATAGAGTGGCGGCGATGTGGAGGGACCTCGGTTTAGGGGTACATAGGTAGTTTATGGGTGTAAGTGTACTTTAGAGCACAGTAGTTAAGAGCTTTATAAACCGGCGTTAGCCCAGAAAGCTCTTAACTCCTGGCTTTTTGCTGCGGCTGGAGTTTTGTCGTTAGATTTCTAACGCTCACTTCAGCCAAGACTCTAAATACCGGCATTAGAAAGATCCCATTGAAAAGATAGGATACGCAAATGGCATAGGGGGATCTGCGATATGGAAAAGTCGCGGCTGCAAAGTGAGCGTTAGACCCTTTCCTGACTGACTCTAAATACCAGCGGTAGCCCAAAACCAGCGTTAGGAGCCTCTAACGCTGGTTTTGACGGCTAACGCCAAACTCTAAATCTAGGCGTATGTGTTTAATGTCCCTTCAAACATTTTATTAAATACTAGTCCTAAAGCCTGTGTACACGGGCCATTTTTTGCAGTACAGCGGTCCCACACCTTGCTCTCTCTCTATCCTCCCTCTTTTTTGCTCTCTCTTTCTCCCCTTCTTTTGCTCTCTCTATCTCCCCTTCTTTTGCTCTCTCTATCTCCCCTCTCTTTTGCTCTCTATTTCTACCCTCTCTTTTGCTCTCTCTCTCCCCTCTCTTTTGCTCTCTCTTTCCCCCCTCTCTTTTGCTCTCTTTCTTCCCCCTCTCTTTTGCTCTCTCTCTCCCCCTCTATTTTGCTCTCTCTCTCCCCCTCTATTTTGCTCTCTCTCTCCCTCCTCTATTTTGCTCTCTCTTCCCCTCTTTTGCTGTCTCTCTCCCTCACTTTTGCTCTCTCCTCCCCCATCTCTTTTGCTCTCTCTCCCCTCTCTTTTGCTCTCCCTCACTCTCCTTTTCTCTCTCTCTCTCCACTCTCTTTTGCTCTCTCTGCCCCTCTTTTGCTCTCTCTCTCCCTCTCTTTTGCTCTCTCTCTCCCCCCCTCTCTTTTGCTCTCTCTCTCCCCCTTCTCTTTTGTTATCCCTCTCTCTTTTTTCTCTCTCTCTCCACTCTCTTTTGCTCTCTCTCTCTCCACTCTATTTTGCTCTCTCTCCCCTCTCTTTTGTTTTCTCTCCCCTCTCTCTTTTGCTCTCTCTCTCTCCCTCCATTTTGCTCTCTCTCTCCCTCTCTTTTGCTGTCTCTCTCCCTCTCTTTTGCTCTCTCTCCTCCTCTCTTTAGTGCTCTCTCCCCCTCTCTTTTGCACTCTCTATCTCCCCCTCTCTTTTGCTCTCTCTCTCCCCTCTCTATTTTAATTTCTCCCCTTTCTTTTGCTCTCTCATCCCCTCTCTTTTGCTCCCTCTCTCTTTTGCTGTCTCTCTCCCTTTCTTTTGCTCTCTCCTCCCCCTCTATTTTGCTCTCTCTCTCCCTCCTCTCTTTTGCTCTCCCTCTCTCTCTCTCTCTCTTTCTCTCTCTCTCCACTCTTTTTGCTCTCTCCCCTCTCTTTTTCTCTCCCTCTCTCCCTTTTTCTCTCTCTCTCTCCACTCTCTTTTGCTCTCTCTCTCCCCTCTCTTTTGCTCTCTCTCCCCTTGTTTCACTGTCTCTCTCTTTTTTTCTCTCTCTCTCCACTCGCTTTTGCTCTCTCTCTCTCCCCTCTCTTTTGCTCTCTCTCCACTCTCTTTTGCTCTCTCCCCTCTCTCTTTTTCTCTCTCCCTCCATTTTGCTCTCTCCATCTCTTTTGCTGTCTCTCTCCCTCTCTTTTGCTCTCTCTACCCCTCTCTTTAGTGCTCTCTCTCCCCCTCTGTTCTGCGCTCTCTATCACCCCCTCTCTCTTTTGCTGTATCTCTCCCTCTCTTTTGCTCTCTGCCCCCTCTCTTTTGCTGTCTCTCTCCATCTCGTTTACTCTCTCCCCTTTCTTTTGCTCTCTCTCCCCCTCTCTTTTGCTCTCTCTATCCCCCCTCTTTTGCTCTCTCTCTCCCCCCTCTCTTTTGCTTTCTCTCTCTCCCCTCTCTTTTGCTCTCTCTCTCCCCTCTATTTTGCTCTCTTTCCCCTCTCTCTTTTGCTCTCTCTCTCCCTCTCTTTTGCTCTCTCCCTCTCTTTTGCTGTCTCTCTCCCTCTCTTTTGCTCTCTCTCCCCCTCTCTTTTACGCTCTCTCTCCCCTCTCTTTTGTGCTCTCTCCCCCTCTCTTTTGCTTTCTCTCTCCCCTCTCTCTTTTACTCTCTCCCCTTTCTTTTGTTCTCTCTCTCCCCTCTATTTTGCTCTCGCTCTCCCCTCTTTCTTTTGCTGTATCTCTCCCTCTCTTTTGCTCTCTCCCCCCTCTCTTTTTCTGTCTCTCCTCCTCTCTTTTGCTGTATCTCTCCATCTCTTTTGCTCTCTCTCCCCCTCTATTTTGCATGCTCTCTCTCCCCTCTCTCTTTTACTCTCTCCCCTTTCTTTTGCTCTCTATCCCCCCTCTGTTTTGCCCTCTTCCGTCTCTCTTTTGCTCTCTCTCTCCCCCTCTTTTGCTCTCTCTCTCTCTCCCCCTCTTCTGCTCTCTTTCTCCCATCTCTCTTTTGCTGTCTCTCTTCCTCTCTTTTTCTCTATCTCTTCCCCCTCTCTTTTTCTCTCTCCCCCCCTCTTTTGCTCTCTCTCTCTCTCCCCCTCTTCTGCTCTATCTCTCCCCTCTCTCTTTTTCTGTCTCTCGCCCCCTCTCTCTTTTGCTCTCTCTCTTCCCCCCTCTCTTTTGCTCTCTCTCCCCCTCTCTTTTTCTCTCTCTCTTTTACTCTCTCTATGCCCCCTCTTTTGCTCTCCCCCCTTTCTTTATCCCCCCCTCTTCTGCTCTCTCTATACCCCTCTTTAGAGCTCTCTGTCTTTCAGGGCCAGTCGGCCACGGCATCAGGCCCCGCCCACGTCACGTCCAGCCCCACCCACGCTATGCCTGGCCATGCCCGTCCAGCCCCCGTCATGCCCGGCCCTGCCCGCGTCACATCCGGCCCCTGCCGCGTCACGCCAGGCCCCATCCACATCACCCCCGGACATGCCCACTCCACGCCAGATGCCAGGTGAGGTCAGTTGGATTAAGGCCAGGTGTGTTTGTCCTTGTGCACAGTCTCTACTGTGCATGACAGCTTCGGACAAACACACTTGGCCTTTTATTATATAGGATGAACATTACGCAAAAATGCTTTTACATGTTTTCAGCTACTTGACTGAAATGTACTTATATATATATATATATATATATGCAATGCATATTTAATAGAGTGGCAGCGATGTGGGGGGACCTCGGTTTAGGGGTACATAGGTAGTTTATGGGTGTTAGTGTACTTTAGAGCACAGTAGTTAAGAGCTTTATAAACCGGCGTTAGCCCAGAAAGCTCTTAACTCCTGGCTTTTTGCTTCAGCCAAGACTCTAAATACCAGCATTAGAAAGATCCCATTGAAAAGATAGGATACGCAAATGGCATAGGGGGATCTGCGGTATGGAAAAGTCGCGGCTGCAAAGTGAGCGTTAGACCCTTTCCTGAC
Organism: Bombina bombina; assembly: GCF_027579735.1. Classification (NCBI taxonomy): domain Eukaryota; kingdom Metazoa; phylum Chordata; class Amphibia; order Anura; family Bombinatoridae; genus Bombina; species Bombina bombina. The sequence goes on along the minus strand of NC_069503.1, from coordinate 590,722,472 downwards.
TGACTCTAAATACCAGCGGTAGCCCAAAACCAGCGTTAGGAGCCAAACTCTAAATCTAGGCGTATGTGTTTAATGTCCCTTCAAACATTTTATTAAATACTAGTCCTAAAGCCTGTGTACACGGGCCATTTTTTGCAGTACAGCGGTGCCACACCTTGCTCTCTCTCTATCCTCCCTCTTTTTTGCTCTCTCTTTCTCCCCTTCTTTTGCTCTCTCTATCTCCCCTCTCTTTTGCTCTCTATTTCTCCCCTCTCTTTTGCTCTCTCTCTCCCCTCTCTTTTGCTCTCTCTTTCCCCCCTCTCTTTTGCTCTCTTTCTTCCCCCTCTCTTTTGCTCTCTCTCTCCCCCTCTATTTTGCTCTTTCTCTCCCCCTCTATTTTGCTCTCTCTCTCCCCCCTCTATTTTGCTCTCTCTTCCCCTCTTTTGCTGTCTCTCTCCCTCACTTTTGCTCTCTCCTCCCCATCTCTTTTGCTCTCTCTCCCCTCTCTTTTTCTCTCCCTCACTCTCCTTTTCTCTCTCTCTCTCTCTCTCCACTCTCTTTTGCTCTCTCTCCCCCTCTTTTGCTCTCTCTCCCCCTCTTTTGCTGTCTCTCTCCCTCTCTTTTGCTCTCTCTCTCCCCCCCTCTCTTTTGCTCTCTCTCTCCCCCTTCTCTTTTGTTATCCCTCCCTCTTTTTTCTCTCTCTCTCCACTCTCTTTTGCTCTCTCTCTCTCTCCACTCTATTATGCTCTCTCTCCCCTCTCTTTTGTTTTCTCTCCCCTCTCTCTTTTGCTCACTCTCCCTCCATTTTGTTCTCTCTCTCCCTCTCTTTTGCTGTCTCTCTCCCTCTCTTTTGCTCTCTCTCCTCCTCTCTTTAGTGCTCTCTCCCCCTCTCTTTTGCACTCTCTATCTCCTCCTCTCTTTTGCTCTCTCTCCCCTCTCTATTTTAATCTCTCCCCTTTCTTTTGCTCTCTCACCCCCTCTCTTTTGCTCCCTCTCTCTTTTGCTGTCTCTCTCCCTTTCTTTTGCTCTCTCCTCCCCCTCTATTTTGCTCTCTCTCTCCCTCCTCTCTTTTGCTTTCCCTCTCTCTCTCTCTCTTTCTCTCTCTCTCCACTCTTTTTGCTCTCTCCCCTCTCTTTTTCTCTCCCTCTCTCCCTTTTTCTCTCTCCACTCTCTTTTGCTCTCTCTCTCCCCTCTCTTTTGCTCTCTCTCCCCTTGTTTCGCTGTCTCTCTCTTTTTTTCTCTCTCTCTCCACTCGCTTTTGCTCTCTCTCCCCTCTCTTTTGCTCTCTCTCCACTCTCTTTTGCTCTCTCCCCTCTCTCTTTTTCTCTCTCCCTCCATTTTGCTCTCTCCCTCTCTTTTGCTGTCTCTCTCCCTCTCTTTTGCTCTCTCTACCCCTCTCTTTAGTGCTCTCTCTCCCCCTCTCTTCTGTGCTCTCTATCACCCCCTCCCTTTTGCTCTCTCTTTCTCTCCCCTTTCTCTTTTACTCTATCCCCTTCCTTTTGCTCTCTCTCCCCCCTCTCTTTTGCTCTCTCTCTCTTCCCTCTCTCTTTTGCTGTATCTCTCCCTCTCTTTTGCTCTCTGCCCCCTCTCTTTTGCTGTCTCTCTCCATCTCTTTTACTCTCTCCCCTTTCTTTTGCTCTCTCTCCCCCTCTCTTTTGCTCTCTCTATCCCCCCTCTTTTGCTCTTTCTCTCCCCCCTCTCTTTTGCTTTCTCTCTCTCCCCTCTCTTTTGCTCTCTCTCTCCCCTCTATTTTGCTCTCTTTCCCCTCTCTCTTTTACTCTCTCTCTCCCTCTCTTTTGCTCTCTCCCTCTCTTTTGCTGTCTCTCTCCCTCTCTTTTGCTCTCTCTCCCCCTCTCTTTTATGCTCTCTCTCCCCTCTGTTTTGTGCTCTCTCCCCCTCTATTTTGCTTTCTCTCTCCCCTCTCTCTTTTACTCTCTCCCCTTTCTTTTGTTCTCTCTCTCCCCTCTATTTTGCTCTCGCTCTCCCCTCTTTCTTTTGCTGTATCTCTCCCTCTCTTTTGCTCTCTCCCCCCTCTCTTTTGCTGTCTCTCCTCCTCTCTTTTGCTGTATCTCTCCATCTCTTTTGCTCTCTCTCCCCCTCTCTTTTGCATGCTCTCTCTCCCCTCTCTCTTTTACTCTCTCCCCTTTCTTTTGCTCTCTATCCCCCCTCTGTTTTGCCCTCTCCCGCCTCTCTTTTGCTCTCTCTCTCTCCCCCTCTTTTGCTCTCTCTCTCTCTCCCCCCCTCTTCTGCTCTCTTTCTCTCATCTCTCTTTTGCTGTCTCTCTTCCTCTCTTTTGCTCTATCTCTTCCCCCTCTCTTTTTCTCTCTCCCCCCCTCTTTTGCTCTCTCTCTCTCTCCCCCTCTTCTGCTCTCTCTCTCCCTTCTCTCTTTTTCTGTCTCTCTCCCCCCTCTCTCTTTTGCTCTCTCTCTTCCCCCCTCTCTTTTGCTCTCTCTCCCCCTCTCTTTTGCTCTCTCTCTTTTACTCTCTCTATGCCCCCTCTTTTGCTCTCCCCCCTTTCTTTATCCCCCCTCTTCTGCTCTCTCTATACCCCCTCTTTAGAGCTCTCTGTCTCTCAGGGCCAGTTGGCCACGGCATCAGGCCCCGCCCACGTCACATCCAGCCCCACCCACGCTATGCCTGGCCATGCCCGTCCAGCCCCCATCATGCCCTGCCCACGTCACATCCGGCCCCTGCCGCGTCACGCCGGGCCCCATCCACATCACCCCCGGACATGCCCACTCCACGCCAGATGCCAGGTGAGGTCAGTTGGATTAAGGCCAGGTGTGTTTGTCCTTGTGCACAGTCTCTACTGTGCATGACAGCTTCGGACAAACACACTTGGCCTTTTATTATATAGGATGAACATTACGCAAAAATGCTTTTACATGTTTTCAGCTACTTGACTGAAATGTACTTATATATATATATATCCAATGCATACATATACTGTATATATAATATATACATATATACACATATACACACATAACTACATATGTACACAGATATAAACATTATACATATACATATTTAGAAATCTATATTTATGTATCTCTATGTTAAACCCTTTTATTGCATTTTTTAAAATATTGCTTATTAGATAGTGTTATTATAAGTGTAACTGTACTTTTAAATATGAGTTTGATGTGTTTTGTGCAACTTTTTTGTCTCGTGTAACGGTTGACCAGAACTCTGAAGTCATGCTAACCCAACACACCTTAAATACGCCACTCGTAATCTACCTATACATATCAGTTATATAAATAGTTGCAACATTGAGTAATAATTTTAGAAAAAATGTATTGTTTGTTTAAATATTTGCTATGTCAGGTAATTATAATAATTAACATGAACACACAATACATTCTCATTAACTTCATAATAGTTATGCTGAGCTCCCAACTGTTCTGCTCTCTTTCTCCCCTCTCTCTATTTTCTGGGATTTCCACTAGGAGCTCTGTCATTTTCCAAATTAATGATGAGATAAGACCTTTCTGACTCTGCCCATCCTCCACAATGAGTCCATCCCAGGCTACACAGACTTTGCAAGTCCAGATATTTCTAAATGTCAATATGGGGAAGTATAATTGTTGGGTATAAATATTGCACCTAACTGCACAAAACAGGTCTAATTTCATTACACAACCTTTAAAAAATCTGTGCTGTGATTTGGTTGTAGATTGGCTATCTCCAAATTTCCATGTACAACTTCACAATTATTGTACCAGCGTTGATGTATGCTGTGGTGTTCGTCTACTGATCCCAGCTGATTGAATTGGTTGTTGTTTGTACCATAGCAGGCTATAAGAGAAAAAAAAATGTAATTTAATTGCCAATCAATGTACAGGAGACTGTTATATTCATAACATTAGATGTAAATTGATTCATTGGCCTGAATTCTAATTGCGCAATTCATAAATATTTATATCCACCCCTCGTCACTTTAACAAGTTGCAAGTAGTGATGTCGCGAACCTTAAAATTTTGGTTCGTGAACGGCAGACTCGAACTTCCGAGACAGTTCGCGAACTGGCGAACCGTCATTGACTTCAATAGGTAGGCGAAATTTAAAACCCACAAGGACTCTTTCTTGCCACAATAGTGATGGGAAAAGTTGTTTCAAGGGGACTAACACCTGGACTGTGGCATGCCGGAGGGGGATCCATGGCAAAACTCCCACGGAAAATTACATAGTTGATGCAGAGTCTGGTTTTAAGCAATAAAGGGCCTTAATCACCTAACATTCCTAAATTTTTTTTGAATAACGTGTTTTAAAACATCAGGTATGATGTTGTATCTATAAGGTAGTGTAAGGGTTACACCCGCTTCTCAGTGACAGACCAAACTCCCCATGTAACGCACCGCAAACAACTGCAAACAGTCCATTTGCACAACCACGAGTTAGATAGATTTGATAGTTAGATACATACATTACATAGATCAATAGATGCAATATACATATGATAGATACAAATTACATAGATCAATAGATGCAATATACATTTGATGATAGATGCGAATTACATAGATCAATCGATGCAATATACATTTGATAGATACGAATTACATAGATCAAAAGATGCAATATACATTTGATAGATACGAATTACATAGATCAATAGATGCAATTTATATTTGATAGATACGATTGATAGTTAGATAGATTTGATAGATAAATAGATATATGATTTCCCTGACAGAGTATAACAATAAGACATGCGGTCTGGGACCCGTGGTGTGTTAAGTAGTATTATTCTTAGCAGTTTACTACCTGTTACTCCCCCTATCGGGGGAGGTCTATATGGCCTGCATTTTTGGAACAGGGAGATGGAAGAAGATGATTGGTCTGTCCTCCTACTTCAAATTTGGCCGAAACACAAGTGGCTGTCTCAAATCAGTCCGGCCACGAGATAGATTTGATAGATAGATATACATAGATTGATAATTAGATAGAATCGACAGAAGATAAATAGATTGATTTGATAGATATATTATTACCCTGACAAAGTATAATAATAAAACATGCAGTCTGGGACCCATGGTAACTAGGTTGTGTTAAGTAGTACTATTCTTAGCACTTTAATCCCTGTAACTCCCCCTATCGGGGGGAGGTCTATACGGCCTGCATGATTACCCTGACAAATTATAACAACAAGACATGCTGTCTAGGACCCATGGTAACTAGGTTGTGTTTATATTAGTACTATTCTTAGAACTTTAATCCATGTTACTCCCCCTATCTGTGTAGGTCTATATGGCCTGCATGATTACCCTGAGAAAGTATAACAACAAGACATGCGGTCTGGGACCCATAGTAATTAGGTTGTATTTAGTAGTACTATTCTTAGCACTTTAATCCCTTTTACTCCCCCTATCGGGGGAGGTCTATATAGCCTGCATGATTACCCTGACAAAATATAACAACAAAACATGTGGTCTGGGACCCATGGTAACTAGGTTGTGTTAAGTAGTACTATTCTTAGCACTTTAATACCTGTTACTCCCCCTATCGGGGAGGTCTATATGGCCTGCATGATTACCCTAACAAAGTATAACAACAAAACATGCGGTCTGGGACCCATGGTAACTAGGTTGTGTTAAGTAGTACTGTTCTTAGCACTTTAATCCCTTTTACTCCCCCTATCGGGGGAGGTCTATATGGCCTGCATGATTACCCTGACAAAGTATAACAACAAAACATGTGGTCTGGGACCCATGGTAACTAGGTTGTGTTAAGTAGCACTATTCTTAGCACTTTAATCCCTTTTACTCCCGCTATCGGGGGAGGTCTATATGGCCTGCCTGATTACCCTGACAAAGCATAACAACAAGACATGCGGCCTGGGACCCATGGTAACTAGGGTGTTAAGTAGTACTGTTCTTAGCACTTTAATACCTGTTAGTCCCGATATCGGGGGAGGTCTATATGGCCTGCATGATTACCCTGACAAAGTATAATAATAAAACATGCGGTCTGGGAGCCATGGTAACTAGGTTATGTTAAGTAGTACTATTCTTAGCACTTTAATCCCTGTAACTCCCCCTATCGGGTGAGGTCTATATGGCCTGCCTGATTACCCTGACAAAATATAACAATAAGACATGCGGTCTGGGAGCCATGGTAACTAGGTTGTATTAAGTAGTAGTATTTTTAGCACTTTAATCCCTTTTACTCCCCCTATCGGGTGAGGTCTATATGGCCTGCCTGATTACCCTGACAAAGTATCACAACAAGACATGCGGTCTGGGACCCATGGTAACTAGGTTGTGTTAAGTAGTACTGTTCTTAGCAGTTTAATACCTGTTACTCCCCATATCGGGGGAGGTCTATATGGCCTGCATGATTACCCTGACAAAGTATAATAATAAAACATGCGGTCTGGGACCCATCATAATTAGGTTGTGTTTAGTAGTACTATTCTTAGCACTTTAATCCCTTTTACTCCCCCTATCGGGTGAGGTCTATATGGCCTGCATGATTACCCTGACAAAATATAACAACAAGACATGCGGTCTGGTACCCATGGTAACTAGTTTGTGTTAAGTAGTACTATTCTTAGCACTTTAATACCTGTTACTCCCCCTATCTGGGGAGGTCTATATGGCCTGCATGATTACCCTGAAAAAGTATCACAACAAGACATGCGGTCTGGGACCCATGGTAACTAGATTGTGTTAAGTAGTACTGTTCTTAGCAGTTTAATACCTGTTACTCCCCATATCGGGGGAGGTCTATATGGCCTGCATGATTACCCTGACAAAGTATAATAATAAAACATGCGGTCTGGGACCCATCATAATTAGGTTGTGTTTAGTAGTACTATTCTTAGCACTTTAATCCCTTTTACTCCCCCTATCGGGTGAGGTCTATATGGCCTGCATGATTACCCTGACAAAATATAACAACAAGACATGCGGTCTGGTACCCATGGTAACTAGTTTGTGTTAAGTAGTACTATTCTTAGCACTTTAATACCTGTTACTCCCCCTATCTGGGGAGGTCTATATGGCCTGCATGATTACCCTGAAAAAGTATCACAACAAGACATGCGGTCTGGGACCCATGGTAACTAGATTGTGTTAAGTAGTACTGTTCTTAGCAGTTTAATACCTGTTACTCCCCATATCGGGGGAGGTCTATATGGCCTGCATGATTACCCTGACAAAGTATAATAATAAAACATGCGGTCTCGGACCCATCATAATTAGGTTGGGTTTAGAAGTATTATTCTTAGCACTTTAATCCATTTTACTCCCCCTATCGTGGGAGGTCTATATGGCCTGCCTGATTAGCCTGACAAAGCATAACAACAAGACATGCAGTCTGGATCCCATGGTAACTAGGTTGTGTTAAGTAGTACTATTCTTAGCACTTTAATACCTGTTAGTCCCGATATTGGGGGAGGTCTAAATGGCCTGCATGATTACCCTGACAAAGTATAATAATAAAACATGCGGTCTGGGAACCATGGTAACTAGGTTATGTTAAGTAGTACTATTCTTAGCACTTTAATCCCTGTAACTCCCCCTATCGGGTGAGGTCTATATGGCCTGCCTGATTACCCTGACAAAATATAACAATAAGACATGCGGTCTGGGAGCCATGGTAACTAGGTTGTATTAAGTAGTAGTATTCTTAGCACTTTAATCCCTTTTACTCCCCCTATCGGGTGAGGTCTATATGGCCTGCCTGATTACCCTGACAAAGTATCACAACAAGACATGCGGTCTGGGACCCATGGTAACTAGGTTGTGTTAAGTAGTACTGTTCTTAACAGTTTAATACCTGTTACTCCCCATATCGGGGGTGGTCTATATGGCCTGCATGATTACCCTGACAAAGTATAATAATAAAACATGCGGTCTGGGACCCATCATAATTAGGTTGTGTATAGTAGTACTATTCTTAGCACTTTAATCCCTTTTACTCCCCCTATCGGGTGAGGTCTATATGGCCTGCATGATTACCCTGACAAAATATAACAACAAGACATGCGGTCTGGTACCCATGGTAACTAGTTTGTGTTAAGTAGTACTATTCTTAGCACTTTAATACCTGTTACTCCCCCTATCTTGGGAGGTCTATATGGCCTGCATGATTACCCTGACAAAGTATCACAACATGACATGCGGTCTGGGACCCATGGTAACTAGGTTGTGTTAAGTAGTATTGTTCTTAGCAGTTTAATACCTGTTACTCCCCATATCGGGGGAGGTCTATATGGCCTGCATGATTACCCTGACAAAGTATAATAATAAAACATGCGGTCTGGGACCCATCATAATTTGGTTGGGTTTAGTAGTATTATTCTTAGCACTTTAATCCATTTTACCCCCCCTATCGTGGGAGGTCTATATGGCCTGCCTGATTAGCCTGACAAAGCATAACAACAAGACATGCGGTCTGGGTCCCATGGTAACTAGGTTGTGTTAAGTAGTACTGTTCTTAGCACTTTAATACCTGTTAGTCCCGATATTGGGGGTGGTCTAAATGGCCTGCATGATTACCCTGACAAAGTATAATAATAAAACATGCGGTCTGGGAGCCATGGTAACTAGGTTATGTTAAGTAGTACTATTCTTAGCACTTTAATCCCTGTAACTCCCCCTATCGGGTGAGGTCTATATGGCCTGCCTGATTACCCTGACAAAGTATCACAACAAGACATGCGGTCTGGGATCCATGGTAACTAGGTTGTGTTAAGTAGTACTATTATTAGCACTTTAATACCTGTTAGTCCCGATATTGGGGGAGGTCTAAATGGCCTGCATGATTACCCTGACAAAGTATAATAATAAAACATGCGGTCTGGGAGCCATGGTAACTAGGTTATGTTAAGTAGTACTGTTCTTAGCAGTTTAATACCTGTTACTTCCCATATCGGGGGAGGTCTATATGGCCTGCATGATTACCCTGACAAAGTATAATAATAAAACATGCGGTCTGGGACCCATCATAATTAGGTTGTGTATAGTAGTACTATTCTTAGCACTTTAATCCCTTTTACTCCCCCTATCGGGTGAGGTCTATATGGCCTGCATGATTACCCTGACAAAATATAACAACAAGACATGCGGTCTGGTACCCATGGTAACTAGTTTGTGTTAAGTAGTACTATTCTTAGCACTTTAATACTTGTTACTCCCCCTATCTGGGGAGGTCTATATGGCCTGCATGATTACCCTGACAAAGTAGCACAAGACATGTGGTCTGGGACCCATGGTAACTAGGTTGTGTTAAGTAGTATTGTTCTTAGCAGTTTAATACCTGTTTCTCCCCATATCGGGGAAGGTCTATATGGCCTGCATGATTACCCTGAAAAAGTATAATAATAAAACCTGCGGTCTGGGACCCATCAAAATTAGGTTGTGTTTGTTTAGTAGTACTATTCATAGCACTTTAATCCTTTTTACTCCCCCTATCGGGGGAGGTCTATATGGCCTGCATGATTACCCTGACAAAATATAACAACAAGACATGCGGTCTGGTACCCATGGTAACTAGGTTGTGTTACGTAGTACTATTCTTAGCACTTTAATACCTGTTACTCCCCCTATCTGGGGAGGTCTATATGGCCTGCATGATTACCCTGACAAAGTATCACAACAAGACATGCGGTCTGGGACCCATGGTAACTAGGTTGTGTTAAATAGTACTGTTCTTAGCACTTTAATACCTGTTACTCCCCCTATCTGGGGAGGTCTATATGGCCTGCATGATTACCCTGACAAAGTATAATAATAAAACATGCGGTCTGGGATCCATCATAATTAGGTTCTGTATAGTAGTACTATTCTTAGCACTTTAATCCCTTTTACTCCCTCTATTGGGTGAGGTCTATTTGGCCTGCATGATTACCCTGACAAAATATAACAACAAGACATGCGGTCTGGTACCCATGGTAACTAGTTTGTGTTAAGTAGTACTATTCTTAGCACTTTAATACCTGTTACTCCCCCTATCTGGGGAGGTCTATATGGCCTGCATGATTACCCTGACAAAGTAGCACAACAAGACATGCGGTCTGGGACCCATAGTAACTAGGTTGTGTTAAGTAGTATTGTTCTTAGCAGTTTAATACCTGTTACTCCCCATATCGGGGGAGGTCTATATGGCCTGCATGATTACCCTGAAAAAGTATAATAATAAAACATGCGGTCTGGGACCCATCATAATTAGGTTGTGTTTGTTTAGTAGTACTATTCATAGCACTTTAATCCTTTTTTAATCCCCCTATCGGGGGAGGTCTATATGTCCTGCATGATTACCCTGACAAAATATAACAACAAGACATGCGGTCTGGTACCCATGGTAACTAGGTTGTGTTAAGTAGTACTATTCTTAGCACTTTAATACCTGTTACTCCCCCTATCTGGGGAGGTCTATATGGCCTGCATGATTACCCTGAAAAAGTATCACAACAAGACATGCGGTCTGGGACCCATGGTAACTAGGTTGTGTTAAGTAGTACTGTTCTTAGCAGTTTAATACCTGTTACTCCCCATATCGGGGGAGGTCTATATGTCCTGCATGATTACCCTGACAAAGTATAATAATAAAACATGCGGTCTGGGACCCATCATAATTAGGTTGTGTTTAGTAGTATTATTCTTAGCACTTTAATCCCTTTTACTCCCCCTATCGGGGGAGGTCTATATGGCCTGCCTGATTAGCCTTACAAAGCATAACAACAAGACATGCGGTCTGGGACCCATGGTAACTAGGTTGTGTTAAGTAGTACTGTTCTTAGCACTTTAATACCTGTTACTCCCCCTATCTGGGGAGGTCTATATGGCCTGCATGATTACCCTGACAAAGTATAATAATAAAACATGCGGTCTGGGAGCCATGGTAACTAGGTTGTGTTAAGTAGTACTATTCTTAGCACTTTAATCCCTGTAACTCCCCCTATCGGGTGAGGTCTATATGGCCTGACTGATTACCCTGACAAAATATAACAACAAGACATGCGGTCTGGTACCCATGGTAACTAGGTTGTGATAAGTAGTACTATTCTTAGCACTTTAATACCTGTTACTCCCCCTATCTGGGGAGGTCTATATGGCCTGCATGATTACCCTGACAAAGTATCACAACAAGACATGCGGTCTGGGACCCATGGTAACTAGGTTGTGTTAAATAGTACTGTTCTTAGCAGTTTAATACCTGTTACTCCCCATATCGGGGGAGGTCTATATGGCCTGCATGATTACCCTGACAAAGTATAATAATAAAACATGCGGTCTGGGACCCATCATAATTAGGTTGTGTATAGTAGTACTATTCTTAGCATTTTAGTCCCTTTTACTCCCCCTATCGGGTGAGGTCTATATGGCCTGCATGATTACCCTGACAAAATATAACAACAAGACATGCGGTCTGGTACCCATGGTAACTAGGTTGTGTTAAGTAGTACTATTCTTAGCACTTTAATACCTCTTACTCCCCCTATCTGGGGAGGTCTATATGGCCTGCATGATTACCCTGAAAAAGTATCACAACAAAACATGCGGTCATGGACCCATGGTAACTAGGTTGTGTTAAGTAGTACTGTTCTTAGCAGTTTAATACCTGTTACTCCCCATATCGGGGGAGGTCTATATGGCCTGCATGATTACCCTGACAAAGTATAATAATAAAACATGCGGTCTGGGACCCATCATAATTAGGTTGTGTTTAGTAGTATTATTCTTAGCACTTTAATCCCTTTTACTCCCCCTATCGGGGGAGGTCTATATGGCCTGCCTGATTAGCCTGACAAAGCATAACAACAAGCCATGCGGTCTGGGACCCATGGTAACTAGGTTGTGTTAAGTAGTACTGTTCTTAGCACTTTAATACCTGTTAGTCCCGATATTGGGGGAGGTCTATATGTCCTGCATGATTACCCTGACAAAGTATAACAACAAGACATGCGGTCTGGTACCCATGGTAACTAGGTTGTGTTAAGTAGTACTATTCTTAGCACTTTAATACCTCTTACTCCCCCTATCTGGGGAGGTCTATATGGCCTGCATGATTACCCTGAAAAAGTATCACAACAAAACATGCGGTCATGGACCCATGGTAACTAGGTTGTGTTAAGTAGTACTGTTCTTAGCAGTTTAATACCTGTTACTCCCCCTATCTGGGGAGGTCTATATGGCCTGCATGATTACCCTGACAAAGTATAATAATAAAACATGCGGTCTGGGATCCATCATAATTAGGTTCTGTATAGTAGTACTATTCTTAGCACTTTAATCCCTTTTACTCCCTCTATTGGGTGAGGTCTATTTGGCCTGCATGATTACCCTGACAAAATATAACAACAAGACATGCGGTCTGGTACCCATGGTAACTAGTTTGTGTTAAGTAGTACTATTCTTAGCACTTTAATACCTGTTACTCCCCCTATCTGGGGAGGTCTATATGGCCTGCATGATTACCCTGACAAAGTAGCACAACAAGACATGCGGTCTGGGACCCATAGTAACTAGGTTGTGTTAAGTAGTATTGTTCTTAGCAGTTTAATACCTGTTACTCCCCATATCGGGGGAGGTCTATATGGCCTGCATGATTACCCTGAAAAAGTATAATAATAAAACATGCGGTCTGGGACCCATCATAATTAGGTTGTGTTTGTTTAGTAGTACTATTCATAGCACTTTAATCCTTTTTTAATCCCCCTATCGGGGGAGGTCTATATGTCCTGCATGATTACCCTGACAAAATATAACAACAAGACATGCGGTCTGGTACCCATGGTAACTAGGTTGTGTTAAGTAGTACTATTCTTAGCACTTTAATACCTGTTACTCCCCCTATCTGGGGAGGTCTATATGGCCTGCATGATTACCCTGAAAAAGTATCACAACAAGACATGCGGTCTGGGACCCATGGTAACTAGGTTGTGTTAAGTAGTACTGTTCTTAGCAGTTTAATACCTGTTACTCCCCATATCGGGGGAGGTCTATATGTCCTGCATGATTACCCTGACAAAGTATAATAATAAAACATGCGGTCTGGGACCCATCATAATTAGGTTGTGTTTAGTAGTATTATTCTTAGCACTTTAATCCCTTTTACTCCCCCTATCGGGGGAGGTCTATATGGCCTGCCTGATTAGCCTTACAAAGCATAACAACAAGACATGCGGTCTGGGACCCATGGTAACTAGGTTGTGTTAAGTAGTACTGTTCTTAGCACTTTAATACCTGTTACTCCCCCTATCTGGGGAGGTCTATATGGCCTGCATGATTACCCTGACAAAGTATAATAATAAAACATGCGGTCTGGGAGCCATGGTAACTAGGTTGTGTTAAGTAGTACTATTCTTAGCACTTTAATCCCTGTAACTCCCCCTATCGGGTGAGGTCTATATGGCCTGACTGATTACCCTGACAAAATATAACAACAAGACATGCGGTCTGGTACCCATGGTAACTAGGTTGTGATAAGTAGTACTATTCTTAGCACTTTAATACCTGTTACTCCCCCTATCTGGGGAGGTCTATATGGCCTGCATGATTACCCTGACAAAGTATCACAACAAGACATGCGGTCTGGGACCCATGGTAACTAGGTTGTGTTAAATAGTACTGTTCTTAGCAGTTTAATACCTGTTACTCCCCATATCGGGGGAGGTCTATATGGCCTGCATGATTACCCTGACAAAGTATAATAATAAAACATGCGGTCTGGGACCCATCATAATTAGGTTGTGTATAGTAGTACTATTCTTAGCATTTTAGTCCCTTTTACTCCCCCTATCGGGTGAGGTCTATATGGCCTGCATGATTACCCTGACAAAATATAACAACAAGACATGCGGTCTGGTACCCATGGTAACTAGGTTGTGTTAAGTAGTACTATTCTTAGCACTTTAATACCTCTTACTCCCCCTATCTGGGGAGGTCTATATGGCCTGCATGATTACCCTGAAAAAGTATCACAACAAAACATGCGGTCATGGACCCATGGTAACTAGGTTGTGTTAAGTAGTACTGTTCTTAGCAGTTTAATACCTGTTACTCCCCATATCGGGGGAGGTCTATATGGCCTGCATGATTACCCTGACAAAGTATAATAATAAAACATGCGGTCTGGGACACATGGTTATTAGGTTGTGTTTAGTAGTATTATTCTTAGCACTTTAATCCCTTTTACTCCCCCTATCGGGGGAGGTCTATATGGCCTGCCTGATTAGCCTGACAAAGCATAACAACAAGCCATGCGGTCTGGGACCCATGGTAACTAGGTTGTGTTAAGTAGTACTGTTCTTAGCACTTTAATACCTGTTAGTCCCGATATTGGGGGAGGTCTATATGTCCTGCATGATTACCCTGACAAAGTATAATAATAAAACATGTGGTCTGGGAGCCATGGTAACTAGGTTGTGTTAAGTAGTACTATTCTTAGCACTTTAATCCCTGTAACTCCCCCTATCGGGTGAGGTCTATATGGCCTGACTGATTACACTGACAAAATATAACAAGACATGCGGTCTGGTACCCATAGTAACTAGTTTGTGTTAAGTAGTACTATTCTTAGCACTTTAATACCTGTTACTCCCCCTATCTGGGGAGGTCTATATGGCCTGCATGATTACCCTGACAAAGTATCACAACAAGACATGCGGTCTGGGACCCATGTTAACTAGGTTGTGTTAAATAGTACTGTTCTTAGCAGTTTAATACCTGTTACTCCCCATATCGGGGGACGTCTAAATGGCCTGCATGATTACCCTGACAAAGTATAATAATAAAACATGCGGTCTGAGACCCATCATAATTAGGTTGTGTTTGTTTAGTAGTACTATTCTTAGCACTTTAATCCCTTTTACTCCCCCTATCGGGGGAGGTCTATATGGCCTGCATGATTACCCTGACAAAATATAAAAACAAGACATGCGCTCTGGTACCCATGGTAACTAGGTTGTGTTAAGTAGTACTATTCTTAGCACTTTAATACCTGTTACTCCCCCTATCTGGGGAGGTCTATATGGCCTGCATGATTACCCTGACAAAGTATCACAACAAGACATGCGGTCTGGGACCCATGGTAACTAGGTTGTGTTAAGTAGTACTGTTCTTAGCACTTTAATACCTGTTAGTCCCGATATCGGGGGAGGTCTATATGGCCTGCATGAGTATAATAATAAAACATGCGGTCTGGGAGCCATGGTAACTAGGTTGTGTTAAATAGTACTATTCTTAGCACTTTAATACCTGTAACTCCCCCTATCGGGTGAGGTCTATATGGCCTGCCTGATTACCCTGACAAAATATAACAACAAGACATGCGGTCTGGGACCCATGGTAACTAGGTTGTGTTAAGTAGTACTATTCTTAGCACTTTAATCCGTGTTACTCCACCTATCCGGGGAGTTCTATATGGCCTGCCTGAGTAACCTGACAAAATATAACAATAAGACATGCGGTCTGGGAGCCATGGTAACTAGGTTGTGTTAAGTATTACTATTCTTAGCACTTTAATACGTGTTACTCCCCCTATCAGGTGAGGTCTATATGGCCTGCCCGATTACCCTGACAAAATATAACAACAAGACATGCGGGGTGGGACCCATGGTAAGGTTACTTCTATTTGCACAATAGAGTACAGGTATGGCATCGATTTTAGGAACCCGAGATAATTTTTAGGAACCGGGAGATGGAAAAAAATGCTTGGACACCCAGTACAGGTCGTTCTCCTTCAGCCTTTTTATACAAGGGTCCAGGACCCTCAACAGAAACAACAGCATGAAACACCACATATGCCATCCTTTTGCACAATCCAGTACAGGTATGGCATCAATTTTAGGAACCCGGAGATAATTTTTAGGAACCGGGAGATGGGAAAAGATACTTGGACACCCAGTACAGGTCATTCTCCTTCAGCCTTTTTAAACGAGGGTCACGGACCCTCAACAGAAACAACAGCATGAAATACCACATATGCCATCATTTTGAACAATCCAGTACAGGTATGGCATCCATTTTAGGAACCGGAGATTATTTTTAGGAACCGGGAAATTGAACAAAAAACATGCTTGGACACCCAGTACACTTCTTTCTCCTTCAGCCTTTTTATACGAGGGTCCCGGACCCTCAACAGAAACAACAGCATGAAGCACCACATATGCCATCCTTTTGAATAATCCAGTACAGGTATGGCATCGATTTTAGGAACCCGGAGATAATTTTTAGGAACCGGGAGATGGAAAAAGATGCTTGGACACCCAGTACAGGTCGTTCTCCTTCAGTCTTTTTATACGAGGGTCCTTGACCCTCAACAGAAACAACAGCATGAACCACCACATATGCCATCCTTTTGAACAATCCAGTACAGGTATGGCATCGATTTTAGGAACCCAGAGATAATTTTTAGGAACCGGGAGATGGAAAAAGATGCTTGGACACCCAGTACAGGTCGTTCTCCTTCAGCCTTTTTATACGAGGGTCCAGGACCCTCAACAGAAACAACAGCATGAAACACCACATATGCCATCCTTTTGAACAATCCAGTACAGGTATGGCATCGATTTTAGAAACCCAGAGATAAATTTTAGGAACCGGGAAATTGAACAAAAAACATGGTTGGACACCCAGTACAGGTCGTTCTCCTTCAGCCTTTTTATACGATGGTCCACAACCCTCAACAGGCACAACAGCATGAAACACCATGTATGACATCCTTTTGCACAATCGAGTACAGGTATGGCATCGTTTTTAGGAACCCATAGATAATTTTTCAGAACCGTGAGATGGAAAAAGACACACGTGCAATGTACTGTGCCACCAGATAAGAGTGGTGTGTTAATGAGTACTATTCTTAACAGTTTAATCCCTGTTATGTGCCTTTTTTTTGGTTTGGGTTTTGTAGCCACAGTGCAGCACCAGAGGCCAGAAAAATTAGGCATGTCCAAATGGCTGAAAAATTAGGTATTGTTGCAGCCGCTGCTGTAGCAGTGGCCAGAAAAATTGATGTTTGTAAAACTGTTAGAAAGTGCCCTAAAACTTTGCGGCTTGAACACTAGTTGTTGGCGAATAAGTCACGCAAGTCATTCCGGCATTCGAAGAAAAAATACGGCAGCGTGTGGACCATTTGTAGCCCAAGGCAGCTCATCTCATCATCAGGCCTTTTTTACTCAAATGTATCGCCCAATGTCAGTCCCTTCGGGATCCATCCCTCATTCATTTTAATAAAGGTGAGATAACTAAGACTTTTTTGACCTAGGTGACTTCTCTTCTCAGTGACAAAACCTCCTGCTGCACTGAAGGTCCTTTCTGACAGGACACTTGAAGCGGGGCAGGGCAGAAGTTCCATTGCAAAGTGGGATAGCTCAGGCCACAGGTCAAGCCTGCACACCCAGTAGTCAAGGGGTCCATCGCTCCTCAGAGTGTCGAGATCCGCAGTTAATGCTAGGTAGTCTGCTACCTGTCGGTTCAGTCTTTCTCTGATGCTGGATCCCGAAAGGCTGTGGCGATGCATAGGAGTTAAAAAGGTCTGCATGTCCTCCATCAACAACACGTCAGGAAAGCGTCCTGTCCTTGCTGCCGTGGTCATGGGAGGAGGAGGAGGATTACTTTCATCTCTTCCCCTGTTAGATTCCCGTTGTGCTGTGACATCCCCCTTATACGCTGTGTAAAGCATAGTTTTTAATTTATTTTGGAACTGCTCCATCCTTTCCGACTTGTGGGAATTTGGTAACATTTCAGTCACTTTATGCTTAAACCGGGGGTCTAGTAGGGTGGACACCCAGTACAGGTCGTTTTCCTTCAGCTTTTTTATACGAGGGTCCCTTAACAGGCCCAACTGCATGAAACACCCCATTTGCACAAGGTTGGATGCCGAGCTAATCATGTCCCGTTCCTCGTCCTCACTGATGTCACTGAAGGTATCTTCTTCCCCCCAGCCACGTACAACACTACGGGTACCAGATAGGTGACAACAACGATCACCCTGGGATGCCTGTTGTCTTCCTCCTCCTACTCAAAGCCACATTCCTCCTCTGACTCCTCTTCCTCACAATCCTCTTCCTTCATTTTCGCAGGTCCAGCAAGCGATGCTGATAAGGCTGTTTCTGGTGGTGATGGACACCACAACTCTTCCTCTTCCTCTTCACGCTCATCTATGGCCTGATCCAGCACTCTTCGCAGGGCACGCTCCAGGAAGAAAACAAATGGTATGATGTCGCTGATGGTGCCTTCGGTGCGACTGACAAGGTTTGTCACCTCCTCAAAAGGACGCATGAGCCTACAGGCATTGCGCATGAGCGTCCAGTAATTTGGCAAAAAAATCCCCAGCTCCCCAGGGGCTGTCCTAGCACCCCGGTCATACAAATACTTGTTAACAGCTTTTTCTTGTTGGAGCAGGTGGTCGAACATTAGGAGTGTTGAAATCCACTGTGTCAGGTGTTGCAAATCAAGCGCCTCATTGGCAGGTTGTTTTGACGCTGGATATCGGACAAGTGCGCCATGGCTTTGAGTTTGTGTGCTGCTTCTACTCATGTGTTCTTCTCATCGGCATTTGTGATGTGAGACCATGTGCCTTCGCAAAGCAGTTGTACCTAGTTGGGTGTTGGACTTCCCACGACTCAGTTTCTTTTGGCACAGGTTGCAAATGGCATCGCTCTTGTCAGAGGCAGACACACAAAAAAATGCCATACTGCTGAGCTCTGCGATGACGGGATTCTGGTGGTGTCAACAGCATGCTTCATTGGCATGCTGTCTGGCTGACCCTGGGTGCCGATGCATACTGTCTGACTGTGCCACTAGCTCCTTGCGACGACCTCCCCCTGCTTCCAACTCGTCTCCTCCTCCTCCTCTCTGTCTCCCCATCTGAACTTTCCCCCTCTTCTTCTTCTCTTCTAGCGGGCACCCACGTGACACCCACGGACACATCATCATCAACCGCTTCACTTGTATCTGGCACATCAACAAAGGAAGCAGCAGCGGGTACAACATCATCATCATCATCACACCGTACATCCATGTCTGTAATGCTTCCTGACTGAGACATATCACTGTTATCTACATCCTCAAGTCATTTCTTCCAACTGATGTACCAATAACTCCTCCGACAGATCAAGTGATGCGGCTGTGGTGCTAGTGTTGGTGGTGGCGAAAGGCGGGCGAGTGGCACTGGTCACTTGAGAGGTGCCCAAAGCACAGCAGGAGGTGGATGGTGCGTCAACATTATGACTAGGAGCGGAAGCTGTAGAAGATTGGGTGTCCTATGTTAGCCATTCAACTAGGTCCTCCTCTGAACTTTTGGAATCCCTGGCACCTAACCTCTGTACACTGTGCATAGTTGTAGGGTCTAAGGGAATCACAGCACCACGACCACGACGGCACCTGCGGGGTGGCCTGCCTCTGCCTGTCATTTTTTTTTAAATGTACACTTACAATACTATTAAACAAATTATGAGTGGTGGCACTGTGCAAGTGGGCACAGCATACGCTGTGAGCCTGACACAAAAAATCAGACTGATGTTTCAAAGTCAAAAATGTTTATTTTTTAAATATTAAAAGTACTGTGACAACAAATATGAGTGGTGCCACTAACTTGGCAAGTGGCCCTGGCACACACGCTGGCAGGCAGGCAACTTCAATTAGATTACTATAGTAGACTGATGTTTCACAGTCAAAAAAGTTTTTTTATTAAATATTTAAAATACTGTTATAACAAATATGAGTGGTGGCACTAGTTGGCAAGTGGGTCTGGCACACACACTGGCAGGCAGGCAACTGCAATTCAATTGCACTAGCAGACTGATGATTCACAGTTAAAAAAGTTTTTATTTTAAATATTTACACTACTGTTATAACAAATATGATTGGTGGCACTAGTTGGCAAGTGGGCCTGGCACACACGCTGGCAGGCAGGCAACTTCAATTAGATTACACTAGCAGACTGATGTTTCACAGTCAAAAAAGTTTTTATTTGAAATATTTACACTACTGTTATAACAAATATGATTGGTGGCACTAGTTGGCAAGTGGGCCTGGCAAACATGCTGGGAGGAAGGCAACTGCAATTAGATTACACTAGCTGACTGATGCTTCACAGTCAAAAAAGTTTTTTTTAAAAAATATTTACACTACTGTTATAACAAATATGATTGGTGGCACTAGTTGGCAAGTGGGCCTGGCACACACGCTGGCAGGCAGGCAACTTCAATTAGATTACACTAGCAGACTGATGTTTCACAGTCAAAAAATATATATTTTTAAATATTTACACTACTGTTATAACAAATATGATTGGTGGCACTAGTTGGCAAGTGGGCCTGGCACACACGCTGGGAGGAAGGCAACTGCAATTAGATTACACTAGCTGACTGATGTTTCACAGTGAAAAAAGTTTTTATTTTAAATATTTACAATACTGTTATAACAAATATGATTGGTGGCACTAGTTGGCAAGTGGGCCTGGCACACACGCTGGCAGGCAGGCAACTGCAATTCAATTGCACTAGCAGACTGATGATTCACAGTTAAAAAAGTTTTTATTTTAAATATTTACACTACTGTTATAACAAATATGATTGGTGGCACTAGTTGGCAAGTGGGCCTGGCACACACGCTGGCAGGCAGGCAACTTCAATTAGATTACACTAGCAGACTGATGTTTCACAGTCAAAAAAGTTTTTATTTGAAATATTTACACTACTGTTATAACAAATATGATTGGTGGCACTAGTTGGCAAGTGGGCCTGGCACACATGCTGGGAGGAAGGCAACTGCAATTAGATTACACTAGCTGACTGATGCTTCACAGTCAAAAAAGTTTTTTTAAAAAAATATTTACACTACTGTTATAACAAATATGATTGGTGGCACTAGTTGGCAAGTGGGCCTGGCACACATGCTGGGAGGAAGGCAACTGCAATTAGATTACACTAGCTGACTGATGCTTCACAGTCAAAAAAGTTTTTTTAAAAAAATATTTACACTACTGTTATAACAAATATGATTGGTGGCACTAGTTGGCAAGTGGGCCTGGCACACACGCTGGCAGGCAGGCAACTTCAATTAGATTACACTAGCAGACTGATGTTTCACAGTCAAAAAATATATTTTTTTAAATATTTACACTACTGTTATAACAAATATGATTGGTGGCACTAGTTGGCAAGTGGGCCTGGCACACACGCTGGGAGGAAGGCAACTGCAATTAGATTACACTAGCTGACTGATGTTTCACAGTGAAAAAAGTTTTTATTTTAAATATTTACACTACTGTTATAACAAATATGATTGGTGGCACTAGTTGGCAATTGGGCCTGGCACACACGCTGGGAGGAAGGCAACTGCAATTAGATTACACTAGCTGACTGATGCTTCAAAGTCAAAAAAGCTTTTTTTAAAAATATTTACACTACTGTTATAACAAATATGATTGGTGGCACTAGTTGGCAAGTGGGCCTGGCACACACGCTGGCAGGCAGGAAACTGCAATTCAATTGCACTAGCAGACTGATGATTCACAGTCAAAAAAGGTTTTATTTTAAATATTTACAATACTGTTATAACAAATATGACTGGTGGCACTAGTTGGCAAGTGGGCCTGGCACACACGCTGGCAGGCAGGCAACTGCAATTCAATTGCACTAGCAGACTGATGATTCACAGTCAAAAAAGTTTTTATTTTAAATATTTTCAAAACTGTTATAACAAATATGATTGGTGGCAATAGTTGGCAAGTGGGTCTGGCACACATGCTGGCAGGCAGGCAACTGCAATTAGATTACACTAGCTGACTGATGTTTCACAGTGAAAAAAGTTTTTATTTTAAATATTTACAATACTGTTTTAACAAATATGATTGGTGGCACTAGTTGGCAAGTGGGCCTGGCACACACGCTGGCAGGCAGGCAACTGCAATTCAATTGCACTAGCAGACTGATGATTCACAGTCAAAAAAGTTTTTATTTTAAATATTTACAATATTGTTATAACAAATATGATTGGTGGCACTAGTTGGCAAGTGGGCCTGGCACACACACTGGGAGGAAGGCAACTGCAATTAGATTACACTAGCTGACTGATGTTTCACAGTCAAAAAAGTTTTTATTTTAAATATTTACAATACTGTTATAACAAATATGATTGGTGGCACTAGTTGGCAAGTGGGACTGGCACACACGCTTGCAGGCAGGCAACTTCAATTAGATTACACTAGCAGACTGATGTTTCACAGTCAAAAAAGTTTTTATTTTAAATATTTACACTACTGTTATAACAAATATGATTAGTGGCACTAGTTGGCAATTGGGCCTGGCACACACGCTGGGAGGAAGGCAACTGCAATTAGATTACACTAGCTGACTGATGCTTCACAGTCTAAAAAGCTTTTTTTAAAAATATTTACACTACTGTTATAACAAATATGATTGGTGGCACTAGTTGGCAAGTGGGCCTGGCACACACGCTGGCAGGCAGGAAACTGCAATTCAATTGCACTAGCAGACTGATGATTCACAGTCAAAAAAGGTTTTATTTTAAATATTTACAATACTGTTATAACAAATATGACTGGTGGCACTAGTTGGCAAGTGGGCCTGGCACAAACGCTGGCAGGCAGGCAACTGCAATTCAATTGCACTAGCAGACTGATGATTCACAGTCAAAAAAGTTTTTATTTTAAATATTTTCAAAACTGTTATAACAAATATGATTGGTGGCAATAGTTGGCAAGTGGGCCTGGCACACACGCTGGCAGGCAGGCAACTTCAATTAGATTACACTAGCAGACTGATGTTTCACAGTCAAAAAAGTTTTTATTTGAAATATTTACACTACTGTTATAACAAATATGATTGGTGGCACTAGTTGGCAATTGGGCCTGGCACACACGCTGGGAGGAAGGCAACTGCAATTAGATTACACTAGCTGACTGATGCTTCAAAGTCAAAAAAGCTTTTTTAAAAAATATTTACACTACTGTTATAACAAATATGATTGGTGGCACTAGTTGGCAAGTGGGCCTGGCACACACGCTGGCAGGCAGGAAACTGCAATTCAATTGCACTAGCAGACTGATGATTCACAGTCAAAAAAGGTTTTATTTTAAATATTTACAATACTGTTATAACAAATATGACTGGTGGCACTAGTTGGCAAGTGGGCCTGGCACACATGCTGGCAGGCAGGCAACTGCAATTCAATTGCACTAGCAGACTGATGATTCACAGTCAAAAAAGTTTTTATTTTAAATATTTTCAAAACTGTTATAACAAATATGATTGGTGGCAATAGTTGGCAAGTGGGCCTGGCACACACGCTGGCAGGCAGGCAACTAAAATTAAATAACACTAGAAGACTGATGTAAAAGTTTTTTCTACAAAATTTAAACTAATGTTACACCAGATAGGAGTGGTGGCACTAGTTGGCAAGTGGCCTGGCACACATGCTGGCAGGCAGGCAACTGCAATTCAATTGCACTAGCAGACTGATGTTTCACAGTGAAAAAAGTTTTTATTTTAAATATTTACAATACTGTTATAACAAATATGATTGGTGGCACTAGTTGGCAAGTGGGCCTGGCACACACGCTGGCAGGCAGGGAACTACAATTCAATTGCACTAGCAGACTGATGATTCACAGTCAAAAAAGTTTTTATTTTAAATATTTACAATACTGTTATAACAAATATGATTGGTGGCACTAGTTGGTAAGTGGGCCTGGCACACACACTGGGAGGAAGGCAACTGCAATTAGATTACACTAGCTGACTGATGTTTCACAGTCAAAAAAGTTTTTATTTTACATATTTACAATACTGTTATAACAAATATGATTGGTGGCACTAGTTGGCAAGTGGGCCTGGCACACACGCTGGCAGGCAGGCAACTAAAATTAAATAACACTAGAAGACTGATGTAAAAGTTTTTTCTACAAAATTTAAACTAATGTTACACCAGATAGGACTGGTGGCACTAGTTGGCAAGTGGGCCTGGCACACATGCTGGCAGGCAGGCAACTGCAATTCAATTGCACTAGTGAATTTAAACTAATGTTACACCAGATAGGAGTGGTGGCACTGAGGATGGAAGTAGGCACAGTATATGCTGGCAGCCTGACACACGGGCTGGCACTAGTGGCAGCCAGGCTGGCCTGGCAACTATAATTAAATAACACTAGAAGAGGACTGATGTAAAAGTTTTTTTTTTTAAATTTACACTAATGTTACACCAGATATAAGTGGTGGAAAACAGAGCTATTAATCACAGTATATGATGTGGGCCTGACACACAGGCCTGATGGAAAATGAAATTAGATTACACTAGCAAAATGATGTAAAAGGATGGGGCGGAGCTAACTGCTGAAGTGACTGGAAGCATATTGCAGCAGCTCCTAGCTTTATCAAATAATTTGGGCTTTTTTTCCTTCACTTGATTCCCCATAACAACGGGGAGACATTGTAATCCCTATCTAAGACCCTTTTACACAGCTTGGAGGGAGATAGGGAAGAGAGAAAGGAACTTTCACAGCATATTCTCTAGTTTATACACTGCGGCCTCCTTGTGAGGCGGTGCCAACATGGTGGATCTCCACATGGCTATGCTAGCCCTTTTCAAAGACTATGGCCGTAAATTGATGGACAGGCTAGACCGTCTCATATTGGCTATTGGACCCAGGGCTGGCAGCGTTGAACCTCACGGAAGAGCAGCAGCGACACCTGTCTCGCAAGGGAGCGCCACCCAGGGGTATAATGCCCGACATTCTCTACCAGCCGCGACCTGCCCCTCAGAGTCCATTTTCAACTTATGGGAGCAGCAGATATTCAGCATTCGTCTCTGACCTAGGAGCCGCGGCTGATTTCCTGGAGCACAGTGCGTACCGCTTATGCATGCAGCGGGTAGTAGCTGTGGGAGACGCTGAGGAGGGGCTCCCGGAGACAAATGGATACAGGTCTGTGGTTGTGACTGACCGGGAGGCTGTAACCCCAGAGGCGACTTACTCTATCAGCTGGCCTCATTCTTCCCGCTACCCTGATTCCCCGCAGTGTACTCGGCCCGTTCCACATATGTTTGAGCCGGTTTCCCAGGGATATGGAGGGGACGGCAGGGGTGTCCACGGGCAGATTTCTCTCTGCAAAAAAGCTGGAATAGGCTGACATTTTTTCCCCTCCACAGCTGGGAACGATTAACCTAGCATACCTTTTTTTATCTTTTTCTTTTCTCCTTCTTTTCACTCTCTTGATTATGACGACAGTGCTGTCTGATTTTACTAGGGTTCGCATGCAAGTAGTTAACTGTTGACAGAGGGATGAACACTTGTTATACAATCCAGTGACTCTTTGCGGTGACATTTGTCCCCTTGAGTGGGTGCTATGCTACTGTCTATCACACCATAGTTGCTATGTTTTATAATGTGGAGTCTACTTTAATGAACAATGCTGCCTGAGTCAGTGTAGATTTTTCACCCACAACTGCTCCTGTGTATGTTTACTTTTGGAACTCATAGATAATTGTGGGGTTGTGCACCATAACCTACACCTGTTGCCCAGTGAAGAGAGCTGATATAATCCCTGAAACCACGTGGACCTCTACATTTATTGCCTTTCTATGTTGTTATTGTTTGCAGATCCTAACATTTCACTGTTTATTGTAGTTTAAGAACTAAGTTTAGGTTTAAACTTCCTTTATTTTAGAGCAGGACTGTACATATTCATGCCTCTTACTCTAGCTAAAAGTGTTTTGTCTCTGATCCCTATATGCTTAAGAGTGCGAGTGGTATGTGCTGTACGTCCCCTTTTGGCCTCATGATTGCTTTTTATATGCTGATATACCCTCCGCTCACAGATAGCGAAGCAAATGATAAAGCCCAAGTATTTGTAAGTCTCAAGCGGTCACACAATATTTATAGTCTTGTTAAAGTCTTAAGGTTGGATCAGAAGCACACTATGTATGATGACTGATCTTGCTGAGCTAGGGGAGAGATACTAAGCATTAAACCTGGTTGCTAACAGCGTCGCTATAACATACATAATGCATTACATGGTCCTTCTATATTGCCAAGTATGGTTAACCTAGAGCTCTTGTTTGAAATGTATACTCTATTCTAGGTTGTTCACATGCTTAATTGTCTTTGTTTAGATAACCATGATGTTAAAGTTGCTCTACCAATATTCTCGAGCGCTATGTTAAAAGGGTAAGCTAACAATAATAAGATCTGTTATTTTGGCCTCCCTCCGCCCCCCCCCCCTCCCCACACTACTTCTGTGCGGTTAGGGATGATTCCCTTTCTCTCTGCACACCCTTTTGGCAGAGTTTAGTAGTCTCTGCCCTACCCGTAGAGCCATGACTCAGTTTTTCCCTGCGCCAATGTAGAATGGCTCACGGGGGTTCAACACAGGAACATTGACTTTGCAGTGATATCCTGTTTTTCCTGAAATTTATTTAAGATAATAGTCTTAGGATTGCCTATGCTATTATAAAAGCTCAGTGCTAATGGTTATTGGATTACACTAGCAACTGAGGGATGCTATCCTCCATATTTTCCCAATTAACAATTTATACAGAGTTACCTTGATGTTTCTATTACGTTTCACTATATTGATATTGTCTATGCACTTCACAATTTGTATTTATCCCACATAAACTGAAATTGCAATCTTTACTATTATCTACGTTGACATGTCCTCAATTGCTTTGTTTAACTTTTGGTCCCACGATCGGACCTGCCTGTCTGAGGAACTTGCAAACCTATAAGATTTAAAAAATGAGGTGCCTAATGTGTTATGTCATGCCAGTATAATATATGTTGTAAATTGTATTCTGTTGATGAGACTGTTGTCATTATGCTATTTCAACCTCAATAAAAAATATTTACAAAAAAAAAAAAAAAATGATGTAAAAGTTTTTTTTTTTTTTTAAATTACAGTAATGAATGTTAAGCAGATATCAGTGGTGGCACAGAGCAATTAACCACAGTATATGATGTAAGCCTGACACACAGGCCTGATAGAAAATTAAATTAGATTACACAAGCAAAATGATGTAAACGTTTTTTGTTTTTTTTTAATTTTACACTAATGTTACACCAGATATCAGTGGTGGCACAGAGCAATTAACCACAGTATATGCTGTGTGAGCCTGACACACAGGCCTGATAGAAAATTAAATTAGATTACACTAGCAAAATGATTTAAAAGTTTTTTTAAAAAAATTTACACTAATGTTAAGCAGATATCAGTGGTGGCACTAATCACAGTATATGCTGTGAGCCTCACACACAGGCTGACAGCCAGGCAAATGCTAATAAAATTACAAATTAAAAAAAAAAAAACACTGAAGTTCTAGCCCTAAAAATGGCTTTTTGGGCTGAAGTTCTAGCCCTAAAAAGGGCTTTTTGGGGTGCTGTCCTTACAGCAGAGATTAGATGAGTCCTTCAGGTTTGTAGTGGACACTAAATACACTAGCCTAGCTATCTATTTCCCTATAAAATCACGAGCAGCAGCACTAACCCTCCTCTCACTAAGAAAGCAGGATCGTAATGAATCTATAATGGCTGCTGCCCAGGAGCTGGGAGGGTCTGTGAGGGAGTGTCTGCTGCTGATTGGCTCAAATGTGTCTGCAGGCTGTGAGATACAGGGTCAAAGTTTCCTCAATGATGACGAATAGGGGGCGGATCGAACATCGCATATGTTCGCCCGCCGCGGCGAACGCGAACAAGCTATGTTCGCCGGGAACTGTTCTCTGCCGAACTGTTCGCGACATCACTAGTTGCAAGTCACTCTCCATTATAATCAATATGGCAGCATCTATTGTGACAAGATCCACTGTGAAAGATGCAGGCATAAAAAAGTAACTTCAAAATTTGACAGACAAAACAAATTAAAGAAATTAAGAAAAAAAAAACTCTCTCTATAAAACAGTACAAACTAACATATGTAAAAAACAAACAAACTTGAAATAAAAATCCATTTTGAAATAGAGACAAAATTTAGGACAAGATGGTTCACAAGGGCAATAAGTATTTATTAATTCCTTATGCTGGACCTTTGTGTAGGCCATGGCCAGCCACTTTTACAGTTTCGAATATTTACATAAAACATTTTGCTTGTTTGTTCCCAAAGTGTTGCCATTGTAATTAATGTTTTTTTTTCATGTTGCTAATGGTTGATGTGCAAGATATCACATATTGGCATCTCACATAACTATTGATGTTATTATATATGTAGTGTGGAATGTTTGCAGGAGGAAACAGAAAAGAATGTAGTGACTGAATGTGAACAGACACTTAATACTCATTATACAGCTGATGAATTAAAAACCATAATAATGGATATTGATAAATTAATGGATGAATATCAAAAGGAGTTAAAAGAGCAAAAGAGACAGAAGTTCAGCCACAATAAAGAGGATTATCCGAATAACCCAATATATTGTTGGTCACTTGAGAGGAGATTCCATGATGTCACATGCCAACAAGAGAGAGAGGATATGCGGCAGAAAAAAAGTGACAGAATGCCCCCCCTCAGTGACCTGACATGATGGTTTTGATACATTATCCTTAGAAGGTGATTTTTAAGCTCCATCTCTGAACAGGATACTGGAGAAGAGGGAGAAAGCATAAACAGAGATGTAGAATGACCTCACAGTACAGCATGCACACAGAAGCAGACACAACAAGCAAGAAGAATAGTGCTACCAACAGATAAGTCATAGTGACTGCTTGAATGATGTGGCGCATAACCATGATGTTGATTAAGATATTGATTTGGATAATGATACTAGTGTTAATAAATTGTTGGTAATTAAGATATCGTACTATGAACTCACAGCTGCTGAACATAGTGTGCTGAGTAAAGGCCTTTCATACTATCAAAAGAAAGGATTTGATGAATTAACTATTGACAAGGATTGATATTGTTTTTTCAGGACATTGAGATGTAAAACACATTTCTCAGTCCATACTGGCAGTAGGATTCTTGATCTTAATAAAAGCAATATAGCAGATGATTGTAAGTTGTTTACTGTGTATGCATTAGGATTAAGACAGAAAACTAATTTTGTTTCAAGTACTATAAATTCAGGGGTGGAGACATTCATAAAATAAGTTCAGAATCATGTAAAGGCTCTACTAATTAAGGAACAAGAACCATGTAGTTTTTATTTAACTAAAGAGAGAATGGCCTTTAAATAGTTAAAGTGATTGCATTATTATTATATATGAAGATAAAGGAGGGCCATAATAATCTTGGATAGGGAATACAACTAACAAGAAATGCTGACTCAATTATGATATGATGGCATTTATCAAATTTTAGAACAAGATCCAGTTAATGATATACAAAAATAAATAATAATGTAATAACAAAAGACTCAGCAATATATTAAGTAAAAGTAGATTATATCATGCCAGTGTTTTATACCTTGACAACAATACATTAAAAAAAAAGCCCCTAGGAAGATCAATTG
This sequence comes from Bombina bombina, assembly GCF_027579735.1. Taxonomy (NCBI): domain Eukaryota; kingdom Metazoa; phylum Chordata; class Amphibia; order Anura; family Bombinatoridae; genus Bombina; species Bombina bombina. Next base: position 590,693,079 of record NC_069503.1, on the reverse strand, counting down.
TGACATGAACACACCCTGTATTTTCAAATGTTGTAAAATTTTGGCTATTTTTGACTAGAACACTAAACCATTTGGTCACAATTCAGAAGTCATATACTAAGGATATTGGCAATTTTCTAAACTATATTAAGGATATTGTTTGAGGTGCTGATAAAATCGTATTTACCCTAGATGTAGTGAGTCTATATATATCAATACCACATGAAATAGGTGTACAATCATTCTTGAAGATATTAAAGAAATAAGAACATTACACAATACATCAGTGGGAATTTATGATGGATATTTTTTATGGATAGTTCTATATCTGAATAACCTTTTGTTCCAGGATACTTATTATTATTTTTTTTAAATGTATGGTGATGGGCTCCAATGTGGCCCTGTCACAGGCCAATTTCTTTATGCGTCATATATAGGAACAGGCAGTATATATACGGCAGGATTATTAGGACAAGTGTTTAGTGTGGCTCAGTTTCATAGATGATATATTTTGGTGAGGAGCGTGGCACACTGGAGTCCTTACATACATTTGTAGAGCACTCAAATGGTCATACAAGTTTTTTTTTACTATTTACTTTAACAGTATCTAAGGAACAGGTTAAGTTTTTTAGATACATTTCTGTACAAGAAAGGTTTACTATTAGTGACAGATCTATATTGTAAAGAAACTGATCATAACGACTTTATTACACTATAATAGTTTCCATCCAGAGAAAGTGTTTAACTCCATTGCAAGGAGTTAGTTCATGAGAACTTTACGCAATGTTCAAGAGGAGATAAGGTGTGATAAAAGGTTTAAACAAAGGACCAATAAGAGAGGATATCCAGTATCAACAATTAATATGTAGAGAGTCTTAAATAATATGAAAGGAAAAAGAGTGAACTCTAATAAAGCCAATAAAGATAGGAGACTCATTTTCACTTCAGAGTAAAATTGGAAACCTAATTTATGCTTACCTGGTAAATTCATTTATTTTATGGTGATGAGAGCACACAATCTATTACTCCTGGGAATTACTCTTCTCTACCACTAGAAAGAGGCAAAGATTCCCAAACCCCAAGAACTCTATAAACCCCTCCCGCCTCACAGGTACCTCAGTCTAATGTATAGCCAAGTAAAATAAGGTAGGGAAAAGGCATAAGATCCAAAATGGGACCAGGGGAAAAAATGGAAAAAAGCAACCCAGAACAAAACAGGGTGGGGTCTCGTGGACTCTCATCACCATGAAAGAAATTCATTTATCAGGCAAGCATAAATATTTTTTTCTTTGTACAGGTGGTGAGAGCGCACAATCAATTACTCCAGGGAACAAAAATCCAAGCTGTGGAGTCCACGAGTAATAAAGGATGGGATCTAAAAAATATATTTTTTCACTTAAAAACTAAATCCACAAGCCTAAAAGAGCCCAAAAAAGGCAATACAATTAACCTGAAACAACTGCCTGAAGAATATCCTACCAAAGGCTGCTTCAGAAAAAGTAAAAACATTAGAATGGTAGAAAAAAATAAGCAAGGAAGATTAAATAACTAAATAGAGAAATAAGTCTACTCACAAAACAATCAGAAAAACAAGAAAAGGCAACTGAACTGAAAGAAAGAAAGGAAAGCTATCTGGAAAGAGGTTAATCTGCCTCCAAGAAAACTTTATAAATCAAGAGCTTCAACCATGAAGCCAAAGAAACAGCAGAAAAGAAATGAACAAAAGAACCAGCAAAAGAAACAAACGGAGGGGCCGATTTATCAAGCTTGATGCCCCTTGGCTCGCCGGAAACAGAAGTTATGAAGCAGCGGTCTAAAGACCGTTGCTCCATAACTTGTCCGTCTGCTCTGAGGCCATGGACAGAAATCAACCCGATCAAATATGATCGGGTTGATTGACCCCCCTGCTAGCAGCCCATTGGCCGCAAATCTGCAGGGGACGGCATTGCACCAGCAGTTCACAAGAACTGCTTGTGCAATGATAAATATAGACAGCATATGTGCGGCGGACATGATACGCTACATCGTATCATGTCCACTCGCACTATGATAAATTGGCCCCATAGGGCAGATCTTGTCCGCCGCACATCGACTTATCATTGTACCAGCAGTTCTTGTGAACTGCTGGTGCAATACTGCCCCCTGCAGATTTGCAGCCGCTAGCAGGGGGTATCAATCAACCTGATTGTATTGGATCGGGTTGATTTCTGGAGATGTCTGTCCGCCACCTCAGAGCAGGCGTATAGGTTATGAAGCAGTGGCTTCATAACTTGTGTTTCTGGCAAGCCTGAAGGCTTGTCAGAAACACAGGGCATCAAGCTCCATACGGAGCTTGATAAATAGGCCCCATAGTGTTAATATTCAGAAGCAATATGTACATAGTTATCCCATAAAACTTGATTCATGCCAAAGTTAAAGGGACATAATGCTCATATGCTAAATCACTTGAAACAGATGCAGTATAACTGTAAAAAACTGACAGGAAAATATCACCTGAGCTTCTCTATGTAAAAAAGGAAGATATTTTACCTCACAATTTCCTCAGCTCAGCAGAGTAAGTTCTGTGTAAAAAGTTATACTCAACTGCTGCTTAGCTTCAGGTAAAAAAAAATGAAGAAATGAACAGCAGCCAATCAGCATCAACAGTGCTGAGGTCATGAACTTTTTTTACTGTGATCTCATGAGATTTGACTTAACTCTCATGAGATTTCATTGTAAACTTCCTTAAGATGAATAGGGAAATAAGATGAGAGTGCACGTAAGCTCGCTCTTTCCGCTGTCCCGGGACAGACATACTGATTTGCTGCTTAGAAGTCCTTTACAATGGGATGTGTCTACTGAGAAACTTTTGAGGTAAAATATCTTTCTTTTTTACATAGAGATGTTCAGGTGATATTTTCTAGTCAGCTTTTTACAGCTATACTGCATCACTTTCAAGTGTTTAAACATTTGGGTATTATGGCCCTTTAACATCCTGAACCTGTTTTCTAAAGGTCAGTACATTGTTAAATATTAATGTGTGAGTGGCTGAGTGTCAACAAAAGGCTGCTTTTGCCAACATTCATAGCAGGGATAGATCCTATGTGAACTGCAAGTGATAGCAATAACTCTGTAACATTTTACAGAACTGTAGCCATCTATAGCTAGTTACAGCCATAGACAGCCTACTTTGCTCAGATTGTTTCAAGCAGTGAGTCAGCTTGGAAGTAATAACATCATATCAGGGGCGTATTTTTGAATAGGCAAACAAGGCACTTGCCTAGGGCAGCAGATTGGAGAGGGGCATCACTTTTTTGTGGCTATTTTTGTAAAAAGCTTACAGTTATTTTAGAAGTATTATACAGGTATATTATGAGAAATTGTGCCCAAGGAGCATTCTATGGGGGTATAATAAGAGATGCCCATGGAGCTTACTCTTAGAGGTAACTCTGAACCTTCCATTTATTTAGCTAGCTATTGGCTTTAGTTCTGTTGGCTTTCAGCACTTCACATTCTGTTTGGGGAAGCATTGTATCAAGAAATCTGTGTTTGGGGGTTTATATATATTGCAGCAATAGTTAGATATATATATGTGTGTGTGTGTGTGTGTGTGTGTGTGTGTGTGTGTTTGTGTGTGTGTGTGTTTGTATGTATGTGTATAATTTTGTGTAAGCAAGTGTTTTGCAAGTCCTTGTGAACATTTACTTTGGAAATTCCATGAAAAAATTAAATTCACATTACTCCCTGCCAAAAAAAACAAAACCATATGGTCAAATAAAGATTAAAACCTTGGGGGTGGGTGGGGGTAGGGGGGCAGCATAATTTAAAATGCTTAGTGCAGCACAAAACCTAAATACACTGCTGCAACATATATTTCTATGAAAGCAAGTATGACATAATAGCCACAGTGGTCTATGTTGCTATTATGTGCAGTAGCCTACATTGCTACCACTGATCAATTCCCTAAATCATTCACGCAGCTCCCCATGACAATTAACCCTAAATGTGACTAGGGTTTTCTGACATTATGGGGTGCAGTTTACATTATTTGTATAGGAAGGCTTTGGGGCAGCAGTGGTTAAGTTTCATATGCTATAACATTGATGACTATGTAAAAATACTTTTATCATGATGGCAAATGCACATTTTTTAAGTCTATGTGTGTTATAGATTATAAAAATCTAAAGTAAACTGAGCACAGTTTTTTTTAATAGAAAATCTTATTTTGTCAATAAACTTACATTTAGGTGCATATTTATGTAAGTGCGAGCGGACATGATAGGATGTAGCGTTTCATGTCCGCTGCACATTGATAAATGCAGACAGCATATAATTTTTCTTGTGAACTGCTGGTGCAATTCCGCCCCCTGCAGATTCGTGGCCAATCGGCCGCTAGCATGGGGTGTCAATCAACCGATCATATTCGATCGGGTTGATTTCTGTCCGCGGCCTCAGAGCAGGCAGACAAGTTATGGAGCAGCGGTCTTTAGACCTGTTATCTGTTCACCATCCGCCTCCGCAACATTTCCTTTTTTCATTATTTGACAGTCAATAAGGGAGACACCACATGCCCAATGTATTTTTTACAGCAGTGCACTCTCACGCTGCTGCTTTTGGCCAGCAGCAGATATCAATGATCCAGTTGCACTCTAATGTAAACAGTGAATCCACTATAAAGATTCACTATTTACTTTGTGGTCACAGGAGGGTTGTGCCTTTGTGAGATACAGCAAATAGACAAAAAGCTAATTCGTTTTTTCCCCCATGGTGTATGTTGTAATAGTGGTTGGGTGTAATTTTCAAAGTGTACCCGACCTTCATCAGATACTGTGTAAATTATGTGCATGCATAACTGTGAAAGCATCCAGTGCTGGTAACCAGAAGCTTTCAGAGACAGCGATCTAAGCATGTACAGGAAGCAAACACAATTCCACATGACTTACAGCTGTTTGTACAGTGTGTCAAGCTTACAGTAAAGGCGATTATTTCCACTAAGTGCTAGATTACGAGTGTAGCGCAAATGATCACTCCTGCTCGAGTGTTAAATTCGCTAGACGGAGGTTTTTTGCACGCATCGAGTAGAATGCTTATTACAAGTTGAAAGAAAATGTTTTTGAACAATAGTTAACCCGGCACACCCAAAAAATTAAACTTCGAATATCGTGATATCATCGGCGTATTCCCCTATAGACTTCAATAGAGGGCGAAAAGTGGAAAAAAACTAACACCCTTACTCACGTACAAACCCAATCACATTTAACCAAGTACGCTAACCCGGCATGAAATATTAATATTTTACAGTCCAATGTTCTTCACATAGAGAAATATGTTCTATTTATTCATGAATACATATTTATATATATATATATATATATATATATATATATATATATATATATATATATATATATATATATATATATATATGATTTTTTTTGGTAAAATATATATCTATACATTTATATAGTAGACCTCGGGAAAGCACTCTCACTTCTTAACTTAACTGCCAGGGCGCTAGTACAGGATAAATAAAAGTAACAACAACTTGCACTCGCTGGTCTTTTTAAAACACACTTTCTACTGTGAATAAATAGTGACGTTTCGGGGACAAAGTATCTGAGGTCTGACTTTGTCCCCGAAACGTCACTATTTATTCACAGTAAAAAGTGTGTTTTAAAAAGACCAGCGAGTGCAAGTTTTTGTTACTTTTATACATACATACATATATATATATATATATATATAACAACATTTTAAATTAGGGGGAGATAAAAGGTGAGTTTAAAATCCTCCACTACGCACAAAATATAGAAAAAATAAATCATTGTGTAGTTCATTAACAAATCTAGACAGGCCCAGAGGCTTGTTTATCCACAGAAAACCTCTGAATTACATTGTTTCCAATGCAGCAAAGGATTCTGGGTAAGATATGCAAATTAAGTACACAATGACACACCTTTTTACTTCAGTCTGCTTTTCAGCAGGTTCCCTTTACGCCAAAGTATCGCTGTTCACACAGCTTATAAACTTAGCTAGGGTTAGTGCAGTGATTCATAACCATCCCAGGACAGCTGTTTCGTGGTTTTTGCCACTCATCAGCTGGGAGTAGGTTAGAATCACTGCTGGGTGAAGTTGATTCCGGGCAGAAAACAACAACATTTTAAATTAGGGGGAGATAAAAGGTGAGTTTAAAATCCTCCACTACGCACAAAATATAGAAAAAATAAATCATTGTGTAGTTCATTAACAAATTGGAATTTACAAATAGTTAATTGGAATTATTTTTTGGCACACCACACATTGGATCACTACATCATCATTGGATCATCACATCAGGCATTGGTTCTCTTTTTCTTTTGGAACACTAGCACACATTAGGATTTGGGACTATTATTTGTGACTATTTGTGACTTTCTCATAAGGTGCACCTTGCAGACGGTACACTAAGGTTATCCCTTTTTTAGGAACCGTTATAGGATCATTTATGATCACAGATTTGTGTACTGTACATGTCTAGTTGTATATGTAAGACTAAGACATACAGCTGATTTTATCACTATTATTTTACTGTATACTAGAGATAGGTAACTCTTGAGAGATATTATTATGTGTTTACTGCTTTAATAAAATACTATTTGTTTTTACACATCCATAGCCCGTTAGGGGCTCTATAAAGATAATTTTTCCACATTGCCCTAAGTTAAACAGCTCTTTTACCTAAAAAAAATTACAAAGACCCACTAACATTACAAACCCCCCCAAACCCACAAAATAAAAAAAAATATCTAAAAAACCTAAGCTACCCATTGCCCTGAAAAAAGGTATTTATCTCTTTTACAAGCCCAAACCCTAAACTAAAAAAAAACATCCCCCAAAAAATTAAAAAACCTATCACTAACCCCCGAAGATCCACTTACAGTTTTTAAAGTCCCGCTTGAACGATCTTCATCCAGGCAGCGAAGTCCTCATCCAAGCGGCGAGAAGTCTTCATCCAGACGGCCTCTTCTATCTTCATCCAGAAGGCAAAGTCCTCATCCAGGCGGCGAGAAGTCTTCATCCAGGTGGCCTCTTCTATCTTCATCCTGGAGGCATCTTCTATCTTGATCCCGGCGGCGCAGAGCGGGTCCATCCTGAAGACATCTGGAATGGAGCATCCTCTTCAGACGTCGTTGCCGAATACAGAATCTTCAATGCAAGGTACGCGATTCAAGTTGGCGTCCCTTGCATTCCTATTGGCTGAAAAATCTGAATTATCCAATAGGAATTAGAGCTGCTAAAATTCTATTGGCTGTTTAAATCAGCCAATAGGATTTAAGCAGCTCTCATTCTATTGGATGAGCGGCGAAATAGAGGCGGAATAGGGGTTAATAATTTTTTTCTAGTGTTGGCGATGTTGGGAGCGGCAGATTTGGGGTTAATAACTTTAATATAGTGGTGGCGATGCGGGAGGGCCTCAGTTTAGGGGTTAATAGTTAGTTTATGGGTGTTTAGTGCACTTTGTAGCAGTTTAGTTATGAGTTTTATGTTACAGATTTGTTGCATAAAACTCATAACTACTGCTTTTAGATTGTGGAACGGATCTTGTCGGTATAGGCTGCAACGCAAGCTTTTTAGCCTGACCGCAAAACTTGTAATGGCAGCGCTATTTAAGTCCCATGAAAAAACGTAATTTTTACGTGTGCGGGACTGACGTTGCGATACAGGCTAAAAGGCTTGTGGTACAGCTATACCGACAAGACTTGTAATGGCTGCAGTCCGGTTTTAACGCTGAAATTACCATTTTTTCAGCGTTAAAACACAAATGCACAACTCGTAATACACCTACACACTGCACAGGTAAAAGGGATAATTGTAAACACATTAAAAGGGGAGGAAATGTTTTAGTACAATGTCCTTCTAAAAAAGCTCATTACAGTCACTAAAAAAGAGTTCTTGCAACTGAAAATCTGTAGAGTAAAAATAATAAAATACAATTAAAATACAAACAATTTACTTTCAAGGACCATATACATTTTCACATATTCAGATAAATATTACTGATTCCTTACCTTTCTTTTCTTCATGTGCAAAGCAGAAGTGGCCAATGAGAACGAGGAGGAACACTGATATGCCATGAAATATCTCTCTCCTCATGATGCTTTTTCTGCCCATATTTTGGGAGGCCCAGCTAAATCACTGTCTCTTGCGTATGTGTCTCTCTGTAGCTAATTCTTGACCCTCCTTTTACTATTAGAATGTGTATTGCAATTAATGTAGGCAATAGAATAATTATGACGTTCCTTTCTTCTGTGCTGTATGTGTGAGTGACAATTTGCAAGGTTTGTGTTTATATTCTAGTGCAGCCTCCATGAATTGCAAAACTTTTGTCACTTTTTAGTCATAGCTTAATTCCTCCCACTATAAGTCAAACAAGAGAAGCTTGGCATGCCTTGATTGTCACCTCATATGACTCATTTAATTCCCTTTCCCTACTAAGTGACCCTTTAGCTCTAAAGCTAAAATCTGACCACTATTACTCAGTTATTTTAACCAATCTTTAACCTTTTTTTTTAGGGTGATATAATCATTTTATATAAATGCACCTCATAGAAAAGAAGGCAAAATCCACACAAAATTGCTGCTATAAGGTTCACTTAGTGTGTGTGTATCCAATAATTTATGAATCAATAATCAATATATGACAAAAAGCCCTCCTTATTTATACATTGTTATATTTAAATAGGATTATAGAAGATGGATTTTTGTTATGGTTGATAACTTGGTGCTTTTGGGGAGAATCAAAGGTAAGCAGCCTGTGGCAGTAAGGGGGACAATTTTAGTGAAAAGATGAGGGGGGGACACAGTTAGTGGTAGGTGCTGTGCTAGGTTTGGGAAAGAGAAGTATGCTTCATGTTAAGGAATGACAGTGTGAGGGAAAGTATGTGAGAGACAACCTTTTGAAGGAATTGTTCGTCCAGGAAGTCTCCCTGTCCCTTAGTAGTAAAATATAGACACACAATGGGGCCGATTTATCAATGTCTGTCCGATATGATACGCTGTAGCGTATCATGTCCGACAGACATCACTGAATTCTGGTGAACTGCTTGTGCAATGCCACCCCCTGCAGATTTGCGGCCAATCTGCCGCTAGCAGGGGGTGTCAATCAACCCAATCGTATAGGATCAGGCGGATTGATGTCTGCAGCCTCAGAGGTGGCAGACCAGTTAAGGAGCAGTGGTCTCAGGACCGCTGCTTCATAATAACTGCTGTTTCCGGCGAGCCTTCAGAAACAGGGGCATCAGGGGCCATTCCTTGCTAAATCAGCCCCACTAGGTCAACACTCAGGATTGAACACAGAATGTTACCTGCAGGCTACCTATGTATGCTATTGGCTCATCCTGAGCTAGATTACAAGTGGCGCACAAATGATAGCGCACGCAACAACCAGTTAGCTTGACCGTGCTACCAATAGTGTGCCACTTTGATATTACAAGTCCATGGTAAAGTGCGTTAACCAGAAAAGGGTTAGCATGGCTGACCTCACTCGCAGCCTATACTTTTAATGAATATCGCTACCTTGCTAATTTGCACTGGCATTACAAGTTGAAAGTTATAGTTTGTGCTTGAGTGAAAGCAGAAACTGCACTAGATTATTTAGTGCAACTTCAGAGATCATGTAAACTGTAAGGGTTAAAAAAAGTTGCATAGGGGGGCGGAGCCAACTGCCGTACTGATCAGATGCCACTTCAAGGAGCTCGTCCATAAACGGCATATATTTTAGTTATTAAAGTAACTTTAAGGGACCCCTAACACCCTTACTCCTACTTCGGCACTTAAGTGAAAGTTTCCTGCCTAAACGGAGGACAGCTGTTTACAATTTGGGCACTAGATTAGAGGTGACTGACGGAGAACATCTGAGCGCCTAGTACAGCAGTATCAGCCCACGCAAGTAACACCGCTTACAGGGTCAATCAGTCTGAGGTGTTTTAACCTGCTCCGGAGGGTCGGGGATCCGCTCCGGAGCCTTGCAGGACTACTCTCAGCACCGGCAGTGGGAACCGCTAAGGAGACCTTGCGCCAGTACAGACTGGAAGGTTAAAGTAAGTGACAACCGGACAATTACGAGCCAACAATCCCATATACTCGGACATAGCCACTTACACACACAATTTGAGCAAGTGACTGGTCCGCAATCGCAGAGACTAATAGATTTTGGAGACTCAGAGTGCAGAACCTGTTTTGGAGCGCATCGCCATTTTTCATAGGCACCACAGTTTCATAGTGCGGTTCACTATTTGGCCCTGACCCATCCAAAACACTGGTCGCTTTAACAGAGGGGACAGGTGAAGTGGGGCCTTGCTTATCTTTACTGAAATTAACAAGCACAACCTGGATTTGAGGCGCTAGTGTTTAATTGCTATACAGCCTCACTTCACTCCCCAGCTCCGCTGCCCACGTGGAGTCTGTATTACCTAGAATTTTGCTCTCTGACAGTAAAGAGAGTTCTGGCACTAAATTTAAACCCATTTAACCACCTGGGAGGCCCTACATATCGATAGACTTGCTGCTATTAGCTCTCAGACATACATTTAGGCCAGTATAGCACACTGTGCTGTCAGCAGGGTACTACAGGCTGCAGACTCCGGGAGCAAGCATAATTATACTGTTACTGCTAAAAAAAACCTTCACTGTAGTTTGCCTGAAAGATTAGCACTTGTGACTAAGTGATTAGCCCAGACATCAGCATAGGGCTGTAGGCTTCTGCAGCAGGCCCTACACAGGCTCACACCATGACAGCAAGAGCTCAATACAGCTTTACTCCCACCTGAGAGTATACTCTATCAAACAGTCTTACCAATAATTCAACTTACTTTCATCCCACAGCACATTGTCAGTGCCATTTGTAAGGATAAAGAAGTTTCCACCAACTAACCAATTTGGCATAGACTTTAAACGAGAGAAACAGTTGAAATCCATTTATGTGCATTCTGCTATATACTCCTAGCTAGTTATTACTGCTAGCCACTTGTGGGTTCTAATAACTGTTGACTTCTGCATGCTGTTAGCATACCTTTGGTGCCATCAATGACCTAAGTCACCCACAGCGCCAATCTAAAGAAAGGAGAGGGGAGAGAAGGAAGAAAAAGGAAAAAACACCTTTATTGGAATCTACTTATTAAAGTGTGGTCTAGGTGTTCTACACATAACTCCCAGATTACCTACAACCCACATGGTACTATAAAATAAATTGTTGCCAGCCCAAGCCCACAGCACGCAGTGTGTAAAAAGACAGTTTTAAAGCTCATATTTGCAGAGACACTCTTCTTCTGCTCCAGAGGGCCACAGATACCTAAAACACAGATTTACCCCAACTTCTCCACATAGTGAACGTTAGTCAAAGGAGCGGTGGTGCATCTCTCCTGTTATATATTGTCTTCTTTCACAGACTGTAAACCTAGTTGAAAGAATGGAGTAAGCCCTCCCGGGCCTTTAATGCCTGCCTCCCACTCAGTGTAAACTGACCAATAACAACACCCTGTTTTGTTTAAGCAACTGGGGAATTAAGTCTATCTACTTCTCCCACTGTTCTCATTACATCTTTGCTGGTTGACCTCTCGCAATGTTGCAATCTGCGAGAAAAAAGAACAAACAGACCTTCCCATTAAAAAAGACAGTCATAGACCACTTTGGACCCACCTGCACAACCCCTCTAACAGAGGCCGAAGCTCCTGACTCGTCAAGATCTGATACTTCTGAGTTAACTTTAGCAGCTATGCAGAGCATTCAACAATTCCCAGCTGAGGAAGTCACCCCTTCATTCATTATGGAGTCCTTAAAGCACCTTTTAGATCAACACCATGCCTCATTCACGGCTAAAATTGCAGCGTCTACAGCGGAGCTTAAAAAAGAAATATCTTCCACTAATGAGCGTATTGACTCCCTAGAGAGGAGACAAGAGGACCTCTCCACAGAACAATCCAATCTTCTCAGTCTTGCCCAGCGTCTATCTGACCATTTTGACATCATTGAGGACAAAATAGCAGATCTGGAGGACAGATCTCGGCGCAACAACCTTAGGATCCGAGGTGTGCCCGAGGCTTTCTCTACAGCTGATCTTCAACCATTTCTCCAAGATCTGTTCCACACTCTAGCTCCTCCGACCACGAAGTCAGAAGATCAAGTTGACAGAGCACATAGGTCCCTTAAACCTAAGGGCCTATCAGATGACCAGCCCAGAGACGTCATAGTGCACCTCCATTACTTCACCTACAAAGAACGTCTCCAAAGAGCGCATTTTCAAAAGCCTGCATTACCAGATAGATTTAAAAATCTACAAATCTTCCCTGACCTGTCCACACGGTCTCTGCAAAAAAGGAAAACCTTCGCTGAAATTACATATGCGCTCAGAAAAAATAACGTTAGATACAGATGGGGATACCCTATCAAGCTCTTGATCTTTAAGGACAACCAGGTGTTTACAATCCTTCAGCCAACCAAAGGATATGAACTTCTTCAAAGATGGAATTTACTCCCCCTTGGTAAAGAGAAACCTAAGCCTCAACACAGCCAACTCCAAGCCTCTGCCGAGGAATGGCCAGCAGCATCTTCCCCTTCTCACCGAGAGCCCTCTCAACAACCGCTCAGACCCGCTTACTCATCATGGTCGAGTTCAGACCCCCATAACCCAACTCTTCATAGTCAACCACCTGACAGGCGTGAATGGGGCACTCTACCTCCAAGGCACAGGTCAAGTTCACCACCCTGAAGGGTCCTTAGAGTTTCTAATTTTGGACATCTTGGCCCTGGCCAGTTAACCACTAACTGTTTGTTGACTGTTGCGAACTCTATCCATATGAACCTGCTTGCTGGCAGATAAGTATCTATTATATTGTACCTATTACCTATTGAATGTTTGCATTATGTTATTCACTTCCTGTGGGTCTAAATTTACACTATAATTTAGTCATTTTTTTCTCCCTCTGCACTACTGTTATACCTAGGTTACATACCAACTCATGCCCTTTATCCCTATTGGCATCAGCCTCCCATTGAGGGTTCATAACTTCGTTTAATCTCCACTTTCTCTAAGCAGAACTTATACCTTTCCCTATGTTACCTCTAATTATCCTTGTTGATTGTGAGATAAAATTTATGGGCATCCTGGCTTATGTTCCCAGCCCAAGTGCTAAGTCCTTTCCCATATGACATATTAGATCATAAGATATATTGCCCGTAGATAATCTTATACCGCTGAAACATACCCAGCTACTTGCTGCAGTGGACGTAGACGTCTGTTCACTGGCACAACAGGTGCGGTCTACTTTGGTGGGGTCCGTCCTAAAGGGACTTGGCATTATAGTATTATACTATCCCTCATCAAATAGATATTTCTCTATTTTCATCATCAAGGTTAAGGCAACTAACTGACATACTTATCCCCATATAGTGACCCGTCTAGATGGACACTATTAGTCTTCAGTAAACTTTATCCTATGTTTGGTTCAGATGTGGTTCGCAAGGTTTAGAAGTCAAATGTTATATTGCTGATTGTTAAATCTTATGTTTGCACTGTTACACTTCTGTTTAGTATTTGTATAGGACATAATTTGTCTTCCTAAGTCTCTTTTTTCTGCACTACATCACATCCCTCTAGCCAGAGGCTGCCGACTGTGTTCCCTACTTGCTTTATTTCCCCACCCAATTCTTGACACACTGACAATGTTCCAAATCCTTAGACCTCCATCACGCAGGGCAGGCGATATGGTCATTTTGATCTACACCTCACTCTCCTCACTAACAATAATTCCCTCTCCTTATTGCCTTTTTCTTCTGTTTGAAACTCCAACTAATACAGCCCACCCTATGTGAAATTCCACCTTGCACAGCCCATTTTTATTTTCTCTCTTTTCTCCACCTCCGTCCTCCACTTCCACTTTCACTCTCTCCCCTTCCTCTTCACTTTTCTTCCCCTTTTCCCTCCCCTCTTTCTTCTTCTTCCAATACCTCTCCCTACCCCTTTACTTACAAAGCACCCCCCTTAGAAGGGGATCTTCCTGAGCGTTTTTTCTTGCTTATACCACAACCAATAGTTTATGAGAATAACCAATGAAATACAGTTCCTATATTTCCCTTGTTGTCTTCTTCCTGTTACCCTTCTACTTCCAAGCGGCAATTTAACTTACTAGCACAGTCTATCTTCTATACCTCTCTCCCCCCCCCCACCCTCACCCTTTCCCTATCCTTCAATTTGTAAAATACCCCCCCCCGAAGGGGGTTTACCTGAGCGGTCTTTCTCGTTTATACCGCAACCTATAGAACATTAGAACATAAGTATTATAACTGTTATTGAGTTTGTTTGTATTGTGTTTTTTCTACTATTTCTGTATACCAGGTGACCTACACTACAACTGCACAGTATCTCATTCCTTCTTTACCCCCTCCCTCCAACCCCTCCCTCCCTCCCACTCCTCTTCCCCACTCCCCCCCCCCTGCCCCCCCCCTTTTTTTTTTTTTTTTCCTCTCCCTCTTTTCCTCCTGTACCAGCTAGTATTACAAGATGTCCTTCACATGTACCTCCCAGAATGTAAGGGGTCTCAATATCCCGAACAAAAGAAGCAGACTGTTAAACTATCTTTATCATACCAAGTCTAAAGTGGCCTTTTTACAAGAAACCCATTGGGTTCAAGGAACTCCTATACCTTTACAATGTAAACACTTCCCAGTAGTTGAAACAGCCTCTTTCAACTCCAAGTCACGAGGCGTGGCAATCATGATTCACAAGTCAGTGTTATATGAAAAAATTAGCTCTCACATAGACCATCAAGGTAGGTACCTAATTCTGAATTGTAAACTGGATAACATTCCATACACCTTGGCTTGTTACTACGCCCCCAACTCGGGTCAAATTAAAATGCTCAGAAAATTTCTAAGACTTCTAGCTTCCAAAAAGTCCCAAAACCTCCTTCTCGCAGGTGACTTCAACATGATTACTGACACCACATTAGATAGACGCTCTCCTAAATCTAAACCATGCGACCCCCAAACCTCACGTTCTGCTAGACAATTTAACAGCCTTCTTGCACAACATAACTTGTTTGACATATGGCGGTCCCATCATCCCACCTCTAGAGATTACTCCTACTATTCCACGGTACACAATACATATACCAGAATCGATCAGGTTTACTGCGGGCCCCGGGCTTCTTGACCTTGTTCAGCGGGTCTCTATGCCAGGGTGCCCCTGGTCTGACCATTCCCCTGTTCAGTTTTCCTTAAAAGCCCCAATCTCCATGTCCTTTAGGTCCTCCTGGAGACTTCCGGAGCACTTACTTTCTACTCCAGAACAGATTCTATATCTCCAAAGAAACATCGAGGAGTTTCTCCAGATGAATGATAATGGTTCTGTGAGTGATTTCTGTCTATGGAACACGCTCAAGGCTTTCACTAGAGGATTGTTCTTTAAATTGAAAGCAGACCATAACAAGCAAGTAGGGAAATCTCTGTCCCAATTACACTCACACCTCCGCTCATTAACCACCTCTCACATGACTTCCTTAGATCCAAAGACCCTCCTGCAAATAGAGGACATCAAACTGAAAATAGAGGCCATAGAACTTAAGCGCTATCAGTCACAGGTCCACCGGTTTCAGCAAACTTTCTACGCCAAGGGAAACAAAGCAGACCGACTTTTAGCTAATAAGCTCAGGCAACGTACTGCGGAAGCTCGAATTCCCCATTTAGTAACACCAAAGGGCATTGTTCGCCTCCCAATGGATATCGGAAGCGCTTTTGCGCACTATTATTCCTCTTTATATAACTTACAAAATTCTGCAGAAACCCCTGCCCCGTCTTCTCACCATATTCAGGATTTTCTGAAATCCTTGTCCCTACCAGTTCTATCTGAACCTCAAAAAAAGATGCTAGACTCTCCATTTACTATTGAAGAAGTGGCCTCGACAATTAAATCGTTAAAACCTAATAAATCACCAGGCCCAGATGGGTATAGTGCCCTTTTCTATAAAACCTTTACCACACAGCTTTCCCCCCTACTTACCAGAATATGCTCGCTCGCCAGACGAACTAGCACTCTTCCTCCAGAAATGCTTGAAGCAGTCATAGTGGCAATTCCAAAGCCAGGAAAGGCCCCAGATAGGTGTGAAAATTTCCGCCCTATCTCATTAATAAATACCGATGTCAAAATCCTGGCTAAGGTTATGGCTATTAGACTTAATAAGGTTCTTACGACACTTATCAATGGAGACCAGGTTGGTTTCACCCCGGGTAGGGAGGGACCAGACAATACCCGTAGGCTGCTCAATATCTTCTTCGAGACCAAACGAAGACTTATCCCCTGCACAGCGCTGGCACTAGATGCCGAAAAAGCCTTTGACAGGGTGAATTGGTCATACCTGTTTGAGGTCCTCGGTTACTTCGGTTTCCCCTCCAGCTTCATCTCTTGTGTTAGGTCACTGTACTCGGCCCCGTCGGCATCAGTTAAAGGCCTAGGTTTTCGCTCTTCGACTTTTCAAATAACTAATGGGACCCGACAAGGTTGTCCTCTATCTCCGCTCATATTCGCTATGATTATGGAACCGCTCGCGGAGGCCATCAGGAGCAACCCGGAGATAGGAGGTGTTGAGATTGAGGGAACTATCCATAAAACTGCACTCTTTGCAGATGACCTAACTATTTTCCTCAGTGACCCTGTTCGGTCTCTCCCTGCCCTATTTAGGCTACTAGACCATTTTGGTCGACTCACCCATTACAAGCTAAACCTTAACAAAACTGACGCTTACGCTGTTAATCTGGAAGACAAAGTACTTGATTCTTTAAAAGCGTCATATCCATTCAACTGGTCCAAGCAGAAAATCAAGCATCTAGGAGTCTATCTCTCCTCTAACATATCTACCATTATCGAATCTATTTTTGATCCATTGTTGCAACAATTCCAGAACAGCGCAAATACATGGAGAGTACCTTGTATCTCATGGTTGGGCCGGGTAGCGGCGTTCAAGATGGTACTATTGCCTAAGCTGACCTATCTTTTCCGTTCACTCCCTATTCCGATTCCTAAATCCCTCATTGGTAAATTTCAACAGATATGCAATAAGTTTATTTGGAGAAATAAACACCCCAGAGTAGCTACTCGCATTATGCAACAGCCAGTTTGTAGCGGTGGCGCTGGCGCCCCCAATATTGCTACTTACCACGAGGCTTCACGCTTAGCGCACATCCTCGCTTGGAATGTCACCTCCACCACTTGTGGCTGGCGAACGCTGGAACAAGCTACCTTACCTAAGTCTCTATCACTTCCAGATCTTATCTGGCTCCCCAAACACGTCAGATCTATGTACAACATACACAACACTATCATTACACATTCTTTAAGTTTTTGGGATAGGTTACGCTCGTCAAAGCAAATTTCTCCACATCCCTCTCCCATACATTCCCTATCGGGACTCCTTTTGGCCCTCAGAGACTCACATCCACAACTCTGGCAAGAGTGTGGTATTACTTGCGTAGCTGACTTGTTCGCCAGAGGTAGATTTATAGCCACTTCTCATTTTATCTCGGCTTATCATCCACCTCCCCTCTTACGCTTTGAATTCTGGAGGCTCCGTAGTCTTTTGAGGTCCTGGGGATTTCTCGACAGCCCCCTCCGACAAGCTACCGAATGGGAAAAGAGATGGCTATGCAGGGTCAAAATTCCGGGGGCGCTCTCGATGTCTTATAGGGACATACTGAACTCCCCTACATATCTCAAGTCAGCCTATATTATAGCCTGGGAAAGAGACTTAAAATTCCATGCTGACCAAGCAGACTGGGCAAAAGCTGCCACTCGAACCAAACAAGCGCTTCATTGCGTGACCCTCTTGGAGCTCTACATTAAAATTTGCACCCAGTGGCATCTAACTCCGCTTCGATTATTTAAAATTTCCCACTCCAATTCCCCGATGTGCTGGAGAGAGTGTGGGATGGTGGGATCGTCAGCCCACATATGGTTGGAATGCCCGACATTGCAACCTTTCTGGGCCACAATCCTAAACAAGTGCTTAGCTCTTGACCCTTTAATTGGCAACTCCCTTCAAACCTTGTTATTCCATATAGATATTAAGTCCCATTCCATCTCCACCGTTTTCCTGAGCATATACCTACTTTCGGCTGCAAAGCTAGCAGTTGCTAGACTCTGGAAACAGAAAGCAGCCCCGAGATGGGTGGACGTAGTCAAGATCATGTCCAACTTTGAGCAAATGGAATGCCCAATATTCACTCAACAGAATAAGGTAGCCCTACACTCTCAGATTTGGGACACCTGGAGACAACTATCAAATCCTCCGAGAGATCCCTAGGTCAGAACCCAACTTTCCATAAGACCAGAATAATTAATGTCTGTCTCAAACATAACTAATTATTAGTTAACCCTGAGTTGCCAATATAGAAGCCTTAAGGAATATGAGGCTTCCCTTCCCCCCTCCTCCCCTCCCTATGTTGTTTTTTTTTTTTTTTTTTTTTCTCTCTTCTTCTTCTCTCCTCTTCTCCTTTCCCATCCCACCCTCTCCCTTTCATCTCCCTCCCTCCCCTTTTCACCCCTGGTCATTCCTGGTTTAGATCATCAAGAGTATCAATCATCGCTATACATCAAACTTGCTGTTGGTTTTAGTATTTACTTTTCTTCTCCTCAGACATATGACACCCTATAATATTATTGAAAATGTTGAGGCCGTCTGTTGTTTACTATTTATAAGTTATATACTTTCACGTATTGTTTATATCATTATGCTATGTACCGTGATTATTTGCATTGTCAATTTCTCATTGAATGTTTGATCATTATCTTGTTATTCTCAAACTTTCGACCTCAATAAAATATTACTTTAAAAAAAAAAAAAAAAAGTTGCATAAAACACATGTGAAACCCATTCAAGTAAAGTATTACACACTTATATATACTTTTTAATATAAAAATATATAATTATATTGATAGATATGTTTTCAAAGGGATAAAAAGGAATATGGTATTTGGCAAGGTGTTTGACTGGAAAGGGCTCCAATGTGTGTGTGTATATATATATATATATATATATATATATATATACACATATATATATATATATATATATATATATATATATATATATATATATATATATATATATATATATATATATGTGTGTGTGTGTCTAAATATGTGTATATATGTGTGTGTATAAATATAGGTGTCTATGTTTATATAAGTGTATACATGTGTATTAACATGTTTTTTGTGTGCAAATATGTTCATATCACCACATATAAACACATACATATACATTTATACACATATAGAAATAAATGTACACATTTGAGCCCTTTCAAAACAAATACCTTGAAACATGCAATATCATTTTTATTCATTTAATGTGGTTTTTAATAGAAATACTTCAAACTCCAATGTTCTTCACCTAAAAAATGTCCTTTTTATTTTACATTCTGTATTTTATGTGTATACATTCATATAGTATATATAGGTATAGATATATAATTAAAAAAATTTATATATATATATATATTTAAAAAATATTTTTAAAGAAAAAGAACATATTCTTCTATGTAAAGAACATTGGAATCTAAAATATTCATAACTACCTTAGGTTTTAGCACAGTTGGTGTAACACAGTGTTGGTTTAGCGTGCAAGCGATAACTGTTAAAACATTTTTTAACAGTGCACCCCATAGAAGTCTATGGGGAGAACGTTAGCATGGTTGCAGTATCTGAAGTCCTGAAGTTAGCACACATTGGACTTTCGCTCACGCTAATCTGGTCACGTTAAAATTTTACTTTGAATATCGTTAAAAAAAGTGCACCACTTGTAATCTGGCCCTTATGTCTTAAGCTGTCTGACAGCAGTGGAGGTTCTAGAAGTTAATATTTGGGGGCTAACAAAAGTGGTGAAGATACAGTACACACTATATGGAGCTCTTTGCTGCTCAATGGGGTTGTTAAACGTACGTTTGGTGGTGCAAAGCACCCCCCAGCAGCCCATAGAACTGCCACAGTCTCCCGGTAATGCACAGCTGCACCATCAACAAAGAATTCCAAAAGAATTAAGTGCATTTGATAATAGAAGTAAATTTAAAAGTTGTTTAGCATTGTATGCTCTGTCTCAATCATGAAAGAAAACAAATTGTGTTTTATTTCCCTTTCTTATCTGCTGTATGGAAATGCCAGGAGTGGGTGACTTTACTCTAGGGCAGCCTCCGTGAATTGCAAAACTTTTGTCACTTTTTAGTCATAGCTTTATTCATCCTACTATAATAAACAAGAGAAGCTTGGCATGCCTTGATTGTCACATTGACCCTTTATCGCTAAAGCAAAATCTGACCACTACATGTAGAAAACCCTTTATCCAAACAGTTTGGTGGTTGGAAAGGTTTGGATTTTAGAATATTTGCATCTTTAAAATGGGACAGTATTGAAACAACAATATCTTATGTAATTTAGGCAATATTTTCATGTCATAATACAGCTTATACATGTAACCTAAAGGTAGTTTTATATCATTTTAATAATTTTGGATACATAGTACCCTCAGAAAGATAGTACAGTACTATAATGGTAATGTTTGTTGTTTTAAATAAATATAGACTATTATTTGCATTTTTGAAAACAAAAAAGACACAGGCGGAGAAAAGTGTGACTTGCCGGCAGGGATAATAATATTTTTTGGTATTTTTATTTTTAAAAAAAATATTGATCAAGAAGTTTGGATTTCAGATTGTTTGGATTTTGGAATTCCAAATTTGAGGATTTGTACCAGTATTATTAAAAGTAAACCTTGGGTTTGCTGCTAACCCTGAGATAAGGATCAAATGACCGTTACGTAAAAGATTAAACATTGTTATTATTATTATTATCGGTTATTTGTAGAGCACCAACAGATTCCGCAGCCCTATAAACATAGGTGGTATACAAAGTAACATTTATAGGGATCAAATGGGTAGAGGATCCTGCCGAGAGACGCACTGTTGCAGTCAGCTCTTATGAAGGTGATCAACAAACAGTTGGGCTCTTAGGCTTATATGCTAAGGGGGTAATGGTGGATAGTAATGGAGGAGAGTAACTGATATTAAGAAAGGTTAGTGTAGGTTGTATGCATCCCTGAACAATAGAGTCTTTAGGGAGCGCTTGAAGCTTTCAAAACTAGGGGAGAGTCTTGTGGAGCGAGGCAGAGAGTTCCACAAGATGGGAGCCAGTCTGGAGAGGTCTTGTAAACTGGAATGTGAGGTGGCAACAAGAGAGGATGAGAGTAGGAGGTTGTGAACAGAGCGGAGGGGAAGGGAGGGAGAGTATCTGGAGACAAGGCCTGAGATATAAGCGGTAGCAGAGCAGTTGAGGGCCTTGTATGTCAGAGTCAGAATTTTGTGTTTAATCCTGGAGGCAAGTGGAAGCCAGTGAAGGGATTTGCAGAGAGGTGCAGCAGATGAAGAGTGACGTGTAAGGAAGATGAGCCTGGCAGAGGCATTCATTATAGATTTTAAAGGAGCTAGGCGGCAGCTAGGGAGACCAGAGAGGGCGGAGTTGCATTAATCGAGGCAGGAAAGGATGAGAGAGTGGAATCAAATCTTAGATGTGTCTTGTGTAAGGAAATGTCTAATTTTATAGATGCTTTTAAGGTGGAAGTGACAGGATTTAGCCAAGAACTGAATGTGAGGAGTGAAAGAAAGATCTGAGTCAGATGTGACCCCAAGACATCGGGCATGCGGGGTAGGGGTAATAATGGAGTTCTTGACAGTTATAGAGAGATGGGGGTGGAGATTTTGGAAGAAGGAGGGAAAATAAGGAGCTCAATTTTTGAGAGATTTACTGTAGCTTAAGGTAGTGAGAGGACATCCAGGAAGAGATGTGAGAACGATAGTTAGTGACACGGGTTAACAAGGAAGGAGATATGTCTTGTGCGGAGAGGTAGATTTGGGTGTCATCGGCATACAAATGATATTGAAACCCATGGGACTTTATTAAGGAACCTAATGATGATGTGTAGATTGAGAAGAGAAGGGGACTGAGGACAGAGCTTTGCAGTACCCCAACAGAAAGTGGTGATGGGGCAGAGGAAGCCCCAGAAACGGCTACACTAAAGGTATGGTTTAACCGGTAGGAAGAGAACCACAAGGGGGCTGTGTCACAAATGCTGAAGGATTGGAGGGTTTGGAGCAAAAGAGGCTGGTCGACAGTATCAAAGGCTGCAGACAGATCAAGGAGGATAAGCAGAGAGAAGTGGCCTTTGGATTTTGCTGTAAGTAGGTCATTGGTAACCCTAACGGTTGCTGTCTCTGTGGAGTCATGGGGTGAAATCCAGATTGCAGTGAGTCAAGGAGGGAATTTAATGTAAGGCACTGGGATAGGCGTGCATATACCAGCTTTTCAAGAAGCTTTGAAGAGGAAGTAGGGAAATAGGGCAGATAAATGGAGAGGTTGGATTGAGAGAAGTTTTTTTGGGGATAGGTGTGACCAGTGCATGTTTTAGAGATAAGGGAAATATACCGGTGCTGAGGGAGAGGGTAAAAATGTGTGTGAGTATAGGGGTAAGTGTAGAAGAGAGGGAGGGGAGTAGCTGTGAGAGGATGGGGTTGAAGGGACAGGTAGTGAGGTGAGAGCACATTATTAGTGCAGAAACTTCTTCCTCAGTAACAGGGGTGAAAGAGCTGATTTTTGGTTGATTGCAAGCTTTTGAGGGGATGAGAGACTGGAAGTATGTAGGGAGCTGATTTAGTTTCTGATGGAATCGATTTTGTTATTGAAGTGGCTGGCAAAATCTTGAGCTGACAGAGAAGTTGTATTAGGAGGTGGGGGTGGGCGGAGAAGAGTTTTGAAAGTGGAGAACAGACGTTTTTGGTTTGAAGAAAGAGTAGAGATGAGAGTAGAGAAGTAATGTTGCTTATAAAGATTAAGGGCAGAGTAGTAGGAGTTCAAGATAAACTTGTAGTGAAGAAAGTCAGCTGAACTCTGAGATTTTCTACAGTGCCGCTCAGCAGTACGGTACATTATCTTAAAGAGATATACTAGTCCAGTACTAACACAATATAGCATGTTATTTCTACAATATAACCAACACCTAACAGCATATTATTTTGACAATAGTATCTCCCTTTAAACTGTTTTGTAATATTGATTCCCATTTCTATCCATTTTAGTTTTGCTGTTGAAAAACACTGTATGTAGTTTAGATGATTTTTGGATTATTTTTCTATGGAGTACTACTCTATTAAAAGATGTACAGCCAAATGAAACATGAAACATCCAAATCAACCAGAAATGAGAGTTAGCAGTGGCAAGAAAAATAGAAACATGTTGCAAAAAATTTATATTTTTTTCCCAACAGAAAAAAGGAAAAAATTGAAAGGAGGGTCACAAATGCGCGAGCACTTTAAAACACACTCTAGTGAGGATGTTTGGACTTAGCGTTCATGGAGGCACATCCCCTATAAAGGTAATAGCAAATCATGTCCGCTCAACATAGCTAAATATCGACAGCATACGCTGTCTGCATTTACCATTGCACAAGCATTTCTAGTAAAATGCTTGTGCACTGCCGCCATCTGACTCAAATCAGGGTAACTCATTTCACACAGTTAACCAAAGCAATTAGACAATGAATAACCATATGAATTATGGAGGGCCAGCAAATTTTAACCCAAGAACAACAAGAACACCAAACAACCACGATTATAACACTAACAAAATAACCACCAATGGGTATAATTCCCCACAAAACGATCAACACAGAGTTCACCAATCCACTTTACTAATGCATCAATTAGGGAAAAACAATGATAATCATCATACACCCAATACTCCGCCATTATACTATGATGAGGAAAGACCCTCTACATCCACAGGTATCTATAGAAATGAACAACCACATTTTTTAGGGGGAGGCCAGAAACCAGGACTACCAAACAGAAAACCCCAATACAAAAGACCACTACTCGTAGAAAACGAGGTCACAGAGGTAGAGGTTTGGTCTCCAAACAAAAGAAAATGAAAATCCTAAAAAAACATATAAATTATGCTTACCTGATAATTTAATTTCCTTCTGTATGAGGAGAGTCCATGGCATCATTCCTTACTGTTGGGAAATACTGAACCTGGCCACCAGGAGGAGGCAAAGACACCCCAGCCAAAGGATTAAATACTCCCCCTACTTCCCTCATATCCCAGTCATTCTGCCAAGGGAACAAGGAACAGTAGGAGAAATATCTGTGTATTAATGGTGCCGGAATAGAAAACATAATTTTGGTCCGCCCAACGGAGACTACAGGTGGGGGCCGTGGACTCTCCTCATACAGAATGAAATGAAATTATCAGGTAAGCATAATTTATGTTTTCCTTCTTAATATGAGGAGAGTCCACAGCATCATTCCTTACTGTTGGGAAAACTATACCCAAGCTCTAGAGGACACTGAATGAAAACGAGAAGGGTAAAAAAAAGCCGGACCCTAATCTGAGGGCACCACAGCCAGTAAAACCTTTCACCCAAAAGCTGTTTCAGCCAAAGCAAAAACTTCAAATTTGTAGAATTTTGAAAAAGTGTGTAAGGAGGACCAGGTAGCCGCCTTACAAATCTGATCCAAATCTGATCCATTGTCATATAATTGTCTCTCCTTTCAGAATATAACAACTTACTATTGTTTACTCTGCCTTTAAGACTGTCATTTGCCTTACCCTATTTAAACTCATTCCAGTTACCTTACAGTGCTTGGTATTTTCCTCCTTGGAGTCTGTAACCTGAGCCTCACTCTTGCTGACTCTTAGCAATCTCCAGCTGTCAGTCCTAGACAGATCCTTTGTTCACTTCAGGGGTTTCCCTGCTACTTTCTACTGCAACCTTGTGCTGTGACGTCACACGCCATTCTGTTACTTCAGACCGGTGTGAACTCTGGGACTTTTGTGCAACTTATTTCTGAACCATTCCTGACTTTCCTTTCAACTGAAACACAGTAAGCTTACTATATTTTGTTCCTCATTATTCTTAGAATTGGTAAATCTATCTTTTAAGTAATCTGCTGTGTATGTTGCACCCATCAGATATAGATTACTTTGAGAAGCATACCTATATTAAGGACGATATCCAACTTTCACACTGTTCTCTCTTAACAATTGTTGAAGTATGATATCTACCACACACAATATATTTTTATCTAAGAGTAACTTATTTCTACAGTTGTGGTTCTTAAAACATACGATTTATTAAATGTTTTACAGGAAAGGAAACCTGCACGACATATAAAGTGTGATTCTGAAATAGGAATAGGAATTATTCTATCAGTATTTATTCCAATCCTACAATAACCTGTACATATTGTTACATAATTGTTACATCCATAGAGGCTATAACCCTCTGAGGAGGTTTAAGTCCCGCTGACTCGTAAGCTAAGCGTATAATTTTCCTCAGCCAAAAAAGATAAGGAACTCGAAGAAGCCTTCAGACCCTTACGCTTCCCAGAATAGATAACAAACAAGAAAGAAGTGTGTCTAAAATCCTTAGTAGCTTGAAGATAAAACTTCAAAGCTCGAACCACATCCAGATTATGAAGTAAACGTTCCTTCAAAAAAGAAGGATTAGGACATAAGGAAGGAACCACAATCTCCTCCTGATTGATGTTACGATCAGACACCACCTTAGGTAGAAAACCCAAGCGGGTATGAAGGACAGCCTTATCAGTGTGGAACACCAGATAAGGAGGCTCACATTGCAAGGCAGCCATTTCAGAAACTCTGCGTGCTGACGCAATAGTCAAAAGAAAAGGAACCTTCCAAGACAACAATTTGATGTCAACCGAATGCATAGGCTCACACGAAGCCTGTTGTAAAAACTTAAGAACAAGATTCAAACTCCAAGGTGGAGCGTTAGATCTAAACACAGGTCTGATCCTAATCAGAGCCTTAACGAAAGATTGTGTTGTCTGATTGGAATCTGATAAACTTGGACTAACCCAGAAGAGGCCAAGCCTTCAGAGCATTGAATATCACATGAAGTTCCAAAATGTTGATCGGGCGGAGGGATTCCTCTCAAGTCCACACACCCTGTGCCTTCCTGGCACCCCAAACAACTTGGGACAGATGATCTGGACAAAGCCACCAGGAGAGTGATCCTCTCGGCCGGTTGTCCATAGAAATCTGTTGAGACAGATCCGAATGATCGCCATTCCACTGTCTCAGCATGCACAGCTGAAATGATCTGAGATGGAATCTGGCAAAGGGGATGATGTCCATGCTGGACACCATGAGACTAGTGATGTCGCGAACTTAAACATTTCGGTTCGCGAACGGCGGACTTGAACTTCCGGTACTGTGCGAACCGCCATTGACTTCAATAGGCAGGCGAACTTTAAAACCTACAAGGACTCTTTCTGGCCACAATAGTGATGGAAAAGTTGTTTCAAGGGGACTAACACCTGGACTGTGGCATGCTGGAGGGGGATCCATGTCAAAACTCCCATGGAAAATTACATAGTTGATGCAGAGTCTGCTTTTAACCCATAAAGGGCCTAAATCACCTAACATTCCTAAATTGTTTGCAATAACGTGCTTTAAAACATCAGTTATGATGTCATATCGATCAGGTAGTGTAAGGGTTACGCCCGCTTCACAGTGACAGACCAAACTCCAAGTGTAACGCACCGCAAACAACCGCAAACAGTCCATTTGCACAACCACGAGATAGATAGATTTGATAGATAGATAGATACATAGATTACATAGCTCAATCGATGCAATATACATATGATCGATACAAATTACATAGATCAATAGATGCAATATACATTTGATAGATACGAATTACATCGATCAATAGATGCAATATCCATTTGATAGATACGAATTACATCGATCCAAAGATGCAATATACATTTGATAGATATGAATTACATCAATCAAAAGATGTAATATACATTCTATAGATACAAATTACATCGATCACTAGATGCAATATACATTTGATAGATACGTTTGATAGTTAGATCGATTTGATAGATAAATAGATAGATTTGAAAGATATATAATTTCCCTTACAGAGTATAACAATAGACATGCGGTCTGGGAGGGTTAAGTAGTGTTAAGTAGTACTATTCTTAGCAGTTTACTACAACCTGTTACTCCCCCTATCGGGGGAGGTCTATATGGCCTGCATTTTTTGAACAGGGAGATGGAAGAAGATGATTGGTCTGTCCTCCTACTTCAAATTTTTCAAAAACACAAGTGGCTGTCTCAAAACAGTCCGGACACGAGATAGATATATAGGATAGATAGATATACATAGATTGATAGTTAGATAGAATCGATAGAACATAAATAGATAGATTAGTTAGATATATAATTACCCTGACAAAGTATAATAAGAAAACATGCGGTCTGGGACCCATGGTAACTAGGTTGTGTTAAGTAGTACTATTCTTAGCACTTTCATCCCTGTAACTCCTCCTATCGGGGGAGGTCTATATGGCCTGCATGATTACCATGACAAAGTATAACAACAAGACACGCGGTCTGGGACCCATGGTAACTAGGTTGTGTTAAGTAAAACTTTTCTTAGCAGTTTAATCCCTCTTACTCCCCCTTTCGGTGGAGGTCTATATGGCCTGCATGATTACCCTGACAAAGTATAACAACAAAACATGCGGTGTGGGACCCATGGTAACTAGGTTGTGTTAAGTAGTACTATTCTTAGAACTTTAATCCCTGTTACTCCCCCTATGAAGGGAGGGCTATATGGCCTGCATGATTACCCTGACAAAGTATAATAACAAAACATGCGGTCTGGGACCCATGGTAACTAGGTTGTGTTAAGTAGTACTATTCTTAGCACTTTCATCCCTGTAACTCCTCCTATCTGGGGAGGTCTATATGGTCTGCATGATTACCCTGACAAAATATAACAACAAGACATGCTGTCTGGGACCCATAGTAACTAGGTTGTGTTAAGTAAAACCTTTCTTAGCAGTTTAATCCCTCTTACTCCCCCTTTTGGTGGAGGTCTATATGGCCTTCATGATTACCCTGACAAAGTATAACAACAAAACATGCAATGTGGGACCCATGGTAACTAGGTTGTGTTAAGTAGTACTATTCTTAGAACTGTAATCCCTGTTACTCCCCCTATCAAGGGAGGTCTATATGGCCTGCATGATTACCCTGACAAAGTATAATAACAAAACATGTGGTCTGGGACCCATGGTAACTAGGTTGTGTTAAGTAGTACTATTCTTAGCACTTTAATCCCTGTTACTCCCCCTATCGGGGGAGCTCTATATGGCGTGCCTGATTATCCTGGCAAAATATAACAACAAGACATGCGGTCTGGGATTGGAACCACCGTTAACTAGGTTGTGTTAAATTTTACTATTCTTAGCACTTTAATCCCTGTTACTCCCCCTATCGGGGGAGGTCTATATAGCCTGCCTGATTATCCTGAAAAAATCTAACAACAAGACATGCGATCTGGGAACCACTGTTAATGTTAACTAGGTTGTGTTAAATTGTACTATTCTTAGCACTTTAATCCCTGTTACTCCCTCTATCAAGGGAGGTCTATATGGCCTGCATGATTAACCTGACAAAGTATAACAACAAAACATGCGTTCTGGGACCCATGGTAACTATGTTGTGTTAAGCAGTACTATTCTTAGCATTTTCATCCCTGTAACTCCCCCTATCGGGGGAGGTCTATATGGCCTGCATGATTACCCTGACAAAGTATAACAACAAAGCATGCGGTCTGGGACCCATGGTGGTACTGGTATAACTAGGGTTTCTTAAGTATTACTATTCTTCGCAGTTTAATCCCTGTGATTGGTCTGTCCTCCTACTTCAAATTTGTCAAAAACACAAGTGGCTGTCTCAAAACAGTCCGGACAGTAGATAGATAGGATAGATAGATATACATAGATTGATAGTTAGATAGAATTGATAGAAGATAAATATATACATTTGTTAGATATATAACTACCCTGACAAAGTATAATAATTAAACATGCGGTCTGGGACCCATGGTAACTAGGTTGTGTAAAGTAGTACTATTCATAGCACTTTCATCCCTGTAACTCCTCCTATCGGGGGAGGTCTATATGGCCTGCATGATTACCATGACAAAGTATAACAACAAGACACGCGGTCTTGGACTCATGGTAACTAGGTTGTGTTAAGTTGTACTTTTCTAAGCACTTTAATCCCTGTTACTCCCCCTATTGGGGGAGGTCTATATGACCTGCATGATTACCTTACCAAAATATAACAATAACACATGCGGTCTGGGAACTAGTGTTAACTAGGTAGTGTTAAATTGTACTATTCTTAGCACTTTAATCCCTGTTACTCCCCCTATCAAGGGAGGTCTATACGGCCTGCTTGATTACCCTGACAAAGTTTAACAGCCAAACATGTGGTCTGGGAACCATGGTGGTTCTGGTATAACTAGGTTTTCTTAAGTATTACTATTCTTAGTAGTTTAATCCCTGTGATTGGTCTGTCCTCCTACTTCAAATTTGTCAAAAACACAATTGGCTGTCTCAAAACAGTCCGGACACAAGATAGATAGATAGGATAGATAGATATACATAGATTGATAGTTAGATAGAATCAATAGAAGATAAATAGATAGATTTGTTAGATATATAATTACCCTGACAAAGTATAATAATTAAACATGCGGTCTGGAACCCATGGTAACTAGGTTGTGTTAAGTAGTACTATTCTTAGCACTTTCATCCCTGTAACTCCTCCTATCGGGTGAGGTGTATATGGCCTGCATGATTACCCTGACAAAGTATAACAACAAGACACGCGGTCTGGGACCCATGGTAACTAGGTTGTGTTAAGTAGTACTTTTCTTAGCACTTTAATCCCTGTTACTCCCCCTATCGGGGGAGGTCTATATGGCCTGCATGATTACCTTACCAAAATATAACAATAAGACATGCGGTCTGGGAACCAGTGTTAACTAGGTTGTGTTAACTTGTACTATTCTTAGCACTTTAATCCCTGTTACTCCCCCTATTGGGGGAGGTCTATATGGCCTGCCTGATTACCCTGACAAAATATAATAATAAGACATGGGGTCTGGGACCCATGGTAACTAGGTTGTGTTTTAAGTAGTACTATTCTTAGCACTTTAATCCCTGTAACTCCCCCTATCGGGGGAGGTCTATACGGCCTGCATGATTACCCTTACAAAATATAATAAAAAGACATATGCTCTGGGACCCATGGTAAGGTTGTGTTAAGTAGTACTGTTCTTAGCATTTAAATACCTGTTACTCACCCTATCGGGGGAGGTCTATATGGCCTGCATGATTACCCTTACAAAATATAATAATACGACATATGCTCTGGGACCCATGGTAAGGTTGTGTTAAGTAGTATTGTTGTCGGCATTTTAATACCTGTTACTCACCCTATCGGGGGAGGTCTATATGGCCTGCCTGATTACCCTTACAAAATATAATAACAAGACATGTGGTCTGGGACCCATGGTAACTAGGTTGTGTTAAGTAGTACTGTTCTTATTAGTTTAATACCTTTTACAACACCTAATGGTGGGATATGGCCTGCATGATTAGCCGCACCAAACAAAAAAACAGGACATGCGGTCTTGGACTAAGACCCATGGCTAACTCGGTTGTGTAAAGTAGTACTATTCTTAGCATTTTCATCCCTGTTACTTCCAGGCCTCTCAGGGGAGGTCTACATGGCCATCATGATTAGCCTAACAAAGTAAAACAATAAAACCTGGGCTCTTGAAACCATGTTAATTTGGTTTATTTTGGTAGTACTGTTCTTATTAGTTTAATACCTTTTACAACACCTAATGGTGGGAGGTCTATATGGCTTGCATGATTAGCCGCACCAAACAATACAACAAGACATGTGGTCTTGGACTAAGACCCATGGCTAAGTCTGTTGTGTAAAGTAGTACTATTCTTAGCACTTTCATCCCTGTTACTTCCAGGCCTCTCGGGTGAGGTCTACATGGCCATCATGATTAGCCTAACAAAGTACAACAATAAAACCTGGGCTCTTGAAACCCTGTTAATTTGGTTTATTTCTGTAGTACTGTTCTTATTAGTTTAATACCTGTTAAAACACCTAATGGTGGGAGGTCTATATGGCCTGCATGATTAGCCACATCAAACAAAAAAACAAGACATGCAGTCTTGGACTAAGACCCATGGCTAAGTCTGTTGTGAAAAGTAGTACTATTCTTAGCACTTTCATCCCTGTTACTTCCAGGCCTCTTGGGGGAGGACTACATGGCCATCATGATTAGCCTAACAAAATACAACAATAAAACCTGTGCTCTTGAAACCCTGTTAATTAGGTTTATTTCGGTAGTACTGTTCTTATTAGTTTAATACCTGTTACAACACCTAATGGTGGGATGTCTATATGGCCTGCATGATTAGCTGCACCAAACCAAAAAACAAGACATGCGGTCTTGGACTAAGACCCATGGCTAAGTCTTTTGTGTAAAGTAGTACTATTCTTAGCAATTTCATCCCTGTTACTTCCAGGCCTCTCAGGGGAGGTCTACATGGCCATCATGATTAGCCTAACAAAGTACAACAATAAAACCTGGGCTCTCAAAACCCTGTTAATTTGGTTTATTTTGGTAGTACTGTTCTTATTAGTTTAATACCTGTTACAACACCTAATGGTGGGAGCTCTATATGGCCTGCATGATTAGCCGCACCAAACCAAAAAACAAGACATGCGGTCTTGGACTAAGACCCATGGCTAAGTCTTTTGTGTAAAGTAGTACTATTCTTAGCACTTTCATCCCTGTTACTTCCAGGCCTCTCGGGGGAGGTCTACATGGCCATCATGATTAGCCTAACAAAGTACAACAATAAAACCTGGGCTCTTGAAACCCTGTTAATTTGGTTTATTTCGGTAGTACTGTTCTTATTAGTTTAATACCTGTTACAACACCTAATGGTGGGAGGTCTATATGGCCTGCATGATTAGCCGCACCAAACAAAAAAACAAGACATGCGGTCCTACCCCATCAAAACAACGGCAAACCTGCAAATTGGCTCCTAAGCACGAAACCTGGGAAACCCCCTACCCACTTACTTGCAAAGACCCGTTGTGACTGATAACCCAGGTACTATCTACTTCAGCCTGCCCGCAACACCTCTATCACACTACAGAATGGAGGGTTTGTCTCCCCTGAACTCACCCACGGTGCAGCTACCCTTAGCACCAGTGATGAACCCCACCTTGGAGGTCGGGAGCCTAAACAAGGTTGATGAGTCTGCGAGCTGTATGGAAGTGCCGACCGCGACCAACCCCTCCTGTGGAGCAGCTTCCGACATTATCTGCATGTCAAACGTTAATAGGCGAAGGAGCGGTCCTGACTCACTGCTGGTCTGTCTCGCTGTTCCGCAGCAGGATCATTGCCTGATACAACAGCACAATCTGCCACTCTCACTACTCCTGCCTGTACACATACCAGGGGAGAATACCTCTAAATACCCCCCTCAACGCTCACAACCTTTTCTGCCAGGGGAGCTGCCCTTTCCGCGCCTCCTCATATTTCAGCCTTGTTGGTTGTCAGACCGGTGTGTTCGATTCTTGGCCCGAGGCAAAGCAGGTGTCGGCTAGAGAGAAGGGACTTGACTCTCATGTGTTTGGACTGATGGGCTACCCGGCTGCATCACACCGGACAATAAACAGTATCAGGTTGTGCTAGATGCTGATCCTTAAGTGAATCAATTTTTCTTTGCAATTAGGTTAGACAGTTTTACTGTCCTTTTTCTCCTTGGTTGTTATTATTTCTCTATCTATGTATTCTTAATTGTTATAGGGTCTTTTATCAAACTCAAAGATGCTATATGTTTGATATGCTGAGATATTCAAGGTATGATAATTCCTGATCGCCCCTGTGTATAATGTATGTTTCTTTTGCTTGCTGCTTGTTGTTTTTTACAATTATGAAAATCCATTAGCAGATATGGTTCTAGTGTAATGAAGCCACTTTGTTTACTGAATGCATTCCGCCTGCCTCCTTAGGGATCCAAATAAGCTTACTACATTTATGCTTCCCATAAATATCCTTATACAGGCCCAGCCTCATACTCAAAATCATACAGATTAACTGTTTGCACCGCAATTTAGCTCAGTATATTGGTTCAGAACCAATTCTGCACACCCCTATACTTATCGTGCTTTGTTTCTATGTACTGATTTCCTTGTGGGGTAAACCTCTAACTAATTTATTCTAGCAGATAACATTTTGGACATTGTGCTTTTTTTTTGAGAAATATCTCATAAATTACATCTCCTAACGCTTAGAAAGTCTCTGCAAATGGTTGTTAATATTTATTCATATATGTCTCATCACTTTGCATGGTCTGTGCACCCACACATATCATTCACACTTCCCGGAAATGACTAGGTTACTGCATATATTTTCCTATCAGGGTAGTTAGGCTTGAAGTATTGAGCATTGTCCTCCCCTCTTTGTGCGGCCTTATTAGATTAGTTGGACCTTAACAGATCGTGCAGACTTGTTCTAGGCGTGAGACTACTTAGATTATTTTTATTTCATTTTTAATGCAGCACGCTTCCGACAACGTACAGAGACCAACCTCATATTTGTTTAGTTAGATTATACTGCATTCGTAGTGCGCTGAGCAATAAACTCACTTTACCATACCACCTATACCAGACTAAGAACTGCGTAGCTATGATTTTTATCCCGCCATAGCACCACCGCACGCACTCCTAGATTTATGAAGTCAGTGGGGTGTTTAGTTTAACTTAGTGTCCTGCTTAGTTAGTTTATTGTTTTGTTTAGTTTAGTTTAGTTAAACTAGTTAAAAAAAAAGAAAAGGGAGAGAGTCCAGGTAACAAATATCGAAGAAATCTGAGTCAAATCAATCATAATAACATGTCGTACCTATGTTAAAGTATATACTCATATATACGTGTTTGTAATCTGATACAATTCTGTCGCAATTTTGAACGCTTACTAGTTGCCTACCACGCATCTTTTACCCAGCCTTTACTGTAACAGCACTAAGTATTAGATCATATGTATGTAATTGTTTACTTGCTGTATGCCTGGACTGTCTTCAATAAAAAGAATTTCAAAAAAAAAAAAAAAACAAGACATGCGGTCTTGGACTAAGACCCATGGCTAAGTCTTTTGTGTAAAGTAGTACTATTCTTAGCAATTTCATCCCTGTTACTTCCAGGCCTCTCGGGGGAGGTCTACATGGCCATCATGATTAGCCTAACAAAGTACAACAATAAAACCTGGGCTCTTGAAAGCATGTTAATTTGGTTTATTTCGGTAGTACTGTTCTTATTAGTTTAATACCTGTTACAACACCTAATGGTGGGAGGTCTATATGGCCTGCTTGATTAGTCACACCAAATAAAACAACAAGACATGCGTTCTTGGACTGGGAACCATGGCTAACTTGGTTTTGTAAAGTAGTACTATTCTTAGCACTTTCATCCCTGTTACTTCCAGACCTCTCGGGGAGGTCTACATGGCCATCATGATTAGCCTAACAAAGTACAACAATAAAACCTGGGATCTTGAAAGCATGTTAATTTGGTTTATTTTGGTAGTACTGTTCTTATTAGTTAATACCTGTTACAACACCTAATGGTGGGAGGTCTATATGGCCTGCTTGATTAGTCGCACCAAATAAAACAACAAGACATGCGGTCTTGGACTAAGACCCATGGCTAACTCGGTTGTGTAAAGTAGTACTATTCTTAGCACTTTCATCCCTGTTACTTCCAGACCTCTCGGGGGAGGTCTACATGGCCATCATGAATAGCCTAACAAAGTACAACAATAAAACCTGGGCTCTTGAAAGCATGTTAATTTGGTTTATTTCAGTAGTACTGTTCTTATTAGTTTAATACCTGTTACAACACCTAATGGTGGGAGGTCTATATGGCCTGCTTGATTAGTCGCACCAAATAAAACAACAAGACATGCGGTCTTGGACTAAGACCCATGGCTAACTCAGTTGTGTAAAGTAGTACTATTCTTAGCACTTTCATCCCTGTTACTTCCAGGCCTATCGGGGGAGGTCTACATGGCCATCATGATTAGCCTAACAAAGTACAACAATAAAACCTGGGCTCTTGAAACCCTGTTAATTTGGTTTATTTCAGTAGTTCTGTTCTTATTAGTTTAATACCTGTTACAACACCTAATGGTGGGAGGTCTATATGGCCTGCTTGATTAGTTGCACCAAATAAAACAACAAGACATGCGTTCTTGGACTGGGACCCATGGCTAACTTGGTTGTGTAAAGTAGTACTATTCTTAGCACTTTCATCCCTGTTACTTCCAGACCTCTCGGGGGAGGTCTACATGGCCATCATGATTACCCTCACCAAAATATAGCAACAAGACGTGCGGTCAGGGAACCATGGTAAGGTTACTTCCTTTTGCACAATTGAGTATACCAGTTGCAGGAGGAGGTTCTGACCCTGCATTATGGATGCACCTCTCCCTAAAAGAGGCATCCGTCTGTGGGCATGTATGCAAAGAGCTGGCCTGCCTAAAAGGAGCAGCAAGGCAGTACAGGTCGTTCTCCTTCAGCCATTTTATACGATGTCCCACGACCCTCAACAGCCACAACAGCATGAAACACCACATATGCCATCCTTTTGCACAATAGAGTACAGGTATGGCATTGATTTTAGGAATACAGAGATAATTTTTAGGAACCGTGAAATTGAACAAAAAAACATGCTTGGACACCCAGTACAGTACAGGTCATTCTCCTTCACACTTTTTATAAGAGGGTCCAGGACCCTCAACAGAAACAACAGCAGGAAAGGGGACATATGGCATCCTTTTGAACAATAGAGTACAGGTACGGCATTGATTTTAGAAACCCGGAGATAATTTTTAGGAACCGGGAAATTGAACCAAAAAAATGATTGGACACCCAGTACACTTCGTTCTCCTTCAGCCTTTTATAAGAGGGTCCAGGACCCTCAACAGAAACAACAGCAGGAAAGAGGACATATGGCATCCTTTTGAACAATAGAGTACAGGTACGGCATTGATTTTAGAAACCCGGAGATAATTTTTAGGAACCGGGAAATTGAACCAAAGAAATGATTGGACACCCAGTACACTTTGTTCTCATTCAGCTTTTTTATAAGAGGGTCCAGGACCCTCAACAGAAACAACAGCAGGAAAGATGACATATGGCATCGTTTTGAACAATAGAGTACAGGAACGGCATTGATTTTAGAAACCTGGAGATAATTATTAGGAACTGGGAAATTGAACAAAAAAAATGATTGGACACCCATTATAATTCGTTCTCCTTCACCCTTTTAATAAGAGGGTCCAGGACCCTCAACAGAAACAACAGCAGAAAAGAGGACATATGGCATCCTTTTGAACAATAGAGTACAGGTACGGCATTGATTTTAGAAACCCGGAGATAATTTTTAGGAACTGGGAAATTAAACCAAAAAAATGATTGGACACCCAGTACAATTCGTTCTCCTTCACCCTTTTTATAAGAGGGTCCAGGACCCTCAACAGAAACAACAGCAGGAAAGAGGACATATGGCATCCTTTTGAACAATAGAGTACAGGTACGGCATTGATTTTAGAAACCCAGAGATAATTTTTAGGAACCGGGAAATTGAAAAAAAAAATTGATTGGACACCCAGTACAATTCGATCTCCTTCACCCTTTTTATAAGAGGGTCCAGGACCCTCAACAGAAACAACAGCAGGAAATAGGACATATGCCATCCTTTTGAACAATAGAGTACAGGTACGGCATTGATTTTAGAAACCCAGAGATCATTTTTAGGCACCGTGAAATTGAACAAAAAAAATGATTGGACACCCAGTACAATTCGTTCTCCTTCACCCTTTTTATAAGACGGTCCAGGACCCTCAACAGAAACAACAGCAGGAAAGAGGACATATGGCATCCTTTTGAACAATAGAGTAGAGGTACGGCATTGATTTTAGAAACCCGGAGATAATTTTTAGGAACCGGGAAATTGAACCAAAAAAATGATTGGACACCCAGTACACTTCGTTCTCCTTCAGCCTTTTTATAAGAGGGTCCAGGACCCTCACCAGAAACAACAGCAGAAAAAAGACATATGGCATTGTTTTGAACAATAGAGTACAGGTACGGCATTGATTTTAGAAACTCGGAGATAATTTTTAGGAACCGGGAAATTAAACAAAAAAATTATTGGACACCCAGTACACTTCGTTCTCCATCAGCCTTTTTATAAGAAGGTCCAGGACCCTCAACAGAAACAACAGCAGGAAAGAGGACATGTGGCATCCTTTTGAACAATAGAGTACAGGTACGGCATTGATTTTAGAAACCCAGAGATAATTTTTAGGAACCGGGAAATTGAACCAAAAAACTGATTGGACACCCAGTACAATTTGTTCTCCTTCAGCCTTTTTATAAGAGGGTCCAGGACCCTCAACAGAAACAACAGCAGGAAAGAGGACATATGGCATCATTTTGAACAATAGAGTACAGGTACGGCATTGAATTTAGAAACCCAGAGATAATTTTTAGGAACTGGGAAATTGAACAAAAAAAAATGATTGAACACCCAGTACAATTCATTCTCCTTCACCCTTTTAATAAGAGGGTCCAGGACCCTCAACAGAAACAACAGCAGGAAAGAGGACATATGGCATCCTTTTGAACAATAGAGTACAGGTACAGCATTGATTTTAGAAACCCGGAGATAATTTTTAGGAACCGGGAAATTGAACCAAAAAAATGATTGGACACCCAGTAAAATTCGTTCTCCTTCACCCTTTTTATAAGAGGGTCCAGAACCCTCAACAGAAACAACCGCAGGAAAGAGGTCCTTTAGAACAATAGAGTACAGGTACAGCATTGATTTTAGAAACCCGGAGATAATTTTTAGGAACCGGGAAATTGAAAAAAAAAAATGATTGGACACCCAGTACAATTCGTTTTCCTTCACCCTTTTTATAAGAGGGTCCAGGACCCTCAACAGAAACAACAGCAGGAAAGCGGACATATGGCATCCTTTTGAACAATAGAGTACAGGTACGGCATTCATTTTAGAAACCCGGAGATAATTTTTAGGAACCGGGAAATTGAACCAAAAAAATTATTGGACACCCAGTACAATTCGTTCTCCATCAGCCTTTTTATAAGAGGGTCCAGGACCCTCAACAGAAACAACAGCAGGAAAGAGGACATATGGCATCCTTTTGAACAATAGAATACAGGTACGGCATTGATTTTAGAAACCCAGAAATAATTTTTAGGAACCGGGAAATTTAACCAAAAAAATGATTGGACACCCAGTACAATTCGTTCTCCTTCACCCTTTTTATAAGAGGTTCCAGGACACTCAACAGAAACAACAGCAGGAAAGAGGACAAATGGCAACCTTTAGAACAATAGAGTACAGGTACGGCATTGATTTTAGAAACCCGGAGATAATTTTTAGGAACCGGGAAATTGAACATAAAAAATGATTGGACACCCAGTACAATTCGTTCTCCTTCACCCTTTTTATAAGACGGTCCAGGACCCTCAACAGAAACAACAGCAGGAAAGAGGACATATGGCATCCTTTTGAACAATAGAGTACAGGTACGGCATTGATTTTAGAAACCCGGAGATCATTTTTAGGAACCGGGAAATTGAACCAAAAAAATGATTGGACACCCAGTACAATTCGTTCTCCTTCAGCCTTTTTTTTTTTTTTTTTCAAAATTTTCTTTATTAAAGTAAAAGAAAAATAACAATCAATACAGGTTACAACATAATCTTGAAGAGTACAAAAGGGGAGTGGTTACATTTGAAATGGGATTAGACACAGTACAACAGTATCCCCAATATTATATCCTTTGTACATGACATGGTAAATTTCTACTAGTTACATTCTCGAATCTTATATTGCTATTAATCAGTATATCGGTTTAGCCGGAATCACAGGGTTCTCTCGTTAACAAAATTGTTTTATATTGTGTTAGTCATGTGATATGTTTTGTCCAGTACTTTGTGTAGAATGGCTATACTCCTCCCATATAAAATTTATAGCTAAGAAGTCATCCAATCTCCCTGTAACCAAATAGTGATGTTTCTCCATTGCCAGCGTATAGTTAACCAATGAGCGCCATTCTGAGATTGAAGGGGCTACTGTTGATTTCCATTTTCTTGGTATTAGCCTCCTAGCACAATTAAGAAGTATAACCAGAAGCCGTTGTCTAAGTTTGCATTTAATATTTCTCCTTCAGCCTTTTTATAAGAGGGTCCAGGACCCTAAACAGAAACAACAGCAGGAAAGAGGACATATGGCATCATTTTGAACAATAGAGTACAGGTACGGCATTGATTTTAGAAACCCAGAGATAATTTTTAGGAACCGGGAAATTGAACAAAAAAAATGATTAGACACCCAGTACAATTCGTTCTCCTTCACCCTTTTAATAAGAGGGTCCAGGACCCTCAACAGAAACAACAGCAGGAAAGAGGACATATGGCAACCTTTAGAACAATAGAGTACAGGTACGGCATTGATTTTAGAAACCCGGAGATAATTTTTAGGAACCGGGAAATTGAACAAAAAACCATGCTTGGACACCCAGTACAATTCGTTCTCCTTCAGCCTTTTTATAAGAGGGTCCAGGACCCTCAACAGAAACAACAGCAGGAAACACCACATATGCCATCCTTTTTCACAATAGAGTACAGCTATGGCATCCATTTTAGAAACCCGGAGATAATTTTTAGGAACCGGGAGATGAAAAAAGAAGCTTGGACAACCAGTACACTTTGTTCTCCTTCAGCCTTTTTAGACGAGGGTCCTGGACCCTCAACAGAAACAACAGCAGGAAACACCACATATGCCATCCTTTTGCACAATCGAGTACAGGTATGGCATCCATTTTAGAAATCCAGAGATAACTTCTAGGAACCGGGAGATGGAAAAAGATGCTTGGACAACCAGTACACTTTGTTCTCCTTCAGCCTTTTTAGACGAGGGTCCCGGACCCTCAACAGAAACAACAGCATGAAACACCACATATGCCACCCTTTTGCACAATCGAGTACAGGTATGGCATTGATTTGAGGAACCTGTAGATAATTTAGAGGAACAGGGAATTTTGGACAAAAAACGTGCTTGGACACCCAGTACAGGTCGTTCTCCTTCAGCCTTTTTATACGATGGCCCACAACCCAAAACAGGCACAACAGCATGAAACACCACATAAACCATCCTTTTACACAATCGAGTACAGGTATGGCATTGATTTGAGGAACCCAGAGATAATTTAGAGGAACTGGGAATATTGAACAAAAAATGTGCTTGGACATCCAGTACAGGTCGTTCTCCTTCAGCCTTTTTATAAGATGGCCCATGACCCTCAACAGGCACAACAGCATGAAACACCACATATGCCATCCTTATGCACAATAGACTACAGGTATGGCATAGATGGAACCCGGAGATAATTTAGAGGAACCAAGAGACGGATAAAGATGCTTGGTCGGTCCTCCTCCTTCAAATTTGGGGCACTGCGCGTGCAATCTACTGTGCCACCAGATATGAGTGGTGTGTTAAAAAGTACTATTCTTAACAGTTTAATCACTGTTATGTGCGGTTTTTTTTGCTTTGAGTTTTGTAGCCACAGTGCAGCAGAGGCCAGAAAAATTAGGCATGTACAAATGCATGAAAAATTCAGTATTGTTGCAGCCACTGCTGTAGCAGCGGCGAGAAAAATTGATGTTTGTAAAACAGTTAGAAAGTGCCCTTAAACCTTGCGGCTTGAACACTACTTGTTGGCGGATAAGTCACGCAAGTCATCCTGCATTATAAGAAAAAAAAAGCCATCGTGTGTACCATTTGTAGCCCAAGGCAGCTCATCTCATCATCAGGCCTTTTTTACTCAAATGTATCGCCCAATGTCAGTCCCTTCGGGATCCATCCCTCATTCATTTTAATAAAGGCGAGATAGTCAAGACTTTTTTTACCTAGGCGACTTCTCTTCTCAGTGACAAAACCTCCTGCTGCACTGAAGGTCCTTTCGGACAGGACACTTGAGGCGGGGCAGGCACGACAGCATGAAAGACCCCATTTGCACAAGGTTGGATGCCGAGCTAATCATGTCCCATTCCTCGTCCTCACTGATGTCACTGAGGGTATCTTCTTCCCCCCAGCCACGTACAACACCACGGGTACCAGAGAGGTGACAAAAACGAGCACACTGGGATGCCTGTTGTGCTTGGTCTTCCTCCTCCTCTGACTCCTCTTCCTCACAATCCTCTTCCTGCGTTGCCGCAGGTCCAGCAAGCGATGCTAATAAGGCTGTTTCTGGTGGTGATGGACCCCACAACTCTTCCTCTTCCTCTTCACGCTCATCTACGGCCTGATCCAGCACTCTTCGCAGGGCACGCTACAGGAAGAAAACAAATGGTATGATGTCGCTGATGGTGCCTTCGGTGTGACTGACAAGGTTTGTCACCTCCTCAAAAGGATGCATGAGCCTACAGGCATTGCGCATGAGCGTCCAGTAATTTGGCAAAAAAATCCCCAGCTCCCCAGAGACTGTCCTAGCACCCCAGTCATACAAATACTCATTAACAGCTTTTTCTTGTTGGAGCAGGCGGTCGAACATTAGGAGTGTTGAATTCCACCGTGTCGGGCTGTCGCAAATCAAGCAACTCACTGGCAGGTTGTTTCGATGCTGGATATCGGACAAGTGCGCCATGGCCATGTAGGAACCCCTGAAATGGCTACACACCTTCCTGGCCTGCTTCAGGACGTCCTGTAAGCCTGGCTATGTATGCACAAAGCGTTGTACAATCAGATTACACACATGTGCCATGCACGGCACATGTGTCAACTTGCCCAATTTCAATGCCGCCACCAAATTACATCCATTGTCAGAAACAACCTTGCCAATCTCCAGTTGGTGCGGAGTCAGCCACTGATCCACCTGTGCGTTCAGGGCGGTCAGGAGTGCTGGTGCGGTGTGACTCTCCGCTTTCAGGAGTGTCAACCCCAAGATGGCGTGACACTGCCATATCCGGGATGTGGAATAGTACCTGGGTAGCTGGGGGGGTGCCATTGATGTGGAGCAAGATGCAGAAGCAGAAGAGGACTCAGCTGAGGAAGAGGTTATGGAAGATGTTATGGAAGAGGATGGAGTAGGAGTAGTAGAGGAGGTAGCAGCAGGCCTGCCTGCAAGTCGTGGCGGTGTCACCAACTCTTCTGCAGAGCCACGCATTCCATGCTTGTCAGACGTCAGCAGGTTTACCCAATGCGCAGTGTAGGTGATATACCTGCCCTGACCATGCTTTGCAGACCAGCTATCCGTGGTCATATGGACCCTTGCCCCAACGCTGTGTGCCAGACATGCCATAACTTCCTTTCGCACAACAGAGTACAGGTTTGGGATTGCCTTTTGTGAAAAGAAATTTCTGCCAGGTACCTTCCACTGCGGTGTCCCAATAGATACAATTTTTTTGAAAGCATCAGACTCCACCAGCTTTTATGGTAAAAGCTGGCGGGCTAAGAGTTCAGACAAGCCAGCTGTCAGACGCCGGGCAAGGGGGTGACTTTGAGAAATTGGATTCTTACGCTCAAACATGTCCTTAACAGACACCTGACTGTGGGCAGGTTACCAGGAACTGCTACGTAAGAGAGACTCAGTGGAGGATGGTTGAGAGGGGGCAAGGAGGACGGCAGTGGTTGACGTGGCTGAATATGCTGGACCAGGAGGAGGAGGGCGGCTTTGAGTTTGTGTGCTGCTTCTACTCATGTGTTCTTCCCATCGGCATTTGTGATGTGAGACCATGTGCCTTCGCAAAGCTGTTGTACCTAGGTGTGTTTTGGACTTCCCACGAATCAGTTTCTTTTGGCACAGGTTGCAAATGGCATCGCTGTTGTCAGAGGCAGACACACAAAAAAAATGCCACATTGCTGAGCTCTGCAATGACGGCATTTTGGTGGTGGCAACAGCATACGTTGATGGTCGTCGGCGTGCTGTCTGGCTGACCCCGGGTGCAGGTGCATGCTGTCTGACTGTGCCACTAGCTCCTTGCAATGACCTCCCCCTGCTTCCAACTCGTCTCCTCCTCCTCCTCCTCTCTGTCTCCCCATCTGAACTTTCCCCCCTCTTCTTCTTCTCTTCTAGCAGGCACCCTCGTGACATCCACCGACACATCATCATCAATCGCCTCACTTGTATCTGACACATCAAGAAAGGAACAGGCAGCGGGTACAACATCATCATCATCACACCGTACCTCCATGTCTGTAATGCTGCCTGACTGAGACATATCACTGTTATCTACATCCTCTGTCAATGATGGTTGCGCATCACTCATTTCTTCCAACTGATGTGTCAATAACTCCTGTGACAGATCAAGTGAAGCGGCTGTGGTGCTAATGTTGGTGGTGGCGACAGGCGGGCGAGTGGCACTGGTCACTTGAGAGGTGCCCAAAGCACAGCTGGACGTAGATGTTGCGTCAAGATTAGGAGGACTAGGAGAGGAAGCTGTAGAAGATTGGGTTTCCTGTATTAGCCATTCAACTAGGTCCTCCTCAGAACTTTTCGCGTCACCCCTGGCACCCGGCGTCTGAACAATGTGCATATTTGTAGGGTCTAAAGGAATCACAGCACCACAACAACAACGGAACCTGCGGGGTGGCCTGCCTCTGCCTGTCATTTTTTTTAAAATGTACACTTACAATACTATTAAACAAATTATCAGTGGTGGCACTGGGCAAGTGGGCACAGTATACGCTGTGAGCCTGACAACAACAAAAAAGACTGATGTTTCAAAGTCAAAAATGTTTATTTTTTAAATATTAAAAGTACTGTGACAACAAATATGATTGGTGGCACTAGTTGGCAAGTGGGCCTGTCTGGCACACACGCTGGGAGGAAGGCAACTGCAATTAGATTACACTAGCTGAGTCATGCTTCTTAGTCCAAATTTTTTTTTTTTTTAAATTGACAATACTGTTAGAACAAATATGATTGGTGGCAGTAGTTGGAAACGACAAGTGGGCCTGGCACACACGCTGGCAGGCAGGCAACTGCAATTCAATGGCACTAGGAGACTGATGATTCACAGTCCAAAAAGTTATGATTTAAAAGATTTTCAATACTGTTACAACAAATATGATTGGTGGCAGTAGTTGGCTAGTGGGCCTGGCACACACGCTGGCAGACAGGCAACTGCAATTCAATGGCACTAGGAGACTGATGATTCACAGTCAAAAAAGTTATGATTTAAAAGATTTTCAATACTGTTACAACAAATATGATTGGTGGCAGTAGTTGGCTAGTGAGCCTGGCAAACACGCTGGCAGGCAGGCAACTGCAATTCAATGGCACTAGGAGACTGATGATTCACAGTCAAAAAAGTTATGATTTAAAATATTTTCAATACTGTTACAACAAATATGATTGGTGGCAGTAGTTGCCTAGTGGGCCTGGCACACACGCTGGCAGGCAGGCAACTGCAATTCAATGGCACTAGGAGACTGATGATTCACAGTCAAAAAAGTTAGGATTTAAAAGATTTTCAATACTGTTACAACAAATATGATTGGTGGCAGTAGTTGGCTAGTGGGCCTGGCACACACGCTGGCAGGCAGGCAACTGCAATTCAATGGCACTAGGAGACTGATGATTCACAGTCAAAAAAGTTATGATTTAAAGATTTTCAATACTCTTACAACAAATATGATTGGTGGCAGTAGTTGCCTAGTGGGCCTG
Organism: Bombina bombina; assembly: GCF_027579735.1. Lineage (NCBI taxonomy): Eukaryota > Metazoa > Chordata > Amphibia > Anura > Bombinatoridae > Bombina > Bombina bombina. The sequence continues at coordinate 590,648,350 of NC_069503.1, read as the reverse complement.
GCACACACGCTGGCAGGCAGGCAACTGCAATTCAATGGCACTAGGAGACTGATGATTCACAGTCCAAATGTTATGATTTAAAATATTTTCAATACTGTTACAACAAATATGATTGATGGCAGTAGTTGGCTAGTGGGCCTGGCACACACGCTGGCAGGCAGGCAACTGCAATTCAATGGAACTAGGAGACTGATGATTCACAGTCAAAAAAGTTATGATTTAAAAGATTTTCAATACTCTTACAACAAATATGATTGGTGGCAGTAGTTGCCTAGTGGGCCTGGCACACACGCTGGCAGGCAGGCAACTGCAATTCAATGGCACTAGGAGACTGATGATTCACAGTCCAAAAAGTTATGATTTGAAATATTTTCAATACTGTTACAACAAATATGATTGGTGGCAGTAGTTGCCTAGTGGGCCTGGCACACACGCTGGCAGGCAGGCAACTGCAATTCAATGGCACTAGCAGACTGATGATTCACAATCTAAGATTTTTTTTATTTTAAATATTTACAATACTGTTAGAACAAATATGATTGGTGTAAGTAGTCGGCAAGTGGCCTGGCACACACGCTGGCAGGTAGGCAACTGCAATTCAATGGCACTAGCAGACTGATGATTCACAGGCAAAAAAATTATTTATTTTAAATATTTACTATACTGTTATAACAAATATGATTGGTGGGAATAGTTGGCTAGTGGGCCTGGCACACACGCTGGCAGGCAGGCAACTGCAATTAGATTACACTAGCAGACTGATCTTTCAGAGTCAAAAAATTATTATTTTTAATATTTAAACTACTGTTATAACAAATATGATTGGTGGCACTAGTTGGCAAGTGGGCCTGGCATACACGCTGGCAGACAGGCAACTGCAATTAAATAACAATAGCAGACTGATGTAACAGTTTGTTTTTAAAAAAGTTACAAAAATGTAGGAGTAATGGCACTCAGGATAGAAACAGGCACAGTATGTGCTGGCAGCATGACACACAGGCTGGCACTAGTGGTGGCAGTAATGTTCATATAATCCACCAGCACTTGTAGGTATAAAAAGTATCTTTTATTGAAGATCAAGTTAAAACAAGCAACGTTTCGTGACCATATGTCACTTAGTCATGCTTTCTGTTACATGCTAACAAGTTATGCCTTTTAAACATTTGATTTCTCGCGCCAAACTGTTGCCCAAAAATGGACTTCTGGCGCCACCTACTGGTACATTTTTATATTACATCTTATAACACTTTCTTGCATTTTCATGGACTACTTGTATAGCAATTAAAAACAAATCACTGTTTCCAAAATTATATAACAGCAAACAGTATATTAGAGAACTATGCCACTTAAAGGGGTATTGTAACACTTTAATGTATTATGTCAAAGATTGCTTACACTGATACTATGATGTAAAGGAGTTTAGGTTAGGCTTATATCACAAAAAACATGATAGGTCAAAATCCCTATTTAACCCTTTTGGTATAATGGATTCAATTTTATGAATCCACCATACTTCTCTTTGTTTGAGCAACTGCTCTCTATCTGATCCATTCCTAGGTGTTTGTACCTGTTCTATGACCTGCCAGCATAATTGGCTAATACCGTGTCCTTTTTCTAAAAAATGTTTTGCCAGAGGGGCCTCAACATTTTTTCTTCTGATGTTACTACGGTGTTGTGTAAGGCGATCCCTAATTTTTTGGGTAGTTTCCCCCAGATAGATAAGTGAACACGGACATTTAATTAGATAGATAACGTGTGAGCTATCACATGTATAAAAACCTTCAATTGAAAATTTCTTTCCACTATGTGGATGAAAGAAAAATGGGCCCTTGATAATTGAACTACATGACATGCATCCCAGACAGGGATAACTTCCTTTCTTCTTACTACCTATGTATGTTTGCCTACATTCTCTACTTGGTCCCACATCGGACCTCACCAAATGGTCTCCTATATTTTTTACCCGCCTATAGGCCATGAGGGGTGGATCTTGTAGTTGTGGTATGTCTGGGTTGCAGTTTTTTAGAATATGCCAATTCTTTCTTATAATCCTGCCAATCTTATCGCTATAAGGGTTATGTTGTGATACAAATATTATCCTATCTTTTTTATCTTTGTTCCCTTTCTTTAGTTTAGGATGTCTCACCTCTTCTAGCTTGTTTTCAATAAGTTTAGCTGGATACCCTCTAGTAAGAAACTTATGCTTCATTTGTTCCAATCTATCTGTTCTTTGCCTTTCATCACTCACTATTCTTTGCACCCGAAGTAGCTGACTCTTAGGTAAGGAGTCCACAAGCCTCCTGGGATGAAAGCTATCGAATTTCAACAAAGTGTTCCTATCTGTCTCTTTTACATACAAATCAAATTTTAATCCTTCAGTTGATTTACTTATCTTTGTATCAAGGAAGGTGACAGACTCCTCACTGTATGTAATGGTAAAATGTAGGCCTCTTACCTCCACGTTAAGTTCTCTAACAAACCTCTCTAGGGTTCCAACGTCACCCCACCACACGCCAAATATGTCGTCTATGTATCTCCACCAGACCGCTCCATACTTCCTGAAGAGGTGGTTTTCATAGACTCTTCTCTCTTCGAATTCGTTCATAAACAAATTGGCGTATGATGGGGCGACGTTGGAGCCCATTGCCGTGCCCTTCACCTGGATGAACCAGTCATCCTGAAAAAGGAAGTAGTTCCAATATAAGACAAGGCATAACAATTTCTCAATAAATTCACATTGACCAGCCGTGTATCTACCGCACACCATGAGTGTCTTTCTGATAATTGATATTCCTGTTGTATGATCAATGGAGGTATATAAGCTCCTGACATCCATGGTATACAGTAGATACCGGCCTGTAGGTAAATCCAACATTTTTGCTTTTTCTAGGAAATGGCCTGTGTCTTTTACAAAACTGGCCATTTTCATAACCTCAGGTTGAAGCAGCTTGTCCAAAAATTTGGATATATTGGTAAAAATAGATTCCACACTGGAGACTATGGGTCTCCCTGGTGGCCTATTTAAGTCCTTATGGACTTTTGGCACCGTGTAGAATATTGGTGTCCTTGGTTTTGCCACATACAGATATTCTGCTAGCTTTTTATCTATGATTCCTACTGTCATAGCCTGATCCAAAATGCATTTTATTTCTTTTTGTATTTTATACACAGGATTCGCAGATATTTTCCTGTATGTATCAGGGTCCTCCAACTGGGTTCTAATCTCCTGTATATAATATGCCTTGTCCATTATTACAGTGGCACCGCCTTTGTCTGCCCCCTTCAATATTACATTTTTGTTAGACTTCAATGTTTTTAATGCCACTTTGTCATTTTTAGAAAAATTCTCCATCTTCACTTTATTTATCCTAGCATAATCTTTACTTTTAGTCGCAATCTGTAATTGCCTTATATCACTCTCCACTAGGCTCATATATGTATTAACACTGTGATTTAAAGTATTAGGACAAAATGAACTTTTCTTTTTAAGACCAAAGTCCTGCAAAGTAAACGTATTTTTATTGTTGCCACCTTTTACACCCTTATTACCATTTATTGAACGGCTCGTGGACTCTCCATACCACACTTTTAGTTTAATATCCCTGAACAGTCTATAAAGATCTTTTGATAATTCAAAGTAGTCAATGTCTCTAAACGGGCAGTAAGATAATCCTTTATCTAATACATTCAGTTCTTGTATTGTTAAGTCCTGACTGGAAATATTTACCACCGTCGTCTGGCCCGCTGTTACTTTCTCTGTGCAGCCTTCCTCTGAGGAAGTCTCAGAGGAAGGCTGCACAGAGAAAGTAACAGCGGGCCAGACGACGGTGGTAAATATTTCCAGTCAGGACTTAACAATACAAGAACTGAATGTATTAGATAAAGGATTATCTTACTGCCCGTTTAGAGACATTGACTACTTTGAATTATCAAAAGATCTTTATAGACTGTTCAGGAATATTAAACTAAAAGTGTGGTATGGAGAGTCCACGAGCCGTTCAATAAATGGTAATAAGGGTGTAAAAGGTGGCAGCAATAAAAATATGTTTACTTTGCAGGACTTTGGTCTTAAAAAGAAAAGTTCATTTTGTCCTAATACTTTAAATCACAGTGTTAATACATATATGAGCCTAGTGGAGAGTGATATAAGGCAATTACAGATTGCGACTAAAAGTAAAGATTATGCTAGGATAAATAAAGTGAAGATGGAGAATTTTTCTAAAAATGACAAAGTGGCATTAAAAACATTGAAGTCTAACAAAAATGTAATATTGAAGGGGGCAGACAAAGGTGGTGCCACTGTAATAATGGACAAGGCATATTATATACAGGAGATAAGAACCCAGTTGGAGGACCCTGATACATACAGGAAAATATCTGTGAATCCTGTGTATAAAATACAAAAAGAAATAAAATGCATTTTGGATCAGGCTATGACAGTAGGAATCATAGATAAAAAGCTAGCAGAATATCTGTATGTGGCAAAACCAAGGACACCAATATTCTACACGGTGCCAAAAGTCCATAAGGACTTAAATAGGCCACCAGGGAGACCCATAGTCTCCAGTGTGGAATCTATTTTTACCAATATATCCAAATTTTTGGACAAGCTGCTTCAACCTGAGGTTATGAAAATGGCCAGTTTTGTAAAAGACACAGGCCATTTCCTAGAAAAAGCAAAAATGTTGGATTTACCTACAGGCCAGTATCTACTGTATACCATGGATGTCAGGAGCTTATATACCTCCATTAATCATACAGCAGGAATATCAATTATCAGAAAGACACTCATGGTGTGCGGTAGATACACGGCTGGTCAATGTGAATTTATTGAGAAATTGTTATGCCTTGTCTTATATTGGAACTACTTCCTTTTTCAGGATGACTGGTTCATCTAGGTGAAGGGCACGGCAATGGGCTCCAACGTCGCCCCATCATACGCCAATTTGTTTATGAACGAATTCGAAGAGAGAAGAGTCTATGAAAACCACCTCTTCAGGAAGTATGGAGCGGTCTGGTGGAGATACATAGACGACATATTTGGCTTGTGGTGGGGTGACGTTGGAACCCTAGAGAGGTTTGTTAGAGAACTTAACGTGGAGGTAAGAGGCCTACATTTTACCATTACATACAGTGAGGAGTCTGTCACCTTCCTTGATACAAAGATAAGTAAATCAACTGAAGGATTAAAATTTGATTTGTATGTAAAAGAGACAGATAGGAACACTTTGTTGAAATTCGATAGCTTTCATCCCAGGAAGCTTGTGGACTCCTTACCTAAGAGTCAGCTACTTCGGGTGCAAAGAATAGTGAGTGATGAAAGGCAAAGAACAGATAGATTGGAACAAATGAAGCATAAGTTTCTTACTAGAGGGTATCCAGCTAAACTTATTGAAAACAAGCTAGAAGATGTGAGACATCCTAAACTAAAGAAAGGGAACAAAGATAAAAAAGATAGGATAATATTTGTATCACAACATAACCCTTATAGCGATAAGATTGGCAGGATTATAAGAAAGAATTGGCATATTCTAAAAAACTGCAACCCAGACATACCACAACTACAAGATCCACCCCTCATGGCCTATAGGCGGGTAAAAAATATAGGAGACCATTTGGTGAGGTCCGATGTGGGACCAAGTAGAGAATGTAGGCAAACATACATAGGTAGTAAGAAGAAAGGAAGTTATCCCTGTCTGGGATGCATGTCATGTAGTTCCATTATCAAGGGCCCATTTTTCTTTCATCCACATAGTGGAAAGAAATTTTCAATTGAAGGTTTTTATACATGTGATAGCTCACACGTTATCTATCTAATTAAATGTCCGTGTTCACTTATCTATCTGGGGGAAACTACCCAAAAAATTAGGGATCGCCTTACACAACACCGTAGTAACATCAGAAGAAAAAATGTTGAGGCCCCTCTGGCAAAACATTTTTTAGAAAAAGGACACGGTATTAGCCAATTACGCTGGCAGGTCATAGAACAGGTACAAACACCTAGGAATGGATCAGATAGAGAGCAGTTGCTCAAACAAAGAGAAGTATGGTGGATTCATAAAATGGAATCCATGATACCGAAAGGGTTAAATAGGGATTTTGACCTATCATGTTTTTTGTGATATAAGCCTAACCTAAACTCCTTTACATCATAGTATCAGTGTAAGCAATCTTTGACATAATACATTAAAGTGTGACAATACCCCTTTAAGTGGCATAGTTCTCTAATATACTGTTTGCTGTTATATAAATTTGGAAACAGTGATTTGTTTTTAATTGCTATACAAGTAGTCCATGAAAATGCAAGAAAGTGTTATAAGATGTAATATAAAAATGTACAAGTAGGGGGCGCCAGAAGTCCATTTTTGGGCAACAGTTTGGCGCGAGAAATCAAATGTTTAAAAGGCATAACTTGTTAGCATGTAACAGAAAGCATGACTAAGTGACATATGGTCACGAAACGTTGCTTGTTTTAACTTGATCTTCAATAAAAGATACTTTTTATACCTACAAGTGCTGGTGGATTATATGAACATTATTGATACATTGAGAAAGTGCAGTTTTTTCTCACCACCGTGCACACTCAGTGGTGCTGTATTTACCTATGGACTTGGACTAGTGGTGGCAGGCTGGACTGTAAACTAAAATTAAATAACACTAAAAGACTGATGTAAAAGTTTTTTTTTACAAAATTTAATATAATGTTACACCAGATAGGAGTCGTGGACTGGCACTGAGGATGGAAGTATATGCTGGCAGCCTGACACACAGGCTGGCACTAATGGCAGCCTGGCTGGTCTGGCAACTAAAATTAAATAACACTAGAAGAGGACTGATGTAAACAATTTTTTCTTTTTTTAAATTTACACTAATGTTGTTACACCAGATATAAGTGGTGGAAAAAAGAGCTATTCATCTGTGTCACACTATATGATGTGGGCCAGAAACACACAGGCCTGATGGAAAAAGAAATTAGATTACACTAGCAAAATGATTTTAAATTTTTTTTTTTACTTTAAAATAATGTAAAGCAGATATGAGTCGTGGCTGGAAGGTAGGGCAGCAATTAACCACACCGCAGTATGCTGTGTAAGTCAGAACTTAAACACACAGGCCTGATAGAAAATTAAATTAGATTACACTAGCAAAATAATTTAAAAGTTTTTTTTTAACTTTAAAATAATGTTCAGCAGATATGAGTGGTGGCACTGGCTGGCTGCTACGTAGGGCAGCAATTAACCACAGTATGCTCTGTAAGTCAGAAACACACAGGCCTGATAGAAAATAAAATTAGATTACACTAGCAAAATGATTTAAAGGTTTTTTTTTATTTAAAAAAAGGTTAAGCACATATAAGTCGTGGCTGCTAGCCTAGGTAGGGCAGCAATTAACCACAGTATGCTCTATAAGTCAGAAACACACAGGCCTGATAGAAAATAAAATTAGATTACACTAGCAAAATGATTTAAAGTTTTTTTTTTTATTTAAAAAAAGGTTAAGCACATATGAGTCATGGCTGCTAGCCTAGGTAGGGCTGCAATTAACCACAGTATGCTCTGTAAGTCAGAAACACACAGGCCTGATAGAAAATAAAATTAGATTACACTAGCAAAATGATTTAAAGGTTTTTTTTTTAATTTAAAAAAAGGTTAAGCACATATAAGTCGTGGCTGCTAGCCTAGGTAGGGCAGCAATTAACCACAGTATGCTCTATAAGTCAGAAACACACAGGCCTGATAGAAAATAAAATTAGATTACACTAGCAAAATGATTTAAAGTTTTTTTTTTTATTTAAAAAAAGGTTAAGCACATATGAGTCATGGCTGCTAGCCTAGGTAGGGCTGCAATTAACCACAGTATGCTCTGTAAGTCAGAAACACACAGGCCTGATAGAAAATAAAATTAGATTACACTAGCAAAATGATTTAAAGGTTTTTTTTTTAATTTAAAAAAAGGTTAAGCACATATGAGTCGTGGCTGCTAGCCTAGGTAGGGCAGCAATTAACCACAGTATGCTCTGTAAGTCAGAAACACACAGGCCTGATAGAAAATAAAATTAGATTACACTAGCAAAATGATTTAAAGGTTGTTTTTTTTTTATTTAAAAAAAGGTTAAGCACATATGAGTCGTGGCTGCTAGCCTAGGTAGGGCATCAATTAACCACAGTATGCTCTGTAAGTCAGAAACACACAGGCCTGATAGAAAATGAAGATAAATTACACTAGCAAAATTATTTCAAATTTTTGTTGGTTAAATTTAAACTAATGTTAAGCAGATATCAGTGGTGGCACTAATCACAGTATATGCTGTGAGCCTCACACATAGGCTGAAAGCCAGGCAAATGCAAATAAAAATACAAAGAAAAAAAAACAAAAAATGACTGAAGTTATAGCCCTAAAAAGGGCTTTTTGGGGTGCTGTCCTTCCAGCAGAGATGAGATGAGTCCTTCAGGACTGTAGTGGACACTAAATACACTATCCTAGCTATCTATTTCCCTATTATGTCAGCAGCAGCAACACTAAAGCTCCTCTCACTAAGAAAGCAAGATCATAATGAGTCTAAAAGGGCTGCTGCCAAGGAGCTGGGAGGGTCTGTGAGGGAGTGTCTGCTGCTGATTGGCTCTAATGTGTCAGAAGGCTGTGACATACAGGGTCAAAGTTTCCTCAATGATGACACATAGGGGGCGGATCGAACATCGCATATGTTCGCCCGCAGCGGCGAACGCGAACAAGCTATGTTCGCCGGGAACCGTTCGCGGGCGAACAGTTTGGGAGATCACTACATGAGACCAATCACCTCCATACACAGAGCCACAGAGGTCCTTAAGGAGGTCTGGAGGGTAAGACAAGTGGAAGCTAGCTTGTAACATCTCTAGTCTGTAAGGAATATCCTCATAGATATGGAGTCTATTATAGTTCCCAGAAATTCCACCCCGGTACTGGGAATAAGAGAAGTCTTTTCTAAGTTTATCTTCCACCCATGAGATCAACAAAGAAACAGAAGAGATCTCGAATGGTCTTCTGCCAGACGATAGGATGGTGCTTGAACCAGAATATCGTCCAAGTATGGCACTACTGCTATACCTCTGGTTCTGGCCACTGCAAGCAGAGCCCCTAGAAGTTTCATAAAAAACCTTGGAGCAGTAGCTAGACCAAACGGAAGTGCAATAAAGTGTTGGTCCAGGACCGCAAACCTTAGGAACTTGAAGTGATCCTTGTGTATTGGAGCATGAAGGTAAGCATCCTTCAGATCTATAGTGGTCATGAACTGTCCTTCCTGAACTAAGGGAAGAATGGACCTTATCGTCTCATTCTTGAACTAGGGGACAGATAGGAATTTGTTTAAGCACTTTAGGTCCAGAATCAGGTGGAAAGTTCCCTCCTTCTTTGGGACCACAAAAATGTTTGAATAATACCCAGACCTCTTTCTGCAAGAGGTACTGGGACAATGAATCCTAGGGAGGAGAGATCCCTCACGCACCCAAGAAAGGCTTCTCTCTTTTCTGGTCTTGAAGACAGGTTTGAGAGGAGGAATCTGCCCATGGGTGGATAAGACTTGAAATCTATCTTGTATCCCTAAGTGATGACCTCCATGACCCACGGGTCTTGCACGTCCCTATACCAAGCGTTTGAAAAGTCTGCCCCCTACAAGATCCAGAGTTGGATCGAGGGCTGCCCTTTCATGACTTTCATGACTTTGTCTCGGCGAGCTTCTTGCTCTGCTTGGATTTATTCCAGGACTGAGCCGGTTTCCAAGTCCCCTTGGATTGCTCTGGTTTTGGCTGCTGACATTGGGATTTATACGAATGAAAGGAACGAAAATTAGGACCTTGTCCCTTAGTCTTGTTCTTCTTATCCTGCGGTATAAAGGCACCTTTGCCTCCAGTAACCATGGAGATAATCAAGTCCAGGCCTGGACAAAATAGAATCTTTTCCTTAAATGGGAGGGAAAGCAGTCTTGACTTAGAAGTCATGTCCACAGACCAGAACTTCAGCGAGAGTGCCCTACGGACTTGAACAGAAAAACATGAAGCCTTGGCATTCAGGTGAATAAATTGCATATTTGCATCACAAATAAAAGAATTAGCCACCCTTAAGGCCTTAATTCTTTCCTGGATCACGTTGAGGGGACCCTCCACCTCAATCAATTCAGATAAGGAGTCACACCAGTAGGTAGCCACTCCAGCAACTGCAGCAACAGCAGCTGCAGGTTGAAACAAATACCCCATATGTTGAAACATCTTTCTTAACAGAGTTTCAATTTTCTTATCCATGGGCTCTTTAAATGACGAACTATCCTCAAGTAGTGCATTTAGCAAGGGTGGAGATAGCGCCATCCACTTTGGGGATGGAACCCCACAACTCCAATTTAGAGTCCAGGACCGGGAACAATCTCTTAAAGAAAGAAGAAGGGAAAAATTAAGAACCAATTCTTCCCCATTCATTCTTAATAATGTTTGCCATCTTTACGGGAACTGGAAAAGTCTGGGCTCTGGAACCTATAACATAGCCAAAACATCCTTCAGCAGAAAGCGTAAATGTTCAATACTAAATCTAAAGTCTGGTTCCTCCGCAGCTGGAGGCTTAGAGGCCGCAGATTCTAACCCAGAAAGAGCACCCTCTGCAGTATCAGAGGTGCCTTCATCATTGTATAATCTTGAATCAGATAAATCCAATAAGGCCATAGTAAGGTAGGAATGATGTATCCTGTCTCCACTGAAGTGGTGGGACTGAAGAAACCTTAGAAGCCTGGTTTCAGAAGGTAGCACTCCCTACCACAGGACAGGCTTTTTGCAAGCACCTAATAGCACTTAATAGCGGCATAATACTAACATCTGCTAATCTATCACTGCTTTAAATACTTGCTAAATCTGCTTTTGCTTACGTTATAAACATTCAAATGAGATGCAAGACTGTGACATAACTGGAACATGAACTGACAAACCTGTTCAATCTGTTGCATATATATGGAAGTTGTTCCTTTCTCTATGCTTACGGGATACGCTATAAATAGCATGCTTTTTTCTTTCTCACAATGTACCAGCGCTGGCCACTATATCTTTTTTGGAAACGTTTTATGTGCACACATATTTGTCTCTGACTCTGATAGTGGACTTTTAAGCAATAATAGTATGTATATATATATATATATATATATATATATATATATATATATATATATATGTTTCTAGATGATTAAACTGCATATGGGTGTTTTGGATGTGTTTTGGATGTATGAATGTAAAATAACTTTTTACTGCACCTGTTTATGTTCTCATGTTGATTTCAGTTCTGGAAGTTGGAACTGTATAAATAAATAGGAAGGATAGCAATATTTGACCTTTGGCTTGCGCTAAGCAGGGTGAGGTAAAGCACTAAAGGCTGCAAACACTGCCATTTGTAACTGCTCAGTAAAGTCTGGCGGTTAAAGGGCCCCTCCAGATGGAGGATTAGGAGTGCTACGGAAAGCTGCATGTGTATTAGGAGATAACTGTAGGGTGCGCACCTCACAGGACAGAGACTACTCAGAGGTGGACGGCTCAGTGGTATCAAACATATTAACTTTCTTCAAAATGATTACTTTATCAAGGCATGTGGAACATAAATGAGCAGGCGGGTATATCGTGGCCTCCTCACAATATAGACAGGTATTAAATTTAGTTAAAGAGGGAGTACCCTCTAACACATGAAAACCCTCCATAGCTTGCCCTAACAGCAGACTATTGATTACTAAGAAAAAAACGGCACCTTTATACCCCTAATGGCTGGGGCACTCACCACCTCCTATGACCCAGGCTAAAAAGAGAAACCACTTCTTCTTCGGTAAACCACACGGTTAGGAAAGAGGAAATAAGTGTGACCACACCCGGTCATGTGGTGCGCAGCTCCTAGAATGAAAGTGAAAACTCTGTACGTTCCAACATCTGCCTGAGCCTTATCTCACACATGTTGCAGCATAATCAAATAAACTTATATGATTAATCCCCACTGTTCAATAATCCCCCTCCGGAGACATTAACCCTTAATTCCATACAGATAAAAGGAGCCACACCGTGACCCTGTCTTCTTGTGTTATCATATGTATATGAAATGAAACGATCTTACCGGAATCTATGCCATGGAACAGAAACACAGCCTCGCTTCTGACATGGACTTGAGTGATGGAAGCAGGCAGTGAAACTCGTCAACACTGATTGCTTAGGAGCTGTTAATACGAGTCTGGATGGGTTCGCAGAAAGACTGTCCCTGCATCTCCAGACTCTAACATTCGTCAATGCTCTGACTGAGAGACTGACAAGACTACTTAAAACTCCAGTCCCATTTCAAAGGGCAGATACCCTCCATAAGGAACTATTCCGAATCTTCTAACACTTCTCTGCCAACCTCCTGTGATGAAAGGCAAAGAATGACTGGGATATGAGGGAAGTAGGGGGAATATTTAAGCCTTTGGCTGGGGTGTCTTTGCCTCCTCCTGGTGGCTAGGTTCAGTATTTCCCAGCAGTAAGGAATGATGCCGTGAACTCTTCTCATATTAAGAAGGAAAGGGAATTTTCAACTTATCATCCCATGCATTAACAGTTGATGAAATCAGAGTTTTAGGCAAGGGATTATCATACTGCCAGTGCCCACCAAATCCTCATAAAGAATTGAATTATTTGTAGATCTTAACAGATTTACTAGAAAATTAGCCTTGCAAAAATTTTATGTGCAAAAGAATATCAAAAAGTTGAAATACCAACCATCTAGCTTCATTACTATCTGTATAGATAATAACCCTGATGTCAGAATCCCTAATGAGACTACCTTATTTTTAGATCCTGAAGATCTCACTCACCATTTATTTAATGATCCTATTCCTACTGTTTTAAAAAAAAAAAAAACATCTAATTTCAACCCCCAGGGAAAATAACAACTTTATAGACACCTTTCAAATATTAGTTTTGGAAGAATTTTCCAAGATGGATAATAAACCCACTTCAATCTTCTATTTCTCGCAAATTAAACATGTGCACATGAAAATTGGAAACAAAATCAAAATATATTAATACGCGATGCGGACAAGGGAGGTGGCATAGTACTACAAAATTTTGATGACTATATCTTAGAAGCACAAAGAATTCTTAATGATAAAGAATATTATACTATTTAAGATAAAGATCCGACTATACACTTTCTAACACTGCTTAAAAACCTACTGTAGGAAGGCTACAACAAAAACATTCTGTCCAAATCAGAAAAGAATTTTATGTATATAGATCATCCGGATATAGCTTACTGCTACCACCTCCTGAAGATCCACAAGGATCTAGCTTGCCCGCCTGGTAGACCTATAATTGCCATAATCAACTGTTTAACTAGTGACATATCTCGCTATGTAGACCTCCATCTACAAAAATCCATCCTCCATCTTACATCTATTCTTCACCCTGGTGGGCAAATCTGGTGTACTATGGCCATTATATAGATGATCTGATCTTCATTTGTGATGAAGAATTATCATCCATAGAGCCATTTATCAGTCATTTTAACCCGAATCAACTGGGCCTCCTATTCCCCCATAAAATCGACCAAAACCAGATTGAATTTCTTGACCTACAATTAAGTTGGTCAGACTCAGGTCACATAAAATCTAAAACATTCTTTCAGAATGTTGATAGCAGCAACTATATCGATTTTACAAGTAATCATTACCACAGTTGGAAAAAGAATATTCCATTCAGTCAGTTGAGAAGAATAAAAAGAAATTGCTCATCCACATTAGACTTTGAGGAACAATCAGAAGTTCTAATTACCCATTTTAAAGAAAAGGGCTACCCCAAAAGCCTGATCGATCGAGGCCTCACTAAAGCTAGAGACCTCGATAGATCACAAATACTATTAAACAAACCTAAGACAAAAAGAAATACTAACAACACACCCAATTTCATTACTTGTTAAAATCAAAATTACAATAAAATAAAAAACATCATTCGCAAACATTGGCACATTATCAAACAAGAACCCATATTAGAAAAAAATGTTGACAAAGAACCTATAATTAATTTTTAAAGAGCACCAACTATTAGAAGAAAACTTGCACCTAGTAAAATAGTCAAAACAATTTGCAACTTAAATTTTAACCCCAGCTTAGATTCCGCTAAACCCAAACACCCCATTGGCTTAAAAGATGTTTACAAAAGTCCCCTAACAAATTGCAACACATGCCTTTCGTTGAATAATAAATATAAAAAAAACATTCAAATCCAAAACCACTAATGAAGAATTTTTCATTTCTGATTTTTTTTAACATGTAAAAGCTCCTATGTGATCTACCTCAGTGAGTGTTTTTGTGGAGCCCAGAATACAGGGCGCACAAGTTGTAAACTCCACATCAGATGGGCAGAACATTGTAGAAACATACGAAAAGGCTTTTTCAAACAAAGCGTATCAAGACACTGTACGTTGCACCATCATTCTATACAAACACCAATGAAAATTACACCAATAGAGCGAATTTCATTCAACATATAATTGTATGATACGTCACCGCCAACGGGAGACATATTGGATTTACAAACTTCAAATTCTATATCCCAATGGTCTAAATCACAATATAGACTTAGCTGCTTTCAACAACTAAATACATTAAAAGTTTTATTACATCATTCTCTAATCTACATTCATACATCTTTCACATTACCTTGAATTAAATATCTCTGCCTCTAAGGAAATCATGTTTACCATTCTACAATAGTGAAAACAAGATATTACCAAAGACACCAAATGAGACATTAAACTAACTTAAAACTTAAAATTTATAGTTTACCAAACAAAAATGAATCTACAAACACACCTACATTCCCCCCTCTCCTTTTTATAATCAGATTGGATAGTTTATGAATATAACATAACATCTTACAGATATCAATACAACACACAAACAAAAATCACCATTTTAATTTTAGAATTTATTGAAAACTGAATTGTATATACATGATTACACATTTTCCCATTATTACTATCTTTCCGATTCACATACAGAAATACCCAAATTGGTGGGTTTAAAGCTAGTTTGAAAACCACAATTATTTAAAGGAGAACACACAAATTGAAACCTAAGTTTCATACACATCTATTTAATTTGTAGCATCTCTTTCTACAATACAACCATTTATATTTGCACCCTCTGCAAACCTCCCACTATAGGAATCTGCATTAGATACTTATTATCAAAAACTATAGCACAATATTCAGAAATTGTAACTTAGATAACATTTGTACTTTAAACTAGGAATAGCTTTACTTTCTGACCACACTTTGTACTTTGGCAATTTTCCCATAAATCTTTATCACAACCTGGTGCTGATTTTAGCACAAACATCCTTGAATGAGGATACAGTTAACATTGATTAGAACCTCAGGGTACATACTATCAATATATATTAACAAAATTAACCAAAAGACAATAAGACTTGTTTGTATATCTTAGCAAACAAGAAACATGTGATCCATTATGAGCCAATAGAATTCTATTAAAAATGGCAATCAGCGGGGGCCGCACGAGAGTAGAGCTCCGCAGCAAAGAACTCATTTGGGCATGATTCTACGGCTCAAAGTGCTATAAATATAAGACACTAGCGCAGTTCCTAACTTGATACTGGCTGAAGATCTCCACTGGTGGAACATCGGAGTGGAACGCTCTAAGCACCGCTTCGGGGATGGACGCAGGCCCTGCATACCTTCTCTAACGAGGCGCACCACGCAACAAGTGCTGACACGGGACTCCTGAGGTATATCGGCATATTTAAAAGCACAACACCGGTGCAGCACTCGACTTAATTGGCCACTCAGATAAAGGTACAGTGGATCTGCTTTATTTTATTGTCACACACAAGGGACATAATTAGATCAGCACTGGCTTGAGACGCCCTACTCCTAGGCCCTGAGGCCTCTGTCTGCAACGATATGCACATTAACAGAAATAGGAGAATAGTCACTGCAGACACTGGGCAGCAGGGATACAAGCATATTATTAACACGCCAGAACAGCGCTAACTACACAAAGGCAAAACCCACAAATCCTCATTACACCGAGAGGGGAAAAAAAAAGAAAGCAACTCTCAACTGATAGCTTAAGGATACCAGATAAGGGGCAAATTTGCTATACACTCAACATGGTGTTTAAAAGCAAAACTAAGTCTGATAAAACCCCTAAAACCACCATATCTCAGACTGGAAAGCTGAATTTTTTTCAGACACCTAGCGACACAGGCTGATAAGGAGAATGATGCACAATCTGAGGCATCTGAAAGTGAACTAGTGACGCAGCAAGAAAATAACGGTCTACATGATGAGAGGCCACTCACAAGAGCAGATTTAAAATTACTCCCTACTAAAGCAGATCTCAGTGCCCTAGTGCAACAAGTCAGCAAGGCAGTCAAAGATGGTTTGGCAGGAGTAAAGAAAGAATTAGGAGAACTTGGAAATAGGGTCCTAGAATTAGAAGATCAGATGGAGGAGGTGCAAAAGTCTGCAGACAACACAGCTACAGCTATGGAACACCAATATACAGATTTGGAACATTTACAAAATAAAATGGAAGATTTAGACAACAGAGGGCGCCGCCAAAAAACTTAAGAATGTGAAAACTTAAGAATACGTGGCATACCTGAAAAAATCTTGCCTACACAACTCCTTTCCTATCTACAAAACTTGTTTAAATATCTACTCGAAAAGGAAGGATAAAACATACACATAGAAAGAGAACACAGAGCGCTGCGACCCAAGCCACAAGAGACATCACCTCCCAGAGATGTGATCCTATGCTGTCATAAATTTACAGAAAAAGAAAAAATTCTGCAAGCAGCCAGACAAAAATCACCGATACACTTTGGAGAAGACCAATTGCAAATCTATACAGACCTGAGCCCCATAACCTTATCTAAAAGGAGGGAAGCGAGGTACTTAACTTTACATTTACGGGACTTAGGAATACAATACAGATGAGGCTTCCCCTTTTCAATTAGAGTAATGAAAGGAGATAAAATTATTCAATATCGAGGCCCTGAAGACTTAGAACACTTTTGCAAACAACTAAGTATAGCACAACCCACCCTACCAAGTCTAAACAGCGAAGGTGAGGAAACCAGAAAACAGTAAAATACAGCACCCAAGCCACAAAGACCAGAATGGTCAACAGCGACAAAGAAAATAAAAACTTTTACAAAAGGACACACAGGAGATCAGACATGATCGGAGACTAATCCAAGTGAATTAAAATGCTCATCTATATTGTAACCGTTCAAATGGAGAGTAAATTCACTACCCTCCCCTAATTGACATTCAATAGAGATACCTCCTAATTAGAAGACGCCATACAAGCGACATAAGATCTGTGATGGAACTGTTACAAGGCTAAGTAAACTACTATATGGACTTTGATAATTATTAGTTATATAGGCCCAAATTGAGTACTAAGGCTTACCAAACGCCAAATTTCCCCCTAATCTCTACATTCTCGCTCACTAGTTAGTAGAATGAGAAACCTTTTTTTTCCATGTAGAGGAAGAATAAGTTCTATTAGTTTGTTTTTCTATAGAGTTAATATTGTTTATTTACTTTTCTTAATCACTCTATGTTTAAATATGTGGTTACCAAACGTTCTTATGTTATGCACTAATATGTCTACCTTTTGCAGCTCTGTTACAAGTAATGTTACCCGTCTAGAAAATGGTCTGGGCTACTCCCACTCTACCCAGATGATAAACCATAAAACAGTCACACACATTGTGAACTCCAGCCGCCAGGTAAGACTGAGACTTTACAAAGCTTATGACACTATAGAGACTCCACCATGACACCCTTTAAAGTCCATATACTCACGCAAAATGCAAAGGGCCTTAATTCTCTGACTAAGAGATAGGTGGCGATGCGAAACTTAGCCAATCACACAAACTCAATAATTTTTATACAAGAGACCCATTTTGTTATCGGAGCAGAACCTAGCTTCAGGTCAAGGGACTTTCCGGAGGGATACCATAATGCCTACTCAGTTAAGAAACACGGAGTTAGTATACTTTTTCACAGAAACCTACATTTCCAACTCCATAACAAGGCCACTGACCAGGAGGGCAGGATCTTAATCCTAGTAGGCCTCTTGCAAAACGTACCAGTAACTCTAGTTAACGTATACGCCCCACATAATTCTAAACACAAATTTTTCCAACAACTACATACACTGATAGCAATGCACCAAAAAGGTATTTTAATATTAGGGGGAGATTTTAACACCACTCTGGACCCTACACTAGACACCTCTGCCAAGACACTTAGGCCAGGAAGTAGAGCCCCGAATAAGTTGTACCACTGCTTAGAACATCTAGGACTCATTGATGGATGGAGAGTGCAACACCCCAAGCAACGTAATTACACCTTCTATTCCCATCCCTGGTCGACATACACAAGAATTGACTACTTATTTATAGATAGGAATCACCTATCTATGCTAGCAGACTCAAATATCCACTCAACCCCATGTTCAGACCATTCGGCAGTCAGCCTATATCTCCAGTGGCCAGACAAACCAGTAACACCATACATTTGGAAATTGGATGAATCCTTATTACACTACCCTGACACACAAGAAACTATTTGTACATCTCTGACAGAATACTTCCAATTCAATAGTAATACAGAAATGCAATATAAATACATTTGGGAGGCACACAAAGCAGTTATTAGAGGCGAATGCATGAAACTCAAAGCACATAGAAACAAGACGTACAAACAGACTATCACTAGGCTATCTACCTCGCTTAACCAAGCTGAATTACTGCACAAACAAACCCCCACTGACCGAAACTTATTGTTAGAAGTTACAAAGATCAGAAACTACCTAAATGAGCTGCTGATTAAAGAAGCTCAAAGGAAAGCCTTAACTTTATGGAAAACTTTCTTTTATGAAGGAAACAGAATAGGTCCAAGGCTAGCGAGAGCACTAAAGGCACGCACAGTTAAATCACAGATAAGCAGGCTGCTGACTCCAGACAACAAAACACTGATCGACAGCAAAGAGATAGCCAATCACTTTGGTACATACTATAGAGAACTCTACAACTTACCAGCACAGCACAGTGACTTACAATCGGACATATCAGAATATGTTAACAAAGCAGATTTACCGGTTATATCCTCCGCACTTCGCTCAGAGCTAGAAGCCCCGATAACCCTACGGGAAGTTCTTTCAGCAATTACATCCCTGCCATCTGGGAAAAGCCCGGGACCAGATGGGTTCTCAAACGCATATTATAAAAAATATAAGTCCATATTAGCGCCCTGTCTTCTTAAGTTATACCAGTCCTTACATGCGGGCCAAGAACTACTAACAGAAACACGACTGGCCCACGTTTCAGTTATACTAAAGCCCCATAAAGAACCCTCAGACCCTAAAAGCTATCGACCCATCTCCCTCCTAAATACAGATTTGAAACTATTAGGCAAAATTTTAGATAAAAGGCTAAATAAGATACTCCTGGAAGTAATTCACATAGACCAAGTGGGCTTTGTCCCAAGAAGGGAGGCAAGGGACAATACCATCAGAGCCCTGACTTTGATGAATTATATTAAACATAACAAAATACCCGCGGTCTTTATAGCCACGGACACAGAAAAGGCTTTCGACCGCATCAATTGGCAGTTCCTTAGGACAACATTGATAGCGGTCGGTATAGGCCCGATAATGTTAGATAGGATTTTTAGTTTATATACACACCCCAAAGCGCAAGCGAAGGTAAATGGGATACTGTCCAACCCCTTCAAAATAAACAACGGTACAAGGCAGGGGTGCCCCCTGTCCCCCCTACTATTTGTACTCACAATGGAAGTATTAGCATCCCATGTCAGGAACAATCAAAACATTAAAGGGATAGAATTAGGTAAAAATAATTTCAAAATAGCACTTTACGCGGACGATGTCCTCTTCACGGTCAGCAACCCCCGACAATCAATAAGGGAAATCATGGTTGAATTAGAAAGATTCAGAAAATTCTCCAATTTCCTGATAAATAACACAAAATCTAAGAAATTCTAAATATCTTAATGCCCCCAGAAGAGTTTGCATCGCTATCAAAAATAAGCCCGTTAAAATTACAAGAGAGGTCCATTAGATATCTAGGTATACAGTTAACCCCGGACATGAAAGCATTGTTCAAAGACAACTACACAGCTCTCTTACATTCAGTCAAAAGAGACTTGGACACATGGTCGAGTAAACCTATCTCATGGTGGGGACGTACCCAATGCATAAAGATGACAACATTGCCCAGAATCCTATATATATTACAGGCTCTCCCCATAACACTACCAAACTGTTACATTAAACAACTGCAAAAACACATAGACTCCTTCATCTGGGGGAAGAGTAGACCGAGAATACAGAAGAACACCCTATACAGGCCCGGACTACGAGGAGGATTGGGTCTTCCTTGTGTCGCAACATATCTGGAGGCTTTGATTCTCCAAAGAATACTAGACTGGCACTGCGCAGGTAGCCACAAAGCTTGGATTGCTATAGACTCACAGATATTAAAGGTACCATCGGTAGGTGCTCTATGCTGGGTCCCCAAAACCTTACGCCCCCCTCAATGCAAAGTACTTCCAATACACAGGCACTTTTTTGAGTCTTGGGACAGAATAGTATCGCATAACAAACTCATTACAGGAAACATATCTCCCCTTTTCCCAACAACACATAACGCAGAATTAATAGGAGGATTGGACGATAATTACCAGAGAGCAACAGAGTGGTTGTACACTACCCCACTAGCCACTAGCAAGATGGTAAACTCCAATGTAGTGACCAATTGACAGACATAGCATCAGGTACTTACTCTTCATGGCTCAAACATATGCAATTATCTCACTTAATCTCTACATCTCCACACAAAGCCGACTTTCTTAGAACACCTACACCCTTTGAAAAGATTTGTTTACAAGGTGACACACTCCCACACTCATTATCAAAAATGCGTGCCATGGTTCAGCTATAACAGTACAAATCCCTGCCACCTTACACCACAAAATGGCAGGGAGAATTAAATATCGAGTTTTCAGAAGACGAATGGGAACAAATGTTCCGCAACACACACAGGTCATCAACCTCTCCCAAGATATTAGAGCTAAACTTTAAAATTATTTTAAGATGGTATCTGACCCCCACACGCATCCATTCTATATACCCTACAGCTAGTACATACTGTTGGAGAGGCTGCGGAATTAGAGGGAGTTACCTACACATGTGGTGGGATTGCCAGAAACTGAGACATATGTGGGACAACATAGAAATTCACTTCCGAAATATGCTTACTAAAGACTTCATACTCACACCCAGTATAGCGCTACTAAATAAAACACCCGACTTCCCCTGTAAACTTAGACGTCATCTATTACAGATAGGTCTAAATGGAGCTAAGTCTTTGATAGCACTAAAGTGGAAGACCCAAGAGTCAATAACAGTCCAATCATGGAAAGATAAGGTTAGTGAATTATTATTCCTTGAAGAATTTGGCCTCCTCAAACAACAAAGGCTGACCTTTGCCCACGACCTACTGTTTATATGGGAGGACTCATTACACATCACCCATTCTAAACGAACACTAAATAATACACGGTTCACTGGCCTGGCGATTGGAGTAGAGGACGAGACAGAGACTAGCTAAAGTAGCCTTCTACACAGCTCTTGGTAGACACACTTTCCTTATGTAACTGAGTACACAAATAAGAAGTTAAGCTTGAGTAACCAGTTTGATTGTTTAACTGTTTAATTGCTTGATTAAGTTTTACTGCTGTTATAGCAACGCACAAGAGATGTTTCTATAATTTCATTTGCTAAATATTTAATTGAAACGGTACTTGTTGAAAAAACAGAATACCTACTTTTAGAATTATGTAATATTGCAATGCTTAAAAACCTGTATTTTGTTCGGGAGTTGTTCCCAGTTGCAACATTTATTTTATTGTAAACCGTTTGATATCAATAAATATTGAAAAATGGCAATCAGCTGCCAAGATGAAAACTTGCATTAGATATAAATTTTGGATTGTATGTATTGTATTTTATTTTTCCATATACTTTTTAACATTGTTTATATTCATGTTTTAATTGTTTTTATAAGTTTTTTCTATATATAGATTCTTTTGAAATTGTATATTGGAAATAGTTGTAAACACGCCCACTTTAGTCCTATTGGCCGCATGGTAACTAATTTGAACATAAGTTTGTGTATATATTGTGCTCCTTATGTGCACTTGTTACATGCCTGATGAAACAGCTAGTCAGCTGAAAAACGCGTTGCGTGTTTTATATGTTTTAAAATACAACTGTGATTTTAAGTAGTCTGCCTTTTAACTACTTTTTCACTTTGGAGCACTTTACACCACTTATTTAAACCACTTGAAAGAACAATCCAGGGACACCTAATTCAGACAGCTGGTGTCTGTAACATCCAGCCTGCCTTGTTTGCACAATTTCATTGTGCAAACTGGAATGTGAGTACCCATTTTGTATATTTTCTTGGAATCATTCTGTTAAAAGTTTAACCTGCACTAGGAGAAGTTCTGTGTCCTTAATATTTTTAAAGGCTACAACATCCAGTATCCAGCCTACTGAAATCTGAGGGAGACCTTGCCCCAATCAGTCAGCTGGAGACTGCAAAGCTGAGCCTGCCCATATTGCACTTTATTAGTGCACACACCCTTGTGAGTAGTCACTTGTTAGCAACTTTGTATTCACTGAAAATTTATTTTGGATAAACTGCACTATGAGGCACTCTTCTTTACATCTTTTTTAGAGCGTATTATTACGTGCTACTCGCATGAGCTGAGAGGAGATGACACTCTTCTTCTGATATTCAGTATGAAAACTATATGCCGAGAGCAGAGAATTCTTATCTGTGGGCTTGGAATACAATGTAGTGACAAACCTTAACTCAGCCTCATGTAAGTTTTTTAAAGATATTTAAATCTAAAAATGGTATGGTATCAATATTGTATTCGTACTTAAAATGTATGGGTGAATCTAGTGTATTCAAGGAATTGATCCAGGAAACTAGAGTATCTAATGTACATCTTTAGACAAGGAACATGTCATCTATATATCTAACATAAAATGTTATGTTAGATATGGATAACGTGTTCATAATGTTTGTCTTGTACCATAGCATGTATAAGCATGTATAAGTTGGCATATGTGGGAGCCATATTGGAGCCCCTAGCAGTTCCTTTTATTTGGAAAAAGAAATCCTTCTGAAACTTAAAATAATTATTTTCTAAACAAAAGGTAAGAAGATCTAGCAGGAACTCTATAGGGGGTCCCGTATATGCCAATGATGTACTCAGCATAGACATAACAGCCTGCACCCCTTCAGAGTGCGGGATTACAGTATACATGCTATCTACGTCCATGGTGACAAGTAAGTCTTCCTGTTCCAACCATGTAATTTCAACCATTCTTCTAATAAGGGTAGTTGAGTCTAATAGGTGTGAGAAAGATTCTTTTACAACTGGCTGAAGATGAAAATTAATGAACTCAGTCACATGAGAGCATAATGACCCCCTGGCAGAAACAATAGGTCTACCAGGGGAGTTCACCAGTGTCTTATTCCCGTGGGAACTTACAATCTAGAAGGGTAGGAGGTTGAGAAACAGGAGGTGAGGACTGAAAGATTGAGAAAGATGTTAATGAAAAGTTAGATACGGGAAATGTTGTTAGGTAAGTGAAATTAATTTGTTATTGAGTTTGGTGGTAGGCTTCTCTGAACAGAAAAGTCTTCAGGGAGCATTTAAAGGAAGAAAGATTAGGGCAAAGCCTGACAGCACGAGGGAGAGTGTTCCAAAGGGTAGGTGCTGCATGACAGAAGTCCTGCAGTCTAGCATAGGAAGAGGTGATAGTCGAGGATGCAAGGAGCAGGTCATTGTTGGATCTTTGTGGGCGGGCTGGAGTATACTTGTTTATTAGAGAGGATAGGTAGAGGGGAGCAGCGTTGGTAAAAGCTTTGTATGTAAGGGTGAGAATTTTGAATTTAATCCTGCTGTGAATGGGGAACCAATGAAGAGACTCGCAGAGAGGTGCAGCAGATACAGAGTGATGGGAAAGGTGGATTAGCCTGGCAGAGGCATTTAGGGTGGATTGAAGGGGGGAGAGGTGGGAAAGAGGAAGGCTAGTAAGTAGGTTATTGCAGTAGTCTAGTCGGGAAATATCAAGGGAGTGGATAGCTTTGTAGCGCTCAGAAAAGGGCAAATCTTTGAAATATTGTGTAGATGGTTTGGCAGGATGTAGAAAGCGATTGGATGTGGGGGCGAAGGATAGATTTGAATCAAGTGTAACTCTTAGGCAGTGGACTTGGGGAGATGTGGAAATGGTGATGCCATAAACAGGGATAGAGAAATCAGAAGTCGGCATAGAGCTTGAGGGGGGATAAAAAGGAGCTCAGTCTTGGACATGCTAATCTTTAGGTGGTGAGAGGCCATCCAGGAAGAAATACCAGATAAGCAGTCGCTGACATGAGAAAGGAAAGTGGGAGAGAGAGCAGGGGTGGAGAGGTAGATCTGGGTGTCATCAGCATAAAGGTGATATTTAAAGCCATAACTGTTAATAAGTTTACCCAGTGAAGAAGTATACATAAGGAAGAGTAGAGGACCCAGAACAGATACTTGAGGTACTCCAATAGACACCCCTTAATTTATATAGGTAGAAATATCGGACAACTGTCTGTTGGCTTCCTTTCTATAGTCTGAATAGTTTTGCACAACTATGGACCCACCCTTATCTGCTGTCTTGATGATAATAGAGGTGTCATCCTTCAAACTCTGTAAAGCTGTCTTTTCGTCCTTAGTAAGGTTAGAAAAATATGTCTTAGGTTTGGCTTGTTCACAATCAGCAGTAACCATGCGAGTGAAATTATGTATAGATGGATTAGAGTTCGCTGGATCAAAACAACTCCGAGTTCTGAATATACTGGATTTGGTCTGGATTTTAGTTGTTTCTGCAACTTATAGATATCTACATTGATGTAGAATTTATCAATTTCTGGGGTAGGGACAAAAGACAGACCCTTATTCAGTACACTCCTCTCATCCTCACTTAATAAACGGTCACTCAGGTTGTAAACAATATTCACTTCCGTTTGGGGACTTTTTCTTTTTACCCTCCCCTTCTGACGTGCTTCCTACTTCGTTTCTTTTGGATACAGGTATGGGGGGCTTCCCTGCAGATCTTTTTGTAATCCATCCTAAAGGGAGTTCTGAACCCACAGTGTCACTAGAGGCCACATTGTCTCCGTATAGCCATCTGTATATCCGTTTTTCACGGTAATCTGCTTCAACCGTTACAAATTTGTTATTCTTAAATGTGAGTAAATCATTGCGATATTTTGCAATTTACGTTTCTAATTTCTTTACCCAATTTTCACTAGAGTAATTTACAATCACATGGTAACTTTGTTGTTTCACATTATTTATTTCAGCTTTAATCAGATTGTACAGACTATTAGTTTCCTCAATCACCAGAAGAAAAAGATCATAAGAGCATTTGTTTAAGATAGAGCACCATTTCCTACAGAAATCAGGATTAGACCTGCCTATAGTAGGACTGTTTCTTATGCAAAACCCTCTTGGTATTTGCTTATTCTTATGGTAATTTGACAGATAGACAGTGTGCAAATGATGATCTACCTCCCTCTTTTGTAGATTTAACAACTTATGGTAAACATCCAAGGGTACCTCACCTGTCAGCTCATGTAAGTCCGCCACTACACGTGTTCGCTCTACATCTTCCTCTGTAAACATAAGAGGATCCTTGTTAACAGAGTCATCACACATTATTGGCATAGTCGATTGTATGGCTCTGGACATATCCATATTCAAATAGATAGCAGTATATATATATATATATATATATATATATATACAGTATATACAAGTGCATTGCTGCCCTTTTCAGTTAAAGGTATTTGAAACCCACAATGTTTCTTTTGTGATTGAAACAGAGCATACCAATTTACTTTCATTATCAAATTTGCTTTGTTCCCATGATATTCTGTGTTGAAGAGATACCTAGGTAGGCATCTAGAGCACTACATGGCAGGAAATAGTGCTGCCATCTAGTGCTCTTGCAAATAGATAACATTCCTGCAAAAACTGCTGCCATATAGTGCTCCAGAAATGGGCCTGCTCCTAAGCATACATCTCTGCTTTTCAACAAATGACACAAAGAGAACAAATAAAATGGACATTAGAAGTAAATTATAAAGGGCTAAATTAAAAGTGAAGCGCTAATTTATCGAGCTCCCGCAAACAGGGGAAATTTGGTGACATACAATACATAACCAGAAGCAGTGAGATCAACACTATCACGACTGAATATATGTCAGTATGTAATCATAAGAGTCCGGTGCAACACCATAGAGACCACCCTCTAGGTCTCAGGATACAAAGTAACAAAGTGCAAGGTGGTACACGGTATGAAGGCAAAACATAACCAGCCATTACAAGTGGCTGGTTATTGCTACCACAAACTTGCGGTAGCAATTACTGCTCCGTAAATTTATCCCCGAATTGCCCCCAAAATTTGGTGTTAGCTACCTTTTTTTTTTTTTTAGAAAAAAAATGTAGCATTTAAAAAAATAAAAAATAATAATAATAAGCAGTTTTGTGGGCTAAACTTGTCGGATGTGGGGTGTTAGAAAATAAATGGCTTTTACATTGCGGTTTATGGGCACTGTGTGTTCCCTGTAAATATATATGTATATGCTAATATGTGTATATACACATATTAAAGTGAATGTAAATTTTGATGCTAAAGTGCCCGTTTTTTAAAAATTCGATTAAGAACAGGGGCACTTTAATTCATAAAAATTTACATTTCACTTGTGTTGTGAAAAAATACTTAACTTTTAAACTTGACAGCTGCTCCAGCTTCCCCCGGTCGTCGCAAGCCATTTCTGACGTCAGAAATGATGGATCGGCCATCCTCCAATCATGATTCCCCCCCCCCCCCCCGGGGAAATCAGTGTCTGATTCAACGCCGTGATTGGAGGAAGCCGGATTCCTCATTTTAGACCCAGGAAGAGTCTTTGTGACAAGCGGAGGAATCTGGAGCGTTTATCAAGATTGACAAATAGGAAGTAATTTCTCAGTATATATTGACTGGTATCTTCAACCTATGGTCAAAACAATAAAATCATATATCAGAGATACAACTGACATTATAAATAAAGTAGAGGGTATGGAATGGGACCCTAATTTTATTTGGAAGACATGTGATGTTTCCGCCCTCTACATGAATATCCCTCATGACTTAGGTGTAGTTGCTTTTAGGGATATGTGTGGAGGATGGAATATCCCAGAAATCCATGTAGATTTTTTGACAGAAGCCATTTATTTTATATTAGAATATAATTATTTTCAATTTGAGGGGACATTCTATAAGCAAATACAAGGTACGGCCATGGGTACCACCATGGCACCGTCATATGCCAACATTTATATGGCCTATTATGAAAATAAATGCATTTGGAACAATAATCCATATAGGGATAATATAAATACATTTTACAGATATATAGATGATATAGTGTTAATATGGCGGGGAACGGAAGAAGAAGCAGGTGAATTCTTAAATTACATGAATAACAATGCATATAATCTCAAATTTACGAATTGCATTAATAGGGATTCCATCGATTTTTTAGATATTACCCTTTTCATAAAAGAAAACAAAGTGGCTGTAAGAAATTTCAGAAAGCCATCAGATAGAAATGGCTTTTTAAATGCCAATAGTGGACATTTAAAAAGTTGGAAGGAGAATATCCCTTACGGACAGTTCAGACGCATTAGGCGGAACTGCACGTATGAGGAAGATTATATGGATGAGGCCAAAGTTCTGGAAAATAAACTGCTACAAAAAGGATACAATAGAGATTTAATAGAAGAGGCAAAGGAAAAATTTTGAACTTTCCCTAGAGATTACAAGGGCACCAAGAATAATGACAGATTTCAAGATAACCATAATCAGGTCAAATTCATCACCACATATAATGAGGGTGCTAAAGTAGTTAAGAATATGTTGAAAAAACACTGGGAAGAGTTAATGGGTGACCCTATCTTAAAGGATCAAATAGGAATGGACCCCCAGGTCATCTTTAAGAAAAATAGAAACCTAAAAAGTATGGTAGCACCCTCAAAATTAAAAAGTAATATTAAACACAAGGAAAGAGGCACCGTATGTGTGAATCTGAAACAGCTAACATCAGATATAGAACAAGTGCAGGGTACTCACAATATGGAATGGCACTCCAATGTGCCTATAGGAGCGGGCTGGTATTCGCAGCAAACCAGATAGCTGAACCGGCAATCCAGGATATCCTAAGGTAGGAGACTCTATGTCTTAGTAGGCTGTATTTACTGGGTCCGGCGATATGGAAACAGGAGCTAGGTGCAAACAAAGGCACACCACTGTGTGAATCTGTAAGGGTGCAATGGTATATTTGCAATCTATGCAGGGTACTCACATTCTGTGGCGGCACTCAATTGTACCAATAGAAACAGGCTGGCTTTCTCAGCAATACCAGCTGGCTGTATGGGGTGTGAAGCAGGAAACTCAGCAACATTCAGGATCCACAGGTAGCTCA
Source organism: Bombina bombina (assembly GCF_027579735.1). Taxonomy (NCBI): domain Eukaryota; kingdom Metazoa; phylum Chordata; class Amphibia; order Anura; family Bombinatoridae; genus Bombina; species Bombina bombina. The sequence continues at coordinate 590,619,686 of NC_069503.1, read as the reverse complement.
GAAATAATCAGTAGCAATGGGGATGTATGGTTAAAAAATGGATTTAATAATATTAAAAGCAGTTAAAAATACATATATCCCTCATGCACTATAAGTAAGTGACATGCAACGCGTTTCTCGGTCTCAACCATTTCATCAGGCATGTATTCTTGATCTAAACAAACATCTTATAAAGACCTGAGCTACCTGTACTGCCCCATCCCTTCATACCAAAAAGACCAATCACAAAAGCCCTTTGTTTAATTACCCATTAGTTGATGCACCTGCACACTTCTCATCCCCTACCCCAATAGGCCCATTGAACCTGTATCGGTACCATGCTCCAATGGGAGAAGAGAGTAAACTAAATGTTTTTTGTAATATGCCCTAATTCAAGACCATAATGCAATAGATATATATTTATTATTATTACAGATACACATCACGTATAGTATGCATGGCCATAGATCGATACCTCATTGAATCTGATGATAGCCTCATTCTATTAGAAAATAAAATGTTAATACCTGTCTGTTTGTGTTTAGCGTAATGCGCAGCTGAAAAGATTATAATGAGATGTGCTCAATACCTAATTTCTCTATTCAGTCTTCTATGTTTCACTGTGGATTCTCTTGACATTTTGCCACAATCTTCACCTAATTCGTACAATATAGTGTTAGACAGAAAACCGCCACACGGATCATGTAAAGTAAACAATCCTCCGTGATTATCCGGCGTCTGACGTATACGCCGATGATAGGCTGATAAGCTCCAGCCAACAGACCAATCGAAAAATGCTGGCCGTTACACACCCCTACTCGAGTGTGTAAACGGATCTTTCAGACTCATGACAGTGGGCATAGGCACTCAGATGATGCCATCAGTACCCACAGCATGCTACAACAGTTGTCGGCGCCAACTCTAGTGCCGCTCAGTATCATAAGCTAGAAACTGCTCCCGTATATATATATATATATATATATATATATATATATATATAACTCATTATTATTTGGGGATCACTAATAATAATAATATTATTTATAGTTTTTAATATACCTCACGAACATATAAGTTCTTTCTATATATCACTTTGGATTTAGTATAAATACCACGTATAATATTAGTTATCGTTATCACTGCAATCTTTGATGACTGTTTAGGTATCACTATATTTTAGTACTATGAGGATCAAGAATGTCTATTATGATCATTATGCCTCTCTTATTGATTTTTATGATTAATGGTAAATAGGGTAGGACAAATGTATTTGTCAATTTTGTTTCACTGGGCCATCTTCCACATGATGATTATCATTATGGTTGATTGACCATCTCAGTATCACTTGTATTAAGGTTATTAGTGTTTGAGTATGAGAAGAATGGTGGTACACTGTATATATTAATAATTAGGGGTAACAATAGGTGAAGCACTTCATATCGATGTTATGTGCACATAGCACTTTACAATAGTAGCACATTATGTTTATAATATAACATGAGTCAGTCAGTTTATCGGACTCAAACAGATTATTACATGTGTCACTAAATCATTTGTCCTATGGAGAATGCTTATTACAAACATTAGTTAGTCAGTTGTGATCACACTTAGATTTGGTATGGGCCACCAGGTTTGGTGGCTCTGGTCATGTAGAGGGTCTTGTTGTCCCGTATATGGTACTGGGTCCACGCACTGGGGTACCAGTTGAGGGAAGCATTAAGTGTTATGCCCCAGATTAGGCTTATTAGGCTGAGATTCACTGATAGGTTCATTTGGTGGTTGTTCCCTTACTAGCGATTTTTGCCACACTAGTAAACGTTACCCACTAGGTATCTGTTAGTACCATTGTTTGACTACAGGATTAGTTGCTGATATTAGAGATTTCTAGCCATAGGAATGATGTTCCATGATTGTATCCATTCACGGGAGTATCTATGGAATTTTTGGTTGACAGCTCCGTGACGCAATGAGGAGGCGGGTCCTGTCATTGACGGACCTGAGATGGGAGAAGTTTCCCCTTTTTCGGTCTCTATACGGGAGCAGTTTCTAGCTTATGATACTGAGCGGCACTAGAGTTGGCGCCGACAACTGTTGTAGCATGCTGTGGGTACTGATGGCATCATCTGAGTGCCTATGCCCACTGTCATGAGTCTGAAAGATCCGTTTACACACTCGAGTAGGGGTGTGTAACGGCCAGCATTTTTCGATTGGTCTGTTGGCTGGAGCTTATCAGCCTATCATCGGCGTATACGTCAGACGCCGGATAATCACGGAGGATTGTTTACTTTTCATTGATCCGTGTGGCGGTTTTCTGTATAACACTATATTGTATGAATTAGGTGAAGATTGTGGCAAAATGTCAAGAGAATCCACAGTGAAACATAGAAGACTGAATAGAGAAATTAGGTATCGAGCACATCTCATTATAATCTTTTCAGCTGCGCATTACGCTAAACACAAACAGACAGGTATTAACATTTTATTTTCTAATAGAATGCGGCTATTATCAGATTCAATGAGGTATCGATCTATGGCCATGCATACTATACGTGATGTGTATCTGTAATAATAATAAATATATATCTATTGCATTATGGTCTTGAATTAGGGCATATTACAAAAAACATTTAGTTTACTCTCTTCTCCCATTGGAGCATGGTACCGATACAGGTTCAGTGGGCCTATTGGGGTAGGGGATGAGAAGTGTGCAGGTGCATCAACTAATGGGTAATTAAACAAAGGGCTTTTGTGATTGGTCTTTTTGGTATGAAGGGTGGGGCAGTACAGGTAGCTCAGGTCTTTATAAGATGTTTGTTTAGATCAAGAATACATGCCTGATGAAACGGTTGAGACCGAGAAACGCGTTGCATGTCACTTACTTATAGTGCATGAGGGATATATGTATTTTTAATTGCTTTTAATATTATTAAATCCATTTTTTAACCATACATCCCCATTGCTACTGATTATTTCTGAGCTACCTGTGGATCCTGAATGTTGCGGAGTTTCCTGCTTCACACCCCATACAGCCAGCTGGTTTGCTGAGAAAGCCAGCCTGTTTCTATTGGTACAATTGAGTGCCGCCACAGAATGTGAGTACCCTGCATAGATTGCAAATATACCATTGCACCCTTACAGATTCACACAGTGGTGTGCCCTTGTTTGCACCTAGCTCTTGTTTCCATATCGCCGGACCCAGTAAATACAGCCTACTAAGACATAGAGTCTCCTACCTTAGGATATCCTGGATTGCCGGTTCAGCTAGCTGGTTTGCTGCGAATACCAGCCCGCTCCTATAGGCACATTGGAGTGCCATTCCATATTGTGAGTACCCTGCACTTGTTCTATATCTGATGTTAGCTGTTTCAGATTCACACATACGGCGCCTCTTTCCTTGTGTTTGATTCTAGATTCGTTACCTTTGGAGGGTGAAGATAGAGTGCTGCCTATAGTTTCATAGAAGACAGATACCTGAATCATATTGGATTATTTTGGGCTTTCTTTATTTGTCCTCCATCTACGATCTAGGACTCCGGTATATAGTAGTGTGTACACACACAGCAATATTGTCTTTTTGTTATATTATTAATCTGCTGATTGATATATTGAAACATTTATATATGGTCACGTGGGCTCACATATACACCATGCATTTATCATAATAGCGCCCCCTATTGGGTTATTCCCTTGGTTTTTAAAAAGTAATATTACGCCCTCTTCCAATTGGCTGCAAACACAAGTTGGTACTTTTAAATGTTATAGAAAAAATTGTATCTCTTTGATAAGAGTAAAAAATATACAGTGGAGGGTAGAATGAATTGTAAATCTACATATGTGGTTTACCAATTGGTATGCAAATGTGGGAAAACATATGTTGGTCGTACAAAAAGATGTATAAAAAGGAGATGGTATGAACACGTTGAGAATATTAAATCAGGGTATGACAAGCATAGTGTATCCAACCATTTTTATTATGTGCATAATAGGGATTTTAGTGACTTAAAGATCAGAATTCTTGAACAGATTAAACCTGGGCCATGTCCTAATAGGAGACTGCTGCTACTTAGAAAATGTGAAACCAAATGGATCCATTGTTTAGAATGTTTGGAACCCAAAGGTTTAAATATCGATATTGACCTCCAAGCATTCATGAGTTAAGGAATCCTTGTATGGTTATTTATTTATTTATTAAATCTAAAACTCCACATCCTCATGTTAAGGTAAATTTTAATAATATTATTCAAAAGGTCCATATAGGATAGAGATATTGATAGATAAGTTGTAGGGTCGGCTTTATCTAGTGAAAGGGTTCAGGAATTGTTGGGATGAATTAATGTAACACCATGAATAGGTATTACACTTTATGGTATTAAGTTCTTGAATTTTTGCCGCTATACCCACCTCTTTTAACCATTGTTAGTTGTTTTATAAGTACAGTCTATGTAATAATTAATTTTATGAATTTTAATATAGCTATGGATTTAAACAATTATTATTTTAACACTGATATAGAAAATTATATGTAATATTATTTTAGATATGTTGTGATATTGGTTATGCCATATATGTATGAGCCTTTTTATCATTAGTGCCCATTTAATCTAAGTATCCTGTCAGATACGATTATATTAAGATATATGTGGTAAAAAGGTAATCCCTTCCTGATGGGAAGTAAGTTAGGTGTGTGTATATATAGCAGTCCTACGGGTAGTTTGTTTGTATTTTCTATATACCCTGAAGAAGTCTACCCGTGAGCAGAGGAAACGCGTAGGATGACCAATACCTACCCAAGAGTTTTTAGGACTGCTGTTCCATTAAGTTTATATTGTTACCTGCCTTACGTGACAGGAAGTGGGTCTCTTGGTGCTGCTGGTCGGCGTCTGAGGTGATTCCGCTGAGATCTACTACAGGCTAGATACAACAAGCCAGAGGGCATTACGCTCATATACTGCTGTCATCTTGTAAGTGTGCAATTTGTATGTGTCATTTACCTGAATAATAAACGCTGCTGTGATTCGTGGATGCACTGTTTTCTTCTCGTCATTTTCTATACAGCTTGCTGCAACTGGATACACACAGCTGGAGTCCCGTGAATTATCAGCTGCTCCTGTGAGGATCCTTCAGCGTACATCTAATTGGATTGACCGGACATTACAATTGACGTCGGATTTGCCAAGTATGCACATCTACTGAATGAACTTTGCCTCCATCTGGTTAAGCTAAGTTCACACACCATTTTGCAATAACAAGCCTATATGTACTTTGTTTGATTTATTTTATCCACTGTTTTGGGACATTCCGCTGACTCCTAAGGATAACAGGAGCTCTCATATATATACAAGCAGGTTATGTGAATAACGGTTTCTTGTATGGTGGTTTATGTGTTTATGTCTCACATGCTAACACAATAAGGGAGTGGTTTTGTGTTCTCTGATAAGCAGGTATATAAGGTATACTCGTACTTATTTACTCATTTACTTTTTTTAAAGGGGAAGTTCAACGGGTGCCCCACCTGATATAGTGTAGCGCTGTCAATTTTTCCTTCTTTGTTTTTCAAAACTTCACGTATAGCTAATAAACTCTAAATGTCACCCCCTCTTTTAGGCACCATGACCTTTTCAATAGCTACCCCTCTAAAGGAGTTTAGGTCACTGTTGTGTTTAGTGGCAAAATGTTGCACTAGGGGAGTAGTGGATTTACCCCTGGAGATGGTGGATATATGTTCCTTTATACTCTTGAAGTGAGACCAACGTATTGTATGTTGAATTTAATGCAAGTAATGAGGTATATCACATATGTGCAAGTACAGTTCAGGCATGTCTTTATTGCATAGGTTTGTCTGCTCACTGCTGAAGTAAAAACATCCTGTACATATTCACAGGGTTTACATTTCCTGTGACCACACTTAAACATGCCAACATGTTTGAGCCAAGAGCTAGCTGGTCTAGTGGTCTCTCTCAGTTGTGTAGGAGATAAGAGAGATGACATTTTTTATAGGAGCAGGATATTCCTTCTTGGACTATGCCCGTAAGTTTATCATCTGCAGCCGGAAGAGGGAAATGTTTCTTAATGATGCCACAAATTTTGGGGTATTGGGCACTGTAGCCCGTTACAAAATGTACCCCTTTAAAATTACTGGCATTATCTTTTGATTTATCCTGTAAAAGGATTTCCCTAGATAACCGTCCCACTTGATATTTGGCCTCTGTAATATGACTGCGGGCATAATTTCTCTCAGTAAGCCCAGTAAGCCTAGTCTCCAGCAACTTTGCTTCCTGCATGTAATCCTGCTGCAGTCTCTTTTAAGCCTAATGAACTTGCCCTTTGCTACTGCATAAGAGGTATTTTTGGGATGGCAGCTGGATGATGCTGCAGTGTTACCAGAGATATGCTTTTGGTATACTTTAGTATCAATGTTGCCATCTATATTACCTACCAAGCATAGATATAGGTAGTCAATACTGATGGGGTCAGATGTGAAAGTGAAACTAAGGTCTACTTTGTTATTGTTAAACCATTTCATAAATGAACCAATAAGGTGAGGGGGGCCAGACAAATTAGAAGCAGGTCATCTATATAACACTTAAAAAAGCGTATATGAGACCTGAAGGGATTACTATCTCCAAAGATGCTGTCCAATTCCCATCTGCCAAGATATAAATTAGCGTATGAGGGGGCAAATTTTGCCCCCATGGCAGTGCCACATCTTTGGAGATAGTAATTGCCCTCAAAGTAGAAAAAATTGTGAGTAAGGAGAAATTCTAGAACACAAACAACATAAGCCTGAAATTCTGCTGTATAATCAGTATATTTGCTCAAAAAATACTCAACAGCCTTAATACCTTTTGGATGTGGAATAGAAGAGTAAAGAGAGACTGCATCCACAGTAACCCAGATGAAAGAGGCTTCCCATCTAATTTTTGCCAACAGATTAAGGATATGTTTAGAGTCCGTAGTATATGAGGCACTCACTATAGGGCAACCCTTAACATCTATCAGGGACTTTTGAACTTTTGGAAAATGGTGGAACATGGGTATCTTAGGATAAGAAATATCCAAGTATGAAGCTGTACGTTCATCCAAAAACCCATGCTCCAAACCATCATCCAAAATATCAGTGAGAAGCCTCCTATATTCAGCAGTGGGGTTATTGTCCAAAACTGAATAATCGTGTATATTGTTGAGCTGGAGTAAGGCTTCGGAGACATAGTCCGCCTGATTCATCGGAACAATAGTCCCACCCTTATCTGCAGGGCGTATGACTATATTGTTGTCTTGTTGAAGAGACTTCAAAGCATCTCTCTGTTTTTTGGTCAAGTTATGTTTCACTGGTTTTGGACTATCTCTCAAAGCCTGCAAGTCAGCCTCAACCCTGGTATAGAAAGTTTCTTTCACTGGTCCCCTACTGTGGATAAAATAAAATTTCGACTTGTCCTTAAAAGTGGCTCCACTGTTCACCTGAACAGTGGGGCCACTGGTACGTTCTGCAGAAACAATAGTGTTGGTAGAAAAATGCCTTTTTGTTGATTGTACATGGTGTTGGTCTGAACTAAAGTACCTGCATTCTCCTCATTAGCTTCATATTTGGATGTTTCTAATCCTAAAATACCCATGTAACACCATTTTCCAAAAGTTCACAAGTCGCCCTATAGTGAGTGGGGTCGACTCACTCTTGGAGCAGCTCTCTCAGTGGCTGGATGCATCCTCCAGCATATAGTGATTACACTGCCCTCATATACTAGGGACTCTAAACATATCCTTAATCTGTTGGCTAAAAAATGAGATGTAAAGCCTCTTTCATCTGGGTCACTGTGGATGCAGTCTCTCTTTACTCTTCTATTCCCCACCCAAAAGGTATTAAGGCTGTTGAGTATTTTTTGAGCAAATATACTGATTATACTGCAGAATTTCAGGCTTATGTTGTTTGTGTTCTAGCATTTCTCCTTACTCACAATTTGTTCTACTTACTATCTCCAAAGATGTGGCACTGCCATGGGGGCGAAATTCACCCCCTCATACGCCAATTTATATCTTGGCAGAAAAGAATTGGACAGCATTTTAGGAGATAGTAATCCCTTCAGGTCTCATATACGCTTTTTTAAGCGTTAAATAGATGACCTGCTTCTAATTTGGTCTGGCCCCCCTCACCTCATTGGTTCATTTATGGAATGGTTGAACAATAATGAAGTGGACCTTAGTTTCACCTTCACACCTGACCCCATCAGTATTGACTATATAGATCTGTGCTTGGTATGTAATATAGATAGCAACATTGATACTAAAGTATACCGTAAGCCTACCTCTGGCAACACTCTGCTGCATGCATCCAGCTGCCATCCCAAAAATACCTCTTATGCAGTAGCAAAGGGCCAGTTCATTAGGCTTAAAAGAGACTGCAGCAGACAGCAGGATTACATGCAGGAAGCAAAGTTGCTGGAGACTAGGCTTACTGAGAGAAATTATGCTCGCAATCACATTACAGAGGCCAAATATCAAGTGGGACGGTTATCTAGGGAAATCCTTTTACAGGATAAACCAAAAGATAATGCCAGTAATTTTAAAGGGGTACATTTTATAACGGGCTACAGCACCCAATACCCCAAAATTTGTGGCATCATTAAGAAACATTTCCTTCTTCTGGCTGCAGATGATAAGCTTACGGGCATAGTCCAGGAAGGAATACACTGCTCCTATACAAAATGTCCAACATTAGCATCTATCTTATCTCCTAACCAACTGAGACAGACCACTAGACCAGCTAGCTCTTGGCTCAAACATGTTTGCATGTTTAAGTGTGGTCACAGGAAATGTAAACCCTTTGAATATGTACAGGTCACCGATGTTTTTACTTCAGCAGTGAGCGGACAAACCTATGCAATAAAGACATGCCTGAACTATACTTGCACATATGTGATATACCTCATTACTTGCATTAAATGCAGCGTACAATTAGTGATGTCGCGAACTTAAAATTTTCGGTTCGCGAACGGCGGACTCGAACTTCCGTTATTGTTCGCGAACCAATTGAATTCAATAGGCAGGCGAATTTTAAAACCTACAAGGACTCTTTCTGGCCACAATAGTGATGGAAAAGTTGTTTCAAGGTTACTAACACCTGGACTGTGGCATGCTGGAGGGGGATCACTGGCAAAACTCCCATGTAAAATTACATAGTTTATGCAGAGTCTGCTTTTAACCCATAAAGGGCCTAAATCACCTAACATTCCCAAATTGTTTGCAATAACGTGCTTTAAAACATCAGTAATGATGTCGTATCTATCAGGTAGTGTAAGGGTTACGGCCGCATCACAGTGACAGAGCAAACTCCAAGTCTAACGCACCGCAATCAACCGCAAACAGTCCACTTGCAGAACCACGAGATAGGGAGATTTGATAGATAGATACATAGATTACATAGCTCAATCGATGCAATATACATACGATCGATACACTGTACATAGCTCAATAGATGCAATATACATTTGATAGATACGAATTACATTTTTCAATAGATGCAATATACATTTTATAGATACGAATGACATCAACCAAAATATGTAATATACATTTTATAGATACGAATTACATCGATCAAAAGATGCAATGTACATTTGATCGATACGTTTGTTAGTTTGATCGATTTGATATATAAATAAATGGATTTGAAATATATATAATTTCCCTGACAGAGTATAACAATAAGACATGTGGTCTGTGACCCGTGGTGTGTAAAGTAGTACTATTCTTAACATTTTACTACAACCTGTTACTCCCCCAATCGGTTGAGGTCTATATGGCCTTCATTTTTGGAACCGGGAGATGGAAGAAGATGATTGTTCTGTCCTCCTACTTCAAATTTGTCAGAAACACAAGTGGCTGTCTCAAAACAGTCCGGACAGAAGATAGATCGATCGATAGGATAGATAGATATACATAGATTGATAGTTAGAAAGAATCGACAGAATAAAAATAGATAGATTTTTTAGATATATAATTATCCTGATAAAATCTAATAATTAAACATGCGGTCTTGGACCCAACTAGGTTGTGTTAAGTATTCTTCGCACTTTCAGCCCTGTAACTCCCCCTATTGGTGGAGGTCTATATGGCGGTTATGATTACCCTGACAAAGTATAACAACAAGACACGCGTTCTGGGACCCATGGTAATTTTGTTGTGTTAAGTAAAACTTTTCTTATCACTTGAATCCCTCTTACCCACCCTTTTGTTGGAGTTCTATATGGCCTGCATGATTAGCCTGACAAAGTATAATAAGAAAACATCTGGTCTGGGACCTATGGTAACTAGGTTGTGTTTAAGTAGTACTATTCTTAGAACTGTAATCCCTGTTACTCCCCCTATCAAGGGCGGTCTATATGGCCTGCATGATTACCCTGACAAAGTATAACAACAAGACACACGGTGTTGGACCCATGGTAACTAGCTTGTGTTAATTAGTACTTTTCTTAGCACTTTAATCCCTGTTACCCCCCTCCCTATTGGGGGAGGTCTATATGGCCTGCCTGATTACCCTGAAAAAATATAATAATAAGACATGCGGTCTGGGACCCATGTTAACTAGGTTGTGTTTTAAGTAGTACCATTCTTAGCACTTTAATCTCTGTAACTCCCCCTATTTGGGGAGGTCTATACAGCCTGGATGATTACCCATACAAAATATAATAATAAGACATCTGCTCTGGGTCTTGGACCCATGTTAACTATGTTGTGTTAAGTAGTAATGTCCTTAGCATTTTAATAGCTGTTACTCACCCTATCGGTGGCGGTCTATATGGCCTGCATGATTACCCTTACAAAATATAATAACAAAACATGCGGTCTGGGACCCATGGTAACTAGTTTGTGTTAAGTAGTAATTTCCTTTGCATTTTAATACCTGTTAGGGGAGGTCTATATGGCCTGCATGATTACCCTTACAAAATATAATAACAAAATATGCGGTCTGGGACCCATGGTAACTAGGTTGTGTTAAGTATTACTCTTCTTAGCATTTTAATACCTGTTACTCACTCTATCGTGGGAGGTCTATACGGCCTGCATGATTACCCATACAAAATATAATAAGACATCTGCTCTGGGTCTGTGACCCATGGTAACTATGTTGTGTTAATTTGTACTGTTCTTAGCATTTTAATACCTGCTACACCCTTTTGGGGGAGGTCTATATGCCCTGCATGATTACCCTGACAAAGTATAACAACAAGACACGCGGTGTGGGACCCATGGTAACTAGCTTGTGTTAATTAGTACTGTTCTTAGCATTTTAATACCTGTTACTCACCCTATCTGGGGAGGTCTATATGGCCTGCATGATTACCCTTACAAAATAGAATAACAAGACATGCGGTCTGGCACCCATGGTAACTAGGTTGTGTAAAGTAGTATTCTTCTTAGCATTTTAATACCTGTTATTCACCTTATCGGGGGAGGTCTATATGGCCTGCATGATTACCCTTACAAAATATAATAACAAAACATATGCTCTGGGACCCATGGTAACTAACTAGGTTGTGTTCAGTAGTACTGTTCTTAGCAGTTTAATACCTGTTACAACACCGAATGGTGGCAGGTCTATCTGGCCTTCATGATTAGCCGCACCCAAACCCAAAAAAAAGCCAAGCGGTCTTGAATTAACACCCATGGCTAACTCGGTTGTTTCAAGTAGTACTATTCTTAGCACTTTCATCTCATCATCCCTGTTACTTCCAGGACTCTCAGTGGTGGTCTACATGGCCATCATGATTAGCCTAACCAAATACTACAATCCAACCTTGGCTCAGTCTTCATAAGGCCCTTCATTGGCTGTATTTTGGTAGTTCTGTTCTTATTAGTTTAATAGATGATACAACACCGAATGGTGGCAGCTCTATATGGCCTGCATGATTAGCCGCACCCAAAACAAAAATAAAGCCAAGCGGTCTTGGATTAACACCCATGGCTAACTCGGTTGTTTCAAGTAGTACTATTCTTAGCACTTTCATCTCATCATCCCTGTTACTTCCAGGACTCTCGGTGGTGGTCTACATGGCCATCATGATTAGCCTAACCAAATACTACAATCCAACCTTGGCTCATTCTTCTTAAGGCCCTTCATTGGCTGTATTTTGGTAGTACTGTTCTTATTAGTTTAATAGCTGATACAACACTGAATGGTGGCAGCTCTATATGGCCTGCATGATTAGCCGCACCCAAAACAAAAATAAAGCCAAGAGGTCTTGGATTAACACCCATGGCTAACTCGGTTGTTTCAAGTAGTACTATTCTTAGCACTTTCATGTCATCCCTGTTACTTCCAGGACTCTCGGTGGTGGTCTACATCGCCATCATGATTAGCCAAACCAAATAATACAATACAACCTTGGCTCAGTCTTCATAAGGCCCTTCATTGGCTGTATTTTGGTAGTTCTGTTCTTATTAGTTTAATAGATGATACAACACCGAATGGTGGCAGCTCTATATGGCCTGCATGATTAGCCACACCCAAAGTCCAAAGAAAGCCAAGCGGTCTTGCACTAACACCCATGGCTAACTCTTTGTTTTCAAGTTGTACTATTCTTAGCACTTTCATCTCATCCCTTACTTCCATGCCTCTCGGGGGTGGTCTACATGGCCATCATGATTACCCTCACCAAAATATAACAACAATACGTGCATGCAGGGAACCATGGTAAGGTTACTTCCTTTTGCAAAATCAAGTATAACAGTTGCAGGCAGAGGTTCTGACCCTGCATTATGGCTGCACCTCTCCCTAAAAGAGGCATGCGTTACAGAGTCTGTGGGCATGTATGCAAAGAGCTGGCCTACCTAAAAGGAGCAGCAAGGCAGTACAGGTCGTTCTCCTTCAGCTGTTTTATAGGCTGTCCCACGGCCATGACCCTCAGCAGCCACAACAGAATGAAACACCACATATGCCATCCTTTTTAACAATAGAGTAAAGGTATGGCATTGATTTTAGTTACACGGCGATATTTATTATGAACCGTGAAATTGAAAACAAAAACAGGATTGGACACCCAGTACAGTACAGGTCGTTCTCCTTCAGCCTTTTTAGAAGAGTGTTCCGGACCCTCAATAAAAACAACAGCAGGAAAGAGGACATATGGCATCCTTTTGAACAATAGAGTACAGGAACATCATTGATTTTAGAATCCCTGAGATAATTTATATGAACAGGGAAATAGAAAAAAAAATTGATTGGACACCCAGTACACTTCTTTATCCTTAGGCCTTTTTATAAGAGGGTCCCGGAGCCTCAACAGAAACAACAGCATGAAAGAGGACATATGGCATCCTTTTGAACAATTGATTACAGTTAAGGCATTGATTTTAGAATCCCTGAGATAATTTATATGAACAGGGAAATAGAAAAAAAAATTGATTGGACACCCAGTACACTTCTTTATCCTTAGACCTTTTTATAAGAGGGTCCCGGAGCCTCAACAGAACCAACAGCATGAAAGAGGACATATGGCATACTTTTGAACAATTGATTACAGTTAAGGCATTGATTTAAGAATCCCTGAGATAATTTATATGAACCGGGAAATAGAAAAAAACATTGATTGGACACCCAGTACACTTCTTTATCCTTAGGACTTTTTAGCAGAGGGTCCAGGACCATCAACAGAAACAACTGCAGGAAAGAGGACATATGGCATCCTTTTGAACAATAGATGACAGGTAAGGCATTGATTTTAGAAACCCAGAGATAATTTGTTGCAACTGGCAAATCAAAAAAAACATTGCTTGGACACCCAGTATACTTCTTTATCCTTTTGCCTTGTTATAAGAGGGTCCCGGACCCTCAACAAAAACAAGAGCAGGGAGCTGGGCATAGGAGTACAAGGGAGTGTGACAATAATAATGTGAAGGGGAAGATTGCGGAGTTGTGGCATTTTGAATTTGTTATTGTGGGAAGTACTTGCAATGACCTTGCTCTGGTGAATCCATATCGCAAATGTCTTTTTTAAGGCACTGTTTGTCTATTTATTGAATATAAGCATTTGGTAAATGAAGCGTAACTTAAGGCTGGTGAGAACCAACCTTTCTTCTGGCTGTTTGAAAATGTTGTGGCTCTGGACAAACATGTGAATAAGGGTCCATCGGCTATATTCTGCACGCAACCCCTTTGATGATTGACGCTAAAAATGTGTCACCTGCAAGCAGAGATCGTTACTTCTGTCTAAATCTTCCTGGTATGGACAGGCCACTGTTTCCCACAGCAAGTCATAAGCTTGAACTACAAGATTGTCTTGAGTATGGTAGGAAATCATAGTTTATTAAAGTCTGTACTATCACCACAAAAGCTGAACTTCTTGAAGCAATGAAAATGCCAGCAATTTCCTGTGCTTATGGATGACAAGGAGGACGTCCTGTTGTGCACAGAGATGGAGAGTATTTTTGGTTTCCGTGTACACAACACAGAGATGTCTCCAACATCACCATAAACACAAGACAGCGACTCTTGTGAAGTTCCTGGAGTGTTCCGGTAGCCATCTCTTTGCTCCCCTAAAGGAATACTTTATCAGTCTTTTTTGTATACATTTGACATCAGATTTGGAGACTGTGGTGACACACATTTTATTTACTGTTGTGCAAGCTGTGGCAATTTCAATTGGCATTAAACAGTAAGATTTGGAGAGGTGACGCACATTTTATGCACGCTGTGGCAATTGCAATTTGCAGTGAAAAGAATCTGCTAACAACCACTACCTAGGACCATGCCTGACTCCTGAAGTCATGCTTCAGTTAGTAACTCAAGTTAAATTAAATTAAAAGCTTGTGACTTGAACACTAGTTGTTGGCGGATAAGTCAAGCAAGTGCTCCGGCTTTATAACAAAAAAAAAAGGCCAGCCTGTGTACCAGTTGTAGCCCAAGCCAGCTCATCTCATCATCAGGCCTTTTTTATTCAAATGTATCGCCCAATGTCAGTCCCTTCGGGATCCATCCCTCATTCATTTTTATAAAAGTGAGATAGTCAAGGCTTTTTTGACCTAGGCGACTTCTCTTCTCAGTGACAAAACCTCCTGCTGCACTGAAAGTCCTTTCGGACAGGACACTTGAAGCGGGGCAGGCCAGAAGTTCCATTGCAAATTGGGATAGCTCAGGCCACAAGTCAAGCCAGCACACCCAGTAGTCAAGGGGTCCATCGCTTCTGAGAGTGTCGAGATCCGCAGTTAAAGCTAGGTAGTCTGCTACCTGTCGGTTGAGTCTTTCTCTAAGGCTGGATCCCGAAAGGCTCTGATGATGCATGGGAGTTAAAAAGGTACGCATGTCCTCCATCAACAAGACATCAGAAAAGCGTCCTGTCCTTGCCACCGTGGTCGTGGGAGGAGGAGGATTAATTTCATCTCTTCCCCTGTTACATTCCTGTGGTGCTGTGACATCACCCTTATATGCTGTGTAAAGCATAGTTTTTAATTTATTCTTAAAATGCTCCATCCTTTCCGACTTGCGGGAATTTGGTAAAATTTCAGGCACTTTATGCTTATACCGGGGGTCGAGGAGCGTGGACACCCAGTACAGGTCGTTCTCCTTCAGCTTTTTTATACGAGGGTCCCTCAACAGGCACGACAGCATGAAAGAACCCATTTGAACAAGGTTGGATGCCGAGCTAATCATGTCCCGTTCCTCGTCCTCACTGATCTCACTGAGGGTATCTTCTTCCCCCCAGCCACGTACAACACCACGGGTACCAGAGAGGTGACAACAACGAGCACCCTGGGATGCCTGTTGTACTCTGTCTTCCTCCTCCTCAAAGCCACATTCCTCCTCTGACTCCTCTTCCTCACAATCCTCTTCCTGCGTTGCCGCAGGTCCAGCAAGCGATGCTGATAAGGCTGTTTGTGGGGGTGATGGACACCACAACTCTTCCTCTTCACGCTCATCTACGGCCTGATCCAGCACTCTTCGCAAGGCACGTTCCAGGAAGAAAACAAATGGTATGATGTCGCTGATGGTGCCTTCAGTGCGAATGACAAGGTTTGTCACCTCCTCAAAAGGACGCATGAGCCTACAGGCATTGCGCATGAGCGTCCAGTAATTTGGCAAAAATATCCCCAGCTCCCCAGAGGCTGTCCTAGCACCCCGGCCATACAAATACTCATTAACAGCTTTTTCTTGTTGGAGCAGGCGGTCAAACATTAGGAGTGTTGAATTCCACCGTGTCGGGCTGTCGCAAATCAAGCGCCTCACTGGCAGGTTGTTTTGACGCTGGATATCGGACAAGTGCGCCATGGCCGTGTAGGAACGCCTGAAATGGCCACACACCTTCCGGGCCTGCTTCAGGACGTCCTGTAAGCCTGGGTACTTATGGACAAATCGTTGTACAATTAGATTACACACATGTGCCATGCACGCCACATGTGTCAACTTGCCCAATTTCAATGCCGCCACCAAATTACTTCCATTGTCAGAAACAACCTTGCCAATCTCCAGTTGGTGCGGAGTCAGCCACTGATCCACCTGTGCGTTCAGGGCAGTAAGGAGTGCTGGTGCGGTGTGACTCTCCGCTTTCAGGCAAGTCAACCCCAAGACTGCGTGACACTGCCGTACCCGGGATGTAGCATCGTACCTGGGGAGCTGGGGGGTGCCATAGATGTGGAGCAAGACGCAGAAGTTGAAGAGGACTCAGCCGAGGAAGAGGTTATGGAAGAGGATGGAGTAGGAGGAGTAGAGGAGGTAGCAGCAGGCCTGCCTGCAAGTCGTGGCGGTGTCACCAACTCCTCTGCAGAGCCACGCATTCCATGCTTGTCAGAAGTCAGCAGGTTTACCCAATGCGCAGTCTAGGTGATATACCTGCCCTGACCATGCTTTGCAGACCAGCTATCTGTGGTCATATGGACCCTTGCCCCAACGCTGTGTGCCAGACATGCCATAACTTCCTTTCTCACAACAGAGTACAGGTTTGGGATTGCCTTTTGTGAAAAGAAATTTCTGCCAGGTACCTTCCACTGCGGTCTCCCAATAGATACAAATTTTTTGAAAGCATCAGACTCCACCAGCTTGTATGGTAAAAGCTGTCAGGCTAAGAGTTCAGACAAGCCAGCTGTCAGACGCCGGGCAAGGGGGTGACTTTGAGAAATTGGCTTCTTACGCTCAAACATGTCCTTGACAGACAGCTGACTGTGGGCAGATGACCAGGAATTGCTACGTAAGAGAGACTGAGTGGAGGAGGGTGTTGGACTTCCCATGACTCAGTTTCTTTTGGCACAGGTTGCAAATGGCATCGCTGTTGTCAGAGGCAGACACACAAAAAAATGCCACACTGCTGAGCTCTGCAATGACGGCATTCTGGTGGTGGCAACAGCATGCGTTGATGGGCGTCGGCGTGCTGTCTGGCTGACCCCGGGTGCAGATGCATGCTGTCTGACTGTGCCACTAGCTCTTTGAGACGACCTCCCCATGCTTCCAAATCGTCTCCTCCTCCTCTCTGTCTCCTAATCTGAACTTTCCCCCTCTTCTTGTTCTCTTCTAGCAGGCACCCACGTGACATCCACCGACACATCATCATCAACCGCTTCACTTGTATCTGACACATCAAGAAAGGAAGCAGCAGCGGGTACAACATCATCAGCATCACACCGTACCTCCATGTCAGTAATGCTGCCTGACTGAGACTGATTACTATTATCTACATCCTCTGTCACTGATGGTTGCGCATCACTCATTTCTTCCAACTGATGTGTCAATAACTCCTGTGACAGATCAAGTGAAGCGGCTGTGGTGCTAGTGTTGGTGGTGGCGACAGGCGGGGGAGTGTCACTGGTCACTTGAGAGTCGAGACCTGCCCAAAGCACAGCTGGACGTAGATGGTACATCAAGGTTAGGGGTACTTGTAGTGGAAGCTGAAGAAGATTGGGTGTCCTGTGTTAGCCATTCAACTAGGTCCTCCTCAGAACTTTTCGCGTCCCCCCTGGCACCCGGCGTCTGAACTTTGTGCATATTTGTAGGGTCTAAAGGAATCACAGCACCACAACCACGACCACAGAAACTGCGGGGTGGCCTGCCTCTGCCTGTCATTTTTTTTTAAAATGGAAACTAACAATACTATTACACCAATTATATGAGTGGTGGCACTGTAAAAGTGGGCACAGTATACGCTGTGAGACTGACAACAACAAAAAAGACAGGTTTTAAAAATCACAAATTGTTAATTTTTTAAAATATTAAAAGTACTGTGACAACAAATATGATTGTTGGCACTAGTTGGCAAATGGGCCTTTCTGGCACACACGCTGGGAGAAAGGAAACTGCAATTCAATGGCACTAGGAGACTGAAGAATCACAGTCAAAACAGTTATGATTAACAAAAATTCCAATCCTGTTAAAATAAATATGATTAGTGGCACTAATTGGCTAGTTGGGACTGGCACACAGGCAGGCAGGCATTAGGAAAATGCAATTCAAGGGCACTAGTAGACTGCAGATTGACAGTCAAAACAGTGATGATTGACAAATTTTGCAATACTGTTAAAAGAAATATGATTGCTGGCACTAATTGGATAGTTGGGCCTGGCACACAGGCTGGCAGGCAGGAGAAAAGTGCAATTCAATGGCACGAGGAAACTGAGGATTAAGAACAAGAATCAAAAAACTTTTAATTTTAATTACTAACAATACTGTGACAACAATTATGATTGGTGTAAATATTTTGAAAGTAGGCCTGGCACACAGGCTGGCAGGCATGAGAAAAGTGCAATTCAATGGCACGAGCAAACTGAGGATTAAGAATAAGAATCAAAAAACTTTTAGTTTTAATTAGTAACAATACTGTGACAACAATTATGATTGGTGTGAATAGTTGGCAAGACGGCCTGGCACAAAAGGCTGGCAGGCAGGAGGTAAATGCAATTCAAGGACACTAGGAGACTGAATACTGACAGTCTTAACAGTGATGATTGACATTTTTTGCAATACAGTTAAAAGAAATATGATTACTGGGAATAATTGGCTAGGTGGGCCTGGCACACAGGCTGCAAGGCAGTAGGAAAGTGCAATTCAATTGCACAAGCAAACTGAGGATTCAGAACAACAATTACCAAAAATTGTAATTTTTAATTATTAAGAATACTGTGACAACAAATATGATTGGTGTAAATATTTTGAAAGTAGGCCTGGCACAAAGGCTGGCAGGCAGGAGAAAAGTGCAATTCAATGGCATGAGCAAACTGAGGATTAAGATCAACAATCAAATTTTTTTTAATTTTAATTAGTAACAATACTGTGACAACAATTATGATTGGTGTAAATAGTTGGCAAGACGGCCTGGCACACAGGCTGGCAGGCAGGAGGTAAATGCAATTCAAGGACACTAGGAGACTGAATACTGACAGTCAAAACAGTGATGATTGACAATTTTTGCAATACTGTTAAAAGAAATATGATTGCTGAGAATAATTGGCTCGGTGGGCCTGGCACACAGGCTGCAAGGCAGGAGGAAAGTGCAATTCAATGGCACAAGCAAACTGAGGATTCAGAACAACTATTACCAAAAATTTTAATTTTTAATTATTAAAAATACTGTGACAACAAATATGATTGGTGTAAATATTTTGAAAGTAGGCCTGGCACACAGGCTGGCAGGCAGGAGAAAAGTGCAATTCAATGGCACGAGCAAACTGAGGATTAAGAACAAGAATCAAAAAACTTTTAATTTTAATAAGTAACAATACTGTGACAACAATTATGATTGGTGTAAATAGTTGACAAGACGGCCTGGCACACAGGCTGGCAGGCAGGAGGTAAATGCAATTCAAGGACACTAGGAGACTGAATACTGACAGTCAAAACAGTGGTGATTGACAATTTTTGCAAGACTGTTAAAAGAAATATGATTGCTGGGAATAATTGGCTAGGTGGGCCTGGCACACAGGCTGCAAGGCAGGAGGAAAGTGCAATTCAATGGCACGAGCAAACTGAGGATTCAGAACAACTATTACCAAAAATTTTAATTTTTAATTATTAAGAATACTGTGACAACAAATATGATTGGTGTAAATATTTTGAAAGTAGGCCTGGCACACAGGCTGGCAGGCAGGAGGTAAATGCAATTCAAGGACACTAGGAGACTGAATACTGACAGTCAAAACAGTGATGATTGACAATTTTTGCAATACTGTTAAAATAAATATGATTGCTGGCACTAATTGGCTAGTTGGGCCTGGCACACAGGCTGGCAGGCAGGAGGAAAGTGCAATTCAATGGCACGAGCAAACTGAGGATTCAGAACAACAATCCAAAATTTTTTAATTTTAATTATTAACAATACTGTGACAACAAATATGATTGGTGTAAATAGTTGGCAAGTCGGCCTGGCACACAGGCTGGCAGGCAGGAGGTAAATGCAATTCAAGGACACTAGTAGACTGCAGATTGACAGACAAAACAGTGATGATTGACAATTTTTGCAATACTGTTAAAAGAAATATGATTGCTGGCACTAATTGGCTAGTTGGGCCTGGTACACAGGCTGGCAGGCAGGAGAAAAGTGCAATTCAATGGCACGAGCAAACTGAGGATTAAGAACAAGAATCAAAAAACTTTTAGTTTTAATTAGTAACAATACTGTGACAACAATTATGATTGTTGTGAATAGTTGGCAAGACGGCCTGGCACAAAAGGCTGGCAGGCAGGAGGTAAATGCAATTCAAGGACACTAGGAGACTGAATACTGACAGTCTTAACAGTGATGATTGACATTTTTTGCAATACAGTTAAAAGAAATATGATTACTGGGAATAATTGGCTAGGTGGGCCTGGCACACAGGCTGCAAGGCAGTAGGAAAGTGCAATTCAATGGCACGAGCAAACTGAGGATTCAGAACAACAATTACCAAAAATTTTAATTTTTAATTATTAAGAATACTGTGACAACAAATATGATAGGTGTAAATATTTTGAAAGTAGGCAAAAAGGCTGGCAGGCAGGAGAAAAGTGCAATTCAATGGCACGAGCAAACTGAGGATTAAGATCAACAATCAAATTTTTTTTAATTTTAATTAGTAACAATACTGTGACAACAATTATGATTGGTGTAAATAGTTGGCAAGACGGCCTGGCACACAGGCTGGCAGGCAGGAGGTAAATGCAATTCAAGGACACTAGGAGACTGAATACTGACAGTCAAAACAGTGATGATTGACAATTTTTGCAATACTGTTAAAAGAAATATGATTGCTGAGAATAATTGGCTCGGTGGGCCTGGCACACAGGCTGCAAGGCAGGAGGAAAGTGCAATTCAATGGCACAAGCAAACTGAGGATTCAGAACAACTATTACCAAAAATTTTAATTTTTAATTATTAAGAATACTGTGACAACAAATATGATTGGTGTAAATATTTTGAAAGTAGGCCTGGCACACAGGCTGGCAGGCAGGAGGAAAAATGCAATTCAAGGACACTAGGAGACTGAATACTGACAGTCAAAACAGTGATGATTGACAATTTTTGCAATACTGTTAAAATAAATATGATTGCTGGCACTAATTGGCTAGTTGGGCCTGGCACACAGGCTGGCAGGCAGGAGGAAAGTGCAATTCAATGGCACGAGCAAACTGAGGATTCAGAACAACAATCCAAAATTTTTTAATTTTAATTATTAACAATACTGTGACAACAAATATGATTGGTGCAAATAGTTGGCAAGTCGGCCTGGCACACAGGCTGGCAGGCAGGAGGTAAATGCAATTCAAGGACACTAGTAAACTGCAGATTGACAGACAAAACAGTGATGATTGACAATTTTTGCAATACTGTTAAAAGAAATATGATTGCTGGCACTAATTGGCTAGTTGGGCCTGGCACACAGGCTGGCAGGCAGGAGGAAAGTGCAATTCAATGGCACGAGCAAACTGAGGATTCAGAATAACAATCCAAAAATGTTTAATTTTAATTATTAACAATACTGTGACAACAAATAAGATTGGTGTAAATAGTTGTCAAGTCGGCCTGGCACACAGGCTGGCAGGCAGGAGGAAAATGCAATTCAAGGACACTAGTAGAATGCAGATTGACAGTCAAAACAGTGATGATTGACAATTTTTGCAATACTGTTAAAATAAATATGATTGCAGGCACTAATTGGCTAGTTGGGCCTGGCACACAGGCTGGCAGGCAGGAGGAAAGTGCAATTCAATGGCACGAACAAACTGAGGATTCAGAACAACAATCAAAAAATGTTTTAATTTTAATTATTAACAATACTGTGACAACAAATATGATTGGTGTAAATAGTTGGCAAGTCGGCCTGGCACACAGGCTGGCAGGCAGGAGAAAAATGCAATTCAAGGACACTAGTAGACTGCAGATTGACAGTCAAAACAGTGATGATTGACAATTTTTGAAAGACTGTTAAAAGAAATATGATTGCTGGCACTAATTGGCTAGTTGGGCCTGGCACCCAGGCTGGCAGGCAGGAGGGAAATGCAATTCAATGGCACGAGAAAACTGAGGATTCAGAATAACAATCAAAAAAATTTTAATTTTAATAATTAACAATACTGTGACAACAATTATGATTAGTGTAAATAGTTGGCAAGTCTGCCTGGCACACTGACTGGCAGGCAGGAGGAAAGTGCAATTCAATGTCACGAGCAAACTGAGGATTCAGAATAACAATCAAAAATGTTTTAATTTAAATTATTAACAATACTGTGACAACAAATATGATTGGTGTAAATAGTTGGCAAGTTGGCCTGGCATACAGGCTGGCAGGCAGGAGGAAAGTGCAATTCAATGGCACGAGCAAACTGAGGATTCAGAATAACAATCAAAAAAAAATTAATTTTAATTATTAACAATACTGTGACAACTAATAAGATTGGTGTAACTAGTTGGCAAGTCGGCCTGGCACACAGGCTGGCAAGCAGGAGGAAAATGCAATTCAAGGACACTAGTAGACTGCAGATTGACAGTCAAAACAGTGATGATTGACAATTTTTGCAATACTGTTAAAAGAAATATGATTGCTGGCACTAATTGGCTAGTTGGGCCTTGCACACAGGCTGGCAGGCAGGAGGAAAGTGCAATTCAATGGCACGAGAAAACTGAGGATTCAGAACAACAATCAAAATTTTTTTAATTTTATTTAGTAACAATGCTGTGACAACAATTATGATTGGTGTAAATAGTTGGCAAGACGGCCTGGCACACAGGCTGGCAGGCATGAGGAAAGTGCAATTCAATGGCACAAGCAAACTGAGGATTCAGAACAACAATCAAAAAATGTTTTAATTTTAATTATTAACAATACTGTGACAACAAATATGATTGGTGTAAATAGTTGGCAAGTCGGCCTGATACACAGGCTGGCAGGCAGGAGAAAAATGCAATTCAAGGACACTAGTAGACTGCAGATTGACAGTCAAAACAGTGATGATTGACAATTTTTGAAAGACTGTTAAAAGAAATATGATTGCTGGCACTAATTGGCTAGTTGGGCCTGGCACCCAGGCTGGCAGGCAGGAGGGAAATGCAATTCAATGGCACGAGAAAACTGAGGATTCAGAATAACAATCAAAATTTTTTTAATTTTAATAATTAACAATACTGTGACAACAATTATGATTAGTGTAATTAGTTGGCAAGTCTGCCTGGCACACTGACTGGCAGGCAGGAGGAAAGTGCAATTCAATGTCACGAGCAAACTGAGGATTCAGAATAACAATCAAAAATGTTTTAATTTAAATTATTAACAATACTGTGACAACAAATATGATTGGTGTAAATAGTTGGCAAGTTGGCCTGGCATACAGGCTGGCAGGCAGGAGGAAAGTGCAATTCAATGGCACGAGCAAACTGAGGATTCAGAATAACAATCAAATAAAAATTAATTTTAATTATTAACAATACTGTGACAACTAATAAGATTGGTGTAACTAGTTGGCAAGTCGGCCTGGCACACAGGCTGGCAAGCAGGAGGAAAATGCAATTCAAGGACACTAGTAGACTGCAGATTGACAGTCAAAACAGTGATGATTGACAATTTTTGCAATACTGTTAAAAGAAATATGATTGCTGGCACTAATTGGCTAGTTGGGCCTTGCACACAGGCTGGCAGGCAGGAGGAAAGTGCAATTCAATGGCACGAGAAAACTGAGGATTCAGAACAACAATCAAAATTGTTTTAATTTTATTTAGTAACAATGCTGTGACAACAATTACGATTGGTGTAAATAGTTGGCAAGACGGCCTGGCACACAGGCTGGCAGGCATGAGGAAAGTGCAATTCAATGGCATGAGCAAACTGAGGATTCAGAATAACATTAAAAAATTTTTTAATTTGAATTATTAACAATACTGTAACAACAAATAAGATTGGTGTAACTAGTTGGCAAGTCGGCCTGGCACACAGGCTGGCAGGCAGGAGGAAAATGCAATTCAAGGACACTAGTAGACTGAATATTGATAGTCAAAACAGTGATGATTGAAAATGTTTGCAATACTGTTAAAATAAATATGATTGCTGGAAATAATTGGCTAGTTGGGCCTGGCACACAGGCTGGCAGGCAGAAGGAAGTGCAATTCAATGGCACGAGCAAACTGAGGATTCAGAACAACAATCAAAAAATGTTTTATTTTAATTATTAACAATACTGTGACAACAAATATGATTGGTGTAAATAGTTGGCAAGTCGGCCCAGCACACAGGCTGGCAGGCAGGAGGAAAGTGCAATTCAATGGCACGAGCAAACTGAGGATTCAGAACAACAATAAAAAAATTTTTAATTTTAATTAATAACAATACTGTGACAACAAATATGAATGCTGGCACTAATTTGCTAGTTGGGCCTGGCACACAGGCTGGCAGGCAGGAGGAAAGTGCAATTCAATGGCACGAGCAAACTGAGGATTCAGAATAACAATCAAAAACTTTTTAATTTTAATTATTAACAATCAAGGATAAGATTGGTGTAACTAGTTGGCAAGTCGGCCTGGCAAACAGGATGGCAAGCAGGAGGAAAATGCAATTCAAGGACACTAGTAGACTGCAGATTGACAGTCAAAACAGTGATGATTGGCAATTTTTGCAATACTGTTAAAAGAAATATGATTGCTGGCACTAATTGGCTAGTTGGGCCTGGCACACAGGCTGGCAGGCAGGAGGAAAGTGCAATTCAATGGCACGAGAAAACTGAGGATTCAGAACAACAATCAAAAATTGTTTAATTTTATTTAGTAACAATAATGTGACAACAATTATGATTGGTGTAAATAGTTGGCAAGACGGCCTGGCACACAGGCTGGCAGGCAGGAGGAAAGTGCAATTCAATGGCACGAACAAACTGAGGATTCAGAATAACAATCAAAAAATTTTCAATTTTAATTATTAACAATACTGTGACAACAAATAAGATTGGTGTAACTAGTTGGCAAGTCGGCCTGGTACACAGGCTGGCAGGCAGGAGGAAAATGCAATTCAAGGACACTAGTAGACTGAATATTGACAGTAAAAACAGTGATGATTGACAATTTTTGCAATACTGTTAAAATAAATATGATTGCTGGGAATAATTGGCTAGTTGGGCCTGGCACACAGGCTGGCAGGCAGAAGGAAAGTGCAATTCAATGTCACGAGCAAACTGAGGATTCAGAACAACAATTAAAAATTTTTTAAATTTTAATTATTAAGAATACTGTGACAACAAATATGATTGGTGTAAATAGTTGGCAAGTCGGCCTGGCACACAGGCTGGCAGGCAGGAGGAAAGTGCAATTCAATGGCACAAGCAAACTGAGGATTCAGAACAACAATCAAAAAATGTTTTATTTTAATTATTAACAATACTGTGACAACAAATATGATTGGTGTAAATAGTTGGCAAGTCGGCCCAGCACACAGGCTGGCAGGCAGGAGGAAAGTGCAATTCAATGGCACGAGCAAACTGAGGATTCAGAACAACAATCAAAAAATTTTTAATTTTAATTAATAACAATACAGTTAAAAGAAATATGATTGCTGGCACTAATTGGCTAGTTGGGCCTGGCACACAGGCTGGCAGGCAGGAGGAAAGTGCAATTCAATGGCATGAGCAAACTGAGGATTCAGAATAACATTAAAAAAAAAAATAATTTGAATTATTAACAATACTGTAACAACAAATAAGATTGGTGTAACTAGTTGGCAAGTCGGCCTGGCACACAGGCTGGCAGGCAGGAGGAAAATGCAATTCAAGGACACTAGTAGACTGAATATTGATTGTCAAAACAGTGATGATTGAAAATGTTTGCAATACTGTTAAAATAAATATGATTGCTGGAAATAATTGGCTAGTTGGGCCTGGCACACAGGCTGGCAGGCAGAAGGAAGTGCAATTCAATGGCATGAGCAAACTGAGGATTCAGAACAACAATCAAAAAATGTTTTATTTTAATTATTAACAATACTGTGACAACAAATATGATTGGTGTAAATAGTTGGCAAGTCGGCCCAGCACACAGGCTGGCAGGCAGGAGGAAAGTGCAATTCAATGGCACGAGCAAACTGAGGATTCAGAACAACAATCAAAAATTTTTTAATTTTAATTAATAACAATACTGTGACAACAAATATGATTGCTGGCACTAATTTGCTAGTTGGGCCTGGCACACAGGCTGGCAGGCAGGAGGAAAGTGCAATTCAATGGCACGAGCAAACTGAGGATTCAGAATAACAATCAAAAATTTTTCAATTTTAATTATTAACAATGCTGTGACAACAAATAAGATTGGTGTAACTAGTTGGCAAGTCGGCCTGGCAAACAGGATGGCAAGCAGGAGGAAAATGCAATTCAAGGACACTAGTAGACTGCAGATTGACAGTCAAAACAGTGATGATTGGCAATTTTTGCAATACTGTTAAAAGAAATATGATTGCTGGCACTAATTGGCTAGTTGGGCCTGGCACACAGGCTGGCAGGCAGGAGGAAAGTGCAATTCAATGGCACGAGAAAACTGAGGATTGAGAACAACAATCAAAAATTGTTTAATTTTATTTAGTAACAATACTGTGACAACAATTATGATTGGTGTAAATAGTTGGCAAGACGGCCTGGCACACAGGCTGGCAGGCAGGAGGAAAGTGCAATTCAATGGCACGAACAAACTGAGGATTCAGAATAACAATCAAAAATTTTTCAATTTTAATTATTAACAATACTGTGACAACAAATAAGATTGGTGTAACTAGTTGGCAAGTCGGCCTGGCACACAGGCTGGCAGGCAGGAGGAAAATGCAATTCAAGGACACTAGTAGACTGAATATTGACAGTAAAAACAGTGATGATTGACAATTTTTGCAATACTGTTAAAATAAATATGATTGCTGGGAATAATTGGCTAGTTGGGCCTGGCACACAGGCTGGCAGGCAGAAGGAAAGTGCAATTCAATGTCACGAGCGAACTGAGGATTCAGAACAACAATTAAAATTTTTTTACATTTTAATTATTAAGAATACTGTGACAACAAATATGATTGGTGTAAATAGTTGGCAAGTCGGCCTGGCACACAGGCTGGCAGGCAGGAGGAAAGTGCAATTCAATGGCACAAGCAAACTGAGGATTCAAAACAACAATCAAAAAATGTTTTATTTTAATTATTAACAATACTGTGACAACTAATAAGATTGGTGTAACTAGTTGGCAAGTCGGCCTGGCAAACAGGATGGCAAGCAGGAGGAAAATGCAATGCAAGGACACTAGTAGACTGCAGATTGACAGTCAAAACAGTGATGATTGGCAATTTTTGCAATACTGTTAAAAGAAATATGATTGCTGGCACTAATTGGCTAGTTGGGCCTGGCACACGGGCTGGCAGGCAGGAGGAAAGTGCAATTCAATGGCACGAGAAAACTGAGGATTCAGAACAACAATCAAAAATTGTTTAATTTTATTTAGTAACAATACTGTGACAACAATTATGATTGGTGTAAATAGTTGGCAAGACGGCCTGGCACACAGGCTGGCAGGCAGGAGGAAAGTGCAATTCAATGGCACGAACAAACTGAGGATTCAGAATAACAATCAAAAATTTTTCAATTTTAATTATTAACAATACTGTGACAACAAATAAGATTGGTGTAACTAGTTGGCAAGTCGGCCTGGCACACAGGCTGGCAGGCAGGAGGAAAATGCAATTCAAGGACACTAGTAGACTGAATATTGACAGTAAAAACAGTGATGATTGACAATTTTTGCAATACTGTTAAAATAAATATGATTGCTGGGAATAATTGGCTAGTTGGGCCTGGCACACAGGCTGGCAGGCAGAAGGAAAGTGCAATTCAATGTCACAAGCAAACTGAGGATTCAGAACAACAATTAAAAAATGTTTAAATTTTAATTATTAAGAATACTGTGACAACAAATATGATTGGTGTAAATAGTTGGCAAGTCGGCCTGGCACACAGGCTGGCAGGCAGGAGGAAAGTGCAATTCAATGGCACAAGCAAACTGAGGATTCAAAACATCAATCAAAAAATGTTTTATTTTAATTATTAACAATACTGTGACAACTAATAAGATTGGTGTAACTAGTTGGCAAGTCGGCCTGGCAAACAGGATGGCAAGCAGGAGGAAAATGCAATTCAAGGACACTAGTAGACTGCAGATTGACAGTCAAAACAGTGATGATTGGCAATTTTTGCAATACTGTTAAAAGAAATATGATTGCTGGCACTAATTGGCTAGTTGGGCCTGGCACACAGGCTGGCAGGCAGGAGGAAAGTGAAATTCAATGGCACGAGAAAACTGAGGATTCAGAACAACAATCAAAAATTGTTTAATTTTATTTAGTAACAATACTGTGACAACAATTATGATTGGTGTAAATAGTTGGCAAGACGGCCTGGCACACAGGCTGGCAGGCAGGAGGAAAGTGCAATTCAATGGCACGAACAAACTGAGGATTCAGAATAACAATCAAAAAATGTTCAATTTTAATTATTAACAATACTGTGACAACAAATAAGATTGGTGTAACTAGTTGGCAAGTCGGCCTGGCACACAGGCTGGCAGGCAGGAGGAAAATGCAATTCAAGGACACTAGTAGACTGAATATTGACAGTAAAAACAGTGATGATTGACAATTTTTGCAATACTGTTAAAATAAATATGATTGCTGGGAATAATTGGCTAGTTGGGCCTGGCACACAGGCTGGCAGGCAGAAGGAAAGTGCAATTCAATGTCACGAGCAAACTGAGGATTCAGAACAACAATTAAATTTTTTTTAAATTTTAATTATTAAGAATACTGTGACAACAAATATGATTGGTGTAAATAGTTGGCAAGTTGGCCTGGCACACAGGCTGGCAGGCAGGAGGAAAGTGCAATTCAATGGCACAAGCAAACTGAGGATTCAAAACAACAATCAAAAAATGTTTTATTTTAATTATTAACAATACTGTGACAACAAATATGATTGGTGTAAATAGTTGGCAAGTCGGCCCAGCACACAGGCTGGCAGGCAGGAGAAAAGTGCTATTCAATGGCACGAGCAAACTGAGGATTCAGAACAACAATCAAAATTTTTTTAATTTTAATTAATAACAATACAGTTAAAAGAAATATGATTGCTGGCACTAATTGGCTAGTTGGGCCTGGCACACAGGCTGGCAGGCAGGAGGAAAGTGCAATTCAATGGCATGAGCAAACTGAGGATTCAGAATAACATTAAAAAAAAAATTAATTTGAATTATTAACAATACTGTAACAACAAATAAGATTGGTGTAACTAGTTGGCAAGTCGGCCTGGCACACAGGCTGGCAGGCAGGAGGAAAGTGAAATTCAATGGCACGAGAAAACTGAGGATTCAGAACAACAATCAAAAATTGTTTAATTTTATTTAGTAACAATACTGTGACAACAATTATGATTGGTGTAAATAGTTGGCAAGACGGCCTGGCACACAGGCTGGCAGGCAGGAGGAAAGTGCAATTCAATGGCACGAACAAACTGAGGATTCAGAATAACAATCAAAATTTTTTCAATTTTAATTATTAACAATACTGTGACAACAAATAAGATTGGTGTAACTAGTTGGCAAGTCGGCCTGGCACACAGGCTGGCAGGCAGGAGGAAAATGCAATTCAAGGACACTAGTAGACTGAATATTGACAGTAAAAACAGTGATGATTGACAATTTTTGCAATACTGTTAAAATAAATATGATTGCTGGGAATAATTGGCTAGTTGGGCCTGGCACACAGGCTGGCAGGCAGAAGGAAAGTGCAATTCAATGTCACGAGCAAACTGAGGATTCAGAACAACAATTAAAAAATTTTTAAATTTTAATTATTAAGAATACTGTGACAACAAATATGATTGGTGTAAATAGTTGGCAAGTCGGCCTGGCACACAGGCTGGCAGGCAGGAGGAAAGTGCAATTCAATGGCACAAGCAAACTGAGGATTCAAAACAACAATCAAAAAATGTTTTATTTTAATTATTAACAATACTGTGACAACAAATATGATTGGTGTAAATAGTTGGCAAGTCGGCCCAGCACACAGGCTGGCAGGCAGGAGGAAAGTGCAATTCAATGGCACGAGCAAACTGAGGATTCAGAACAACAATCAAAAATTTTTTAATTTTAATTAATAACAATACAGTTAAAAGAAATATGATTGCTGGCACTAATTGGCTAGTTGGGCCTGGCACACAGGCTGGCAGGCAGGAGGAAAGTGCAATTCAATGGCATGAGCAAACTGAGGATTCAGAATAACATTAAAAAAAAAATTAATTTGAATTATTAACAATACTGTAACAACAAATAAGATTGGTGTAACTAGTTGGCAAGTCGGCCTGGCACACAGGCTGGCAGGCAGGAGGAAAGTGAAATTCAATGGCACGAGAAAACTGAGGATTCAGAACAACAATCAAAAATTGTTTAATTTTATTTAGTAACAATACTGTGACAACAATTATCATTGGTGTAAATAGTTGGCAAGACGGCCTGGCACACAGGCTGGCAGGCAGGAGGAAAATGCAATTCAATGGCACGAACAAACTGAGGATTCAGAATAACAATCAAAAATTTTTCAATTTTAATTATTAACAATACTGTGACAACAAATAAGATTGGTGTAACTAGTTGGCAAGTCGGCCTGGCACACAGGCTGGCAGGCAGGAGGAAAATGCAATTCAAGGACACTAGTAGACTGAATATTGACAGTAAAAACAGTGATGATTGACAATTTTTGCAATACTGTTAAAATAAATATGATTGCTGGGAATAATTGGCTAGTTGGGCCTGGCACACAGGCTGGCAGGCAGAAGGAAAGTGCAATTCAATGTCACGAGCAAACTGAGGATTCAGAACAACAATTAAAAATTTTTTAAATTTTAATTATTAAGAATACTGTGACAACAAATATGATTGGTGTAAATAGTTAGCAAGTCGGCCTGGCACACAGGCTGGCAGGCAGGAGGAAAGTGCAATTCAATGGCACAAGCAAACTGAGGATTCAAAACAACAATCAAAAAATGTTTTATTTTAATTATTAACAATACTGTGACAACAAATATGATTGGTGTAAATAGTTGGCAAGTCGGCCCAGCACACAGGCTGGCAGGCAGGAGGAAAGTGCAATTCAATGGCACGAGCAAACTGAGGATTCAGAACAACAATCACATTTTTTTTAATTTTAATTAATAACAATACAGTTAAAAGAAATATGATTGCTGGCACTAATTGGCTAGTTGGGCCTGGCACACAGGCTGGCAGGCAGGAGGAAAGTGCAATTCAATGGCACGAGCAAACTGAGGATTCAGAATAACAATCAAAAACATTTTAATTTTAATTATTAACAATAATGTGACAACTAATAAGATTGGTGTAACTAGTTGGCAAGTCGGCCTGGCACACAGGATGGCAAGCAGGAGGAAAATGCAATTCAAGGACACTAGTAGACTGCAGATTGACAGTCAAAACAGTGATGATTGACAATGTTTGCAATACTGTTAAAAGAAATATGATTGCTGGCACTAATTGGCTAGTTGGGCCTGACACACAGGCTGGCAGGCAGGAGGAAAGTGCAATTCAATGGCACGAGAAAACTGAGGATTCAGAACAACAATCAAAATATTTTTAATTTTAATTATTAACAATACTGTGACAACAATTATGATTGGTGTAAATAGTTGGCAAGACGGCCTGGCACACAGGCTGGCAGGCAGGAGGAAAGTGCAATTCAATGGCACAAGCAAACTGAGGATTCAGAATAAGAATCAAAAATGTTTTCATTATAATTATTAACAATACTGTGACAATAAATAAGATTGGTGTAACTAGTTGGAAAGTCGGCCTGGCACACAGGCTGGCAGGCAGGAGGAAAGTGCAATTTGAGGACACTAGTAGACTGCAGATTGACAGCCAAAACATTGATGATTTACAATTTTTTCTATAGTGTTAAAAGAAATATGATTGCTGCCACTAATTGGCTAGTTGGGCCTGGCACATAGGCTGGCAGGCAGGAGGAAAGTGCAATTCAATGGCACAAGAAAACTGAGGATTCAGAATAACAAGCAAAAAATTTTAAATTTGAAGTATTAACAATACTGTGACAACAAATATGATTGGTGTAAATAGTTGGCAAGTCGGCCTGGCACACAGGCTGGCAGGCAGGAGGAAAGTGCAATTCAATGGCACGAGCAAACTAACGGCTAGATTTAGAGTTTGGCGTTAGCCGTGAAAACCAGCGTTAGAGGCTCCTAACGCTGGTTTTAGGCTACCGCCGGTATTTGGAGTCAGTGATTAAAGGGTCTAACGCTCACTTTTCAGCCGCGACTTTTCCATACCGCAGATCTCCTTACGTCAATTGCGTATCCTATCTTTTCAATGGGATCTTCCTAACGCCGGTATTTAGAGTCGTTTCTGAAGTGAGCGTTAGAGCTCTAACGACAAAACTCCAGCCGCCTGAAAAAAGCAGGAGTTAAGAGCTTTCTGGGCTAACGCCGGTTCATAAAGCTCTTAACTACTGTACCCTAAAGTACACTAACACCCATAAACTACCTATGTACCCCTAAACCGAGGTCCCCCCACATCGCCGCCACTCGATTAAATTTTTTTAACCCCTAATCTGCCGACCGCCACCTACGTTATACTTATGTACCCCTAATCTGCTGCCCCTAACACCGCCGACCCCTATATTATATTTATTAACCCCTAATCTGCCCCCCACAACGTCGCCGCCAGCTACCTACACTTATTAACCCCTAATCTGCCGACCGCAAAGCGCCGCCACCTACGTTATCCTTATGTACCCCTAATCTGCTGCCCCTAACCCCGCCGACTCCTGTATTACATTTATTAACCCCTAACCTGCCCCCCACAACGTCGCCGCCAGCTACTTACAATAATTAACCCCTAATCTGCCGACCGCAAAGCGCCGCCACCTACGTTATCCTTATGTACCCCTAATCTGCTGCCCCTAACCCCGCCGACCCCTGTATTACATTTATTAACCCCTAACCTGCCCCCACAACGTCGCCGCCAGCTACTTACAATTATTAACCCCTAATCTGCCGACCGCAAAGCGCCGCCACCTACGTTATCCTTATGTACCCCTAATCTGCTGCCCCTAACACCGCCGACCCCTATATTATATTTATTAACCCCTAATCTGCCCCCCTCAACGTCGCTGACACTTGCCTACACTTATTAACCCCTAGTCTGCCGAGCGGACCGCACCGCTACTATAATAAAGTTATTAACCCCTAACCCGCCTCACTAACCCTATCATAAATAGTATAAACCCCTAATCTGCCCACCCTAACATCGCCGACACCTAACTTCAATTATTAACCCCTAATATGCCGACCGAATCTCGCCGCTACTGTAATAAATGGATTAACCCCTAAAGCTAAGTCTAACCCTAACACTAACACCCCCCTAAGTTAAATATAATTTAAATCTAACAAAATAAATTAACTCTTATTAAATAAATTATTCCTATTTAAAGCTAAATACTTACCTGTAAAATAAATCCTAATATAGCTACACTATAAATTATAATTATATTATAGCTATTTTAGGATTAATATTTATTTTACAGGTAACTTTGTATTTATTTTAACCAGGTACAATAGCTATTAAATAGTTAAGAACTATTTAATAGTTACCTAGTTAAAATAATAACAAAATTACCTGTAAAATAAATCCTAACCTAAGTTATAATTAAACCTAACACTACCCTATCAATAAATTAATTAAATAAAATACCTACAATTACCTACAATTAACCTAGCACTACACTATCAATAAATAAATGAAATACAATTGCTACAAATAACTACAATTACATAAACTAACTAAAGTACAAAAAATAAAAAAGAACTAAGTTACAAAAAATAAAAAAATATTTACAAACATAAGAAAAATATTACAACAATTTTAAACTAATTACACCTACTCTAAGCCCCCTAATAAAATAACAAAGACCACCAAAATAAAAAATTCCCTACCCTATTCTAAATTAATAAATTTAAAAGCTCTTTTACCTTACCAGCCCTGAACAGGGCCCTTTGCGGGGCATGCCCCAAGAAAATCAGCTCTTTTGCCTGTAAAAAAAAACATACAATCGGAACAGCCAATAGAATGCGAGCTCAATCTGATTGGCTGATTGGATCAGCCAATCGGATTGAACTTGATTCTGATTGCTGATTCCATCAGCCAATCAGAATATTCCTACCTTAATTCCGATTGGCTGATAGAATCCTATCAGCCAATCGGAATTCAAGGGACGCCATCTTGGATGACGTCCCTTAAAGGAACCGTCATTCGTCGGGAGACAACGGAAGAAGAGGATGGATCCGCGTCGCCTGCTTCAAGATGGACCCGCTCCACACTGGATGCAAGAAGATCGAAGATGCCGCTTGGAGAAGATGTTTGCCGGTCCGGATGTCCTCTTCTTGCCGGATAGGAGGAAGACTTTGAAGCCTCTTCTGGACCTCTTCAGCCACCGGATGATGGATCGCCAACCCCCGCTTGGGTTGGAAGAAGATTTTGGAGCCAGGACGGATCGGTGATACCTGGATGGTGAAGACAAGGTAGGAAGATCTTCAGGGGCTTAGTGTTAGGTTTATTTAAGGGGGGTTTGGGTTAGATTAGGGGTATGTGGGTGGTGGGTTGTAATGTTGGGGGGGGGTATTGTATGTTTTTTTTTACAGGCAAAAGAGCTGATTTTCTTGGGGCATGCCCCGCAAAGGGCCCTGTTCAGGGCTGGTAAGGTAAAAGAGCTTTTACATTTATTAATTTAGAATAGGGTAGGGAATTTTTTATTTTGGGGGTCTTTGTTATTTTATTAGGGGGCTTAGAGTAGGTGTAATTAGTTTAAAATTGTTGTAATATTTTTCTTATGTTTGTAAATATTTTTTTATTTTTTGTAACTTAGTTCTTTTTTATTTTTTGTACTTTAGTTAGTTTATGTAATTGTAGTTATTTGTAGCAATTGTATTTAATTTATTTATTGATAGTGTAGTGTTAGGTTAATTGTAGGTAATTGTAGGTAGTTTATTTAATTAATTTATTGATAGGGTAGTGTTAGGTTTAATTATAACTTAGGTTAGGATTTATTTTACAGGAAATTTTGTAATTATTTTAACTAGGTAACTATTAAATAGTTCTTAACTATTTAATAGCTATTGTACCTGGTTAAAATAATTACAAAGTTGCCTGTAAAATAAATATTAATCCTAAAATAGCTATAATATAATTATAATTTATATTGTAGCTATATTAGGATTTATTTTACAGGTAAGTATTTAGCTTTAAATAGGAATAAGTTATTTAATAAGAGTTAATTAATTTCGTTAGATTTAAATTATATTTAACTTAGGGGGGTGTTAGTGTTAGGGTTAGACTTAGCTTTAGGGGTTACTACATTTATTATAGTAGCGGTGAGGTCCGGTCGGCAGATTAGGGGTTAATAATTGAAGTTAGGTGTCGGCGATGTTAGGGAGGGCAGATTAGGGGTTAATACTATTTATGATAGGGTTAGTGAGGCGGATTAGGGGTTAATTACTTTATTATAGTAGCGGTGCGGTCCGCTCGGTAGATTAGGGGTTAATAAGTGTAGGCAGGTGTCGGCGACGTTGAGGGGGGCAGATTAGGGGTTAATAAATATAATACAGGGGTCGGCGGTGTTAGGGGCAGCAGATTAGGGGTACATAGGGATAATGTAAGTTGCGGCGGTTTACGGAGCGGAAGATTAGGGGTTAATAATATAATGCAGGGGTCAGCGATAGCGGGGGCGGCAGATTAGGGGTTAATAAGTGTAAGGGTAGGGGTGTTTAGACTCGGGCTACATGTTAGGGTGTTAGGTGCAGACGTAGGAAGTGTTTCCCCATAGGAAACAATGGGGCTGCGTTAGGAGCTGAACGCTGCTTTTTTGCAGGTGTTAGGTTTTTTTTCAGCTCAAACAGCCCCATTGTTTCCTATGGGAGAATCGTGCACAAGCACGTTTTTGAGGCTGGCCGCGTCCGTAAGCAACTCTGGTATCGAGAGTTGCATTTGCGGTAAAAATGCTCTACGCTCCTTTTTTGGAGCCTAACGCAGCATTTGTTTGAACTCTCGATACCAGAGTTAATTTTATGGTGCGGCCAGAAAAAAGCCCGCGGAGCGTTAACAGCCCTTCTACCGCCAAACTCCAAATCTAGGCCTAAGGATTCAGAATAACAAACAAAATTTTTTTATTTTTAATTATTAACAATACTGTGACAACTAATAAGATTGGTGTAACTAGTTGGCAAGTCGGCCTGGCACACAGGATGGCAAGCAGGAGGAAAATGCAATTCAAGGTCACTAGTAGACTGCAGATTGACAGTCAAAACAGTGATGATTGACAATGTTTGCAATACTGTTAAAAGAAATATGATTGCTGGCACTAATTGGCTAGTTGGGCCTGGCACACAGGCTGGCAGGCAGGAGGAAAGTGCAATTCAATGGCACGAGAAAACTGAGGATTCAGAACAACAATCAAAATATTTTTAATTTTAATTATTAACAATACTGTGACAACAATTATGATTGGTGTAAATAGTTGGCAAGATGGCCTGGCACACAGGCTGGCAGGCAGGAGAAAAGTGCAATTCAATGGCACAAGCAAACTTAGGATTCAGAATAAGAATCAAATTTTTTTTCATTATAATTATTAACAATACTGTGACAACAAATAAGATTGGTGTAACTAGTTGGCAAGTCGGCCTGGCACACAGGCTGGTAGGCAGGAGGAAAATGCAATTCGAGGACACTAGTAGACTGCAGATTGATAGCCAAAACAGTGATGATTTACAATTTTTTCTATAGTGTTAAAAGAAATATGATTGCTGGCACTTATTGGCTAGTTGGGCCTTGCACATAGGCTGGCAGGCAGGAGGAAAGTGCAATTCAATGGCACAAGAAAACTGAGGATTCAGAATAACAAGCAAAAAATTTTAAATTTTAATTATTAACAATACTGTGACAACAAATATGATTGGTGTAAATAGTTGGCAAGTCGGCCTGGCACACAGGCTGGCAGGCAGGAGGAAAGTGCAATTCAATGGCACGAGCAAACTAAGGATTCAGAATAACAATCCAAATTTTTTTATTTTTAATTATTAACAATACTGTGACGACAAATAAGATTGGTGTAACTAGTTGGCAAGTCGGCCTGGCACACAGGCTGGCAGGCAGGAGGAAAATGCAATTCGAGGACACTAGTAGACTGCAGATTGACAGCCAAAACAGTGATGATTTACAATTTTTTCTATAGTGTTAAAAGAAATATGATTGCTGGCACTAATTGGCTAGTTGGGCCTGGCACACAGGCTGGCAGGCTGGAGGGAAATGCAATTCAATGGCACGAGAAAACTGAGGATTCAGAATAACAATCAAAAATTTTTTAATTTTAATAATTAACAATACTGTGACAACAATTATGATTGGTGTAAATAGTTAGCAAGTTGGCCTGGCACACTGGCTGGCAGGCAGGAGGAAAGTGCAATTCAATGGCACGAGCAAACTGAGGATTCAGAATAACAATCAAAAAAAATTTAATTTAAATTATTAACAATACTGTGACAACAAATATGATTGGTGTAACAAGTTGGCAAATCGACCTGGCACACAGGCTGGCAGGCAGGAGGAAAATGCAATTCAAGGGCACTAGGAGAATGCAGATTCACAGTCAAAACAGTGATGATTTACAAGTTTTTCAAGACTGTTAAAAGAAATATGATTGCTAGCACTACTTGGCTAGGTGGGCCTGGCACACAGGCTGCCAGGCAGGAGGAAAGGGCGATTCAATGGCACGAGAAAACTGAGGATTCAGAATAACAATCAAATAATTTTTTATTTTAAATAATAACAATACTGTGACAACAAATATGATTGGTGTAACTAGTTGGCAAGTCGGCCTGGCACACAGTCTGGCAGGCAGGAGGGAACTGCAATTCAATGGCACTACTAGACTACAGATTCACAGTCAAAAAAGTGATGATTTACAATTTTTTCAATACTGTTTAAACAACTATAATTGGTGGCACTAATTGGCTAGTTGGTACTGGCACACAGGCTGCTAGGCAGGAGGAAACTGCAATTCAATGGCACTAGGAGACTGAAGATTTGCAGTCAAAAAAATTATGATTTAAATTTTTTTATATACTGTTACAAGAAATATGATTGGTGGCACTAATTGGCTAGTTGGGCCTGGCACACAGGCTGGCAGGCAGGAGGAAAGTGCAATTCAATGGAACAAACCAAATGATGATTCACAATCGAACAATGTTTAATTTTAAATATTAACAATACTGTTACAACAACTATGATTGGTGGCACTAATTGGCTAGTTTGGGCCTGACACACAGGCTGGCAGGCAGGAGGAAAATGCAATTCAATGGCACTAGGAGACTGAATATTTGCAGTCAAAAAAATTATGATTTTAAATTTTTTATATACTGTTACAGGAAATATGATTGGTGGCACTAATTGGCTAGTTGGGCCTGGAAAACACGCTAGCAGGCAGGAGGAAAGTGCAATTCAATGGCACGAGCAAACTGATGAATTACAAGCGAACAATTTGTAATTTTAAAGATTAACAATACTGTTACAACAACTATGATTGGTGGCACTAATTGGCTAGTTGGGCCTGGCACACAGGCTGGCAGGCAGGAGGGAACTGCAATTCAATGGCACTACTAGACTGCAGATTCACAGTCAAAAAAGTGATGATTCACAATGTTTTCAATACTGTTACAACAACTATGATTGGTGGCACTAATTGGCTAGTTGGGCCTGGCACACAGGCTGGCAGATATGAGTCGTGGCTGGTAGGTAGGGCAGCAATTTAACACAGTATGCTGTGTAAGTGACAAAAACACAGGCCTGATAGAAAATTAAGTTAGATTACCCTAGCAAAATAATTTAAAATTTTATATTTTAATATTAAAATAATGTTAAGAAGTGCACTGCACATATGAGTGGTCGCACTGGCTGGCTCCTACGTAGGGCAGCAATTAACAACAGTATGCTGTGTAAGTCAGATAGACAGTTAGACACAGGCCTGATAGAAAATAAAATTAGATTACACTAGCATAATGATTAAAAGATTTTTTTGGGGAATTTAAAGAAAAAGGTTAAGCACATATGAGTTGTGGCTGATAGCCTTGGAAGGGCAGCTATTAAAAACAGTAGGCTCTGTAAGTCAGATACACACACGCCTGATAGAAAATACTATTAGATTACACTAGAAAAATGATTTAATTTTTTTTGGGGGGGGAAATTAAAAAAAGGTTAAACACATATGAGTCGTGGCTCATAGACTAGGGAGGGCAGCAAGTAAACACAGTATGCTCTGTATGTCAGCAAAACACACAGGCCTTATAGAAAATGATATTAGATTACACTAACAAAAAAATGTAAATGTTTTTTTTTTAAATTTAAAATAAGGTGAAGCAGATATAAGTGGTGGCTGCCAGGCACAGAGCAATTAACCAAAAGACTGAAAAAAATGAAGTATATTAATGCTGTGTGAGCCTGACAGACACAGGCCTGATAGAAAATGTAATTAGATTACACTAGCAAAATGATTTTAAATTTTTTTTTAAATTTAAAATAATGTTATAAACGGATATTAACACTGGTGGCTGGCACAGAGCAATGAACCAGAGTATATGCTGTGTGACACAGGCCTGATAGAAAATGAAAATAAATTACACTAGCAAAATAATTTCAAATTTTTGTTGGTTAAATTTAAACTAATGTTGTTAGGCAGATATCAGTGATGGCAGTAATCACAGCATATGCTGTGCTGTGAGCCTTACACACAGGCTGAAAGCCAGGCAAATGCTAATAAAAATACAAAAAAAAAAAAAAACGGCTCAATAGAATGCGAGCTCAATCTGATTGGCTGATTGAATCAGCCAATCGGATTGAACTTGATTCTGATTGGCTGATTCCATCAGCCAATCAGAATATTCCTACCTTAATTCCGATTGGCTGATAGAATCCTATCAGCCAATCGGAATTCGAGGGACGCCATCTTGGATGACGTCCCTTAAAGGAACCGTCATTCGTCGGGAGACGCCGGAAGAAGAGGATGGATCCGCGTCGGCTGCTTCAACATGGACCCGCTCCGCACTGGATGGAAGAAGATCGAAGATGCCGCTTGGATGAAGATGTTTGCCGGTCCGGATGTCCTCTTCTTGCCGGATAGGAGGAAGACTTTGGACCCTCTTCTGGACTTCTTCAGTGGATGTCTAGCCCCCGCTTGGGTTGGATGAAGATATCGGAGCCAGGACCGATCGGTGATACCCGGTGAGGTGAAGACAAGGTAGGAAGATCTTCAGGGGCTTAGTGTTAGGTTTATTTAAGGGGGGTTTGGGTTAGATTAGGGGTATGTGGGTGGTGGGTTGTAATGTTGGGGGGGGGTATTGTATGTTTTTTTTTACAGGCAAAAGAGCTGATTTTCTTGGGGCATGCCCCGCAAAGGGCCCTGTTCAGGGCTGGTAAGGTAAAAGAGCTTTTAAATTTATTAATTTAGAATAGGGTAGGGCATTTTTTTATTTTGGGGTCTTTGTTATTTTATTAGGGGGCTTAGAGTAGGTGTAATTAGTTTAAAATTGTTGTAATATTTTTCTTATGTTTGTAAATATTTTTTTATTTTTTGTAACTTAGTTTTTTTTTATTTTTTGTACTTTAGTTAGTTTATGTAATTGTAGTTATTTGTAGAAATTGTATTTAATTTATTTATTGATAGTGTAGTGTTAGGTTTTATTGTAGGTAATTGTAGGTATTTTATTTAATTAATTTATTGATAGGGTAGTGTTAGGTTTAATTATAACTTAGGTTAGGACTTATTTTACAGGTAATTTTGTTATTATTTTAACTAGGTAACTATTAAATAGTTCTTAACTATTTAATAGCTATTGTACCTAGTTAAAATAATTACCAAGTTGCCTGTAAAATAAATATTAATCCTAAAATAGCTACAATGTAATTATAATTTATATTGTAGCTATATTAGGGTTTATTTTACAGGTAAGTATTTAGCTTTAAATATGAATAATTTATTTAATAAGAGTTAATTATTTTCGTTAGATTAAAATTATATTTAACTTAGGGGGGTGTTAGTGTTAGGGTTAGACTTAGCTTTAGGGGTTAATACATTTATTAGAATAGCGGTGAGCTCCGGTCATCAGATTAGGGGTTAATAATTGAAGTTAGGTGTCGGCGATGTTAGGGAGGGCAGATTAGGGGTTAATACTATTTATGATAGGGTTAGTGAGGCGGATTAGGGGTTAATAACTTTATTATAGTAGCGCTCAGGTCCGCTCGGCAGATTAGGGGTTAATAAGTGTAGGCAGGTGTCGGCGACGTTGAGGGGGGCAGATATGGGGTTAATAAATATAATATAGGGGTCGGCGGTGTTAGGGGCAGCAGATTAGGGGTACATAAGGATAACGTAGGTGGCGGCGCTTTGCGGTCGGCAGATTAGGGGTTAATTATTGTAAGTAGCTGGCGGCGACGTTGTGGGGGGCAGGTTAGGGGTTAATAAATATAATACAGGGGTCGGCGGTGTTAGGGGCAGCAGATTAGGGGTACATAGGGATAATGTAAGTTGCGGCGGTTTACGGAGCGGAAGATTAGGGGTTAATAATATAATGCAGGGGTCAGCGATAGCGGGGGCGGCAGATTAGGGGTTAATAAGTGTAAGGTTAGGGGTGTTTAGACTCGGGGTACATGTTAGAGTGTTAGGTGCAGACGTAGGAAGTGTTTCCCCATAGGAAACAATGGGGCTGCGTTAGGAGCTGAACGCTGCTTTTTTGCAGGTGTTAGGTTTTTTTTCAGCTCAAACAGCCCCATTGTTTCCTATGGGAGAATCGTGCACGAGCACGTTTTTGAGGCTGGCGGCGTCCGTAAGCAACTCTGGTATCGAGAGTTGCAGTTGCGTTAAATATGCTCTACGCTCCTTTTTTGGAGCCTAACGCAGCATTTTTTTGGACTCTCGATACCAGAGTTAATTTTATGGTGCGGCCAGAAAAAAGCCTGCGTAGCGTTAACAGCCCATCTACCGCCAAACTCCAAATCTAGGCCTAAGAAAGCAAGGTCGTTATGAGTCTAAAATGGTGGCTTCCAAGGAGCTGGGAGGGTCTGTGAGGGAGTGTCTGATGTTGATTGGCTCTAATGTGTCAGAAGGCTGTGGCATACAGGGTCAAAGTTTCCTCAATGATGAAACATAGGGGGCGGATTGAACATCGCATGTGTTCACCCACAGCCGCGAACGCGAACATACTATGTTCGTCGTGAACCGTTTGCCGGCGAACAGTTCGGGACATCACTATGTGCCAATAGAGGCAGGCTGGTTTTCACAGCAAACCAGCTGGCTGTATAAGATATGCAGAAGGAAACTCCGCAGCAAACAGGATCGACAGGTAGCTTAGAAAGTATAATAATTAGCAGCAATGAGGATATATGATTAAAAATGGATTTAATAATGATAAAATCAATTATAAAATACATATATCACTCATGCATTATGAGTAAACAGCATGCAACGTATTTCTCGGTATACACCGTTTCATCAGGATATATGGATGCCTGATGAAACGGTGTATACCGAGAAACGCGTTGCATGCTGTTTACTCATAATGCATGAGTGATATATGTATTTTATAATTGTTTTTATCATTATTAAATCCATTTTTAATCATATATCCTCATTGCTGCTGATTATTATACTTTCTGAGCAACCTGTCGATCCTGTTTGCTGTGGAGTTTCCTGCTGCATATCTTATACAGCCAGCTGGTTTGCTGTGAAAACCAGCCTGCCTCTATTGGCACATTTGAGTGCCGCTACAGAATGTGAGTACCCTGCACAGGTTGTAAACTAACTATTGGGTCCTTACAGATTCACACAGTTTGTGCGCTTTTGTTTGCACCTAGCTCCTGATTCTCATACTGCTAGACCGACCTTCTACAGTCTGCTAAGACATACAGACTCCTACCGTAGGATTTCCTGGAGTGCCTTGCACAGCTAGCTGGTTTGCTGCGAATACCAGCCTGCATCTACAGGCACATTTGACTGCCTTTCTATATTGTGAGTACCCTGCACTTGTTCTAATTTTGATGCTGGTTGTTACAGATTCACACATACGGCGCCCCTTTCCTTGTATTTAATTCTAGATTTGCTGACATTTGGAGGGTGAAGATTGATTGTGGCCTAGAGCTCTACAGAATTTACACACTGGACTTTCTATCATCTGTGTTTGTTTCAATCTACGTTTT
Source organism: Bombina bombina (assembly GCF_027579735.1). Taxonomy (NCBI): domain Eukaryota; kingdom Metazoa; phylum Chordata; class Amphibia; order Anura; family Bombinatoridae; genus Bombina; species Bombina bombina. Next base: position 590,575,944 of record NC_069503.1, on the reverse strand, counting down.
GGGACTCTGATATCTAGTTGTGTATGTATAATTACATTGCAACATTAACATTTAGAATCTGCTGATTTTTGCAGGTGCTTTTATATATACATTCTCATATGCTTGTGTATGTATATATATGTGTATGTACCTAATATTTGCATTGTAATTCTGAAATATAGTTGTGAAGTACAGCTTATATACAATAGCGCCCCGTATTGGGTTTATTACCCTGGTTATTGTTATACTATATATATATATATATATATATATATATATATCACTTGTAGGATCCAGCACTCACTATCAAATCATATCTGCCATGGTGCACTCCAAACAATTCATATCCAAGTCTGAGGATGGGGGCAACCCGAAAAAGTTCACGGATTAAACGTCTTGAATTAATACGGAGACTGCCTTCTTTGGTAACTTTGTATATATATATATATATATAATTAGACAATCCTTGGTATTGATCTTTTAGGGGCGCAAATAGGAGAATAACACTGATAAATCTTGCCTAAGAAGTTTATCTTTAAATCTCCTTAGCTCTCCTATGGAGAAGTGCAAAAAAACAAACAAACAATTTTTTTAGTATTTTATTTTTTTCTCTTCTCTATAGGAGAGCTAAGGAGATTTAAAGATACATTTCTTAGACAAGATATATCATTGTTATTCTCCTATATTTCCCCCTAAAAATGCACATGAGAAATATTTCCCCTATTTATCATTCAAAAATGTGCCTAAAATTGGGCAAGTTCGACTGTAAAATTCTCCTACTCTGTTCCCATTCTCCTTGGAGAACGTGCTTTAAAAAAAAAAAAAAAAAAGGTTAAATTAGATCCTTTTAGTTATATTTCCTATAGTACAGCTCATTAATTCAACTAGTTACAAATGTATAATTTATTTTCTCCTATAGAGTACTGAAAGTTTTTTTGCAAATGTGTGCATTAAAGTTCTCCATAACTACTGTGGAGAACAGCATTAGAAATGTATTCTCTACCAGTTGTTGAAGCAATGTTACAAAAAAAGGGCTCTACAAGGCGCAAAAATAAATATAACAATGCGCAATAATAGTAATGTATATTGGAACGCAATAACAATGTATATTGGAGCACAAAAATAATGTGTATTAGGGTGCCTAATTAATATATAAGCACAAAAAAATATTTTGGAGCACTAAAATATTATCTTTTGGGGCACAAAAATAATATATAAAAAAAAAGATAATATAGAAGCCAAAAAACAATGAAACTTAGATCTATTTTCTTCCATGACAGTTTGTTGAAGAGGGGCAATAACAAAGCTACAAGTGGGGTTGTGTAAATATTTCTATTGGTTTATATATAACTTACATGAAGCATAATTGCTTATTTTCAATGATAAATAAGGTGCAGATATAAGCTCTGTGCAGGAGAATGTTACAGGCCAGAAAATATGATGCATGGAACTAAGGTTCTCTCCTCTGTGCTGAAGAGGTAAAAATAATATGAGAGCCCACTGCTGAAAACATGAAGCAATTAAAAAATATAATCTGATTTGCTTAAATGGAATTATAGGAAATATTTTTTTTTCTTTAATTTTTTATTTCAACAGATGCACAGGACCAGGCATTGAAGGTTGTATTCCCTGTGTAAGTAATCAATATTTTCTAAATACCCTTATGCATACCCCAGACAGGCTTGACTTATTTTTGATGAAATATTTAAATTATCTGGGGGAAAAATAATAGCTATAATGATCAATTTCTGCATGGGATAATGTACCAAAGTGTGGCACTGCACAACATAGAAAATCAGTGGTGGTTCTGCATAATAAATCAAACAATGGTGACAATATATAAAACCTGGAAACAGGGTGACCTGTTTTTCACCATTATACCTAGACTGATACTATCATGTCTAAGAGAAAAATGTATCAAGCTGCAGGAGGACAAGTTCTCAAGCAGAGAACCTGTCCACCTGCAATCACTAGAGACTGCTTCTTAAATTTGTGATTTCAGACTCCTCCCTCTTGCAAGCCTGAACTACAAATTCTCAGAAGCTGTTATGGGAAAATGTATCACACTAAGTATAATTTTTTTCAAGCCTTACAATAGAACATTAACTTGCAGTGGAGTACTAGCAAGTTTTGGCCAGGGGACCAGTACAACTCATACTTATAGTTATGATAATGAACATTTATATACTAATAAACACATCACTCTCCACTATATAATATAGATGTTAGACATCTATACAATATGCTGAACTGTATAATTAATGCAAAGCACCTATACACTGATAACATATATGCTGTACTGTGTAATTGTAATGCTCGTAGGATATTCCACTATCAGACCAAACTTGACCAGTAGTCTTCTTATCCCAGCGTCGAGCCGGAATGATAGGGAATATCCCAGAGCAGAGAAAGTTCGCAAGATGAGGTAGGCGGCACTCAACACAGGCAGGATAGTCTTCAGCTGCAACAGTCAGGGAATCAGAGAAAGGTCGTTCAGGGGTAAACCACTAGAATGGTCAGGCAGGCCTCCCTTGCAGTGGAGCCCTAAGGCAGCGCCTAGTCTGCCTCTATTGTAGCACTTTTTATTACCCATTCCCCAGTTTTGCATAACCAATACTGTTATATTAATATACTTTTCTCTTGTAAGATGTATCGAGTCCACGGATTCATCCATACTTGTGGGGATATTCTCCTTCCCTACAGGAAGTGGCAAAGAGAGCACCCACAGCAGAGCTGTCTATATAGCTCCTCCCTTAGCTCCGCCCCCCAGTCATTCTCTTTGCCTGCTTAACTGCTAGGAAGGGTAAAGTGAGTATGGTAAGCGTACAACTATACCTATCGAAGACAGTTGTGCTTTCAAAGATCCTATGGATAAAAAATTAGAGGGTCTCCTAAAGAAAATTTTTGTTCATCAAGGTTTTCTTCTCCAACCTATTGCATGCATTGTTCCTGTAACTAATGCAGCTGCTTTCTGGTTTGAGGCTCTAGAAGAGGCTCTCCAGGTGGAGACTCAATTAGAGGATATTATGGATAGAATTAAGGCCCTTAAGTTGGCTAATTCTTTCACTACAGATGCCGCTTTCCAAATGGCTAAATTAGCGGCAAAGAATTCAGGTTTTGCCATTTTAGCACGCAGGGCGTTATGGCTTAAGTCCTGGTCTGCTGATGTGTCATCAAAATCTAAGTTGTTGAACATCCCTTTTAAAGGAAAGACCCTATTCGGGCCTACACTGAAATAAATTATTTCAGACATCACTGGAGGGAAAGGCCATGCCCTCCCTCAGGATAAAACAAATAAGATGAGGACCAAACAAAATCATTTTCGTTCCTTTCGGAACTTCAAAGGTCCCGCTTCAGCTTCCCCTGCAGCAAAGCAAGAGGGGAATTCTGTCCAATCCAAGTCAGTCTGGAGACCTAACCAGGCTTGGAACAAAGGTAAACAGGCCAAGAAGCCTGTTGCTGCCTCTAAGACAGCATGAAGGGGTAGCCCCCGATCCGGGACCGGATCTAGTAGGGGGCAGACTCTCTCTCTTCGCTCAGGCTTGGGCAAGAGATGTTCACGATTCCTGGGCTTTAGAAATTGTGTACCAAGGATATCTTCTGGACTTCAAAGACTCCCCCCAAGGGGGAGATTTCACATTTCTCAATTGTCTGCAAACCAGACAAATCGAGAGGCGTTCTTACGCTGTGTAGAAGACCTACATACCATGTGAGTGATCCACCCAGTTCCAAGAGCGGAACAAGGGCTAGGTTTTTACTCCAACCTGTTTGTGGTTCCCAAAAAAGAGGGAACTTTCAGACCGATCTTGGATCTCAAAATTCTAAACAAATTCTTCAGAGTACCATCTTTCAAGATGGAGACTATTCGGACTATTCTTCCTCTGATCCAGGAGGGTCAATATATGACTGCCGTGGATTTAAAGGATGCGTATCTACACATCCCTATTCACAGAGATCATCATCAATTCCTCAGATTCGCCTTTCTGGTCAGGCATTACCAGTTTGTGGCCCTTCCTTTCGGGTTGGCAAAAGCTCCCAGAATTTTCACAAAGGTGCTAGGGTCCCTTTTAGCGGTTCTAAGACCGCAGGGTATAGCAGTGGCGCCTTATCTAGATGACATCTTAATTCAGGTATCGACTTTCCAGCTAGCCAAGTCTCACACGGACATCGTGTTGGCTTTTCTGAGATCTCACGGATGGAAGGTGAACATAAAAAAGAGTTCTCTCGTCCCTCTCACAAAAGTTTCCTTCCTAGGGACTCTGATAGACTCGGTAGAAATGAAAATATTTCTGATGGAGGTCAGAAAATCAAAACTTTTAATCACTTGCTGAGCTCTTCATTCCATTCCTCAGCCATCAGTCGCTCAGTGTATGGAGGTAATCGGACTCATGGTAGCAGCAATGGACATAGTTCCTTATGCCCGCCTACACCTCAGACCACTGCAACTATGCATGCTCAAACAGTGGAATGGGGATTATGCTGATTTATCTCCTCAACTGCATCTGGACCAAGAGACCAGAGATTCTCTTCTCTGGTGGTTGTCTCAGGACCACCTGTCTCAGGGAATGTGTTTCCACAGGCCAGAGTGGCTCATAGTAATGACAGATGCCAGCCTGCTAGGCTGGGGTGCAGTCTGGAAATCCCTGAAAAAACAGGGCTTATGGTCTCAGGAGGAATCTCTCCTCCCGATAAACATTCTAGGACTGAGAGCGATGTTCAATGCGCTTCAGGCATGGCCTCAGCTAGCTGCGGCCAAATTCATCAGATTTCAGTCGGACAACATCACGACTGTAGCCTATATCAATCATCAAGGAGTAACACAGAGTTCTCTAGCGATGATGGAGGTAACCAAAATAATCCGATGGGTGGAGGATCACTCTTGCCATCTCTCAGCAATCCATATCCCAGGGGTAGAGAACTGGGAGGCGGATTTCCTAAGTCGTCAGACTTTTCATCCGGGGGAGTGGGAGCTCCATCTGGAGGTATTTGCCCAGCTGACTCAGCTATGGGGTACACCAGAATTGGATCTGATGGCGTCCCGACAGAATGCCAAACTTCCTTGTTACGGGTCCAGGTCCCGGGATCCCCAGGCGATACTGATAGATGCTCTAGCAGTGCCCTGGTCCTTCAATCTGGCATATGTATTTCCACCGTTTCCTCTCCTCCCACGTCTGGTTGCCAGAATCAAGCAGGAGAGAGCTTCAGTGATTCTGATATCGCCTGCATGGCCATGCAGGACTTGCTATGCAGACCTGGTGGACATGTCATCTGTTCCACCGTGGACTCTGCCAATGAGGCAAGACCTTCTAATCCAAGGTAGATTCAAGCATCCAAATCTAATTTCTCTGCGTCTGACTGCTAGGAGATTGAACGCTTGATTCTATCAAAGCGTGGTTTTCGGTCATTGATACCCTGATTCAGGCTAGAAATCCTATCACTAGGAAAATCTATCATAAGATTTGGCGCACATATCTTTGTTGGTGTGAATCTAAGGGTTACTCATGGAGTAAGATTAGGATTCCTAGAATTTTGTCCTTTCTCCAAGAAGGATTGGAGAAGGGATTATCAGCTAGTTCCTTAAAAGGACAAATATATGCTTTGTCTATTCTTTTACACAAACGTCTGGCAGATGTCCCAGACGTTCAAGCATTTAGTCAGGCCTTGGTCAGCATCAAGCCTGTATTTAAACCTGTTGCTCCACCATGGAGCCTAAATTTGGTTCTTAATGTTCTTCAAGGGGTTCTGTTTGAACCTATGCATTCCATAGATATTAAGCTTCTATCTTGGAAAGTTTTGTTTTTAGTAGCTATCTCTTCGGCTCGAAGAGTTTCTGAGTTATCTGCTTTACAGTGTGACTCACCTTACCTAGTTTTCCATGCAGATAAGGTGGTTTTGCATACCAAACCTGGGTTTCTTCCTAAGGTTGTTTCTAATAGGAATATCAATCAGGAGATTGTTGTTCCTTCTCTGTGTCCTAATCCTTCATCAAAGAAGGAACGTCTGTTGCACAATCTTGATGTGGTTCGTGCTTTAAAGTTCTACTTACAAGCAACTAAAGATTTCCGTCAAACATCTTCATTGTTTGTTATTTATTCTGGTAAACGGAGAGGTCAAAAGGCTACGGCTACCTCTCTTTCCTTTTGGCTGAAAAGCATCGTCCGTTTGGCTTATGAGACTGCTGGCCAGCAGCCTCCTGAAAGAATAACTGCTCATTCTACTAGAGCAGTGGCTTCCACATGGGCTTTTAAAAATGAGACTTCTGTTGAACAGATTTGTAAGGCGGCGACTTGGTCTTTGCTTCATACTTTTTCCAAATTTTACAAATTCGATACTTTTGCTTCTTCGGAGGCTATTTTTGGGAGAAAGGTTTTACAAGCAGTTGGGCCTTCCGTTTAGGGTACCTGTCTTGTCCCTCCCTTCATCCGTGTCCTAAAGCTTTGGTATTTGTATCCCAAAAGTATGGATGAATCCGTGGACTCGATACATCTTACAAGAGAAAACAGAATTTATGCTTATCTGATAAATTTCTTTCTCTTGTGATGTTTCGAGTCCACGGCCCGCCCTGTCTGTTTAAGACAGGTAGTATATTTTTAATTAAAAAACTTCAGTCACCACTGCACCCTATAGTTTCTCCTTTTTCTTCCTAGCCTTTGGTCGAATGACTGGGGGCGGAGCAAAGGGAGGAGCTATATAGACAGCTCTGCTGTGGGTGCTCTCTTTGCCACTTCCTGTAGGGAAGGAGAATATCCCCACACGTATGGATGAATCCATGGACTCGATACATCACAAGAGAAAGAAATTTATCAGGTAAGCATAAATTCTGTTTTTACCTCTATGATTACCTGTATGTAACCTCCTTATCTCAGTGGGTTTTTTATTCTTTTCCTAAACGGGGAGAGGCCACAGCCGCATTCATTAATTTTCGGAAACACAGAACCTGGCCAGCAGGAGGAGGCAATGACACCCCAGCCAAAGGCTTAAATACCTCCCCCACTTCCCTCATCCCCCAGTCATTCTTTGCCTTTCATCACAGGAAGTTGGCAGAGAAGTGTCAGAAGATTTCGGAGTAGTCTCTTATGGAGGGTAGTACTCTTTGAGATGGAACTGGAGTTTTAAGTAGTCCTGTCAGCCTCTCAGTGAAAGCGTGGATGAAAGTTAGAGTCCGGAGATGCAGGGAGAGTCTTTCTGCAAATCCATCCTGACTCATATTAACAGCTCCATAAGCAATCAGCGTTGACAAGTTTCGCTGCCTGCTTTCTTCACTCAAGTCCATGTCAGAAGCGATGCTACTGTCACACTTGAAGGGCCATGTAACTGTTCCACGGCATAGATTCTGGTAAGATTGTTTAATTTTTTATATATGTATGATAACACAAGAAGACAGGGTCACAATGTGACTCCTTTTATCTGTATAGAATCAAGGGTTAATATCTCCTGAGGGGGATTATTGAACAGTGGGGAATAATCTTATATGTTTATTTGATTTTATGTTGCTTTTATGTGTGAAATGTTATGGGCTCATAGGCTGTTATGGAATATACAGGTTTTACTTTCACTTTGAGAGCCATGCAGCTTACAAGCTTGGCACGCTTTTTCTCATAGCAAGGACAGTCCTTCATTGTGCACTATGTAATTATTTCCCTCTTTCCTGACCGGGTGTCTATCAGAGAGAAATCCTAAATCTCTCTACTGTCTGGGTCATGGGAGGTGGTGAGTGCCCCAGCCATTGGGATATAACGGTGCAGTTTTTTTTTTATAAAATAAGATGTTTTATTTCTATAGTTCTCCTGTTATTGCACTAGCGATGGAGGATTCTGTTACTTAGAGGACACTCCCTTTATTCCTAAAGAGTAATTCCTGTTTATATTGTGAGGAGGCCTTAGTTCCGCCCCCTCAATTATGTTCCATATGCCTTGATAATGTGATAATATCAAACATCTTTGATACCACTGAGCCGTCCACCTCTGAGGAGTTGTCGTCCAGTGAGGTGCATACACTACATTCTTATCTCTCTACACATGCAGTTTCACGTAGCATTGCTGATCCTCCATCTGGAGGGGGACATTTTTTCTCCAGACGTTACAGCGCAGTTTAGACGGCGGTGTCTGCAGCCTTTAATGCTTTACCTTGCCCTGATAAGCGCAAGCGAAAGGTTACATATTGCACTCCTTCCCAGAGTACATCAGATAATTTATTGGATTTAACTGATAGGGTTATCTGAGGATGAAGTTCTTTCTGAGACTTCAGAGTATGAACATTCTGGGTCGGAGTCTGCTGCCTATAAACCTCCGGCTGCGGAGGAACCAGACTTTAGTTTTAGGAATTTGCACTTTTTTCTAAAGGAAGATTTTGGCGAATTCAGAGTTTCCAGAGGCCAAATTGCATGATGAACCTTTGATTCCTAAATTGGATAGAGTTTGAAGACAGGGTGGTACCTTATCCATCCCTGCTCCTGTTAGATGGCGAACATTATTGAGAATGAATGGGACAGGATTGGATTCCTTTTTCCCCTCTTCTCCCTTTAACAAAATGTTCCCGGTCCTGGACTCAATGGAGTTGTGAGGTTCTGTCACTAAAAGGGATAGTGCTATCTTCACCCTTGCTAAATTTACTACTATCCCGCTTGAGGATAGTTCTTCGCTTAAAGAGCCCATGGATAAAGGATAGAAGCTCTGCTAAGAATGATGTTTCAACATACGGGATATTTGTTTCAACCGGTGGCGGCTGTTGCCGTGGTTGCTGGAGCAGCTACCTATGGGTGTAACTCCTTATGGGTTTTGATCGAGGGCGAGGGTCCCCTCGATGTTATTCAGGAAATAAATAAGGCCTTGAGGGTTACTAATTCTTTTATCTGTAATGCTATGCTAATAAGCAGATTATTCGCCTGAATGCTATGGCTTCAGCCTTTTCTGTTCAGGCCCATCGGGCTATGGTTGAAGTCATGTTTTGTGGATATGACTTCTAAATCTAGACTTCGTTTCCTCCCCTTTAAGGGAATTATTTTGTTTGGTCCAGGCCTGGACACAATTATCTCCATGGTCTCAGGGGGCAAGGGTGCCCTCTTACCGCAAGAGAATATGAACTAGTCTAAGGGACAATTTTCATTATTTTCATTCTGATAAAGCCCATGTAAGCAGTCCTCCGCTAAGCCAGAGCAAAACAAGAGTTCTTGGAAGCTGGCTCAGTCCTGGATTAAATCCAAGAAGAGCAAGAAGCCCTGCCAAGTCTAAGTTGGCATGAATGGGCGGTCCTGGTCTTCTCTGGATCGTGTAGGGGGCAGTCTGCCACTCTTTTCAGTCACTTAGTTCAGGGATGTGCAGGATCCAAGGGTCCTGGAGATCATAGCTCAGGGTTACAAGATAGGTTTCTAGTCTCAGCCACCCAAGGGCAGATTCCTCCTCTCTCTCCTGTCTTCCTGACCAGAGAGGTGGGAAGCATTTCTGGGGTGCGTACAGGATCTGTCCTCCTAGGAGTTATTGTCCCTTAGTTCCGCCCCCTCAATTATGTTCCATATGCCTTGATAATGTGATAATATCAAACATCTTTGATACCACTGGGCCGCCACCTCTGAGGAGTTGTCGTTCCAGTGAGGTGCGTACCCAACATTCTTATCGCTCTACACATGCAGTTTCCTGTAGCATTTCTGATCCTTCATCTGGAGGGGGTCATTTTTTTCTCCAGACGTTACAGTGCAGTTCAGACGGCAGTGTCTGCGGCCTTTAATGCTTTACCTTGCCCTGATAAGCGCAAGCGAAAGGTTACATATTGCACTCCTTCCCAGAGTACATCAGATAATTTATTAGATTTAACTGATAGGGTTATCCGAGGATGAAGTTCTTTCTGAGACTTCAGAGTTTGAACATTCTGGGTCAGAGTCTGCTGCCTCTAAACCTCCGGCTGCGGAGGAACCAGACTTTAGTTTTAGGAATTTGCGCTGTCTTCTAAAGGAAGATTTTTGCGAATTCAGAGGTTCCAGAGGACAAATTGCCTGATGAACCTTTGATTCCTAAATTGGATAGAGTTTGAGGGCAGGGTGGTACCTTATCCTTCCCTGCTCATGTTAGATGGTGAACATTATTGAGAATGAATGGGACAGGATTGGATTCCTTTTTCCCCTCTTCTCCCTTTAACAAAATGTTCCCGGTTCTGTACTCTCATTGGAGTTGTGAGGTTCTGTCCCTAAAAGGGATAGCGCTATCTTCACCCTTGCTAAATGTACTACTATCCCACTTGAGGATAGTTCTTCGCTTAAAGAGCCCATGTATAAAGGATGGAAACTCTGTTAAGAATGATGTTTCAACATACGGATATTTGTTTCAACCGGTGGTGGCTGTTGCCGCGGTTGCTGGAGCAGCTACCCATGGGTGTAACTCATTATGGGTTTTGATTGAGGGCGAAGGTCTCCTCAATGTTATTCAGGAAAGAATTAAGGCCTTGAGGGTTACTAATTCTTTTTTCTGTAATGCTGTAATTATTCGCCTGAATGCTATGGCTTCAGCCTTTTCTGTTCAGGCCCATCGGGCTCTAAGTCTAGTCTTCTTTCCCTCCCCTTTAAGGGAATGCTTTTGTTTGGTCCAGGCCTGGACTCATTTATCTCCATGGTCTCAGGGGGCAAGGGTGCCTTCCTACCGCAGGAGAATATGAACTAGTCTAAGGGACAATTTTCATTATTTTCATTCTGATAAAGCCCATGTAAGAAGTCCTCCGCTAAGCCAGAGAAAAACAAGAGCTCTTGGAAGCTGACTCAGTCCTGGAATAAATCCAAGCAGAGCAAGAAGCCCTGCCAAGTCTAAGTTGGCATGAATGGGCGGTCCCAGTCCTCTCTGGATCGTGTAGGGGGCAGTCTGTCACTCTTTTCAGTTACTTAGTTCAGGGATGTGCAGTATCCAAGGGTCCTGGAGGTCATAGCTCAGGGTTACAAGATAGGTTTCTAGTCTCAGCCACCCAAGGGCAGATTCCTCCTCTCCTGTCTTCCTGACCAGAGAGGTGGGAAGCCTTTCTGGGGTGCGTACGGAATCTGTCCTCCTAGGAGTTATTGTCCCAGTGTCTATCGCAATGAGTGGTTTGGGATACTATTCAAACATTTTTGTGGTCCCAAAGAAGGAGGGAACTTTCTGTCCGATTCTGGACCTTAAGTGCTTAAACAAGTTTTTTTATATGTCCCTTCGTTCAATAAGGTCCATTCTTCCCCTCATTTGAGAAGGGCAGTTCATGACAATAGATTTGAAGTATGCTCCTTTCACATACCAATCCTCAAGGACCACTTCCAGTTCCTAAGGTTTGTGTTCCTGGACCAGCACTTCCAGTTTATTGCACTTCTGTTTGGTCTAGCTACGGCTCCAAGAAATTTTTCGAAAAGTGGACCGTTCTGAATTTCTCCTCTGTCTTCTTTGATCCCATGGATGGAAGATAAATCTAGGGAGAGTTCTCTTGTATCAAGTAACAGGGTAGAATTCTCGGGTACTATAATAGACTCCACAGGCCAGAGATGTTGCAAGCTAGCTTCAACATGTCTTGCACTTGAGTCTCCTTAAGGTCATCTGTGGCTCGGTGTATGGAGGTGATTGGTCTCATGGTGTCCTGCAAAGACATAATTTCCTTTGCCAGGCTGTTGCAACTGCGCATGCTGAAGAAGTGGAACGGCGATCATTCGGATCTGTCTCAACAGATTTCTCTGGACAACAGATTGAGAGAATTGCTCTCTTGGTGTTTTTGTCCTGATCTCTTGTCCCAAGGGACGTCCGTCTGTCTCAAGACCATCCTGGGTGATTGTGACTACGGTTGTGAGTCTGTCAGGATGGGGAGCTGTTAGGGGTGCCAGGAAGGCACAGGGCCTATGGAAAAGCTCCTTCCCAATCGCATTGGATCTTCGGGCAATATATAATGCTCTGAAGGCTTGGTCTTGACTGGGTTTGTCCCAGTTTATCAGATTCCAATCAGACAATATATCCTCGGTGGCTTACATCAACCATCAGGGGTTAACGAGAAGCTCCCTAGCTATGAGGGAAGTATATTGGATTCTGGAGTGGGTGGAGACCCACATATTGTTCACTGTCAACGATCCACATTTCGAGTGTGGACAACTGTGAAGCAGATTTCCTCAGCAGGCAATCCTTTCATCCGGGGGAAAGGTCTTTCCATCCCGAGTGTTTGCAGAGATTTGCAAGAGGTGGATCTTATGACGTCTCAATATCAAGCTACCCAGATATGGGTCGAGGTACAGGGATCCTCAGGCGGAGCTAACAGATGCGTTAGCGTTACCTTGGAGGTTCAATATAATTTATCTTTTCCGGCTGTTACCACTATTTCCTAGTGTAGTGGCTCGAATCAGGCAGGCGTCAGTGATACCGATTAGTCAGTCTTGGCTGCAAAGGATATGGTTCGAGAACTAGTGGGGATGTCATTATCTCCTCCGTGGAAGTTACCTTGTTGCAGAGATCTGCTGACCAAGGTCTCTTTGTTCATCTTTTTCTAGATTCTCTGAGGCTGACTGGGTGGAGATTGAAAGCTTAGTCTTAGCCAAGAGAGGTGTTTCTGAGAGAGTTATTTTTACTCTCATTCAAGCTCGTAAGCTGGTTGCTCGTCACATCTATTCTCCAGGATGAACTGGAGAAGGGCTTTTCTGCAAGTCCCCTGAGGGGACAGATTTTGGCCCGGTCTGTGTTACTGCACAAGAGGTTCGCTGAGCTTCCTGATGTCCAATCATTTGTTAAGGCTCTGCTAGGATCAGACATGTGTTTAGATCTATTGCTCTTACTTGGAGTTTGAATCTTGTTCTTTGAGTTTTGTACGGGCTCTGTTAGAGCCTATGCATTAAGTAGACATTAAATTATTGTCTTGGAAGGTTCCTTTTCTATGGGCTATTGCTTCTGTGCACAGAGTATCTATGATTGCTGCCTTGCAATGCGTCCCTTCTTATCTGGCTTTTCATGCAAATAAGGCTGTTCTACAAACCAAGTTAGGTTTTCTTCCTAAGGTTGTGTCAATTTGCAACATTAATCAAGAGATTGTGGTTCCTTTCTTATGTCCTACTCCTTCTTCGTGGAAGGAACATTTTTAACGTAATTCTAAATGTGGTTTGTGCCTTGAAGTCTTATCTTCAGGCAAACTTCTTTCTCTGTTTGTTCTCTTTTCCGGGAAGCATGGGGGTCAGAGGGCCTCTTCAACTTCCTTATCTTTTTGGCTGAGGAGTTGAGACAGTAGGACATAAGCCTCCTCTGAGGATTATGGCTCATTCTATGGGAGCAGTGCTTTCCTCTTGGGCCTTGAAAACTGAGGCCTCTATGTACCAGATTTGTAAGGCGGTTACCTGGTCCTCCTTAAATACTCTTTCCATACTTTACAAGTTTGATGTTTTTTGCTTCTGCTGAAGCAGCCTTTGGGAGAAAGGTTTTCAGGCTGTGGTGCCCTCAGATTAGGATCCGCCTTTCTTTTTTCCCTCCTGTTTTGCATTTTGTGTCCTTTATAGCTTGGGTATTGGTTTCCCAAAAGTAATGAATGCAGCTATGGCCTTTCCCCGTTTAAGAAGAAAAACTTAAATAATGCTTACCAGATAATTTTATTTTCTTCTGATAGGGAGAGGCCACAGCTCCGTACCCGTTTTTATTCTATGGGGCGGCCTTATATTTTATTTGTTCTTCTGGCACCTTTTTCACCCTGATATTTCTCCTACTGTTCATTGTTTCCTCGGCAGAATGACTGGGGGATGAGGGAAGTGGGGGAAGTATTTAAACCTTTGGCTGGGTGTCTTTGCCTCCTCCTGGTGGCCAGGTTCTGTATTTCCCAAAAGTAATGAATGCAGCTGTGGCCTCTCCCCATCAGAAGAAAAGAAAATTATCTGCTAAGCATAATTTTACGTTTTTTGTTTTAGCCAATCATTGCTGGCAATTGTGCACTCATTATCATTCTCGACCAGAGTGAGCACAATGTTAGATGGCACACATGAACTAGATTGTAAAAAGCTAAAAAAACAATGGAGGGAGGATAAGTGGCGGCCTGCAGGGGCTTAGAAACAGGCAATCTTTCAGGTTATGCAAAGCTTGGTAATGGGTAATTAAGGTGTTATCTATCTTTTTAAACAATTAAAAATAAAGTAGACTGTCCCTTTTAACTTTCAGAGGGTTTACAGAATATTGTATATAAGAATGTCATGATATCTATATGAAAAAAAAAACAAGGGACCCATTTTTGTTTTAGTTTTTTTGCTATATTTTTCCATTTTTAAAACTTAAGAAAAAGGAAAATAACATATTTTAGTACAAAATCTGTTGTACATAATAAAACCTATTTATTTTTCTTCTTGCAGGATTAATCCGACTCAACCCTAAGATGCTAAATCAATACCAACAATATATCAATATCAATCAACATTACTAATATCTACTTGGCTTTATAATACGTTATGAATATATAATAGTGGAATGGAGACTGTGTTGCATAGCCTTACTAATGTTTAGAGCTTGGAAAAAATATATCTAGTTACTGAGTGAGTTAGATCAAATATCATTGCCTTTACTTTTCCATTACAAGGGCAACAGAGTTAATATTACAGGTCATATAATTTCACTAATTTTGTTCTGTTTTACAATTCTGTGAAAATTGTACTAAATAAAGTTTATTGGAATTAAGTTGTCTGCCTTTTTCTTTGTAAAAAGTGGATATGGAAAACCTTAGGGACCCCAAAAATAAGCATCAATCATTTTTTTGAAAAAGCTTATCGTTTACTGAACCAGTTATCTTGGGTCAGTTTTTAACCTTGATATATGGGGATCATAAGTTACTTGGCAGTCTACTATTTTCTTTGTTAGTTTTAGAACAATCCCAAATCTGCTCATCCTGGGACAGTACCACCTATGCATGACCCATGTTTTGAACAAACCCCTAGTAGCAATATGCAAACTAAACATGTATATGATTGATATCAGTGATCAGAATCATGTAGTGAAAAATAGTGCAAACATATGAAATAAAAGCAAGATGAAAAGGAGTAAAAAAATGTACACGGTAATAATTAAATAAATCCAGATCTTAGTTTGTTGAACTTCCAGTAGAAGAAATCTGGCTCCAGAAATAGCTGAATGCTGTTGGTGGTGGCCATATTCGGCATTCATTTACTAACCAAACCCCTGAATGCACATGCTGATTTGTGACAATATATTATTTTATTTCTTTACAAGACATCTCTTATCTTAGGATTGATTAACCCTCCTTAAAGTGAATATGCAGTTTTCATTATCTTTGTTTTGATTTCTTGGTAAAAAAACAAAACAAGGAAACTAACTAATACTTATGTTATTTTCAGTTTGCATTTTCTATCACATTTTCAAAAGCAAGGGAATTACTAACCTAAACTTCTCCCACTCCCCTCTTGAGAGCTTTGCACAACATGAACACTCCACACCCTCTAAATCTACTCTCACTTATATTTGACCATAGTGACATCATCAAGCTTTTACAGTTTGTGCAGATAACTCTTGTAACAGTATAGGTTATGTCATTAGAGAAATGTGAGTGGAGCTGTGAGGGTGAGAAGTGGCTGTGTGCAAGAGACAGTGGGTGAGGAGTGTACTGTGTGTGTGAGTGGGTGGCTTTGTAACGGAAAGAGGGTACCGTTATTAAGAGACTGTATGGCAGGGAGCTGGGAAGAGAGGGGGAGGAGGATGCTGTGTTTGAGGAGGGAGGGTTAAGAGAGGATAAGGTACAGGAAGCAAAAGGATAAAGAACAGGTTGTGTGTGGGGACACAGGAGGTGAAAGTGTTAATATATTTTATACCTACTCATTTTTTGTTCAAGGTGTCGCACAGCACTAAAAATATATTTTATAGTCTGAGTTTCAATGATCAATTGTAATTGAAAAATATAAAATCCTAAATACTGGTGTTTTAGGAACGTGAACTAATGCTGAATGTGGGACAATAAAGTTTGGGTTTGAAATATTTAGAAACTATTCAGTCCTGTACAGCTATTTATTATGTATGCCAAAGATAATGATACAAAATGTATGCCAAAGATAATGTATGCCAAAGATAATGATACAAAATGTATGCCAAAGATAATGATACGAAATGTAATTTGTTAGCATTTTATATGGTGTGTTTTTCCTATATTATGATATTTCTGCAAATAAACAATTTCCAAATGTTTTATTTTTATTTTTACAGGAAACATTGAAGGGGCATAAAATCCTAAATGTTCTTTCATGATTCAGTCAGATCATACAGTTTTAAACAACTTTCCAATTTGCATCTTTAATGATCAAATTTGCTTCATTTTCTTGGTATCCTTTGTTTAAGCAGCACCAACGCACTACTGGGAACTAGATGAAGAGATCAGGTGAGTCAGTGACAAAAGGCATACATGTGCAGCCACCAAGTAGTGTCTAGCGCTCAGTAGTGTATTACTGCACCTGATGCTTCCTACATGTGCTTTTCAACAAAGTATACCAAGAAAATAAATCAAATGTGATAAGAGAAATAAATGATAAAGTTATTGCATGCTCTGTCTTAATCTTGAAAGTTTCATTTTGAATTTACTGTCCCTTTAAGGTTTAAACACCACTCTAAATTACACTTTATAAAATAATGTGGGTGTTCATCTACATCTATAAATGGAGCTGACAGAAACTTTTAAAAACATTTTATTGTATTAAATTTAATGTAAAGCAAATGTATTGTTTTACATCAAGTTGAATTTTTGTTTTAATATAATCAGTGTTTCTGCAATGAGGGAACTAGAAATACATGACTGCTGTCTCAGCATGTTACTAAACTTGGTAACCACTAGATGGCGATATCATCTAACCTATCAGTCATTTCTAGAATAGGTTTTCTCACAAAAGCACACAGCTAACAAACTTATGCTATATCTATGACAATAATGATGAAGAGTATAACCTTTATTTTCAAGTTTCATGCATCTCACCTGTACATGCATTAAAATCACAACAAAATTGCATGACTGGATTGTAAGCCTTTTGTGCATTGATCTCTGTAACTTTCATAATTACAATTATTCTATTAGTGCATTACTTTCATTGTTAAATTTTTGTTTAATTATAAAGGAAATATAAGGATGGGGGGGGGGGATTAGCCACTGCTTTGCATACCTTTTATTATAGAGAGGTGAAGGTTTCTCATATTGGTATAGTTTAAAACAATGATAAAAAATAAGCAGTTAGTTCGGTGGAGAATCAAGTGTCATAATAAAATGTGACGTAAAACAGCTGCTGAGGGCTCAGTGACAATCAGGAACTAAGGGATCAATTCACATTTTAATTGTGACGTAAAAAACAACAACCAGACTTCTGAAGAGCAGTTTAGTTACACAGGGCTAAATTACAATTTGAGTATAGAATAGCGTTCACGTAAAACCATAAATTGTACTGGAGAGATTTTTCTATTTCATATCTTGCCCATGGAATTACAAGTTGAAAGTAGAAACATTATTTTTCTTGCTGGATTTATGGGTTAACGTATGTTATTGTTAGGGGAATTTCTTTGATATTGTGTTTGTGCTACACCACTTACAAGCTCAAAGGCACGCTTAGGCTGTGATGTCATTAATTGGGGGGATAAGAAAACATTTTTTTTTTCAATTAAAACAGACTTATTAATTAAAATATATGAAAGAAAGGAGGTGCCTCATATGGTAAATATGTCCAGTAATCTGAATGCAATAAAGTAAAGACAAATGACAACTCACAAATTGGTGGGCGCTACTCGTGACGTGTACTGGAGAACACCAATCCCTCCAGTAGGAAAGACTCAGACAATTGCAGAAGCCCGCTCAAGCAGTAGCAATCCATTTTGCGGTGTCAACTCCACAGCAAGTGGATGCTCCAAATGAACCTCGACAATCGGATCAAGATTTGCCGTCCCTCCTGTCCTTACGATATTATCTCGCCGTGTTTCTGGAGAGTCATCAGACTCACCAGAAACAGCAGTTATGGAGCAGCGGTCACAAAGACCGCTGCTCCATAACCTGTCCGCCTGCTCTGAGCAGGCGGACAGACATTGCCACAATACAACCCGATCGAGTACGATCGGGTTGATTGACACCCCCCTACTGGAGGGCTTTTGGCGGCGAGTCTGCAGGGGGCGGCTTTACACCAGCAGCTCTTGGGAGCTGCTGGTGCAATGCTGAATACGGCGAGCATATTGCTCGCCGTATTCAGCGAGGTCTGGTGGACCTGATCCGCACTGTCGGATCAGGTCCGCCAGACTTTCATAACTAGAGGCCTATGTGTCAACAAAAACAGCGATACAAACATAAAGTGCCACAACATATGGAAAAAATGTGACGGTTCCTCTAAGGATAAAATATTTATTATAAAAATAATGCGTTTCTCAGTGCTATATGCACTGTTTAATCAGGCTTCTGAAATCCATTACAGATTTATATAATCATAACGCCCGCTTCCCAATTCAATTATGGGCAGGTGAAAATTAAAGGGACAAACCCTAAAACCTAAAAACTCAAAGTTAAAACCTAGAGGAACTGTTTTCTAAATGAATAAATACATAAATGAATGCATCATACGATCCATTTGTGTTAATAGATCATGTGGAAGAGACATAAATAATATGAACGTAAACAAAATACTAAACACTAGCAGACCCATATTAAGTAAGCATAATCCATGCATTTAGTGAACTATAGTAATAATAATTCGGGCATGTCTGCATGATGCTTGAAATAGGTATTAAAAGATAATAGGACCTGACCATTTTAAGGGGAAAGTGGTGATTATGTGACTGTGAATCACAGTTCATTCTCATGGTGTCATTTATAAATATGCAAATGAAACACATAATACCTATAAAAAATAATAAATAAACTGTGACTAAAATTCACCATGTAGAAAACATCACTATGGCCTCTAGTTATCAAGCCGTCAACCTCAAATATGCTGGAATTCCGCAGCGTATTTGTGGCGAGGCTGATTCGCCTAAGTTATCAAGCCCTGCTGCCCGGCAAAAGTAGAATTTTGTGACGTAAGCTTCGATCCGCCGGACTCCGACACAGATCGATTCTTACGTCACTCCAGATGTTCCGAACACAAGTTCGGCACATTCTGACTACTTTTGCTAGTTATCAAATAACTAGCAGGTACGCTCGGCACTTTTCCGGCCCAGCGTACCTGGTTTTCAATCCGCCACCCTGGAGGTGGCGGATCCCATAGGAATCAATGGGAGTCTGACCATGGCGAAAGCTCATGTTTGCTGCTGCCCGACATCCCATTGATTCCTATGGGAAATGTCTGCACCTAACACCCTAACATGTACCCCGAGTCTAAACACCCCTAATCTGCCCCCCTACACCGCCGCAACTAAATACATTTATTACCCCCTAAACCGCCGCTCCCGGACCCCGCCGCAACTATAATAAATATGTTAACCCTTAAACCGCCGCTCCCGGACCCAGCCGCAACTATAATAAATATGTTAACCCCTAAACCGCCGCCCCCGGACCCCGCCGCAACTATAATAAATATGTTAACCTCTAAACCGCCGCTCCCGGACCCCGCCGCCACCTACATAATACCTATTAACCCCTATCCTGCCCCCCTACACCGCCGCCACTATAATAAATTTATTAACCCCTTTCCTGCCCCCTATACACCGCCGCCACTATAATAAAATTATTAACCCCTAAACCTAAGTCTAACCCTAACCCTAACATCCCCCTAACTTAAATATTAATTAAATACATCTAAATATTATAACTCTTATTAACTAAATTAATCCTATTTAAAACGAAATACTTACCTTTAAAATAAACCCTAATATAGCTACAATATAAATAATAATTATATTGTAGCTATCTTAGGATTTATTTTTAATTTACAGGCAAATTTCAATTTATTTTAACTAGGTACAATAGCTATTAAATAGTTATTAACTATTTAATAGCTACCTAGTTAAAATAGACATTTACCTGTAAAATAAAAACTAACCTAAGTTACAATTACACCTATCACTACACTATCATTAAATAAATTATTCCTATTTAAAACTAAATACTTACCTGTAAAATAAACCCTAAGATAGCTTCAATGTAATTAATAATTACATTGTAGTTATTTTAGGATTTATATTTATTTTACAGGTAACTTTGTATTTATTTTAGCTAGTTAGAATAGTTATTAAATAGTTATTAACTATTTAATAACTACCTAGCTAAAAGAAATACAAAATTACCTGTAAAATAAATCCTAACCTAAGTTACAATTAAACCTAACACTACACTATCATTAAATTAATTAAATAAATTAGCTACAAATAACTACAATTAAATACAACCCCCCCAACATTAAAACCCCCCACCCACACACCCCTACTCTAACCCAAACCCCCCTTAAATAAACCTAACACTAACCCCCTGAAGATCATCCTACCTTTAGCCGTCTTCAGCCAGCTGACCACCGATGGAACAGAAGAGGACATCCGCAGCAGCCGAAGTCATCATCCAAGGGGCGCTGAAGAAGTCTTCCATCCGATTGAAGTCATCATCCAAGGGGCGCTGAAGTAGTCTTCCATCCGATTGAAGTCATCAATATTAATTACATTGTAGCTATCTTAGGGTTTATTTTACAGGTAAGTATTTAGTTTTAAATAGGAATAATTTATTTAATGATAGTGTAGTGATAGGTGTAATTGTAACTTAGGTTAGTTATTATTTTACAGGTAAATTGCTCTTTATTTTAACTAGGTAGCTATTAAATAGTTAATAACTATTTAATAGCTATTGTACCTAGTTAAAATAAATTGAAATTTGCCTGTAAAATAAAAATAAATCCTAAGATAGCTACAATATAATTATTATTTATATTGTAGCTATATTAGGGTTTATTTTAAAGGTAAGTATTTAGTTTTAAATAGGATTAATTTAGTTAATAAGAGTTAAAATATTTAGATGTATTTAATTAATATTTAAGTTAGGGGGGTGTTAGGGTTAGACTTAGGTTTAGGGGTTAATTATTTTATTATAGTGGCGGCAGTGTAGGGGGGGGCAGGATAGGGGTTAATAAATTTATTATAGGTGGCGACGGTGTAGAGGGGGCAGATTAGGGGTTAATAAATTTAATATAGGTGGCGACGGTGTAGGGGGGGCAGATTAGGGGTTAATAAGTTTAATATAGGTTGCGGAGGGGTCCGGGAGCGGCGGATTAGGGGTTAAACAATTTATTTAGTTGCGGCGGGGTCCAGGATCGGCAGGATAGGGGTTAATAAATTTATTATAGGTGGTGGCGGTATAGGGGGGGCAGGATAGGGGTTACTAGGTATAATGTAGGTGGCGGTGGGCTCCGGGAGCGGCGGTTTAGGGGTTAATACATTTATTATAGTTGCGACAGGGTCTAGGAGCGGCGGTTTAGGGGTTAATACATTTATTATAGTTGCGGCGGGGTCTAGGAGCGGCGGTTTAGGGGTTAATACATTTATTATAGTTGCGGCGGGGTCTAGGAGCGGCGGTTTAGGGGTTAATAACTTTATTTAGTTGCGGGGGGCTCCGGGGGCGCCAGTATAGGGGGTAGAACAGTGTAGTTTAGTGTGGGTGCTTAGTGACAGCTTATCAATAAAGCTGGGAAAAAGCCGAAGAGCAGCGAGATCAGATGAGTGATAACTATCACAGTCTGCTGCTCATCGCCCCGTACTTGGTGCGCGGCTTTTGGACAGCTTTATTGATAGCTTTGGCGAGCGTATTCAGGTCAGCGGTGGCGATGTGAGGCGAGCTTAGGCGGGCGTATTGGGGCCGGCGATGGCAGGTAAGTAGACACGTTGATAACTAGAGGCCAATATATCAAAAGCTTCTAAGTCTACACAAGCATTGAGACCAGAGGGGCTAAAGGTCTGTAATTTGTAAATCCAGTATGTTTCTCTTTGTCTCAAACAATTGAAGTGATTGTAGAAAGAAGAGGATTCAATTTGTTCAATCTGGGTAATAAAAAAAAAATGTCAGGATTACATTTATAATATTTTTGACAATGAGCTACAACACCATGGGATTTTACCCTTCCTTTCATATCGTAGTAATGTTCATTCCATCTAGTTCTGATGGTGTGACAGGTGCAATATGTGTAAATTTATATCACATTACTACATAAATGTAATCCTGATATTTGTTCTACAAATAGTAGCGTTTCACTTAGCTGAGTGCTATCGGGGTGGAGTTAGGACAGCTGGGACTACAGTTCATGATCCGATTGTGACGTTGAGGTTTGTTTGGAGCATCCACTTACCGTAGGAACGACACAGCATAAATAATACTATTAACCCCTAATCTGCCATCCCCCCACATTGCAACATACCTAAACTATTAACCCCTAAACTGCCAACCCCTCACAATGTAAATTTATAAACTAAAGTCTAAAACCCCTAACCTAATAACCCCTAACTTAACCCAAATTAAAATACACCTACATTTACAAAAAAAATCCAAACTATCTTAAAAAAAAAAACTTACCTGTAAAATTAAATAAAAACCTAATCTTACCATTAAAAAAAAATACCATTACAGAAACATAAAAAACCTAACATTACAAAAAAATAAAACAACTAACATTGCAGAAAATATAAAAGAAATTACAAAAAATAAAAATAAATAATCCTATTCTAATACCCCTTAAAAAAAAAACAACCCCAAAATAAAAAAAACTATTATAAAAATAAAAAGGGCCTTTTGTAGGGCGTTGCCCTAAAGCGATCAGCTCTTTTGCTTAAAAAACACTAGCCCCTCTAACATTACAACCCCCCCCCCCCAATAAAAAACCTAACTAAAAAAAAAAATTACCCATTGCTCTGAAAAGGACGTTTGGATGGGTAGTGCCCTTCAGCTCTTTTGCTGCCTAAATAAATAAAAAAAAATAATAATCTATTAAAAAAAACACCCTAAAACACCCACAAAAAAATAACACTAACCCCAAAGTTGGAACTCACCAATGATGATGGGCGGCACTCCATCTTGTTCCATCTTCATCGCGGAGGTCAATCTTCATCCATCTTCATCCCGGTAGAGGTCCATCTTCTAACTTCATCCCGGTGTTGGCAGCGAGGTCAGTGCCGAAAAAGTTTGTGCCGCACTTGTAATCTAGCCCGATGTATTTAAATGTAAGGAGTGCTGCGATACTAAATTTTGTGGATTTGTATTTAAAAATAAAGGGAGACTGACCATCTTCCATTGGTTAAAGCACCCAACCCAAGCTCAGTTGTTCTCATGACAGTGTATTGGAATTGTGTATAAAGCCAGGGAGTCTCATTCTGATATAAAAAGTTAAAGCAGGAATGATTCAGCTCATAAAAGCAACACATTTCATTGTGACACCTTGTAAGTTGGCGACTGGCTAAGCAAAATATGACCATATTGTATGACGTAACTAAGATCCCAAATTTAATATAAAAGAATAGGTAGTTTTTTTGCAGGCAATTTACAAGTGGATTTGCACCAATACCCTCTGTTTTGTGTAGCTATTCGGTCTCAAGTGATATACCAAATTTTCAGCTAGATTACGAGTCTTGCGTTATGAGTAAAAAACGAGCATTAAGGCTCATAACGCTGCTTTTTTACTACCGCTGGTATTACGAGTCTTGTAGGTACAGCTGTCCCGCACACTTTTTTTGCCTTACCGCAAATCAACTTACGCAATTTGCGTATAGTCTTTTTTCAATGGGACTTCCATAGCGCCGGTATTAGAAGCTTTTTTTATTAGGCCAAAAAGTGAGCGGTACAGCCTATCCCGCAAATTTGTAACGCATTCTAAAGTCAGTAGTTTTGAGTTTTACACTACAAAGCCGTAGCATAAAATTCACTAAAGTGCTAAAAAGTAAACTAACACCCATAAACTACCTATTAACCCCTAAACTAAGGCCCTCCCGCATAGCAAACACTAAAATAAAATTATTAACCCCTAATCTGCCGCTCCTGACATCGCCGCCACTAGAATAAACATATTAACCCCTAAACCGCCGCACTCCTGCCTCGCAAACACTAGTTAAATATTATTAACCCCTAATCTGCTGTCGCCACCACCTACCTACATTTATTAACCCCTAAACTGCCGCCCCCAACGTCGCCGCCACTATATTATATTTATTAACCCCTAAACCTGTCTAACCCTAACTTAAATATAATTAAAATAAATCTAATTAAAACCTACAATTAATAACTAAATAATTCCTATTTAAAACTAAATACTTACCTGTAAAATAAACCCTAAGCTAGCTACAATATAACTAATAGTTACATTGTATCTAGCTTAGGGTTTATTTTTATTTTACAGGCAAGTTTGTATTTATTTTAACTAGGTAGAATAGTTACTAAATAGTTATTAACTACGTATTAACTACCTAGCTAAAATAAATACAAATTTACCTGTAAAATAAAACCTAACCTTAGTTACACTAACACCTAACCTTACAGTACAATTAAACAAATTACCTAAATTAAATACAAGTAACTAAATTAAACACAATTACCTAAATTTAACCCCCCCCCCCCCCACTAAATTACACAAAATAAAAAACAAATTACAAGATATTTAAACTAATTTCACCTAATCTAATATCCCTATATAAAAAAAAAAAAAAAACCCAAAATAAAAAAAACCCTAGCCTAAACTAAACTACCAATAGCCCTTAAAAGGGCCTTTTGCGGGGCATTCCCCCAAATAAATCAGCTCTTTTACCTGTAAAAAAAATACAAACAACCCCCCCAACAGTAAAACCCACCACCCACACAACCAACCCCCCAAATAAAACCCTAACTAATAAAACCTAAGCTCCCCATTGCCCTGAAAAGGGCATTTGGATGGCATTGCCCTTAAAAGGGCATTGAGCTCTATTGCTGCCCAAACCCTAACCTAAAAATGAAAACCCACCCAATAAACCCTTAAAAAAACCTAACACTAACCCCCTGAAGATCCACTTACAGTTTTGAAGAGCCGACATCCATCCTCAACGAAGCCAGGAGAAGTCCTCAAAGAAGCGGCAAGAAATCCTCAACGAAGCCGGGAGACGTCTTCATCCAAGCCGGGAGAAGTGGTCCTCCAGACGCGCAGAAGTCTTCATCCAGATGGCATCTTCTATCTTCATCCATCCGGCACGGAGCTGGTCCATCTTCAAGACATCCGACGCGGAGCATCCTCTTCTTCCGACGACTACCCAACGAATGAAGGTTCCTTTAAGTGACGTCATCCAAGATGGTGTCCATTAGATTCTCATTGGCTGATAGAATTCTATCAGCCAATCGGAATTAAGGTAGAAATTGGAACAGCCAATAGAATGCAAGCTCAATCCTATTGGCTGATTGGATCAGCCAATAGGATTGAAGTTCAATCCTATTGGCTGATTGTATCAGCCAATAGGATTTTTTCAACCTTAATTCCGATTGGCTGATAGAATTCTTTGGGGCAATGCCCCACAAAAGGCCCTTTTAAGGGCTATTGGTAGTTTAGTTTAGGCTAGGGTTTTTTTTTTATTTTGGGGGGGCTTTTTTTATTTTGATAGATCTATTAGATTAGGTGAAATTAATTTAAATATCTTGTAATTTGTTTTTTATTTTGTGTAATTTAGTGTTTGTTTGTTTTTGCAATTTAGGTATTTGTATTTAATTTTGTTAATTGTATTTAATTTAGGTAATTTATTTAATTGTAGTGTAAGGTTAGGTGTTAGTGTAACTAAGGTTAGGTTATATTTTACAGGTAAATTTGTATTTATTTTAGCTAGGTAGTTAGTAAATAGTTAATAACTATTTAGTAACTATTCTACCTAGTTTAAATAAATACAAACTTGCCTGTAAATAAAAAATAAACCCTAAGCTAAATACAATGTAACTATTAATTATATTGTAGCTAACTTAGGGTTTATTTTATAGGTAAGTATTTAGTTTTAAAAAAGAATTAATTAGGTAATGATAGTAGAGTTTAATTAGATTTATTTTAATTATATTTAAGTTAGGGGGTGTTAGGGTTAGACTTAGGTTTAGGGGTTAATAACTTTAGTATAGTGGCGGCAGATTAGGGGTTAATAAATGTAGGTGGTGGCGGCGATGTTAGGGGCGGCAGATTAGGGGTTAATAATATTTAACTAGAGTTTGCGAGGTGGGAGGGCGGCGGTTTAGGGGTTAATATGTTTATTATAGTGGCGGCGACGTTGGGGGCGGCAGATTTGGGGCTAATAAGTGTAGGTAGGTTGCGGCAATATTGGGGGCAGGAGATTAGGGGTTAAAAAATATAATGTAGGTGTCGGCGATGTTGGGGGCAGCAGATTAGGGGTACTAAGTATAATAATTTAGGAGTCGGCGATGTCCGGAGCGGCAGATTAGGGGTTAATAAATGTAAGATTAGGGGTGTTTAGACTCGGGGTTCATGTTAGGTGTCTACATAAATTTAGTTTCCCCATAGAGATCAATGGGGCGGCGTTACGGAGCTTTATGCTGCTTTATTGCAGGTGTTAGGCTTTTTTTCAGCCGGCTCTCCCCATTGATGTCTATGGGGAAATCGTGCACGAGCACGTACAACCAGCTCACCGCTGACTTAAGCAGTGCTGGCATTGGAGTGCGGTATGGAGCACAATTTTGCTCTACGCTCACTTCTTGCCTTTTAACAGTTTAGAAAAACTTGTAATACCAGCGCTGTAGGTAAGTGAGTGGTGACAATAACGTGCAAGTTAACATCGCACCCCTCTTACCGCAAACCTCGTAATCTATTCGTTTGTGAATTTGTATATACATACATACATATATATATATATATATATATATATATATAGCAAATGGAAAGGCATCATTTGCTGGAGTTTACCAGATAATACTGTTTATAGTTTGTGTGGTAGCACAGAGAATAATAGAATAATAAAGTCTCCTCTCCTTGTTTACAACATATCGTTTTATGGTGGCGCTGATCCATCACATAATCAGAAGGTGTATTACCTCTTATTATCGCATTCATTGCTAGCCAAAGCTAAAACTAATACTGTGCATACAAGAAAAGCTTACCTCATAATTTGTGCTGTGACATAGAGACACTGACCTAATTAGAAAGTCTGCTCTTTTTGTTAATGCCATTTTCTTGTCATGACCTTTAAGGGGCAGATGATTACTACCTCACAACACATGACATGAGTCAGTTTATTCCATGTTTGAATACTGAACACAACACACCCACTATTCATCATCAATGCTTCTAGCTGTAATTGCCTGATAAAGAGTGACAGTTTAAAATTCATGAGTTCTTCAATTGCAATGCTTCTTTTGTTATATACCTCATTAAATGCCCATGTGGCATCATTTATATAGGGGAAATTACTCAAAGGGTTCTTGATAGGATCCTACAACACATATCTAATATAAGGAGGAAGGATGTTAAACCCCACATTTTTCTTTCATGATTCAGATAGAGATTATAATTTTTAAAAGTTTCT
Source organism: Bombina bombina (assembly GCF_027579735.1). Taxonomy (NCBI): domain Eukaryota; kingdom Metazoa; phylum Chordata; class Amphibia; order Anura; family Bombinatoridae; genus Bombina; species Bombina bombina. Next base: position 590,548,552 of record NC_069503.1, on the reverse strand, counting down.
AATTTACTTCTATTATCAAATTTATTTCATTCTCATGTTATTCTTTGTTGAAAAAAATACCTTGGTAGGTAGCGTGCACATGCCTGAAGCACTACATAACAGGAAATAGTGCTGCTGCTAATGCATAACATTGTTGCAAAACTGCTGCTATTTAGTGCTGCAGACACAAGCACACTCTTGAGCTTACATTTCTTCTTTTCAACAAAGGATAACAAGAAAATGAAGAAAATTTGATAATTGAAGTACATTAGAAAGATGTTTCAAATTTTTTTTTTTTTTTAAAGTCTTTATTTATATCCAACAAGATAAACTGACAATCAGTGGCAAGGAAAAGAGAGAAAAAACAAAAGTCAAACAAGAGCAATCCACTCTGGGTTTCAAATAAATACATTTTAGATAATGGACCAGTAATTAGACGTCATAATAACAGGCATACAATATACATGGCCATAAAAAAAACCTCAGGTGTTTACAGCTTAACACACAAAAAAAAGAAAAAGAACAAAATAAATATATAGCATTCATTAGCTGAGGCTTGCCCAAAAATATAATAGTTTTCCTTCATTACAAAAGTACTCAATTCCTTGTTGGATGATTTTGTATTAATTTTACCCAAACATAACTAACCACACACTATGCAACAAACAAAGAAAAAAGCAACACAAGACAATACAAAACAATAATACAGAGAAAGGAAAAAGAGAGAAAAAAAAAAAAAAAAAAGGAACCCCCTACACACAATTCTTCAGACCCCCGTCACCACCTCCCTAAAAGAACTAGTTCAGTGTTACGTAAAGGGTATATCAAACATTCCCTTTCAGCGAGGGGAAATGTTTTAATAAATGCTGACCATTTTAAAAAAAACCTAGAGATATCATTGTCATTATCAATATTAACATTATGTTGTTCAAGAATACATTGCTTTTTTAAGCAATTTTTAATTTCAGATATACTGGGACCGGTGTTCATTTTCCATTTTTTAAAAATCAGATATCTGACAGCCAGTATAGTTATATTAATCAATTTAGTATTAAGCTGCTTATCCTCTGGATTGGAAAAAAGAAAGACTACATTCAAATCTGACAGATTTATCGAGGGGAGACCCAGTATTCTACAAAGCCAAAATTGAACTTTAAACCAGATGTTCCTGATTTTTGGACAAGTCCATAGCATATGCAAGAGATCTGCAGAAGGAAGTGAGCATTTAGGACAGATAGTAAAATTAGTTTTCCCACATCTTATTCCCTTTTCTGGTGTAAAATATGTCCTATGTAGCAACTTAACATGGGATTCTCTCCATGTAGACGAGAGAGTTGTCCGAGCAACCTCTTGAATTGAGATGGAAGGTATTTTAGAATCAACTTCTCTGTCCAAGAGTTTAGCCCAGTTACCCGCAATCTTATCGAGATTGATTGTACCTCTATCCGAAACCAGTATCATATAGCATGGGGAGATTGACGTAATTCCATTCTTTGCCAGAATAAGCCACTTGTCCAGCTGCCCTAGAGACCAGTTCCACCCGAACTCATTTACTAATTTCATGACATAATGTCTAGCTTGAAGGTAAGCATAAAAATTACTATGTGGGAAATTAAATTTCAATCTTAGTGCATCAAATGATTGGATACAGCCTTCTTCTATATCGAGCAGCTGAGAAACGTTAATGAGCCCTCGAGTATTCCATTTTGAAAAAATTAAAGAGGGTGAGCCGTCCTGGAATTGTGGATTCCCTACAAGTGGCAAGTATCGAGATACGTGGTATTCTGTTCCAAGCAGGTTACATACTTTTTTCCAGGCCAGGATTATGTTATGTATTGTTTTATATCTTCTAATGTGGGACGGAATATTGGGCGTGTCCATATGTATAAGTGCCGCCGGTACATAAGGGTACATGATGCTAATCTCAAGATCAATATTTGTAACATAGTTGCGCTGAAATAACCAGTCCGCTACAATGCGAATTAGAAAAACATAATTATATGCCCTCAAATCAGGTAGAGCCAGACCCCCAACTCCTATTGGGAGAGAGAGTTTTGCCAGTGACATTCTGGGCTTCCTATCCTGCCATAAGAAGGATCGAAGAGATGAATTAAATAAAGTAATATCCTTTTTCTTCAGTAACACAGGGATGTTCTGTAGAACATACAATATTTTAGGTAGTAGGATCATTTTATATACTGCTATGCGTCCAGATAATGAAAGAGGTAAATTCTGCCAGTTCTTGAGAGCTGCTCTAACTTTGTTTAAAACAGCAGGGATATTCAGCGAATACCAGGTGTCAGGGTTACTAGAGATATTTATGCCCAGGTATTTAAACGAGTCCTTCACTATGGAAAAAGGTATATTTGTAGGAGAGTTACTTGTCTGCCTAACCCAGAGAAATTCAGATTTACTTATATTTACCTTATACCCTGAGAAGGATCCAAACTGTTGTATAATAGCCATCAAAATTGGTAAATTCCTACGTATATTAGCTAAATACAGAAGAATATCATCCGCATATAATGCTATTCTTAATTCCCGTCCAGCGACTACAATCCCCTCAAGCCTCTGTCTTATCATTAGTGCAAGAGGTTCAATAGCGATGTTAAAAAGGAGCGGGGACAGGGGACACCCCTGCCTCGTTCCCCTCTGAAGAATTATCTCTGAAGACAACTGGCCATTAACTATTAGTCTAGTAGAGGCCGTGTGATATAATTTATCTATAAAATTCATGAAATTGCCTTTAAACCCAAACTTCTCTAAAGATAATAAAAGATGATCATGATGGATTGAATCAAAGGCCTTTTCGGCATCTATGGCTAATATTGCCAGATCCGCTTCATTTACTCGTCCCATTTGATCGGGGATCGTAGTATTGGAAAAAAAGTCTAAGGTTAGCAGAAGTTCCCTTATCTTGGCGGCGGAATTCCTATTCTTCATGAACCCGGCCTGGTCTGAATTAATAATAGAAGGAAGAAGGGACTGCAGCCGCTGTGCAAGGATTGTAGTTAACAATTTATAATCCGTATTCATGAGGGCAATTGGCCTATAAGATTCTATTGCTTTTGGATCTTTTCCCTTCTTTAAAATAAGGGACGTAAATGATGCGGTAAAGCTAGGTGTAGGAGCATTACCCTATATATATGTGATTAAATAGTGTAGTTAAATACGGTGTTATAATATCTGGTATCGCTCTATAGAATTCATTAGGTATTGCATCCGGTCCCGATGCTTTATTATATCCCAACTTATTAATCGCTTTAGCCACTTCTGCTTCAGTAATAGGAGATTCAAGATCTTCCGTTGATGATGCTATTAATGATGGGAATGTGATACCTGACCAAAATCTCTGACGTTCCAAAGTATCAGATGGTTTAGCCGAGTAAATAGATTGATAAAAATCAAAAACAATTTGCAGAAGGTCCTGTGCAGAGCTGGCTATTTGCCCCTTTCTATGGAGAACGTCAATTAACTGGGATCCTAGATCTTGCTTAACTAATCTAGCTAAAAGTTTTCCCGTCTTATTCCCATACTTATAGAATTTTGCGGAAAACCGTATATCCTTTTAAGTGGCTTTATATATCAACAATGAGTCTCTCGCCTCTAATGCAGTAGTATATTTGGCCCACTTCTGGGGTGTCTTTTCTAGTAAGTATAGATTATAAGAATTTGTGACTGCCTGAAGCAGTTCATTCTCACGCTTTTTAAGACTCTTTGTACGCCTAATAGTATAAGCAAGAATCTCCCCTCTCATCACTGCTTTGGCCGTTTCCCAGAACAGAGAAGGCCGACTCATGGCCTCTGCATTAAACATAGCAAAATCCGCAAATTTGGTTTCCAGAAAATTTCTAAACTTAACGTCAGAAGACAAAAACTTAGGATAAGAGAAGCGATTATTGGCCTGTGAGGATGTACCCATTTGAGATTCAAAACAGATTGGGGCATGATCAGATACCGTAATAGGCAATATTTGAGCTGATACTTTGGATTTACATAGTCTTTCATCAATCAAAAATAAATCAATCCGGGACAATGACTTATGTGCCTTTGAAAGACACGTAAAATCCCGCGTATCTGGGTTTTGGAGTCTCCAAATGTCCCTTACTCTCAAGTTAGAAAAGATCCTAGAAAACAACTTTGCCTCAAGATTATCCCTTTTGTTTTTTTTAGAAAACTCCTGCTGCCTCATTCTATCTAATGGATACTGCGGAACCATGTTAAAATCGCCAGCTAAGATAAGGAAGCCTTCTGCAGATGTCATAAGCCTGGCCTGCAACGCATCCCAGAAAGACAAATCAAAGACGTTTGGGGCATATACATTACATAACGTATACAAAAAACCAGCAATCTTAATTTTCAAAATAATATATCTCCCCTCTTCATCTGACTGACTCTGAATTACCTCGTAATTAAATTTTTTCCCCAAAAGAATAGCAACTCCACCTCTGCGACTACGACTAGGTGAGAAAAAAACCTCCTTTACCCATGCAGATTTAAGTTTAAGGATTTCTTGTGTTTTCAAATGTGTTTCTTGTAAAAAAGCAATAGAAGCGCCTATTTTCTTAAGATAAGAAATAATCGTTTTTCTCTTAATGGGGGAAGTAAGACCTCCTATATTCCAGGAGACAAATTTAATCCCATTGATTTTAGATAATCTCTACAACCCAAGACGGGAGGCGGTAGCGGGGGAAGAAGAAGAGAGAAAAAAAAAAACAAACACCCCCAACACAAAAAACAAAACAAAAACACGAAAACACAAACAACAAAAAAAACATAAACCAGACGTTTGGACCGTCTGGTACCCTAACCTGAAAGGAACCCATCCTGGTAGTGACACAGTGGATCTATTCATACTCAAAGACCAATCTATTGAGCTATGTTATTTTTAGAAAAAAAGGCTTCTGCGGCTTTGGCAGACTCGAAAAAATATGAAGTGTTATCATAGGCCAATCGAAGCCTAGCAGGATGAACAATTGTTGCACGCAATCCCTGCTGTATAAGTTTGGTGCAAACTGGTGCCAACTCTTTTCTTTTAAGAGCAGTATCTGCTGCATAATCCTGGAACAACAATATTTTTGTTCCTTCCAGAAGTATGGGCTGACTCTTACGAAAAGCTTGCAAAAAAATCAATTTGTCTTGATAGTTCAAAAATTTGGCTAGGATTGGTCTTGGCCTCACATTATTTCTTGAAAGGGATGCTGCTCCTAACCTATGTACTCGTTCTATGACAATATCATGATATGACTCAGGGATATTCAGCAGTGCTGGAAGTGTTTTAGTAATCAATTTAGTTAAATCTTCAAACTGCTTCCCCTCGGGAACCCCTATAATTTTTAAGTTATTTCGTCTAGCCCGATTTTCCAGGTCTTCTACTTTGTTTTGTAATTTAACCAGGGCTGAGGAAGTAGCTTCTAATTTAGTGTTTTGGGCTGTGGTAAGATCTTCAAGATCCGATACTCTTTGTTCTACCTCAGAGAATCTCTCTGAGAATTGTTTAATCTCTGAGCTTAGCTGGGCAATGTCATATTTTATCTCGGCTTTAAGTGACTCAAACTTAGGTGCAAGGGCCATAGATATATCTGAGACTAGAGTCTGTAGGTCAATGGACTCATGAGCACTAAGGGAGTCACGTGGGGCCGGCTGTATGTCGCCAGCCGTCTCAGTGCTAGGCTTAGTTCTTTTGTCCCTTTGTCTAGCTGACATGACTGAAGGTGAGGTTTTGGATTGGGAGTGTAAGAATTTATCCATTAATTTGTGAGGGAAGGAAGTGAAGGAAAACAAACAACATAAAAAATAATCTAAAGTGATAGAGGGGGGAAAGGACCCCAAAGGAAAGGAAATAAAACGAGAAAGGGGAGGGGGTGAGGAAAGAGTGCTTTCTTTTCTGAGTTTACTTAACTTTTTCTCCTTTTGTCTTCTACCTTCTTTTGTGTGCAAATCAACCGTGAAATAAGATCAGTCCTGCCTGTGACTAAAGGGAATGATCAGTGGATGTCCCTGTGCTATAACTGCATATACTCACAGCCTAACATTTATGTGAACTCCTAGAGCAATTACAGTTTTCCACAATTGCAATAGTTCTATACAGTAATCAGCCTTTATAACCTACTAGGTCAGTTCTATTCTTATATATACAACCAATTTTTACCATCAACATCCTAAGCACATTTTCAAGCACCTTTAAATAACCCTGTATAAGAGCAATAAACCCCGTGATAGAAGCAATACATTCAATTCCTAGAGTATTGAGGTACAATCTTACACACTTTACAAAAAACAAGAATATGGGCTTTAGTTCTAGCGCCACTAACCAGCGGCTTCTGGGCTAATACAGCCAGGCATTATTTTAACCAGAAGCTGTGTGACAGGGTATTATCATTCAGTACAATAAAAAGAAAAAAGAGAAAGAAAATATGTATTATAAGCCAAAATTTTAGCTTTCAGTATCTTGTAGAGAGTATAACACCTGTATGTAGCCAGAAAAATTTAGCTAATATATATACAATAGGTGTGATATCTTTCTTCCCTTTATAAAAAGTTAGCTATGGTGGAAATAGCTTTTCATAGCTTTTAAATTTAAACACTTTTACCCCTGTTACCCAGTTTTAATAGCCCAATTAGTCCAGCTTATTTGGATCCAGTCCTGTAAAAATAAACATAAGAGCCAAAAGAACATAAAAGTTTGTGAAGTGCCGATGTGGGCCCCTAAGCCCTAACCACATCAATCTTCGGTCATCTATTGCAGCTTACGCTCTGTAGATTTCAGGGGTGGATAGCAGAGCAGGCAAGAGAAGGGTACATCAGAAAAACCGAACAGAGTTCAGACGATAACCGTCCAATAATAAGCCTGGTCATTCCTGGTAAAATCAAGCATCTGTGGGCATTGCAAATAATCTACATTACCCGTCCTGTGTGTCCAGAAATCAGCCACCAGTTAGAGAGCCTCTGCTACCAGCAGCCCCCCCCTCGCGCAGCACCGGTGGGAGGGGGAGTGCTTTTCCAAGTCGAGAGCAGCAGCCAAGCCGGGATAGAGAGCGGCACTCCGTGCAACAGGGGCTCCGACACAAGCACCTCGGACGATATGAGGGCAGCCCCAGGGGATGTCAACCCTAACCCCTCTCACCACAACAGGAGGGAAGCGGAGCAATCCAGTGGGCCCGGCCTTTTTCCAGGGACTCCAACAGCTCAAACGCTGCTCTCCTTCCGCAGCCCACAGGGAGACGAAATAGATCCGGCTCCCTGTTACACTGTCGGGCAACACAGGAGAAACAGGTAGCAGTTCGTTGTTCCGATAATACACCACAGTGCGAGACCAGTAGCGTCCGCCTTCCGTCTCTGTATGACCAGGAAGGGAAGTTCCAAGGCGCTGGGCATATAATCTACTTTAGTTTAGGAGATATTTATCCCAGCCACAGACCTCCTTTTGATATAGGCAGTAAATAGTAGGAACAAAGTCATTAATGCAGGTGTTTAACTTTAACACCAGATTTGGGTCCTTTTCAGAGCTGCTTCACACAGCTATAGTGCAATGATATGGCACTACCGAGCATCCGGCAGCGATGAGTATCAGCAGTACAAGCCGCCCTCAGGTAGAGGGTTTAGGCGTGGTCCTCGCCAATAGCTTGTAGGCAGGAGAGATCAAAACAGGTGCAGCACCTAGACACACACCTGTGCTCCTCCCCCGGAAGCTCCAGGGCATGCCAAGATGTTTCAAATTTTATGTTCTATCTAAATCATGAAAGAAAAAAATGGGTTTTATGTCCCTTTAAGAATGTGGTGTCATTATACAATGTACAAGACATGAGTAAGGGTGTGATACCCAAACGTAGGCCTTTTCCCTGCTCCTTCTTACATGCAATAATAGTATTATGAAAGTAAAGTGGTGTGCCTGATTTTGACTTTTTTACTATTCATCATCATAACAGGGAGGTATGTACTATCTTAACAAAAATAATAATAATAATAATCATTAGGCATAATAAAAATCCAGAATAAATATCTAGCAGCATCTCTATCCATAACAGAATCCTATAGTCGACACATACAGAGGCTAGCAAGCTTGCATATGTTGCATTGGTCCAATTTAAGTAATGTTACATAATGTGACATACTATGCTAAAATATAAAGCAGGATTTTTTTGTACACTGCTCGTAGACCAGAACAGCACTTTTGTATAAGGAAGGGGAGATGTCCCCAAATCATCAATTTTGCACAAATAAAGTGTAATTGACTTTAAAATCCAGTGAGTTCTTGCCTTTCTATTTGCTACAGATACACTTTGCTGGTACCCTATTGAAGTGAGAGTGTGCATCATTGTTGGAATTTGTATTGCTGCAATTTGGGATGTTATTCACTTACACACTTAACACTGGTAGAGCCACTGATTGACATTATACTATACTGAAGTGGATGCAGCAAGGATAATATCTGAACCTGAGAATGACACTACAAACATTGTTACTGCTAATACAGAGTGTTTTGTCCTTTAAATTAATTGGATTTAAAATTACAAGGGATCTATCACTCAGACTATCATAGAAAGAAATTAATTCTGAGAGGTTTTTAGGATCAGGAATTTACCAACCATTGGTTGGAGCAATCAAGAATTCTGTAGGAAATAATGTGCTATATAGAGCATGCTCACTAGATCTGATGCTACCTGTGACTTAGAAGATCAGATCCCTGTTGGATAAAATAGGTGATGAAATTTAGACTACCAAGCTGAACATTTTAAGTAAAGATAAGAGTGAAGGTTGATTAGATAAGTTACAGCTACAACTGAATGAATACGAAGAGGCTACCATTAGCTTTAAAAACAAAAGCAAACTGTCACAGAGGACTCTAAACAAACATGTCTACTGCTGGTTAGGAGGAGGAGACAGGAGGGGATACTTTCCCAGAAGACAACTGTGTCCACATCAGTATACTAACAGATATTTACAAACAGTGGATAAAAGCTCTGGATCAGACTCTGATACCCCACAGATGACTACTGAAGGAGAACTTACTACCTCAGGAGAATGGATTTTTCAAGGGGCCATGACCCAATGCAGCAATGAAGAGGGAAAGGTTGCATCCAAGGACAGGTATATATATATATATATATATATATATATATATATATATATATATATATATATATATATATATTAGGCAAAAGAAGCGCACTCCAATGGGAATTGATTTGCAAAAATTAATTTTAATGTGAACGTTTTTGGACCCAAAAGTCCTTCTTTAGACATACAATGTGTAACAAGAACTTACCCTCTCCCTTACACATATATTGTGTACCAAGATGCCTGTGTTCTAAAGTAACATGTATACCCTAGGAATGTGTATACTACGTCACTTCCGGTGACGTGTAATCAGCTGTTGGAGGGGTGTGGTGCTCAATGCACATGCGCAAGAGGCCCAACCTCCTCCAAACATCTGTTTAAGGAACTGTATTAGATAACAACGGGTCACAGGATTCTATGGACCATAATCTGCAATGCGCATGCGCACACAGCCCTACTCCTCAGTGATCCATTGTGCGCCACCGACTTGCCAAAAAAGGTGTCAGTTGACACCAAAACATTTTGAAACTTATGTTTGGAATAAGGCTATATTTTTCTATGAAGTCCGGTGACTGCTCCAATATTTTATTCCGGTGGGGTGGGTTAGGGAAGGTGAGGGTGTGTGGTGTGGGTATCATGACAGTAGCACTATGCTGTCACATTTGTCACTGTCTACATTATAATGAATAAAGCAACCGCAGTGCGCACGTGCGCAGTGAAGGCTATTAGCCTCTATAAATTATGATTATGGGCCATATATTTCCTTGACCCGTTGTTTAATTTACATCAGCTGTTTGGAGGAGGTTGGGCCTCTTGCGCATGTGCATTGAGCGCAACACCCCTCCAGCAGCTGATTCACGTGACCTAAAGTGACGTGGTATACACATTCCTATGCGGTATATCATTTTCTTTAGAACACCGGTCTCCACTCTCTTCCGGGTAGACACGACCCTTCTGATGACATCCTTGGCAATGTGGGGCCGGTCCTAGCTAAAAGAAATATACATTAAATGATACAGATATGACCAACAATAGGGGATGTTTTATAGCACTTCACTGCAGCATAGTTATACTAGCAAACTCAATTCCTGTTATCGCGTTTTCTGCTGAACAGTGAAATAGTGCAGCTCCTCAGTTGCGTGTAGCCATGGCAACTGAACACAACATAATCTTGGAGCTGACAGGTCCATAAGCAGGCTCACTTAAAAACAGATGCAGCAGAAGAAGTCATAACAGAACGTTACAATTGACAAACCTGGTTTGCCTACATGTAAGAGTTGTCAATTGTAACATCACAGAGATTGTTATGCTGGACAAATTGGGTAGTTTACACAATAAAAGAATATAAACATTCATCTTTTGTCTCCTTGTATATTTATATTAACCTTTTTGCTTATTAACATTCTAAAGAGAGAGGAAGGTGAGAGGGGAGAGGGAGGGCGAAGTAAAGGAAGGGGAAGGAGGAAATGGTGTGTGAGAGATCTCTTTTTTTTTTTCTCCAGGGATAGTCACAGATGAGGGCTTTTCCTATAGCTATTTATTTGGCAATATTGAAACGTTATGTTATGTGTTTGTTTTTTGCTCCCATATAAAGATTACATCTAGAATAAAATCTTGCTTACCCATATATGTATAGTACATTTTTTCTAGCATCAGAGTGTGATCTACTTCTTTTATCCATGCTGCATTGGTAGGGGTTTGTGTTTTTTCCATAGTCTTGGGATCAGGCATTTGGCGCTATTGAGTATATATTGGAGTAACTTCTGGTGGTATTGGCATGGAGTTTTTGGGAGATCATTACCTAGTATCATTTCGGGCGTTATATCTATGTTAGTCTGAAGTATGTTATTGAGGCTTGTAGTGATATCTCTCCCATAATCCTGAATTAGTGGACAGAACCATCAGATATGAGATAGAGTCCCTATTTCTCCACATTTTCTCCAAAAGTGTGGGGATGCTTGTGGGTATATACTGTGTAACCTTTGGGGTGTGAGATACCATCTTGATAGCAACTTGTAGTTCATTTCTATTACGTTTTGAGAGAGGGCTATTTTTTTAATGGCTAGAAAGGCTTTTTTTGCTTTTTTCATCTGTTAACGTGAAATTTAGTTCCTTTTCCCATTTTAGTATATAGGGTGGTCTGTAATCTGGAAATGGTCATTGCAATAACTTATGGGTTAGTGAGATGTGTGATCTGCGTATTGTGGGGTTACAACAGAGTATTTCAAATGGTGTAAGTGTTCTCATTAGGTCTGTTCTATATGGACTGGTGGTAATAGCATGTTGTATCTGGAAAAATGGGGTACCATGTATGGAGTGGGGACCCTGTGGTTTCTGCGATATTGTGTGCGCATTTGCCCCTCAGAGAAGAGCAAATGGATCGGAATGTTCGATTTTCTACTGCTTATTATAGGGTCTTGTGCATATTTAAGTTGGCCGAATATAGGGTTTTTTAATTAGCATTGTCATTGGAGATATTTGTGTTGATATTGTGTGCTTATTAGAAATTATGGTGTCCCATACTTTTAGTGTATTTGCTATATAACAATTGGTATGTATTATAGAAGGTCTATGCTTAGCTGGAGTCCAGCATAGTTCACCTAAATTTTCTATGCCCAACATCTGGACCTCTAAGTAGGTCCAAGGTTTCTCAGTTGAGGCGTGATTCCACGCTACTATTCGGACTAAGTGGTTGGCTCTATAATAGTTTAATAAGTTAGGGTTATTTGCGCTTTGGGTCAAGACCATATGAAGGATTCTATCATTCTTTGTTGTGTGTGGCTGTATGAATTGAGTAGGGTTTGAAAGATGTAGAGGTATATTGGCAATATATAGGTCCGGTTTGATTAGAAAATCTGTGTTTTTGGTGAGGAAGGCCATGTCTTTGTCAGAGGTTCACTGGTAGTAGGACTGATTAGTCCATATTTATGGAAAAATTTGAAATTCTGTAAGAAGGGAAGGGATGGATTCTGTGGGGCAACGGATAGTAAATATGATGTCATCAGCGTACAGAAGGCATTTTTGATGTATGGGACCTATGTCTATGCCTTTCACGTTTAGGTTTTGTCTTATGTGAGTAGCCAGGGTTTTGACCATGAGTGCGAATAGGAGCGGCGACAATGGGCATCCTTGACGTGTGATAGGATGCCATTTGCTTGTACTCTGACTGTTGGTTCTCAATAAAGCACTTGTATGCGAGTGAGGAAGGTGTTAGGGATACCGAATTTCGACAGAGTGGACCACATAAATTCCTAGTCCACCCTGTTGAAAGCTTTCTCAGCATCGGTTGAGAGTACTACTATTGGTATTATTTTGGTTGAGGCTAAGAGCAGGGTCTGTAGTACTCGTATCGTATTATTTTTGGCCTCCCTACCAGGGATAAAGCTCACCTGATCCATGTGGAAAAGATCAGGTAGCGCTTTATTTAATCTTTGTGCTAATATTTTGGAGTATAGCTTTATGTCTATATTGAGCAATGATATAGGTCGGTAATTAGTAAATTGGTCAGGGGATTTTCCTGGTTTAGGGATAACTGATATCGTAGCTTCGAGCAGGGGCTTTGAGAATTTAGCAGAGTGATCTATTGAATAATGTGATCCTATGTCGGTACTGCGAGGGTGGATTTTGTTATTTGTCTCTTTGATCTGTTGGATAAAAAGATTTATATTGTTTTTTATTTAAAGATCTAGCCATTAACCGTCCATCTTTATTGCTTTCAGAGAAAAAAGGAATGAGAAGAGCACAATTATTGAGGAGTGCACGCAGAACCTGAGGACACTGCTAGGTCCCCAACCTGATCAATATATCAAAATGATGCTCCTCAGCACTTTTTATCAATTCAGGCAGTTTATTCACATATAAATAGCAACGCTTCAGCTAATTTGTTAACATAACTGTATCAAGCATGAATAAGGGGCTGTGACCCCGAAACATTGCTATTTATATGTGAATAAACTGCCTGAATTGATAAAAAGTGCTGAGGACCATCTTTTTGATAGCTTTATTGCTTTCAGCAAAGTATTTCGATTTCATTGAAAGGGTTCTTAAGTGTGCATTTTTAATTAGGTGATTATTTAGTTCTCTCGAAGTTTGTAATTCTGTTAGGAGTTGTTGCGAATTAGGGTTTTTCTTATGGGCTTCCTCTGCTAATAGGAGATGTTTTGTGAGTGTGTTGAAATTTTCTGATCTGAGCTTGCATTGTCTGTTTGTGTGTTGTATGAGTTCACCTCTTATGTAGCACTTGTAAGCTTCCCAGTTGTCTGAGTAGAATCATAATGGGTAAAGAATTCAGTCATTTTTTCTGTGATGTTGGTGATTAGCAAATGGGTCTGTGAGAATGTAGTTATTTAGTTAACAATTGTTGTTGTTGCATGGTTTTGAGGACCATGCAAAGGAGCTGAGTACCATGCTATGATCTGACCATGTTGTATGAGATATGCGCGACTGGATTAATGATGATAATGTGTTTTGGTCGCAGAAGAGGTAATCTATTCGGGTGTAGGTGTGTTGAGGATTGGAGAAGAAAGTAAAGTCTTTGGTGCTGGGATGTGAGGTCCTCCAACTGTCAAAAACAAAGGCAGTACAGAGCGCTGACCAGTTAGCTTTAATTTGACTATTTTGCATGTAGGAGTGCCCCATGGAGGTGTCAAGAAATGGGTCTATTGGAAAGTTTAAAATATTAGCCTGCTAATATTATCAAACCTTTGGCTAAATCTAGTAGGCGATTGATTACTGAATAGAAAAAGGAGGGTGGAGGGCGATTAGGAGTGTAGATATTAGCCAGTGTTAGTGGTCTACTGTAGTAGAGTCCCACTAAGATCAGGAGTCTTCCCTCTGTGTCTAAACTTTTATCTAGTAACTCCAAGGGGGTGCCTTTCTTAAAGAGTATTCCTACTCCATTTTTTTGGTTGGTCCTGTGCTTAGGTAGTGTCGGTCATAGTGTAGTTTAGATAGATTTGGTTCCTTGGATTTCGTGAAATGTGTTTCTTGAACTAGTGCTATGTCTATCTTGCGCTTATGGAAATTGTGTAGGGCTGAGGAGCGTTTCTCAGTGGATAGGAATCCCTCCACGTTATGTGTCGCTATTATAAAGTAGTCTTGGGAAATCATGGTAGTGTGTGAATGTTAGTGGCTGGGTGCCTTATGATTTGGGGTTCTGAAATGGGTTTGTTTATGGAGATCTGTTTTTTCCGAGTTGTGTTGTTAAGTGTGATGTGAGGTGAGGGGAAAGGAGTGAAAGGGAAAGGGGGAAAATAAGAGTGGGGTACGGTGAAAGTGTAGAGAAAGGGTACTTCCTGTCAGAAGTATAGGGGAGTATGTAGAAAGTGTGGGAAAGACCTGTGTATTAAAAGGGGTGTATACACAGGTGGACGGAGCCTGCAACCAAAGCAGGTACACATTAGGTACAACATTTTAAATGCCCAACCTGGGCCATAAAGTTAATGAGTCAAACTTTTAGCTCAATTGATAGCATCATGAATTCCTGGCACGGCTTAGTAAATCATGCTGATTATCTATTTATAAACTATATAACAGTATTATAGAATAGTAAACTATAATTCATGGTAATCTATAAAGAAAACATTGCAGGAAAAACATAAACATGTTAACAAACAGTATGTGAGCTTCACAGTCTCTCTGTTACTGATATCTGGCCATCTCAGTCTCTTTGGTTTGTAACAGGTATTGGTCAAGTTCACGTGGTCTTGATTTATAGAGGCCGAATTGTCAAACTCTGAATGGAGCTTGATGCCCCTGTTTCCATGCGAGCCTTCGCATGGAAACGATGATTGACACCCCTTGTAGCGGTCGATTGGCCGCAAATCTGCAGGGGGCAGCAGTGCACAAGCAGATCACAAGAACTGCTTGTGCAATAAATAAAAGTCAACAGTGGCAGACAGCGGCGGACATGATACGCTACATCATATCATGTCCGTTTGCACTTTCATAAATCGGCCCCATAGTGTTCTCAAAGAAAAAGAAAAACAGAAGTGAAATGTTCTTGTTAAGCTAACAGATGAAATTTAAGCTTTACAATCTCTCTGTTGCAGGTATCGGACTATCCCAATTTTGTGGGCTTGTAATGGGTTGTGAACTTAAAATATAAAAAACCCTGAGGTATGATACTCTTATTAAACTATATAGATGAACATTACAAGTAAAACCTAAATGTTATTTCAGACAAAGTTTGAAAGTCATTAACTCACAGTTATCGGTTTCCATTATTTCCAGTCATCTGGTGTGGATAGGGTATGTTGATCCTGTTTTTGAGATCATAGGGTAAACTATTCAGGTAGCTTCTGTATTTTCGGACGATCCAGCTGATGGTTTATTTCTTGTGCGAGATGCTGCTGCTTCTGTCCATGTCTTTCTTTAAGGCTTGGGGTGTGGAATGGGCTGGTGTGTAGAGGTGCTCTCTCCTGGATTTGGAACTGGCGGTGTGGGTATGTTCAGCTGTTAATAGAAGGATTTGGCGTCTTCTGGGTCTAGACATATGTGACGTTTGCCATTCTTGTTGATTTGTAGCGATACTGGGAATCCCCATCTGTAAGGTATCTGTAGGGACCTTAAGTGTGCTGTTAGATGTGAAAACTCTTTCCTCTTCTGCAATGTTATGAGGGACAGGTCTTGATATATTTGGATGCGTGACCCAAGGTATAAGCAATTTGGGTGTGTTTTAGAGAAGCTATAGATTTTTTTCTCTGTCTTTGTAGTTAAGAAAACGGAGTATAATGTCTCTTGGTGGCTGATTTTCCCCTGGTTTGGGGCGTAGTGTTCGGTGTGCTCTTTTGAGCAGTATTTCTTCCATTACCACTGAGTTTGCTATTGCTAGCGATTGGAATAGGCTCTGGAGGTGTTCTGGTATATCCTCTCCATTGATGATTTTTGGAATTCCCCGTATTCTTAAAGGGACAGTCAACACCAGAATTTTTGTTGTTTAAAAAGATAGATAATCCCTTTATTACCCATTCCCCAGTTTTGCAAAACCAACACTGTTATATTAATACACTTTTTATTTCTGCGACTAACTTGTATCTAAGCATCTTCTGGCCGCCCCTAATCATATGACTTTTAGTTATTATCTATTGACTTGCATTTTAGCCAATTAGTGCAGTGTCTGGCACTAGCCACGAGTGTGATCACAATGCTATCTATATGGCCTACATGAGCTAGCTCTCCCCTGCTGTAAAAAGTAAATAAAATAGAGGCGGTCTTCAAGGGCTTAGAAATTATCATATGCACCTTCCTAGGTTTGCTTTCAACTAGAATACCAAGAGAACAAAGCAAAATTGTTGATAAAAGTAAATTGGAAAGTTGTTTAAAATTACATGCCATATTTGAAAAATTAAAGTTTTCTTTTGGCTTGACTGTCCCTGTCTTTTGGCTTGAGTGTGTATTATGCCATCCGTTCATTAAAGCATGGCTGTGAGTGATAGGTTCTATGAGCATCAACAACTCAGATTTGCCAGTATTGAATGGGTCTGTGATGGTGTTGCTATGGGTCAAGGTAGCGGTATCTTACCGTTATCTGCAGACGCTCCCAGTGCTCTTTTCCTGTGTTGGATCCGTTAAGCAGGGTCTGCTATGGTGCTGTGTAATGTCTTAGCATGATTTGGAGTTGCGTGGTGCTCACTTTCCTTTTGGGCTAGTACACGTACGCTTGAGGTAGTCGGATGGTCGTGTTACTGTCCATTCCAGCTTAGGGGTGACTCGGTTTGGTATCCGTACTTCCAGTCCTCCTTTGCCCTAGTATTTTTTGCCCATGTTGAGCCTCCATTATGGTTTGTTCACCGTATCTGTCTCCTCTGTGTTTGGAGCTCTAAGCAAGTGCGGCCATCATGGACAACCGCAAGCTCCGCACCCATGGGGATAATTTTATGTAAACAGATAGATAGATTGATAGATAGATAGATAGATAGATAGATAGATAGATAGATAGATAGGCAGACAGACAGACAGACAGATAGATAGATAGATAGATAGATAGATAGACAGACAGACAGACAGGCAGGCAGACAGATAGTTAGATGATAGACAGACAGACAGATAGAATTCACCCATCTCCATTTAGAGCTAAAATATATCTTATTACCTATTTAAGAATTAAGTTTGATATGGGTGTGGACAGTTAATGAGATGATGAATGTTTAGAGTCAAATCAAATTACAGCCAGTTAATTTAAACTCTGTAACTTTCCCACATCATTCTTTAGATTATGCAGACTAGGGGACTGCACATGGACACTGTATAGTTCATCATAAACTTCTGTATACAGAATTAGTGTAGAACGTGCCAAGTTTCTCTTTCCCTTAAAATACACAAATCATTATATGCTCATCCTGACTCTTTGCAGCCTTTACTACATTCCTGAATAATAAACAGACTGTTAAAGGCATGGTTTGCTAACCTTTGGAATGAACAGCAGCTTAGATTCTGCCAAAGTAATATAAAACCAATAAGACTTTACAGAATAGGAGCCATCACGTGAAAGTTACAAGTCTAAGCACAATATGATTCTTAACAATGGTGCCAAGTTTGTTATCGAGCTGATACATGCTTATAACCAGAGAGGATTTATTTGACAGACAGTTTAGCTAGTAAAAATGTGTTTAAAGTATGTTCACTAAAAATACCTTACCTGAAATTATTTGATTGCTTTTAGCATTTTATATCAACACCATAAAACAAAGGGAGAGATCTTACATTTGTTAAATTATTTTAGGAAAGTAATTAAAAGACAATGAAATATTCGTAAATTGCGCTGGTATTACAAGTTGAAAGTTATATTCTGTGCTCGAGCGATAGCTAAAACTGCGCTAGAATATTTATAATTTTTTACAAAAAACATAAAAAACACATTAAAATAGAGTAAAAAATATAGGGCCAGATTTCCAGTGGAGCACATCGAATTGTGCTCGTATTATGAGTTGAAAGTAAAAATGTATCACTCTCGAACTAACCCGACGCACACAAAAAGTTGATGTGCAAAACATTAGAATGTGAAAATATTTACAGTAAATACACAGTATAATACTTTATTAAATATGAATATTGCATAAATATGCTTTACATATTTTCATCTACTTGACTGCAAAGGGCTCCAATGCACTTATATATATATATATATATACTGTATATATATATATATATATATATATATGTCTATATATGTGTACATATGTATTTATGTGTTTATACATAAATACATATGCATACATATATAGACACGCACAAATATATATACACACATACATATACATATTTAGACATGTATATGTATGTATCTCAATGTTAAACCCTTTGCCTGCCTTTTTTTTTTCTCTAACACCTGAGATCTCATATCTTTGAGCCCTTAAAACTTTTTATACAGTATTTTTAAAAATAATTTGTATTAGATGGTGTTATTATGGGTGTTTTGTGAAACAGTTAACCACAGCTCTGAGGACACGCTAACCTGACGAGAGTTAACATCAATTGCGCTCAAGTGATTGCGTTTACTTTCAATTTATATACAAAATATGATTGTAATTTTACTTGCGTGCAAATGAATGCAAAAACCTGATATATCCAAATCTTATATGGCGAGGACAGGTATGACGTGCTCTCTACTACAAAGTATATTATGTAAACACATTACATCTACTCTAGTGTATTAAAAAATGTAGTGCAAATGGGCCTACACAGTAGTATATGCAGAGTATATGCAATACAACAACCAGCTGAAACAATGCAGCAGATCACTTTGCAGCTATGATGCTGGATAAAAGATCTATTACATTTTAGCTGTAGCATATTGTAATGTTCCACTACATCTGCTCAGTGATTCTTTAGACATACATCATACAGCCTAAACACTGATCATGTACAATACAACTAATCTCAGACCTCCCAACTGCCGCTATTTAAGAGAGACACTGCCTGATTCTGAGCTCTGTCCCTCTGAGACAGCCAAATGTCCATATTTACACTATACTGTATTCTATTAAAGGGACATTAAACACTAAATAAATGCCAGATAGAATAATGTATTCAAAGAAAAGATTAGTCTGAGAATAACATGTAGATGTATTTTTTTTAAAGTTTCATTACTTTAAATATTTACAAAATAAGTGTAAACTTATAGTATCTATAAAACAATGGGTGCTGCCATATTCTAACTTTCTTTCTCTGCTTTGGCCAATTAGGGACAGTTATAAATAGGTCACTAGAGTGTGCAGTCAAAGGTTGTGTGGAATA
Organism: Bombina bombina; assembly: GCF_027579735.1. Classification (NCBI taxonomy): domain Eukaryota; kingdom Metazoa; phylum Chordata; class Amphibia; order Anura; family Bombinatoridae; genus Bombina; species Bombina bombina. The sequence continues at coordinate 590,529,277 of NC_069503.1, read as the reverse complement.
TAACAGTGTTCTGCACTTTCATTTCTAACAAGAACTGAAAACCTCACAATTTCAGAATGTAATTATAGGAAAAGGGCACAAAATAAATAATGAAAGTATATTGCAGAGTTTTTATATATATATATATATATATATATATATATATATATACAGTTGAGCCCTCAGTGAGTCATAATCTTTTTGCTGGTGGTGTGTTTATATAGGTGGGTATATATGTATGTGTTTACATGTGTATTTATGTGTTTACATGTGTATTTATGTGTTTACATGTGTATATATGTAAGGAAAAATGGCACCAATAGACTTGCTTGACACAGGGTTGCCACAAACTTCAATTTGTAAAAAAGCAATATCTGTGAAGCACAATAAAGTGAAGCGCAATAAAACAAGGTATGTCTGTGCACACATATATATATATATATATATATATATATATATATATATATATATATATATATATATATATACACATACATACACAGTACCACAGTACTGTGCAAAAGTTTTTGGCCATCATTAGACTTGTTGTTTTAGCAATGGTATAATGACCATATATAATTATTTCTCAGTCTCTTTATTAGAATACAACCAGAAAATACAGGATATTTGTATGCAGTATTAAAAAACAGTAACAAATTAAGAAAAAAACAGCTTCTATAGGCTAAAGTGGCAAGTATTTAGTGTGACATTTAGCCACCAATCAGCGAGCACTACCCAGGTGCTGAACCAAAGCTGGGCCGGCTTGTAAGCTTTACATTCCTGATTTTTCAAATAAAGATACAAAGAGAACAAAGAAAAATTGAGTATAGGGGTAAATTAAAAAGTTACTTAAAATTGCATGCTGTATCTGAATCATGAAAGAAAAAAAAACAAACAAAAAAAACTATAAAACTACAGCAATAGCCCTTAAAAGGTTTTTTTTAGGGCATTGCCCTAAAGTGATTAAGCCCTTTTTTAAAAAAACAAAACAAAAAAACAACAACAATCTTACAAGTAAAGTAACCCCCCTCCAAAAAAAATGGCAAAAAATTGCCCTGAAAACGGTTCTTTTGCTGACCATAAAAAAAACCTAATCTAAAAAAAATAAAAAAAATACCCTAATCTAAAAAATATTAAACCACAAAGATGGTTCACCAAAGTTCAATCTGGGCGGCGGCGCTCCATCTTCATCTCGGTGGCGGTCTTCTATGTTCATCCTGGCGGTCTATCTTTATCCCAATAGCGGTCTTCTTATCTTCTTCCATCGTCTTATCTTCCATCCCCGAGGTCCTCTTAATTTTGTTACGAGCCGCACACTGAATTTTTAAAATGAGGTACACTCCTTTATATAACAGTACCCTTGCATTCCTATTGGCTGATTTTCAATTTCAAATGCAAATCAGCCAACAGAATGAAAGCATTTCTATTGGCTGATTTGAATTTGAAATTGAAAATCACCCAATAGGAATGCAAGGGTAACCCTATATAAAGGGGGTACCTCGCATTGAAATATTAGGTTGCGGCTTGTGACCACATGAAGAGGGTGTCGTGGATGGTAGATAAGAAGATGGATTAAGATAAGAAAACCGCAGCCAGGATGATGATAAGAAGATTACCGCCGTCTGGCTTCAATTTTGGTGAGTACCATCTTTGGGATTTAGTGTTTAAGATTTTTTGGGTGTTTTTTTTTTTTAGATTAAGATTTTTTTTTTTAAATTTGTATGGGCCGCAAAAGAGCTAAATGCCCTTCTAAGGAAATGTTTAGATAGCCTTTTGTTTTTGGGGGGGGGGGGGTCCTTGTAGATTATTGTTGGGGGGGCTATCTGAAAAAGAGCTAAATCACTAAGGCAATACCTTACAAAAAGCCCATTTAACCCCTTAAAGGGACAGTATACTGTAAAATAGTTTTTCCCTTAATGTGTTTACAATTGCTTATTTTACCAACTGCAGAGTAAAAAATGTATGAAAATTAGCTTTTTAAGGTTTATTTGTGTATATTAAAGCTCTGATTTTGTGTTTTGAAGCCACAACCTAATAAAATGGGTTGAACTTGTAGGTATAATCAGATCTCATTACTTTATCACATTGTGTAAATGTACCTGGTTCTTTATCTTATATCTGTCCATAAACCAATCACCAATACTTAGAGAGAACAATGGAAAATCAACATTTTATTACTTTATCTCTGCTATATCCCACTGAGAGTGTAATCTCTTCTGCTGGCTGTGTTTACAAAGCTTATCTATAGCTTGGACCTGTGGCCACAAACTTTCAGAATAGGTGGGGATACCACATGCTAAATCAACTATCAAATGCCAATATAAGGGTAAAGGAGCTACTTGTAAACAATTTAATACACTCCAGCAGGTAAAGTGGATCATTGGGAACAAATTAAAGGGGAGAACATTTTTGAGTAAACTGTCCCTTTAAGAACAAGGCCATTTTCGATTGTCTTACCCTTAAGGACCACGGCTATCTTTACTTTTCTGCGGTGCTTGTATTTAGCTGTAAATTTCCTCTTATTTATTTACTATACCCACACATATTATAAACAGTTTTTTCACCATAAAATAGACTTTTTAAAGATACTATTATTTTCATCATATCTTATAATTTACTATAAAAAAATATATAAAATATGATAAAAAAATGGAAAAAACACAAACTTTTTCTAACTTTGACACCTAAAATCTGTTACACATCTACAACCACCAAAAAACACCCATGCGAAATAGTTTCTAAATTTTGTCCTGAGTTTAGAAATACCCAATGTTTACATCTTCTTTGCTTTTTTTTTTGCAAGTTATAGGGCCATAAATACAAGTAGCACTTTGCTATTTCCAAACCATTTTTTTAAAAAAATCTGTGATAGTTACGTTGTAACACTGATATCTGTCAGGAATCCCTGAATATCCCTTTACATGTATATTTTTTTTAGTAGACAATCCAAAGTATTGATCTAGGCCCATTTTGGTATATTTCATGCCACCATTTCACAGCCAAATGCGATCAAATAAAAAAAATCACTAACTTTTTCACTAACTTTTTCACAAACTTTAGGTTTCTCACTGAAATTATTTACAAGCAGCTTGTGCAATTATGGCACAAATGGTTGTAAATGCTTTTCTGGGATCCCTTTTCTTCAGAAATAGCAGACATATATGGCTTTGACGTAGCTTTTTGGTAATTAGAAGGCCGCTATATTCTGCTGTGCACCACACTTGTATTATGCCCAGCAGTGAAGGGGTTAATTAAGTAGCTTGTAGGGAGCTTGTAGGGTTAATTTTAACTTTAGTGTAGTGTAGTAGACAATATTTCATGCCACCATTTCACTGCCAAATGAGATGAAATAAAAAAAATTGTTAACTTTTTCACTAACTTCAGGTTTCTCACTGAAATTTTTTACAATTGTGATGTGGGGGTTTGATTGTTTAGGGGTTAATAGTGTAGAGGGGTAGTTTGTGATGTGAGGGTGTGGTGGTTTAGGGGTTTATAGTGTAGGGGGTGGTTTGCAATGTGGTTGTGTGGCAGTTTAGGGGTTAATAGTGTAGTTTAGTGCAGCTGTTTCCTCCAACCAAGCTCTTTACGTGACCTTTCAGGTCACATAAAGTTTGAGCTTTAAATCACATTGCCATTTAATGCCGCCCATAGAAAATATGGGGAGCATAAATTACCGCAAATTTGCACCAAAAATTTGCAGTAATTTTAACAGTGTGCCACTTGTAATATGGATTTAAACATAAAAAACACCTCGATCTCGCAATCAGGTTTACGCTCCTTACACTAACAATAGTGCTCCCCTCAATCTAGCACTTAATATTTTATTGCTTTTTCAATAATTCAATTTTTTTCTTTTAAAAGAACGATTTCCCTTTTAGCGAGATATACATCTGAAAACAAGAAGAAGACTATGAGGCCAAACTGCTTGTTCAATGATAAATGCAGACAGCAGATGCTCTGGTGAACTGCTTGTTCAATGATAAATGCCGACAGCGTATGCTGTCGGCATTTATCGATGTGCAGTGGACATGATACGCTACATCGTATCATGTCCGCTCGCACTTTGATAAATATGCCCCTATGGGTTTCAGTTAGACGGAAGTGGCCGGAACTTGTCTCATCTTGGAAAATGGGATTTTGACAGTTCTCATGCCATAAGACGTAAAAACGACTACATTGCAATATTATAGCAGCATAAATATTGTGCAAACTGGATCACACTTCTATGACCAGGTTTTCAAAAGGAAACATGCATTTGTGACCAAGCTTTAAAAAGTGATTTTGCCTTTGTAACCCCACTTTTTTTCTAAAACTATTTTAAGCAACATTCTATTTTACTCCTATTATCATTTTTTTCCGTTTTCTTGGTATCTTTGTTTGATTAGGCAGGAATGCAAGCTTAGGAGCCAGTCCATTTTTGGCTCAGCACCCTGGGTAGCGTTTTCTGATTGGTGGCTACATTTAGCGCACTTTAAAAAAACTGAATACAATTCACAGATTACAAAAAAAATATATATTATTACAGACCATGGGGGATATTTATTAAAGGTCTCTCGGATCAGGTCCGTCAGACCTCGCTGAATGCGGGGAGCAATATGCTCACCGTATTCAGCATTGCACCAGCAGCTCTTGTGAGCTGCTGGTGCAACGCCGCCCCCTGCAGATTCGCGGCCGCTAGCAGGGAGGTGTCAATCAACCCGATCATACTCGATCGGGTTGATTTTCGGCGATGTTTGTCTGCCTGCTCAGAGGTTATGGTTACAGGGTTATGGAGCAGCGGTCTTTAGAACGCTACTTCATAACTGGTGTTTCTGGCAAGCCTGCAAGCTCGCCAGAAACACGGGCCCCATGTATATGCCAAAGTTTCACTTGATAGATCGCAAGTGATAGAGACCCCTCTAAACCCACAGGTGCTCAGTCACTTCAACCACAACAAGCTCTGAATCAAGCTCCACACACAGTAGACATTTTGAAGAAACAAAAATGGGTGTGCCACATAGTGTATTCTGTGGAACAATGAAACCCTAACACCAAATGTCCCTTTGGATGTGTACTCACGTGTAGGGAACCACCAAACTAATGGTTTCTATACATATGCTGGATGTTGCCGAGCTAACTCAATCCAAACCCAAAGCAGACAAATTTCAGCAAATATTCGGCTAGATTACGAGCCTTGCGTTAGCCTTAAAAAGCAGCGTTGAGAGGTCCCAACGCTGGTTTTTAATGCCTGCTGGTATTACGAGTCTTGAAATGACAGGCTCACCGCTCACATTTTGGTCAGACTCGAAAATACTGCAAATCCACTTACGTCAATTGCGTATCCTATATTTTCAATGGGACTTGCATAGCTCCGGTATTACGAGTCATCCCCCCACAACGCAAACACTAAAATAAATTTTGTAACCCCTAATCTGCTGAACCGGACATCGCCGCCACTATAATAAATATATTAACCCCTAAACCGCTGCACTCCCGCATCGCAAACAATAGTTTAATATTATTAACCCCTAACCTGCCATCCCTAACATCGTCGACACCTACCTACATTTATTAACCCCTAATCTGCCGCCCCCAACATCGCCGCCACTATATTAAAGTTATTAACCCCTCAATCTAAGTCTAACCCTAACACCCCCCTAACTTAAATATAATTTAAATAAATCTAAATAAAATAACTATTATTAACTAAATTATTCCTATTCAAAACAAAGTACTTACCTATAAAATAAACCCTAAAATAGCTACAATATAACTAATAGTTACATTGTAGCTATCTTAGGATTTATTTTCATTTTACAGGCAAGTTTGTATTTATTTTAACTAGGTAGAATAGTTATTAAATAGTTATTAACTATTTAATAGCTACTTAGTTAAAATAAAGACAAATTTACCTGTAAAATAAAACCTAAGTTACACTAACACGTAACACTACACTATAATTAAATTAATTCCCTAAATTAACTACAATTAAATTCAATTATCTAAAGTACAGAAAAAAAAACACTAAATTACAGAAAATAATAAAATAATTACAAGTTTTTTAAACTAATTACACCTAATCTAATCCCCCTAATAAAATAAAAAAGCCCCCCAAAATAATAAAAAGCCCTACCCTATACTAAATTACAAATAGCCCTTAAAAGGGCTTTTTGCGGGGCATTGCCCCAAAGTAGTTAGCTATTTTACCTGTAAAAAAACAAATACAATACCCCCCCAACATTAAAACCCACCGCCCACACACCCAACCCTACTCTAAAACCCACCCAACCCCCCTTAATAAAACACTAACCCCTTGAAGATCACCCTACCTTGAGAAGTCTTCACCCAACCGGGCTGAAGTCCTCAACGAAGCCGGGCGAAGTGGTCCTCCAGACGGACAGAAGTCTTCATCCAGGCGGCATCTTCTATCTTCATCCATCCGGCGCGGAGCGGGTCCATCTTCAAGACATCCGACGCGGAGCATCCTCTTCGTTCTTCATCCGACGACTGAATGAAGGTTCCTTTAAATGACGTCATCCAAGATGGTGTCCCTTCAATTCCGATTGGCTGATAGAATTCTATCAGCCAATCGGAATTAAGGTAGAAAAAATTCTATTGGCTGATGCAATCAGCCAATAGGATTGAACTTCAATCCGATTGGCTGATTGGAACAGCCAATAGAATGCGACCTCAATCCTATTGGCTGTTCCAATCAGCCAATAGGATTGAAGTTCAATCCTATTGGCTGATTGCATCAGCCAATAGGATTTTTTCTACCTCAATTCCAATTGGCTGATAGAATTCTATCAGCCAATCGGAATTGAAAGGATGCCATCTTGGATGACGTAATTTAAAGGAACCTTCATTCAGTCATCGAAAGAAGAACGAAGAGGATGCTCCGCGTCGGATGTCTTGAAGTTGGACCCGCTCCGCGCCGGATGGATGAAGATAGAAGATGCCACCTGGATGAAGACTTCTGCTCGTCTGAAGGACCTCTTCTGGCCGTCTTGGATGAAGACTTCTGCCCGTCTGGAGGACCACTTCGCCCGGCTTCGTTGAGGACTTCGGCCCGTTTGGGTGAAGACTTCTCAAGGTAGGGTGATCTTCAAGGGGTTAGTGTTAGGTTTTATTAAGGGGGGATTGGGTGGGTTTTAGAGTAGGGTTGGATGCGTGGGTGGTGGGTTTTAATTTTGGGGGGTATTGTACTTTTTTTTACAGGTAAAAGAGCTGATTTCTTTGGGGCAATTTCCCCCGCAAAAGGCCCTTTTAAGGGCTATTTGTAATTTAGAATAGGGTAGGGCTTTTTATTATTTTGGGGGGCTTTTTTATTTTAAAAAAAAAGCAGCGTTCAGCTCCTAACGCAGCCCCATTGTTTTCTATGGGGAAACACTTCCTACGTCTGCACCTAACACTCTAACATGTACCCCGAGTCTAATCTGCCGCTCCGTACACCGCCGTAACCTACATTATACCTATGTACCCCTAATCTGCTGCCCCTAACACCGCCAACCCCTATATTATATGTATTAACCCCTAATCTGCCACCCCTGCTATTGCTGACCCCTGCATATTATTATTAACCCCTAATCTGCCGCTCCGTACACCGCCGCAACCTACATTATACCTATGTACCCCTAATCTGCTGCCCCTAACACCGCCGACCCCTATATTATATTTATTAACCCCTAATCTGCCCCCCACAACGTTGCCGCCAGCTACCTACAATAATTAACCCCTAATCTGCCGACCGGATCTCGCCGCTACTCTAATAAATGGATTAACCCCTAAAGCTAAGTCTAACCCTAACACTAACACCCCCCTAAGTTAAATATAATTAAATCTAACTAAATAAATTAACTCTTATTATATAAATTATTCCTATTTAAAGCTAAATACTTACCTGTAAAATAAACTCTAATATAGCTACAATATAAATAATAATTATATTGTAGCTATTTTAGGATTAATATTTATTTTACAGGCAACTTTGTAATTATTTTAACCAGGTACAATAGCTATTAAATAGTTAATAACTATTTAATAGCTAAAATAGTTAAAATAATTACAAAATTACCTGTAAAATAAATCCTAACCTAAGTTACAATTAAACCTAACACTACACTATCAATAAATAAATTAAATAAACTACCTACAATTATCTACAATTAAACCTAACACTACACTATCAATAAATTAATTAAATACAATACCTACACATAACTACAATTAAATAAACTAACTAAAGTACAAAAAACATTAGAAAAATATTACAACAATTTTAAACTAATTACACCTACTCTAAGCCCCCTAATAAAATAACAAAGACCCCCAAAATAAAAAAATGCCCTACCCTATTCTAAATTTAAAAAGTTCAAAGCTCTTTTACCTTACCAGCCCTGAAAAGGGAAATTTGCGGGGCATGCCCCAAATAATTCAGCTCTTTTGCCTGTAAAAAAAACATACAATCCCCCCCCCCCAACATTACAACCCACCACCCACATACCCCTAATCTAACCCAAACCCCCCTTAAATAAACCTAACACTAAGCCCCTGAAGATCTTCCTACCTTATCTTCACCATGCCAGGTTCACCGATTCGTCCTCCGAAGTCTTGATCCAAGCCCAAGCGTGGGCTGGCGATCCATAATCCGGCTGAAGTCTTCTATCAAGCCGCGGCTGAAGAGGTCCAGAAGAGGCTCCAAAGTCTTCATCCTATCCGGGAAGAAGAGGAGATCCGGACCGGCAACCATCTTGATCCAAGCGGCATCTTCTATCTTCATCCGATGACGAAAGGCTCCATCTTGAAGACCTCCAGCGCGGATCCATCTTCTTCTTCCGATTTCCAACAGAAGAATGAAGGTTCCTTTAAGGGACGTCATCCAAGATGGCGTCCCTCGAATTCCGATTGGCTGATAGGATTCTATCAGCCAATCGAAATTAAGGTAGGAAAATTCTGATTGGCTGATGGAATCAGCCAATCAGATTCAAGTTCAATCCGATTGGCTGATTGGATCAGCCAATCAGATTGAGCTCGCATTCTATTGGCTGATTGGAACAGCCAATAGAATGCGAGCTCAATCTGATTGGCTGATCGGATCAGCCAATCGGATTGAACTTGATTCTGATTGGCTGATTCCATCAGCCAATCAGAATTTTCCTACCTTAATTCCGATTGGCTGATAGAATCCTAGCGTTAGGAGCCAATAGAATGTAAGCTTTTTCGATAGGTTGATTGGATTATGAATTAAAAAATCAGCTGATAGAAATACAAGGCACACCTATATAAGGGGGGGGGGGTTTGTTAGGCGTAGGTTTCTTTTAAGATAGGATTTTTTTAAGATAGTTCTTTGCATTAAAAAAAAAAAACTAAGATTATTTTAGGGCTACTTTAATTTTAGTATAGAGATCACTTCAACAAGGGCAATGCTTGACAAAAGCACTTTTCACAGCAATTTTTGGAGTAAATTATAGTGTTAAAATAGATTTTTTTAGGGATGGGCTTTTTTTGGTTTAGCATAGGTCGTACTGTTTGGGTTTTTTATGTTTTGTAAAAAATTATTTTTGCTAATGTTTTTTTTTATTTTTTTGTAATGTTATTTTTTTAAATCTTTTTTTATTTTTTGTAACTTAGGAGGTGCTAGGTTTGGGGTTTGTGGGGTAGCTGTTAGGAGGTTAAGTAGAGTAGGGGCAGGTTGTGGCAGTAAGGGGGTTAATAGTGTAGGCAGTTTATTGCAGTGGGGGTTATGGCTGTTAGGGGGTTAAGCAGAGAAGGGAGTTTATTGTGGTGGATTATTGGTGGTTTAGGGGTTAAGCAGAGTAGGGAGTTTATTGTGGTGGGTTATTGGTGGTTTAGGGGTTAAGCAGAGTAGGGAGTTTATTGCGGTGGGGTATTGGTGGTTTAGGGGTTAAGCAGAGTAGGGAGTTTATTGCGATGGGGTATTGGCAGATTAGGGGTAGAGCTGAAAAGGGAGTTTATTGTGAAAGAGTATTGGTGGTTTAGGGGTTAAGCAGAGTAGGGAGTTTATTGCAGTGGGGTATTGGCGATTTAGTTATGTTTATTGGATTTGGTGATCTATTTAAAAGGGATCCTTTACTTCATATCACCAATGTCGGTGCCGACTGCCGTTGCTGCTTGGAATATTTCGCCAGCATCACCACCCATTTAGATGTATAGTAAACCGCCTATTGACAATACTGCCTTTAAGCTATGACATCAGCCGTTGGAATATTTTGCAGGCTTTCCAGTTTACTTCTATTATCAAATTTTCATAACTCTCTTGATATCATTTGTTGAAGGAGCAGCAATGAAGTAACTACTGGTTTCTAACTGAACACATGGATGAGCCAATGACAATCAGTATATATATGCAGCCACCAATCAGCAACTATAACCTAGGTTCTTTGCTGCTCCTGAGCTTACCTAGATAAACCTTTCAGCAAAGGATAACAAGAGAAGGAACAACATTAAATAATAGAAGAAAATTGGAAAGTTGTTTAAAATTGCGTGATCTGTCTAAATCACGAATGTCTAATTATGACCTTACTGTCCCTTTAATGTTACAATACTGCATAATATGATGGCGCTTTATAAATAAATGATAACAATAATCCTGTCCTTCAATATCCTACTCTACCTGTCCACAGTGTGCCTGTGTAGCTGAGAGATAATAAAGAGGGGCCAATTTGCCAAAATGCATGCGGACATAATACGATGTAGCGTATTATGTCAGGCGCACATCGATAAATGCCGACAGCATACTCTGACAGCATTTATCACTGCACAAGCAGTTCTGGTGAACTGCTTGTGCAATGCTGCCCCCTGCAGATTCACGCCCAATCAGCCGCTAGCAGGGGGTGTCAATCAGCCTGATCGTATAGGATCGTGCGGATTGAAGACCGCAGCTTCAGAACAGGTGGACAAGTTATGGAGCAGCCATCTTTAGACTGCTGCTTCATAACTGCTGTTTCCGGCGAGCCTGAAGGCTCGCACGGAAACAGGGGCATCAAGCTCCATTCGGAGCTTGATAATTCGGCCCCAGAGTGTCTGATTGTATGATCTGGTAAATTGATATCAATAATGGTGGGAATGGTGCGTGCTATGTGATTCTGTGTGTGAATGATGGGGATCTAAAAGGTGAGTGAATGTAGATATAATTATGAAAAGTGTTTGAAGGTTTATAATCACAGTGTAAATGGGATTATAAAAGAGTTCTGTATGGAATTCTGAAAGGTGTGTAAATTGAGATACAAGAGGTATTTGAATAGAAATATGAAAGGGGTATGAATAGGAACAGGAAAGTGGGGTAAAAAGAAAATATGGAAGGTGTGAAAAGATATATGAAAGATGTGCTAAAGCATATATTAAATGTGAGTGAATGGGGTTATTAAAGGTGAGTGAATGGGGTTATTAAAGGTGAGTGAATGGGGTTATAAAAGGTGTGTGAATGGGGTTATTAAAGGTGAGTGAATGGGGTTATTAAAGGTGAGTGAATGGGGTTATTAAAGGTGAGTGAATGGGGTTATAAAAGGTGTGTGAATGGGGTTATTAAAGGTGAGTGAATGGGGTTATAAAAGGTGTGTGAATGGGGTTATTAAAGGTGAGTGAATGGGGTTATAAAAGGTGTGTGAATGGGGTTATTAAAGGTGAGTGAATGGGGTTATAAAAGGTGTTTGAATGGGGTTATTAAAGGTGAGTGAATGGGGTTATAAAAGGTGTGTGAATGGTGTTATAAAAGGTGAGTGAATGGGGTTATAAAAGGTATGTGAATGGGGTTATTAAAGGTGAGTGAATGGGATTATAAAAGGTGTGTGAATGGGGTTATTAAAGGTGAGTGAATTGGGTTATAAAAGGTGTGTGAATAGGGTTATTAAAGGTAAGTGAATGGGGTTATAAAAGGTGAGTGAATGGGGTTATAAAAGGTGTGTGAAATGAAACATTTTATTATTTCTAAACTATATCTTACCCTTAAAGGAATATTAATCTCAAAAAAGAAATCCCCCATTAAAGGGACATGAAACCCCAAAAATTTTCTGTTGTGATTTAGGTAGAACTTACCATTTTAAACAACTTTCCAGTTTACTTCAATTATTAAATTTGCTTAATTCCCTTGGTATCATTTGTTGAAGGAGCAGCAATACACTAATGGTTTCTAACTGAACACATGGGTTGAGCCAATAACAATTGGAATATATATGCAGCCACCAATCAGCATTTAAAACACCCCACTCACCCCCCCCCTCCTCTTTTATTCTTGCTTCAGACTTGAGAGAGGGAGTAAATCTCCTGAAAGCTTGTATTTTAAATATTGTGTTAGTCCAATAAAAAAGGTATAATTGCATACTGCAATACTCTGGTTATTTTGATAGTATATATGTGTTTAAATGTGTATATATGTATGCATGTAAACACACACATATGTGCAAAAAATATTTAGACATATATATTTTAGAGGCATTTCAAGTCAAACACTTTGCCATATACCATATAACATAAAACCTTAAAATGATATTTTATTTATTAAAAATTGTATATAAGCATGTAAAAGTTTATTTTATTATGGTTTGGATGTGTTTTGTACTGTGCAAAAGTCTTAGGCCACTATTAAATTTGTTGTTTTAGCAATGGTATAATGACCATATATAATTATTTCTCATTCTCTTTATTAGAATACAACCATAAAATACAAGCCATTTGAATGCAGTACAAAAAAACTGAAGAAAAAAATCAGAAAAAAACAGCTTCTATAGGCTAAAGTGGTAAGTGTTTACTGTGACCTCCCCTTACACTTGAGCAATAGCATAAACCTGGCTCTTGTACACCTAAATGGAATGGAACCCTAATTAATGTCATTGCTAACACCTGCATTTGTCCTACTATTTCATGTCAAATTTACTGTTGTTAAAAAGCTTGAGGTTTGTGCAAGACATGCTTGAGCATTACATACACACGTGGTATGAGTTTAATTCATTGGAAGCTTGCTAATAAGACCAACTTTCAATCACATTATTCCATTCAAAACACCAAAGTTTAAAGAATTTGACAGACATAAAATCATACTTTTGGATGATTTTACTTTTAAGGCCACTCTCAAAGTGAAATCAGCAAACTGGATACTTAAGATGTGGTATGCAAGCTGTTATAAAGAAATTTGAAGAATCAGGAGAGGTCAAGGACAAAAAAGGACTGGAAGGCCAAGAAAACTTTCAAAATCTGATTAGAAGTTTCTCAGAGTTTCTTCTTTAAGAGAGCCCGGAAGAAGTCCAGTAAATAACTGTCTCTGCATCTGGCAGCTCTATCAGGATGCCAAGTTGACCCTTCTAAAGTACGAAGAAGCTTGATCAGGAATGGTCTATGTGGAAGGGTAGCAGCCAAGAAACAACTTTTTTTGGAAGGGGAACAGAGTGAAAAGGCTAAGATATGCTAAAGCTCACAAAGATTGGAATGAAGATCAGTGGAAAAGAGTATTATGGAGTGACAAATCCAAGGTTGACATTTTTGGGTCCAATCGTTGACAATATGTGAGAAGAAGAGTTGGAGAGAGATGGAAGAATGAGGCCTTTAGTGGAACATTGTGGAGGGTCTGTCCTGGTTTGGGGCTGAACTTCTGCCAGTGGTGTTGGTGATATTGTCCAAATAGATGTGATCATGAATGCTGAAAAGTATAGAGAGGTTTTAATTCATCATACCATTTTATGGTTTTATTTTTCAGCATGATAACGATTCCAAGAACACTCATAATGCAGTGAAATCATATTTGAAAATAAAAACTGCTGATAAAACACTGACAGTCATGGACTGGCCTCCGCAGAGTTCAAACCTGAATATTATAGGCAGAATGGGATCACCTGGACAGAGAAATAAATAAAAGACAACCTTAATCTAAAGAAGAACTCTGGGTAGTGCGGAAAGAAGACTGGTATAATAGACCAGAAGGTTACTTCAGAAAACTTCAGGACAGTCTCCCCAAAAGAGTACAAGATGTGCTTAGTGCCAAGGGAGGTCACACAAAATACTGACTTTTAGTGTTATTGACTGTACTTTCTAATGTATTTTTGATGTGGTTTGTGCAACTTTTTTGACTCACGTAACAGTTAACCAGAGCTTTGAATTCACGATATCCCGACGCACGTTAACTTCAATTACGCTCAAGCAAACGTGTTTACTTTCAACTTGTAATACACGCGCTACTTCTGACGCACGCACAGAGCTGCTCACATGCACTCTAGCCTTATATTTGTTATACATATATAAAAGTTAATAGCATTGGTGCTGTTAAAATGACATAATTTCTAAAATCAAGCTCTAGAGAACTGACTATTTTATTCCAAATATAACAATGTAATACATAAGCATGAGATTAGAGGAACACATATTACTCTAAGGTAGTTACTTGATTAATACTAGACATCTGCAACAAAAGTTCTATTAAATATTGCCTACTATGTACTGTTGTATATTGGCATCAATGTATCAATGTAATAAAGTAATAATTGGTTTCTCAAAAAATTAATAATACAATTCTTTTATTCAAAGGATGACAGTAACAATCTCTAATTGGGAACCTAATGCTGCAAGGCTGATAACATCATCCTTTATGTTAAACCTTAGTACTACATGCGCTTTAAATAAATATTATCTCTTAAAGGGACATTCCAGTCAAAATATAAATGCACATAGATTTATTACATCTTTGAATAGAAACATGTTTGCAATATAAATGTATTAGCAAAAATGCTTCTAGTAAAAGTTATCACTGTTTTAGTGTTAACATTTTTCTCTGCACATGCATGTGAAGCATAACTAAATATTGTTACTGCACCCACATTTTAAATATTGCAGCTGCTCAGATCATCACTGGGGCTTTTATCATGTCAGCAATTAAGAAATTGAGTCATTAACAGATGGTACAAGCACCTTAGCCTCTCTCAGCAAGTGCTGTGTTTAAAATGCTGGTGCACGGTGCATACTTAAATACACTTTTGAAACAGCTATATCTTTTATTAGAAACATTTTTGCTAATGCATGAATATTACAAAATTACTTCTGTTCAACACCCATGTGGTTTCCAATTTTGGCTGGAATATCCCTTTAATAGAAATCACACAAGGGAGACACTAATATCATTATGTAAACATAATGGAACAACAGTTATAACTCTAATCTCACATCGTCAGTGTACACAAATACAAACATGTTTGCAGTGGTATTTGTCTTCTATATTTTCTTAATCACATGGCTAGTACAAGACACAAATCTTAATTGTAAATTCCCACACAAGCATGGAAATTTCATGACAAAACTAAAAATGCTATCCTTCTTATAAGGACTAAAATCACAAAGGGTTTTCATCCACGACAACATATTTGTCCAAAAAAAGGATCCTATATTGAATGTATGAATGTACTACTTATTCCAATAAAAAAAATTTTACCTAAATGTTTAGGCATATTACAGTGTCAATCACAATGGCCTAGATTTAGAGTTTGGCGTTAGCCGTGAAAACCAGCGTTAGAGGCTCCTAACGCTGGTTTTAGGCTACCGCCGGTATTTGGAGTCACTCAAAATAGGGTCTAACGCTCACTTTCCAGCCGCGACTTTTCCATACCGCAGATCCCCTTACGTAAATTGCGTATCCTATCTTTTCAATGGGATTTTTCTAACTCTGGTATTTAGAGTCGTTTCTGAAGTGAGCGTTAGACATCTAACGACAAAACTCCAGCCGCAGGAAAAAAGTCAGTAGTTAAGAGCTTTCTGGGCTAACGCCGGTTTCTAAAGCTCTTAACTACTGTACTCTAAAGTACACTAACACCCATAAACTACCTATGTACCCCTAAACCGAGGTCCCCCCACATCGCCGACACTCGAAAAAAAATTTTTAACCCCTAATCTGCCGACCGCCACCTACGTTATCCTTATGTACCCCTAATCTGCTGCCCCTAACACCGCCGACCCCTGTATTATATTTATTAACCCCTAATCTGCCCCCCTCAACGTCGCCTCCACCTGCCTACACTTATTAACCCCTAATCTGACGACCGCAAAGCGCCGCCACCTACGTTATCCTTATGTACCCCTAATCTGCTGCCCCTAACACCGCCGACCCCTATATTATATTTATTAACCCTAATCTGCCCCCCACAACGTCGCCTCCACCTGCCTACACTTATTAGCCCCTAATCTGCCGACCGGACCTGAGAGCTACTATAATAAAGTTATTAACCCCTAATCCGCCTCACTAACCCTATCATAAATAGTATTAACCCCTAATCTGCCCTCCCTAACATCGCCGACACCTAACTTCAATTATTAACCCCTAATCTGCCGACCGAATCTCGCCGCTATTCTAATAAATGTATTAACCCCTAAAGCTAAGTCTAACCCTAATACTAACACCCCCCTAAATTAAATATAATTTAAATCTAACGAAATTAATTAACTCTTATTAAATAAATTATTCCAATTTAAAGTTAAATACTTACCTGTAAAATAAATCCTAATATAGCTACAATATAAATTATAATTATATTATAGCTATTTTAGGATTTATATTTATTTTACAGGTAACTTTGTAATTATTTTAACCAGGTACAATAGCTATTAAATAGTTAAGAACTATTTAATAGCTAAAATAGTTAAAATAATTACAAATTTACCTGTAAAAGAAATCCTAACCTAAGTTACAAATAAACCTAACACTAGACTATCAATAAATTAATTAAATAAACTACCTACAATTACCTACAATTAACCTAACACTACACTATCAATAAATTAATTAAATACAATTGCTACAAAGAAATACAATTAAATAAACTAGCTAAAGTACAAAAAATAAAAAAGAACTAAGTTACAAAAAATAAAGAATTATTTACAAACATAAGAAAAATATTACAACAATTTTAAACTAATTACACCTACTCTAAGCCCCCTAATAAAATAACAAAGCCCCCCAAAATAAAAAAATGCCCTACCCTATTCTAAATTACTAAAGTTCAAAGCTCTTTTACCTTACCAGCCCTGGACAGGGCCCTTTGCGGGGCATGCCCCAAGAAATTCAGCTCTTTTGCCTGTAAAAAAAAACATACAATCAGCCAATCAGATTGAGCTTGCATTCTATTGGCTGTTCCGATCAGCCAATAGAATGCAAGCTCAATCTGATTGGCTGATTGGATGAAGACTTCAATCGGATGGAAGACCTCTTCTGGCCCGCTTGGATGAAGACTTCAGCCGGATCATGGACCTCTTCAGCCCCCCGCTTGGGCTTGGATCAGGACATCGGAGGAGCTCTTCTGGACCGATCGGTGAACCTGGTATGGTGAAGACAAGGTAGGATGATCTTCAGGGGCTTAGTGTTAGGTTTATTTAAGGGGGGTTTGGGTTAGATTAGGGGTATGTGGGTGGTGGGTTGTAATGTTGGGGGGGGGTATTGTATGTTTTTTTTTACAGGCAAAAGAGCTGAATTTCTTTTTAATATTTTTCTTATGTTTGTAAATATTTTTTTATTTTTTGTAACTTAGTTCTTTTTTATTTTTTGTACTTTAGCTAGTTTATTTAATTGTATTTCTTTGTAGCAATTGTATTTAATTAATTTATTGATAGTGTAGTGTTAGGTTAATTGTAGGTAATTGTAGGTAGTTTATTTAATTAATTTATTGATAGTCTAGTGTTAGGTTTATTTGTAACTTAGGTTAGGATTTCTTTTACAGGTAAATTTGTAATTAATTTAACTATTTTAGCTATTAAATAGTTCTTAACTATTTAATAGCTATTGTACCTGGTTAAAATAAATACAAAGTTACCTGTAAAATAAATATAAATCCTAAAATAGCTATAATATAATTATAATTTATATTGTAGCTATATTAGGATTTATTTTACAGGTAAGTATTTAGCTTTAAATTGGAATAATTTATTTAATAAGAGTTAATTAATGTCGTTAGATTTAAATTATATTTAACTTAGGGGGGTGTTAGTATTAGGGTTAGACTTAGCTTTAGGGGTTAATACATTTATTAGAATAGCGGCGAGATTCGGTCGGCAGATTAGGGGTTAATAATTGAAGTTAGGTGTCGGCGATGTTAGGGAGGGCAGATTAGGGGTTAATACTATTTATGATAGGGTTAGTGAGGCGGATTAGGGGTTAATAACTTTATTATAGTAGCGCTCAGGTCCGGTCGGCAGATTAGGGGTTAATAAGTGTAGGCAGGTGGAGGCGACGTTGTGGGGGGCAGATTAGGGGTTAATAAATATAATATAGGGGTCGGCGGTGTTAGGGGCAGCAGATTAGGAGTACATAGGGATAATGTAAGTAGCGGCGGTTTACGGAGCGGAAGATTAGGGGTTAATAATAATATGCAGGGGTTAGCGATAGCGGGGGCGGCAGATTAGGGGTTAATAAGTGTAAGGTTAGGGGTGTTTAGACTCGGGGTACATGTTAGAGTGTTAAGTGCAGACGTAGGAAGGGTTACCGCATATCAAACAATGGGGCTGCGTTAGGAGCTGAACGCGGCTTTTTTGCAGGTGTTTGGTTTTTTTTGATCAGCCAATCGGATTGAACTTGATTCTGATTGGCTGATTCCATCAGCCAATCAGAATATTCCTACCTTAATTCCGATTGGCTGATAGAATCCTATCAGCCAATCGGAATTCGAGGGACGCCATCTTGGATGACGTCATTTAAAGGAACCGTCATTCGTCATTCAGTCGTCGGCCAGGATGGATGTTCCGCGGTGGAGGTCTTCAGGATGCTGCCGCTTCGCTCCGGATGGATGCCGCTTGGATGAAGACTTCAATCGGATGGAAGACCTCTTCTGGCCCGCTTGGATGAAGACTTCAGCCGGATCATGGACCTCTTCAGCCCCCCGCTTGGGCTTGGATCAGGACATCGGAGGAGCTCTACTGGACCGATCGGTGAACCTGGTATGGTGAAGACAAGGTAGGATGATCTTCAGGGGCTTAGTGTTAGGTTTATTTAAGGGGGGTTTGGGTTAGATTAGGGGTATGTGGGTGGTGGGTTGTAATGTTGGGGGGGTATTGTATGTTTTTTTTTACAGGCAAAAGAGCTGAATTTCTTGGGGCATGCCCTGCAAAGGGCCCTGTTCAGGGCTGGTAAGGTAAAAGAGCTTTGAACTTTAGTAATTTAGAATAGGGTAGGGCATTTTTTTTATTTTGGGGGGCTTTGTTATTTTATTAGGGGGCTTAGAGTAGGTGTAATTAGTTTAAAATTGTTGTAATATTTTTCTTATGTTTGTAAATAATTTTTTATTTTTTGTAACTTAGTTCTTTTTTATTTTTTGTACTTTAGTTAGTTTATTTCATTGTATTTATTTGTAGGAATTGTATTTAATTTATTTATTGATAGTGTAGTGTTAGGTTAATTGTAGGTAATTGTAGGTAGTTTATTTAATTAATTTATTGATAGTATAGTGTTAGGTTTATTTGTAACTTAGGTTAGGATTTCTTTTACAGGTAAATTTGTAATTATTTTAACTATTTTAGCTATTAAATAGTTCTTAACTATTTAATAGCTATTGTACCTGGTTAAAATAAATACAAAGTTACCTGTAAAATAAATATAAATCCTAAAACAGCTATAATATAATTATAATTTATATTGTAGCTATATTAGGATTTATTTTACAGGTAAGTATTTAGCTTTAAATTGGAATAATTTATTTAATAAGAGTTAATTAATTTCGTTAGATTTAAATTATATTTAACTTAGGGGGTTGTTAGTATTAGGGTTAGACTTAGCTTTAGGGGTTAATACATTTATTAGAATAGCGGCGAGATTCGGTCGGCAGATTAGGGGTTAATAATTGAAGTTAGGTGTCGGCGATGTTAGGGAGGGCAGATTAGGGGTTAATACTATTTATGATAGGGTTAGTGAGGCGGATTAGGGGTTAATAACTTTATTATAGTAGCGCTCAGGTCCGGTCGGCAGATTAGGGGTTAATAAGTGTAGGCAGGTGGAGGCGACGTTGTGGGGGGCAGATTAGGGGTTAATAAATATAATATAGGGGTCGGCGGTGTTAGGGGCAGCAGATTAGGGGTACATAGGGATAATGTAAGTAGCGGCGGTTTACGGAGCGGAAGATTAGGAGTTAATAATAATATGCAGGGGTCAGCGATAGCGGGGGCGGCAGATTAGGGGTTAATAAGTGTAAGGTTAGGGGTGTTTAGACTCGGGGTACATGTTAGAGTGTTAAGTGCAGACGTAGGAAGGGTTACCGCATAGCAAACAATGGGGCTGCGTTAGGAGCTGAACGCGGCTTTTTTGCAGGTGTTTGGTTTTTTTTCAGCTCAAACAGCCCCATTGTTTCCTATGGGGGAATCGTGCACGAGCACGTTTTTGAGGCTGGCCGCGTCCGTAAGCAACTCTGGTATCGAGAGTTGAAGCTGCGTTAAAAATGCTCTACGCTCCTTTTTTGGAGCCTAACGCAGCCTTTATGTGGACTCTCGATACCAGAGTTATTTTTATGGTGTGGCCAGAAAAAAGCCGGCGTTAGTTTTTCGGGTCGTTACCGACAAAACTCCAAATCTAGGCCAAAATGTTTTCAACAGAAAATTCCTTTTTGTGTTTAAAGTACCTGTTTTTGGCTTAGAAACTGGGAGGTCACCTGAATCTAATAATGCAATACTATAGCCCTTTTACACATCTTAAAGTTATAGTAAAGGGTTTTTTAATTAGCCTCTTTTTTTTTACAGTGGTAGGGAAATACTAATTTACTTGTGTGAGATTAACATATTGCAACTCCTTTACATTCTTACCAGTTTTGTAAAGTCAAACGTTTTCATATTATTTCTAAAATAAATGAGCCATGCACATCACATATAAATAATTTATATTTTGTCCTCTATTGGAAATAATGTACTACACCAAACATGCAACTAGCATAACATAAGCATTTAAATAGCTAACATTTCTAATTATATTCCATTATTTACACAGCATTTCCTTTACAATGTGGGAAAAAAAATAATAATAAATTAATAATTCCCTAATACATTACTGACTGATTCAGCACCTATCAACTGTAAGTTAATTTCTATTTTTCAGGTCAGCAATATATTAGAATGAAAAAGCTACGTCTGGAAATAATTAGGCTCCCACTCCATTCTCATATTTATAGCAAGAATAAAAAAAAATTAAAAAAAACACATTATTTTTCTATTTCCCGTTGAGTTCCTATTCCCAGCTGTGTAAATTTTTTCAAGCTGCCCACATACTATCATTAGGCAAATTATCTGTAGCTGGTCAGCACTCCTGACAATTCACCTACTGCCTTATACAACTGTAAAACAAGCCCCTTTTTGTATTTTGGCCATAAGATTTACTGAATTTCTTACAGCTGGTTTGAATTATATACTCCTCCAATTTCCTCTTTGTTTTCCCTTTCCTGAAAAGTTGGAAACTGTCAGCACTTTTTTTCTAGAAATTATTTTCTCCTATGCTGGAATTTATTCTTTGTGCCATAGGCAAAAGAAGTTATCTAAAAAGTACAATGTGCACATCAGTGAAAATCAAAACATAAAAAACACTGTGCCAGATTACAAGGGGCATGCTAATGATAGTGCAGAATGTGATACGCAAAATCGCTGGAACGCGCTAACATTAGTGTGCAACCTGATATTACAAGTCCATGGTAAATCTTATTTGCCAGAGAAGCGTTTGCACAGCGGACATCACTCTAGCGCAACCTATACTTTCAATGGAGTTTTCAAGCACGCTTATAGGTTGCACTCAAGTGAATGCCAAGGAAACTGTGCTAGAATATTTATGGAAACTTGAGAACTGAAGTAAAAAAACGTCACAAAACACATCCAAACGATAATAAAATAAACTCTTAATGCTTATATACTTTTTAATAAATAAAATATAATTTTAAGGTTTTATGTTATATGGTATATGGCAAAGTGTTTGACTGGAAAGGTCTCTAAAATATATACTGTATGTCTAAATATTTTTTTGCGCCTTCTCTGTGGATGAAGATGATGGACCTGCCTGGAAGAAGACCTTCTCCGCCGGATTTCTGAAACAGTGGGTACCTATTTGGGGCTTTAGTGTTTTTACATTTTTTTTTTATTTATTTTTTTTAGATTAGTTTTTTTGGGGGGGAAATCTCAAAAGAGCTGAATGGCATTGCCTATACAAATGCCCTTTTCAGGGCAATGGGTAGATTAGGTTTATTAGTGTTAGTTTTTTTTATTTTGGGGTGGTTGGTGGGTGTGGGGGGGTTACTGTTAGGGGGGACTTGGTTTATTTGTAATGTAAAAGAGCTGTTAAACTTAGGTCAATGCCCTACAAAAAGCCCTTTTAAGGGCTATTGGTAGTTTAGCATTAGATTAGTGTGTTTTTTTTATTTTGGGGGGCTTTTTTATTTTCATAAGTATTAGGTTTAATTTTTTTTATTTTGGATGGTGTTGTTTATTATTTTTTGTAATGTTAGCTTTTTTATTTTCTGTAATTAGATTAATGTAATGTGATTTTTTGTATTTTATTATTGTAATGTAGTAATTTATTTTTATTGTAATTAAGGGGTTATTTTAGGGGGTCTTAGGTTAGGGGGCTTACTCATTAAATTAGTATTTTGCGTTGTGGGGGTTGGGGGTGTAGGAGTTAATAGGTAAATTAGGTTTAATGCATTGTGGGGGGCTGGCGGATTAGGGGTTAATAGATGTATTAGGTAGTTTGTGATGTTGGGGTTTGCGGATTTAGTTGGGGTTTTTTCTTAATACTTTGGGGCCTTTCTATCATGCTCCGAATGGAGCTTGAGGACCCGTGATTCTGGCGAGCCTGCAGGGTCGCCAGAAACAGCAGTTATGAAGCAGCGGTCACAAAGACCGCTGCTCCATAACCCTGTCCGCCTGCTCTGATGAGGCGGACAGGAATCGCCCGAATTCAACCCGATCGAGTACGATCGGGTTGATGGACACCCCCTGCTGGCGGCCGAATGGCCGTGAGTCTACAGGGGGAGGCGTTGCATCAGCAGCTCACAAGAGCTGCTGGTGCAATGCTGAATACGGAGAGCGTATTGCTCTCCGCATTCAGCGATGTCTGTTGGACCTGATCCGCACTGTTTTCTTCACTTTCAAATCTTGCTCACATACCACGCCTGTATTGTTTTCTAAACTAATAATATGAAAAAACTTTAAAGCAACAATAGGTCTTAAAAAGCAACCTTTTGTCTTTAAAGGAACATGAAACCCAAAAGTTTTCTTTCATAATTCCAATTTTTAAAAAGGTTTCCAATTTACTCCTATTATCAAATTTGCTTTGTTATTCTTTGTTGAAGAGATATCTAGAAAGATAGCGTGCACATGCCTAGAGCACATGACAGGAAATAGTGCTACCCTAATGTATAACATTCTTGCTAAATTGGTGCTATATAGTGCTGCAGACACGTGCACACTCCTGAACTTACCTTCTGCTTTTCAACAAAGGATAACAAGAAAACTAAGAAAATTTCATAAAAGAAGTACATTGGAAAGTTGTTTAAAATTGATTGCTCTGTCTGAATCATGAAAGATTTTTTTTGGTTTTTATGTCTGTTTAATGTCCTGTTAGATCATGTTGCATTTAAGGGTTAAATAATCATGTATTTCTATGAAGCTAAGCATATTATTCAGATAAAAGGACTGTGGTAGGTTAGCAGAGTACAATGATTATAAATACATCATTTTACAAACGTTAAAATATTTATTTTACCAGACAATTACAGGTTCCTTATGTTTGCCAATGAAACTTACAATTTCATCATACATTGGTTTCCGTTCTACACTAAATCACTTGTCTTTTTTTACAAATAAAGAAAATATTTTAGCAGAGCTGAACTGTAAAGTAATATTAAGTCTTCCTTCTCCTTGTTGGTCTCTGGGTAGAGGTGTTTCTTCCTGAGGAAACTTTGAAGAGTAAACAGACATTTCATTTGCTTTAGCTTTAAAAGGACATAAACCCAGAATTTTTATTTCAAGATTCAGATACAGAATACAATTTTAAACAAGATTCTGTTATCTAATTTGATTCTTTCTTTAGATATCCTTTGTTGAAGAAATAGCAATGCATATGGGTGAGACAATCACACGAGACATCCATGAGCAGCCACCAATCGGCATATTTAGATATGCTTTTTAACAAAAGACATCAAGAGAATGACGCACATTTAAAAAATAGGAGTAAATTGGAAAGTTGTTTAAAATTGCATGCTCTTTCTAAATCATAAAATAAAAATATTGGGTTTCATGTCCCTTTAAGGCTAGCTATTTTTTTCCTTAAACGGACATGTTTCCAAACTGCTTAACCCCTTAAGCCTAATGGATGTAGCTACATCACAGGGTACTTTGGCTAGCGTACCTGTTGACGTAGTAGTCATTCTGTGGCTCCGGCTGTCGGCTCTGACAGTGAAAGGGAAATTAAACCCAAAATGTTTTCTTCATGATTCAGATAGAGAATACAATTTAAAACAACTTTCCATTTTACTTCCATTTTGTAATTTGTTTAGTTCCCTTGGTATCCTTTGTTGAAAAGAATACCTAGGTATGCTCAGTAGCTTGGAGCTATATTGGTGGCTGCAAAATTATGCCTTTTGTCAATGGCTTGCCGATGTACTCAGCTAGCTCTTAGTAGTGCATTTCTGCTATTTCAACAAAGGATAGCAAGACAATGAAGACAAAATCGATGATAGAAGTATATTTGAAAGTTGTTTAAAAATGTGAGATGGTTTAAGGTTAGTGAGCTGTTTGCCAGGGATCAGGGAGGTGGGACTTTTGGGGAGAGATTCCTACACTGCAGGGGCGCGATCCCATATGCAGCGTAGTTTGCGGCGCAAGCGAGGGAACCCCCGCCGCCCGCAGTTTCAGCTCGCAACTCGAGCTATCCAATATACAGCGCCGTCAGAGGCTAAAGTGCCGTAAGTCTGACAAAACAGCGATGTCCAGAAATCTGCGTAAATACAAATTTCTGGAGTCGCCAGTGACTTACGGCACTTTAGAAACTGCCGGCGCCTACAAAACCTGACTAAAGTATTAAATCTCCCGTACTGTCTAACACGCCTCCTAAATATAGCCCGACACGTCTAACCCTCTATCTGCTATCCCCCCCCTCACTATCCTAACAATAAAAAAAGTTATTAAACCCTAAACCGCCGCTCCCGGACCCCGCCGCCACCTAATAAAGTTATTAACCCCTAAACCGCCACTCCCGGACCCCGCCGCCAGCTATATTAAATCTATAACCCCCTAATGTGAGCCCCATACCGCCGCCATCTACCTTACCTACCCCATAAAGTGAGCCCCTACCCCGCCGCCATCTATTTTAAAATTATTAACCCCTAATTTAATCCCCCTACCCCGCCGCCACCTATATTAAATTATTTAACCCCTAATCTAATCCCTCTACCCCGCTGCCACCTATATTAAATTATTTAACCCCTAATCTAATCCCCCTACCCCGTCGCCACCTACATTGGATTAATTAACCCCTAATTTAACCCCCTACCCCGCCGCCACCTATATTAAATTATTTAACCCCTAATCTAATCCCCCTACCCCGCCGCCACCTATATTAAATTATTTTACCCCTAATCTAATCCCCCTACCCCGCCGCCACTTATATTAAATTATTTAACCCCTAATCTAATCCCCCTACCCCGCCGCCACCTATATTAAATTATTTAACCCCTAAAATACTAAACTATCCCTACCACTAAACCTAAATCTAACCCTACAAATAGCCCTGAAAAGGGCTTTTTTGCGTGGCATTACCCCAAAGTAAACTGCTCTATTGCCAGCCCTTAAAAGGGCTTTTTGCGGGGGAATGCCCCAAAGAAAACTGCTCTTTTACCAGCCCTTAAAAGGGCTTTTGGCGGGGCATTGTCACAAAGTAAACAGCTCTTTTGCATCTAATCTAAACCCCCCTACACCGCCGCCACCTATAATAAATGTATTAACCCCTAATCTAATCCCCCTACACCGCCGCCACCTATATTAAACACATTAACCCCTAATCTAATCCCCCTACACCGCCGCCAGCTATATTAACTATATTAACCCTAATTATATTAGGGTTAATATAGTTATTATATTATATATATTAACTATATTAACCCTAATTATATTAGGGTTAATATAGTTAATATCGTTATTATATTATATATATATTAAGTATAATAACCCTATCTAACTCTCACATCCCTAACTAAACTCTTATTAAAATAAATCTAATATTAATATTTTAATTAAAATATACCTATTTAAATCTAAATACTTACCTATAAAATAAACCCTAAGATACCTACAATGTAATTAATAATTACATTGTAGCTATTTTAGGGTTTATATTTATTTTACAGGTAACTTGGTATTTATTTTAACTAGGTACAATAGCTATTAAATAGTTATTAACTATTTAATAGCTACCTAGTTAAAATAATTACCAATTTACCTGTAAAATAAATCCTAACCTAAGTTACAAATACACCTACACTATCAATAAATTAAATAAACTACAAATATCTAAACTAAAATACAATTAAATAAACTAAACTAAATTACAAAAAAAACAAACACTAAATTACAAAAAATAAAAAAAAGATTACAAGATTTTTAAGCTAATTACACCTATTCTAAGCCCCCTAATAAAATAATAAAGCCCCCCAAAATAAAAAAAATTCCCTGCCCTATGCTAAATTAAAAAAGTTCAAAGCTCTTTTACCTTACCAGCCCTTAAAAGGGCCTTTTGCGGGGCATGCCCCAAAGAAAACAGCTCTTTTGCCTGAAAAAAAAACACAATACCAGCCCCCAACATTACAACCCACCACCCACATACCCCTAATCTAACCCAAACGCCCCTTAAATAAACCTAACACTACCCCCCTGAAGATCTCCCTACCTTGTATTCACCCAGCCGGGCAGAACTCTTCATCCGATCCGGATCAGCCAATCGTATTGAACTTGAATCTGATTGGCTGATTCAATCAGCCAATCAGATTTTTCTACCTTAATTCCGATTGGCTGATAGAATCCTATCAGCCAATCGGAATTCAACGGACGCCATCTTGGATGACGTCATTTAAAGGAACCTCATTCATCGGGAAGTAGTCGTGCCGGGTGGATGCTCCGCGGCGGAGGAGCGAAGAAAGAAGATTGAAGATGCCGCTTTGCTTGAAGACATCGCCGGATGGAAGAAGACTCTCTGCCGCTTGCTTGAAGACATCGCCCGGATGGAAGAAGACTTCTTTGCCGCTTGATTGAAGACATCGCCGGGATGGAAGAAGACTTCACTGCCGCTTGATTGAAGACATCGCCCGGTTCGGATGAAGAGTTCTGCCCGGCTGGGTCAATACAAGGTAGGGAGATCTTCAGGGGGGTAGTGTTAGGTTTATTTAAGGGGGGTTTGGGTTAGATTATAGGGGTATGTGGGTGGTGGGTTGTAATGTTGGGGGGTGGTATTGTGGGGGGGGTTTTCAGGCAAAATAGCTGTTTTCTTTGGGGCATGCCCCGCAAAAGGCCCTTTTAAGGGCTGGTAAGGTAAAAGAGCTTTGAACTTTTTTAATTTAGAATAGGGCAGGGAAATTTTTTTATTTTGGGGGGCTTTATTATTTTATTAGGGGGCTTAGAATAGGTGTAATTAGCTTAAAAATCTTGTAATCTTTTTTTTATTTTTTGTAATTTAGTGTTTTTTTTTTGTAATTTAGTTTAGTTTATTTAATTGTATTTTAGTTTAGATATTTGTAGTTTATTTAATTTATTGATAGTGTAGGTGTATTTGTAACTTAGGTTAGGATTTATTTTACAGGTAAATTGGTAATTATTTTAACTAGGTAGCTATTAAATAGTTAATAACTATTTAATAGCTATTGTACCTAGTTAAAATAAATACCAAGTTACCTGTAAAATAAATATAAACCCTAAAATAGCTACAATGTAATTATTAATTACATTGTAGCTATCTTAGGGTTTATTTTATAGGTAAGTATTTTAATTAATAATATTAATATAAGATTTATTTTAATAAGAGTTTAGTTAGGGATGTGAGAGTTAGATAGGGTTATTATACTTAATATATATATATATATATATATAATATAACGATATTAACTATATTAACCCTAATATAATTAGGGTTAATATAGTTAATATATATAATATAATAACTATATTAACTATATTAACCCTAATATAATTTGGGTTAATATAGTTAATATAGCTGGTGGCGGTGTAGGGGGATTAGATTAGGGGTTAATGTGTTTAATATAGGTGGCGGCGGTGTAGGGGGATTAGATTAGGGGTTATTACATTTATTATAGGTGGCGGCGGTATAGGGGGATTAGATTAGGGGTTAATCTATTTAATATAGGTGGCGGCGGTCTAGGGGGATTAGATTAGGGGTTAATACTTTTATTATAGGTGGCGGCGGTGTAGGGGGATTTAGATTAGAGGCAAAAGAGATGTTTACTTTGTGACAATGCCCCACCAAAAGTCCTTTTAAGGGCTGGTAAAAGAGCAGTTTTCTTTGGGGCATGCCCCGCAAAAAGCCCTTTTAAGGGCTGGCAATAGAGCAGTTTACTTTGGGGTAATGCCACGCAAAAAGCCCTTTTCAGGGCTATTTGTAGGGTTAGACTTAGGTTTAGTGGTAGCGATAATTTAGTATTTTAGGGGTTAAATAATTTAATATAGCTGGCGGCAGGGTAGGGGCAATAGATTAGGGGTTAAATAATTTAATATAGGTGGCGGCGGGGTAGGGGGATTAGATTAGGGGTTAAATAATGTAATATAGGTGGCGGCGGGGTAGGGGGGTTAAATTAGGGGTTAATTAATTCAATATAGGTGGCGGCAGGGTAGGGGGCTTAGATTAGGGGTTAATTAATTTAATATAGGTGGCGGCGGGGTAGGGGGATTAACCCCTTAATGACCGGACCATTTTTCAATTTTCTTACCCTTAATGACAATGGCTATTTTTACATTTCTGCAGTGTTTGCGTTTAGCTGTAATTTTCCTCTTACTCGTTTACTGTACCCACACATATTATATACGGTTTTTCTCGTCATTAAATGGACTTTCTAAAGATACCATTATTTTCATCATATCTTATAATTTACTAAAAAAAAATGATAAAATATGAGGAAAAAATGGAAAAAAACACACTTTTTCTAACTTTGACCCCCAAAATCTGTTACACATCTACAATCACCAAAAAACACCCATGCTAAATAGTTTATAAATTTTGTCCTGAGTTTAGAAATACCCAATGTTTACATGTTCTTTGCTTTTTTTGCAATTTATGGGGCAATAAATACAAGTAGCACTTTGCTATTTCCAAACCACTTTTTTTTCAAAATTAGCGCTAGTTACTTTGGAACCCTGATATCTGTCAGGAATATCTGAATATCCCTTGACATGTATATATTTTGTTTTAGAAGACATCCCAAAGTATTGATCTAGGCCCATTTTGGTATATTTCATGCCACCATTTCACCGCCAAATGCGATAAAAAAAAAAAATAAGTTCACTTTTTCACAAATTTTGTCACAAACTTTAGGTTTCCCACTGAAATTATTTACAAACAGCTTCTGCAATTATGGCACAAATGGTTGTAAATGCTTCTCTGGGATCCCCTTTTTCAGAAATAACAGACTTATATGGCTTTGTGGTTGCTTTTTGGTAATTAGAAGGCCGCTAAATGCCGCTGCGCACCACACATGTTTTATGCCCAGGAGTGAAGGGGTTAATTAGGGAGCTTGTAGGGAGCTTGTAGGGTTAATTTTAGCTTTAGTGTAGTGTAGTAGACAACCCCAAGTATTGATCTAGGACCATTTTGGTATATTTTATGCCACCATTTCACCGCCAAATGCGAGCAAATAAAAAAAAAAACTTTACATTTTTCACAATTTTAGGTTTCTCACTGAAATTATTTACAAACAGCTTGTGCAATTATGGCAGAAATTGTTGTAAAAGCTTCTCTGGGATCCCCTTTGTTCAGAAATAGCAGATTTATATGGCTTTGGCGTTGCTTTTTGGTAATTAGAAGGCCGCTAAATGCTGCTGCGCACAACACGTGAATTATGCCCAGCAGTGAAGGGGTTAAATTAGGTAGCTTGTAGGGAGCTTGCAGGGTTAATTTTAGAGATCAGCCTCCCACCTGACACATCCCACCCCCTGATCCCTCCCAAATAGCTCTCTTCCCTCCCCCACCCCACAATTGTTACCGCCATCTTAAGTACTGGCAGAAAGTCTGCCAGTACTAAATAAAAGAGTTTTTTTTTTTTTTTTTAGGGGGCGAAGCCTATGCTTGGAGCGGCAGGACGTGTTTTGGAGAAGCTCCTGCTTGTACTTTATAAACTTTGCTTTCTATTTTCAACTAAGAAGAACTATTCTACTAAAGATTGTTTTCTTTGGGAAGCTAAGACTGTCTACCTAATACATTTGAAGTACAGGAGCGATCGACTGACACCCTGACCTATGTTATCCAAGTGAGCTGCGCACACTGCTTGTGAATAGCGTGGCTAGGGCTGCCGCATATACTTCCCCTTCAGACCCCTGGGTCTAAAAGTACACAGATACGATAACTCCTACAATCCTTACATGGTTTGGTATTTTGTGAACCCGTTATAGGCAGTGAATAGAGCTGCTTCACATTGTCTTTACGCTTGGACTGAGAAAGATCGGAACACTTTACATAACTTCAGCATTATATATGAACAAGGGATCTTAACAGAGACTTTCACCTATTAAAGATGGCGTCTGGCGTTAACAACCTACTTGAGGCTATGACGAGCTTGTTAAATGAGCATCACGAGAAGTTAATACAAACCTGGACTGCCGAATGGGGTAGCCATAGCGCACTAACTAAGCAAATTGGGCATCAACATTTGATTCCTGGAGAGTTGCTGGAGAAACCCGACAAAGCTACAAGTGCTCAGGATCTCATCCTAAGGTTGCCAAACCTTCCACCTCAAACCCAGGCCTCGGCTACAATAGCACAGAATTGGAGCTTACCCGTGAATACTCCCCTAGCTAATAATTCAGACGGTGGTCTGGACACGAAAGTGTTAAAAATATACCCCTCCATGATGCAACCGAGAGAACCGGAAGCTGATGCTAGCGCTGGCGCGGGTGTTACAGCCCCTGGCCAAGAGATGCCTTACCGTACACTGAACCTCAGTGTTATAATCGGAATGTCCCAAGATCTCAGCGACTGGAGGTTGACTATAAGGGAGCAGAAACAGTCAGGGGTAGCGCCGGATTACCATTTGATACTCACTGCAGAGGGGACACAGGGTGCGGTGGAGAAAGGCCCCTTTACAGCACTCTGTTAGACAACTGACGTACCAGGTACGTCCATTGTCATTAACTGATTGTTAATGCATGACGTACCTGGTACGTCAGTTGTCATTAAGGGGTTAAATTAGGGGTTAATAATTTTAAAATAGATGGCGGCGGGGTAGGAGCTCACTTTAGGGGGTAGGTAAGGTAGATGGCGGCGGTGTAAGGGGCTCACTTTAGGGGGTAGTTTAATATAGTTGGCGACGGTGTATGGGGATCACATTAGGGGGTAGTTAATGTAGGTGGCGGCGGGGTCCGGGAGCGGCGGTTTAGGGGTTAAATATTTTATTAGGGATTGCAGCGGGGGATCGCGGTTGACAGGTAGATAGACATTGCGCATGCGTTAGGTGTTAGGTTTTATTTAGCAGATCGCGGTTGACAGGTAGATAGACATTGCGCATGCGTTAGGTGTTAGGTTTATTTTGTAGCTAGTTTAGGGAGTTACGGGGCTCCAATAGACAGCGTAAGGCTTACTACGGCTGCTTTTTGTGGCGAGGTGAAAATGGAGTAAGATTTCTCCATTTTCGCCACGTAAGTCCTTACGCTGTATATTGGATACCAAACTGCGCTGGTTTGGTATACCTGCCTATGGCCCAAAAAACTACGGGCGACGGCAGAAATATACAAGCGTAACTTCTAGGTTACGCCGTATATAGGATACCAAACCAGCGCAAAATTCAGCGTCGCCGGCATTTGCGGGCGACGCTGCATATCGGATCGGGCCCCAGATTTTTTATTTTTATTTTTTTTAAAAAGCCCTAAATGTGTATACTAGCAGACTGTCTGCCAGTGCCTAAGATGGTGGTAACCAGTGAGGGGTGAGAAAGGGAAAATAGCTGTTTGGGAGGGATCAGGGGGTGTATGCTGTCAAGTGGGAGAGTCATTTCTACACTACAGCTAAAATTAACCTTACAACCTAGCTGATAAACCCCTTCACTGCCGGGAATAATAGAAGTGTAGTGCACAGCTGCAATTAGCAGCCTTCTTATTACCTAAAAAAAAGCCATGTATGTCTGCTGCTTCTGAACAAAGGGTTATCCCAGGGAAGCTTTTACAACCATTTGTCTTATGATTGCACACACAGTATGTAAATAACCCCAGTGAGAATCCCAAAACTTGTGAAAAAGTTGTTTTCTTTAATATGATCGCATTTGGCAGCAAGACAGTGGCATGAAATATACCAAAATGGGGCTAGATCAATACCTAGGGTTGTCTACTAAAAAATATATATATAGTTGTGAAAGGTAAATAAAAAAAAACAATCCTCTATTGATGCTTAAATAGAATGAAATCAAAAATAAAATTATCTGGTCTTTTGGGCAAGTTTTTCTCTGAAATTCATGGTTTTTAAGGGATTAGTTACTTGAAAGTGATGCAGCATACCTCTATAAAGCTGACAAGGAGATATCAAATAAACATCATCTCTATGTAAAAAAGGAAGAAAATATCCCTTAAAATGTCCTCAGTAGCCAAAACCTATGGGGCTTTAAACATCCAATTAGTTTTACTACTCATTTCAAGGATGTTTATTATGAAATCTTACAAGTTTGTGGTGACATTTTGTAAGATTATAGAGAAATCCCATGAGATTACTGTAATGCAAAGTATGAACTCAGCAATGATTCATGATGCTTGGCAGTTTGATTGGGTTTTTCCTGCATGCATTCTCATTTGTGTGTCCTGGGACAAGCCTCTAGAGCATGCAATTTTAAACAACTTTCCAATTTACTTCAATTATCCAATTTACTTTCTGCTCTTGATACACTTTGTTGAAAAACATATCTAGTTAGTTTAGGAGCAGCAATCCACTACTAGGAGCTAGCTGGTTATCACTGGGTGCACATATAGGAGTCTTGTCTTTGCCTCCCCTTATGTGTTCAGCTAGCTCTCACGAGTGTATTGCTGCTCCTTTATTAAAGGATACCAAGAGAATGAAGCAAATCTGATCAAAGACGTGAAGTAGAAAGTTTGTATGTTATATCTGTATAATTAAATAAACATTTTGGGTTCATAATGGGATATGGTTACTTTGGAAAATTTTGAAATAAAATATCTTCCTATTTTAAAAAGAGATGTTCATGTGCTATTTTCTAGTCATTTTTTTTTTTTACAGATATGCTGCATCACTTTCAGTAATTTAGCATATGGCAAACTTGTCCCTTTAAAGGGACACTGAACCCATCAATTTTTCTTCATTCTCTTGCTATCTTTATTTTTAAAACAGGAATGTAAATCTTAGCAGCCAGACCATTTTACGTTCAGCACCATGGATAGCGCTTGCTTATTGGAGGCTGACATTTATCCACCAATAAGCAAGCATAACCCAGGTTCTCAACCAAAAATGGGCCGGCTCCTATGCATCACATTCCTGCTTTTTAAATAAAGATAGCAAGAGAATAAAGAAAAATTGATAATAGGAGTAAATTGGAAAGTTGCTTAAAATTGCATGCTGTATCTAAATCATGAAATAAAAAATTTGGGGTTAGTGTCCCTTCAAAGGAAGAAATAGCTAAGGTGAATAACATCCATAATGACGATCGATTACAAGTGACGTGCTAATGTTAGCACGGATACAATATTTCTCGCCGGAAACATAAGTTAAGAAGCAGCAGTCGTAAGAGAGCTGCTCCTTAACTCATCCGCCACCTCTGAGGTGGTGGACTGTAATCCCGATCAGATACGATCAGGTTGATTGACACCCCCTGCTAGCGGCCGATTGGTCGTGAATCTGCAGGGGGCGGCATTGCACAAGCATTTCACTAGAAATGCTTGTGCAATGTTAAATGCCACAGCGTGTGCTGTCGACATTTAGCGATGTCCGGCTGACACTTAGTAAATCCCCCTCCTTGTGTAAAGGGTTAGGGCTTACAATAAATGTGCACCAAACACAACATAAATACATTAAAATAAACTTACACTTATATATACACAGTATAATAAAAAATTATATAAATATTAATAATATTTTATTTAAGGGATAAACATTTTGGAACCCTTTCCACTCACATACCTTAAACCATACATTAGTATCCATTTTACTGTGTATTTACTGTACATTTTTTACATTCCAATGTTATTCACAAAGTAGAAAATGTTCTTTGTATTTTTTAATATAAATGCCTATGTATATTTGTATATACCTATTCATATATATATATATATATATATATATATATATATATACATACATAGATATATAGGTATAAATATTTATTTTACAAAAAAATAATATATATATATATTAAAATAAAAAGAAAATGTTCTTCTCTGTGAAGAACATTGGAATGTAAAATACGTGTGGGGTTTGTGTGCAAGCGATAAGTGGAAGTATTTTTTTCCAGCAGCGTCCTCCATTAGTCTATGTCTATGGGGAAAAGTTAGCATGGTCACAATATCCGAAATCTGAAAAACATTTACTTTGAACATGTAATACGCACGCTAAACCAAGGGTGCTAAAAGTTTACTTCTAGTGGTGTTTGCGATTGAGCAAAAGCACTAAGTAGCGCGTCGCTTGTAATCTGGCCCAAAATGTTAATTATTGAAAGAATTACATTAATGTAATATACATTCATTAAAGGGACACTGAACCCAATTTTTTTCTTTTGCGATTCAGATAGAGCATGCAATTTTAAGCAGCTTTCTAATTTACTCCTATTATCAATTTTTCTTCATTCTCTTGCTATCTTTATTTGAAAAAGAATGCATCTAAGCTAAGGAGCCACACAATTTTTGGTTCAGACCCTGGACAGCACTTGTTTATTGGTGGGTGAATTTATTCACCAATCAGCAAGAACAACCCAGGTTGTTCACCAAAAATGGGCCGGCATCTAAACTTACATTCTTGCTTTTCAAATAAAGATACCAAGAGAATGAAGAAAATGTGATAATAGGAGTAAATTAAAAAGTTGCTTAAAATTGTATGTAACCTTAAATTTGGGTTCAGTGGCCCTTTAATTATTTTGCTCTTTTTGACTGTAAAATACATCTGAAAATTGTGCTTGTTCCAATTATCTCAGGAAAGCGCAGGTTAATATTGTTATGTTTTTTTCTTTGAACTAGTGTTTTCCTATTGCTCTCCTTGTATCTCCAGTCATTTGCTCTCTTAAAAAGGATTATCAGTTTTACATAGTAACATAGTAGATAAGGTTGAAAAAAGACCGAAGTCCATCGAGTTCAACCTATACAAATCTAAAATACTTACAAAATGCTCCAGTTAAGCTTAAATAACCCCACTAAATGGTGACCCATTTAATACTAGCAATCATATCCATGAATTTTGTTTATATACATAAATGTATCCAGACTATTTTTAAATGTATCTAGGGTATTGGCATTCACTATCTCCTTTGGTAATGAGTTCTACAATGTTATTGCTCTTACAGTGAAAAAAACGTTTCCGTTGCAGGAGATTAAATCTCCTTTCCTCTAACCTTAAATTGTGACCTCTTGTCAGAAACAATTTTCTTTGAATAAACAGAGCTTCTGTCATCTCTGTATATGGGCCTTGAATATATTTATATAAAGTAATCATGTCACCTCTCAAGCGCCTTTTTTCTAAAGAAAAAAGACCCAGTTTGTCTAGCCTCTCCTCATAGGTTAAATTCTCCAATTAGCTTTGTGGCCCTTCTCTGAACTTTTTCTAGTTCTTCAATATCTTTTTTTGCGATCTGTCCCTAGAACTGCACTCCATACTCAAGGTGAGGTCTTACCAGGGCTTTATATAGTGACAGAATTATGCTTTTCCCCCCTTGAATCAATGCCTCTTTTAATACATGCTAGTATCTTATTAGCCTTTGAAGCCGCTGCCTTGCATTGTGCACCCATCTTTAGCTTGCTATCTATTACTACTCCCAAATCCCTTTCCTCCTCTGTTTGGCTAAGACTTGTCCCATTTAAAAAATACGTTGCCTGCTTATTTTTACTTCCAAAATGTAGAACCTTGCATTTTCCCGTATTAAATCTCATTTTCCATTTACCTGCCTATACTTCTAATTTTTTTCACATCCATTTGTAATGAAAGTTCATCCTGCTCTGACCTAATGACCTAATGATGTCGCTGTTTAATCCTTGCTCCAAGTTATTTATAAAAATATTAAAAAGAACAGGGCCCAGTACTGATCCCTGGGGGACTCCACTGATTACCTTTGTCCAATCTGAGTATGATCCATTTACTACTACTCGTTGCTCCCTATCTTTTATCCAGTTATTTATCCATGAGCTAACATTTTCAGCTGTTCCCAGTCCCTTAATGTTGTGCATTAATCTCTCATGTGGTACTGTATCAAATGCCTTTGCAAAATCTAAGTATATCAAATTAACTGTTTCCCCTTTATCTATATTTTTACTTACTTCCTCGTAGAATCAAATTAGATTAGTTTGACATGCTCTATTTCTCCTAAAACCATGCTGATTAGAACTCATAATCGTGTTTACACGAATATGCTCATCAATATAATCCTTTATAATCCCTTCAAATATCTTTCCCACTATTGATGTAAGACTAATTGGTCTATAGCTTCCTGGATCATCCCTGCTTCCCTTTTTGAAGAGTGGCACCACATCAGCTTTACGCCAATCCTGGGGTACCATGCATTAGGATAATGAGTCTTGAAAAATTAAGAGTAGAGGTTTGTCTATAACAGTGCTAAATTCCCTTAACACCCTTGGGTGTATTCCATCTGGGCCTGGAGTTTTATTTACCTTATTATCCAGTTTTTTCCTGATATCCTCTAAACATAACCCAGTTAATGGTATGGACTGGAATGTTCTATTTTGTTCCAAAGTATCATCCAATGTTTCCTCTCTTGTGTATACTGAAGGAAAAAACTGGTTTAGTACCTCAGCCTTCTCCCAATCATTATTTATCATGCTACCCTCCACACATTTTAATGTACCTATATTGTCCTTCTTAGATTGTTTGCTATTTATGTACTTAATGAACCTTTTAGGGTTAGACATAGAATCCTTTGCAATTAATTTTTCATTTTCAATTTTGGCTAATTTGATTGCTTTTTTGCATGCTTTGTAACATTCCTTATAAATATGGAATGTTGAGTCTGTACTATTTTCTTTGAATAATTTAAATGCTCATTTTTTTTTTCTAATTTCTCTTAACACATTTTTTATTTAGCCACATTGGCTTTGATTTTTTATTTTTATTTTTATAACCATATGGTATTTGTTGATATGTATATTTATTTAACAAAGTTTTAAATATTATACATTTTTCCTCTGTATTTTTATTAGAGAATACATTGTCCCAATTTATATTATTTAATGATTTCCTTAAATTGTTGAATTTTGCTTTCTTAAAGTTAAAAGTCTTAGTTAAACCTTTAAGACACTGCATATGAAAAGAGATTTCAAATGTGACCATGTTATGATCACTGTTACCCAAATGTTCTTTGACTTCTATGTTTGATATTATATCTGTATTGTTTGATAGCACTAAATCCAATATAGCTTTACTCCTAGTTGTCTCCTCTATTAATTGTGACAAAAAGTTATCCCTGAGAACATTACTAGTTTCATTGGCCCAGTTTATATCAGGGTAGTTAAAATCTCCCATAATTACAGCACTGTTATTAGCAGCCTTACCTATTTGGATTAGTAGTTGAATTTCCTCCGGTTCAATAATGTTGGGGGGCTTGCAGCATGTTCCTAGTTATATTTTTTTAGGATTTTTCCTCTCACTCTTTATTTCAACCCACTGGGTCTCTACATTGTCACTTGTATCATAAATATCTTCCCTTATTGTAGATTTAAGGTTAGGTTTAATATACATGCAGATTCTTCCACCCCTTTTATTATTCCTGTCCCTCCTAAATAAAGTATACCACTCTAAGTTAACTGCCCAGTCATGTGAATCATCCCACCAAGTTCCAGTTATACTAATAACATCATAGTCCTCTTCTGCAACTAAGAGCTCCAGCTCCCCCATTTTACCTGTCGTGCTTCTTGCATTTGTTGTCATACATTTAATTTTCATGTGCTTTCTGCTGCTACTTGGTGTGCTTTCCTCTATACTTTCAAATGTGACATTTCTTAAGTCATCCCTTCCTTGAGAAATTAAGGGAGTGACATTCACAGACTGATCTCTCTGTTCTATTGTGTTCTAACTGACCCTTCCCCCCTTTGCCTAGTTTAAAAGATTCACTAAATGTGCTACCATCCTTTTCCCCAACACCTGCACCTATGTCATTCAGGTGCAATCCATCCTTACTGTACAAATTGTACCAAAGTGAAAAGTCAGCCCAGTGCTCTAAAAAGTAAAACGCTTCATTTTTACACCATGCTTTTAACCATGAATTAACAGACCTTAGCTCCTTCTGCCTACTGAGTTAGCACACGGCACTGGTAATATCTCTGAAAATATTACTTTGGAGGTCCTTGCTTTAAGCTTGCTACCTAACTCCCTGAAGTCATTTTTTAGGACTCTCCATCTCCCGCTGATTCCTTCATTAGTACCAATATGTACCATGACAGCAGGATCAGACCCACATCCATCTAACAATCTATCAATACGCTCCACAATATGCTTAACATGAGCCCCTGGAAGACAGCAAACTGTTCTATTAAGGGTCTGGTTGACAAATTACCTTATCAACCTTCCTAATAATAGTCTCCTACCACCAACATCTGCCTCAGGCCCTGACTTGTTTACCCCTCTTCCATGACTGAAGCACTATTAACTATAGTATGTCCCTCTACCATGTCTGAAGGAATGCCCACCATAGTATGCTTCTCTTCCACGACTAAAGGACTGTTCACTATACTAGGCAACACAGCCCTCTCTGACACTGCCACCCCTGAACTGATATCCCCAACATCTTCACTTAATCTGGCAAATCTGTTGGGGTGTACCAGCTCAGAACTGGCCCACCTCTTCAGCTTACCTTTACTTCGCCCTCTAACTGTGACCCAGCTACATCCTGGAGTCTCCTCATCTGAATCCTCCCCATTGCCACTGCTAGAACCATTTTTGCATCAACAATCATGAAAGGAAAAGCACTCTTTGAAATAGCAGTTTAGGTGTAAATACTATGTATATATAAATATTATAATTAGCTAATAGATGGAGATTAGAAAGGAATATATCTCTGTTTCTTTCAATAGCTGTTTTATAAATAATTATTAATTCACTTATTTAAAAAAAGTGCTAAACCACCTTAAAGGGACACTGAACCCAAATGTTTTATTTTGTGATTCAGATAGAGCGTGCAATTTTAAGCAACTTTGTAATTTACTCCTTTTATCATTTTTTCTTCTTTCTCTTGCTATCATTATTTAAAAAAGAAGGCATCTAAGCTTTTTTTTGTTTCAGTCTCTGGACAGCACTTTTTTCTTGGTGGATGAATTTATCCACCAATCAGCAAGAACAAGCCAGGTTGTTCACAAAAAATGGGCATCTAAACTTACATTCTTGCATTTCAAATAAAGATACCAATAGAATGAAGAAAATGTGATAATAGGAGTAAATTAGAAAGTTGCTTAAAATTGCATGCTCTATCTGAATCATGGAAAATAGGAGAGGAGAGAAGCGCAGACACGATTCAAGTGTAGTGTCAAATTTTATTAATAGCTGCACAAGCTATATATATATACTCACAAAAAGGATATAATAAACAGGCACATCAAGTCAAATAATCTCCGTAGTTCCCCCAGGTGATTCTTGGCTGTAGTGTGAAAGGTGCAGTGCAAATACACATACACGCCACAGTTCAAGCTGCTGTAAGAGATTGCAGATTCCAAACACTTGGGATACAAGCTTGCGATAGTGGTAGTACACACCCTCGGCTTAGATCCAATGGGATAGCTCCCAGCAGTGTGCGTAACACCAGAGGACCTTACAGATGCCTCCCTGGGCCAAAAATAGAACAAAAGCAACAGTCCGTTCTACGCGTTTCATCCCGATCGACGGGACTTTGTCAAGAACTCATATCTCATTCTCTATCTGAATTTTGAAAGAAAAAAAATTGGGTTCAGTGTCCCTTTAAGGGAAGACAAGAGGGCAGTGCAACCCCAACTGCACTTGCGCAAACAATTATGTGTGGTCAAATCCTATACATGTGTATTATTTTTTGATTAGTTAGAAAAGGTCCTTTTGTTCTCGGCAACAGGGAAAGCAGTCAAAAGAAAAAAACATAAACAATATACTCATTTAACAAAATAAAGCTGCTTTATTAATTGCAAAATAATTCTCAGATATAAAGGAACATTTTCATGCAGCTTACAGTTTTTTTTTTTTTTTAATTTCCCTTTAAGTGTTTAAGGAATGGACAGCATCTGAATCTCTAAAATGTTACCCACTAAAAGGTAGATTCAAAGTGGAGCAGTATTTAACGCTCTCGCTCTCTTGCTAACTCTGTAAGCTTTTGGCACGCGTCTTGTAGTGCTCATATTACAAGTCGAAAGTAAAACGTATACACTTGCCTGCTAACCTGATGCACGCAAAAAGACAAAGTTAAAATATCTCACGCACGTTAACAAATAGAAGTCAATGGAGCAAAAAAAGTGGAAAAAACACAATACTCGCGCACAAACTTGATCACTTATTCTCAAGTGTGGTAACCCAACATGAAAATATTAATATTTCACATTCCAATGTTCTTCACATAACAGAATATGTTCTATTTATTCATAAATGCATATCTGATGGTATTTTGGTGTAATATATATCTATACCTTGTGAAAGAAAGTCTGGTTTGATGATAGAGGGAGTTTATATTAGACCAAGTTTATAACATTGTTCTTCACCATTTTGCTAAGAAACCCCAGGGAAGTGAGAGTGTTTTTAACTGTGAATACCTAAACAGCTGTTAGAGTTCATGTAAGCAAACACCAGTCTACCAGATGCTACTGTAAAACCTTAATGTTCTTGGTTTTCTTAAAGGAGAGACATCCCTATAATGGGGGACCGCGTAGTCCTCAAATAACGTCCTATCTGCCCCCTGCCTCAAAATTTATACTATAGTCTTCGTTACATCTCGGAAAACATACTTGGTAAGTAGAAGGGGAAGAGACTATATTTATCAAATAATCATACTCTCAAACTTTATTCTATGGGGCATCAAATACCACCTGGTTATAATTTTAATATTAATTTCTAAGGCAGCAATAACATGTTTAGAATGAGCTGTGTTTTATATATGACATTCTACATTTGTGGGGAAAGACTACCTTGCAACTCTTTGTCCCAAGCTAAGGAATAAGTATTTATTTTGTGTTATATCTGTAATAAAGAGGTATTTTATGCAGTGAGGTGTTTTCCCTAAAGTTTTAGAAATAGGTTATACAGATTTTTTAAATGCCTGTCATGAGAGCATATCAGTAAAATAGATAATATATGGGCTTAGTATAATTATAAATGATCAATTATGCATTAATTGGATAAACATGATATAGTTTAAATATCCTTTCTTGAAACCAAGTCCATCATCAATTCCTTAGTTTTAAATTATCAAAGGTATACACATTTGAATACATTTACAAAGATAGCAGCAGATAAAGTGACACAGTTCATGCTTGAATACCTTGACCAGAGAGTATCTAAGCATTTTTACAAAACATTCCAACAGAAAACATTTTTCACGTGACTTTTTACATTAATTTAGAATTCTTTTCAGTCCAGTTGTTCATGCGTTTACCCAAACTGTGGGTAAGAAAACATGAAATCAAGGTTATATTATTTATTTAATTATAGCAGCTTAACTAATCAATAAAGGTATGTTTCTTATGGAATGGATTTGTATAGAAAAGGGAGACATATTACGCACAAGCTGAATATAAAGCAAAGTCTAATAGGCTGAAATGGAGCCAACATATCAAAATGGGCTTAAAAAGGGGTTAAAATTAAAACATCGGCCGAAGGGATTAGTCGCATACTACAGCAGCTCCTGACTTTAACAGAGATTTTGGGGGTTCTTTTGATCTGGTACCCTATGCAGAGTGGGAGGCTTACTCTAAAACCCTGCCTATGAGACTGCTATAAAGATTGGGGAAGGATCTGGGACCGTTCTCATAGCCACTGCCAGGGCAGCCCGATGCGGCCTAGCTGTGAGGTGGCATGATCATGGAGGTCTCCGGCATGGCTATACTAGCCCTCTTTGAGAAATACCACCAGGATTTGATGAGTAGGATGGACCGACTTATTGTGGCTGTTAGACATCGGGAGGTGGAGGAGGACAGTGCTGAGCCCTGCAAACATGCGACGGTGACACCCGACACACACGTGGGTGTTATTCAGAAGACTCCAGCTCACCATCCCCTGTCAGAGTTGGCCTGCTCTTTAGGAACGGCTATAGTGCACGAAGAAGCAGGAGAGGGAAGAGCCATACCGGAGGTCCCTGGAGTGACTGGTGAGAGGTCCGCGGTTTTGTCTGCACAGATGAATGCGACTTTTGAGGCAAGCTGCCCTGCTGAATGGGCTTCTTTTTGTCATTGCCTAGATTGGCAGCGCAGCCACTCAGTTGCACTTCAGCTTGAGCTGTAATTATGGTCCCATGCCTTTCAGGGTCTCCGTACTGGCAATGGATAAGTTCTGTATAGCACTTAAAAGTCAGCCGAGAGAGCGCTACAGTTATGTGTTGCAATAAGGTTCTCCAAGGTACACTTGCTCAATTGCATTTCTTCTAA
This sequence comes from Bombina bombina, assembly GCF_027579735.1. Lineage (NCBI taxonomy): Eukaryota > Metazoa > Chordata > Amphibia > Anura > Bombinatoridae > Bombina > Bombina bombina. The sequence goes on along the minus strand of NC_069503.1, from coordinate 590,486,365 downwards.
TTAGTGAGCCATGCCTGGTTTGATAACTGAACTGCGGCTTACTCTGTCATCTATGTTCTGCTGTTTTCGAGACTTTGCTTATTATGTGTGATGGCGATTCTCACTTATGACTGTACTTTATATAGATTACTCTAACCCATATGATGGTCACTAAGCTTGAGGTTGGGGAGATGTTATTTATATGTATGTTTCAACACTCTTAAATGCACAACCTTATTCGTTACTTGGTGGTTGAATCTGGAGTCCTAGCTGATTAGCTCTCCTCAGCATGATACGCTTGCTTATGAAGTTGAGCAGTTTATTCTTCACAGTTTCCTGCCTTCCTGAACATTTAAAACCACACAAACTTTCTACCAAATGCTTTGGGAACTCTGCTCTACAGATGTTCACCTGCTATTGCGGGAGACCCTTGAATAGATCTGTTATCCTTCTTTTAATAGAGATACCCATAGGTATAAGCAGTTTCCAATGTGAGACTATATATCTAAATGTTCTAAAAAAAGCTTTGCAGGTGCACTCCACGATGATAAGCTACCTGATACCTACCCATAGTCAGCTTACAAATGTGTTGAGGATAACATTCTTTGTACACATGCCACTAGTTTAGACAGAGAAACTGTTAAGACTCACAATAATAGGTCTGAGTGTATATCAGCTAATCTACAATACTAACCATATTTTGGGTCTCATCTGTATCTGCTCTGTCTAAGATGCTTTTCTGTGATTAATGGGAACTGCAAACTCACATAAGGGTATTTATTATATAGTGTGCCTGTTATCTTCTGCTAATTATGCCTCCATGTTATTGTTTACCTCCTTTCTTTCCATATAACCCTTGATATATGTAATCTTTGAAAATGAAGTGGTGTTGGGGTGGCTTTGCACGGGGTTCTGTAAGTATGAAGATTTAAAATCAATAGCATATATCCTCACGCTTTACCTATTACCCACAGTGTAATTGTGGTGCAGTTATTTCTAATAGGTCACTAGTGCTTAATCACGTTTTAGTTTTCTGGTTTGCCCTGTCAGCGGCCGGGATAGGGTAGCTCAATATTTTTATTCTTTTAAAGCATGTCACTACCTATAGATGTCTACAAGGTAATACTGGATAGGTCACCTTTGTCTTGCGGGGTCCCGTGTGTGGGCCATATTGACGCTAATCCTCTCTAAGGGATCCTAATGGGAGGAAGTGTACACAGAGTTAATTCCTCGCTAAGACTTCACACCTTTATCTATATATCATTTTAAGAGAATAGTGCTGTTTTGGTTACAATTTTGAACATCCATAATTAATATATTTACTACAACCTCGCCATGTTATAATTCTGGTTCCTGCTAACTTCATGTATCAAGTTTTATCAGATAGTTATTTTATTTACACTGAGAATTTTTTATAAGTAGACCCTGCTTCTACCAATATAGTACTTGAACATTCTTTAATTTTACTAAACCATAGTTTCTATATTTTAGGTTTATCTGACGCTGTGTAAGTTATAACATTATTAAGAGTTATGAACCTATTCATCTTAGTTCTCTAGTTTTGCTGAGCCATAGTCCCTATATTCTCTACTTGTCTGAAGCTGTGTCAGTTATAACAATATTAACTGTTATGAACCTATATCATATTAGCTCTTTTACCCTCCTTTTTCTTTTCAGTGCAGGTCCAAAAGTGGCCTGCTCCACCCAAAAACCCCTCCTCTTAGTCTGCTGAGTTAATTGGGGTCCAAAAGTGGCCTCAGCTGCTTCTGAGGGAAAAAATGAGGGAGATTTTAGGTTTGCTCCCCAAATATTATGTATTTGATCTATCTCTCAGTTTGGTAATTGAATGTGATTGTTGTACCAAGTGTTACAGTTATGTGTAAGACTGTATGCATCTTTTTTTTCCCCTTTGGTTTCCACTTCTTAACTTGTGTCCTATGTTTAATTGAGCAAACTGAATTTACTGTAAATGTTTGACCCTTAATAAAAATATAAAAAAGGAAAAAAAATAAAAAAAAATTGAAACATCAAATATCAGGCAAAACCCCATTTTAAATAATGTTTGTGTTAAAATGTGTTATAATCATCTGGTTACAATGTTTTGCATTAAATATGTGCGTTATATTGTTTGTTTGTTTTTTCAGATACTGTGTATGTCTTTTACAGAAACATAGAAAATAATAGGCTTAAAAGTTAAATGAATGCTTAAATTTCATATCTTATATAGGGGCCGATTTATCAAGGGCCGAATGGCCCCTGATGCCCATGTTTCCGTTCGAGCCTTCAGGCTCGCCGGAAACAGCAGTTATCAAGCAGCGGTCTTGAGACTGCTGCTCCTTAACTGGTCCGCTGCTTCTGAGTGGCGGACAGCAATCAACCCGATCAGATACGATTGAGTTGATTGACACCCCCTGCTAGCGACTGATTGGCCGCAAATCTGCAGGGGGCGGTATTGCACAAGCAGTTCATGAGAACTGCTTGTGTAATGTTAAATACCGACAGCGTAGGCTACAGTGTATTATGTCAGACAAAATCGGCCCCATAGTGTTCAAAAAACAGGTCCATCCTGAAGGGATAAACTTTATAAGAATGTAAAACTTACATAAGGAAAAAATAAGATTAATTATCTATAACTTACTAATGCATTTTGATTGACTTGCATTATGTTACAGGGTGCTATTTTGCCTCATTCCTTAGCACAGAAAATTTACAGGGAGATATAAAAAAGCAGCTTCATTCTTTCCTAATTTTTCAATTTGAAAAAACAAACAAAAAACACAAGTTATGTTGCACTATTTCCAAGGTTCTTTTTGATTTGTTTTTATTTCAAGTAGGTAAACAAAAACTATATGAAGCATTAATATTGCATAATTTCTAAGTAGGCTCTCACAAAGATTTTTAAGAGCTCATCAAAGAAAAAAAAAATACTAATCTAAAACAAAAGTAAAAGAAAATCATCTCAATACTGATAAGGTCAAACTAAATATGTTTGTATGCAGTTTTTTTATTTAAATACTATTAATATTAATTCAGGATTATTATTTACTTTGTATACAAGTTACATGGTTTACAAAACACAACAATAAATGTAACAATAAAATAATAAAAATAACAAACAGAACGAGGCACCAAAATCATAACAAAAGGTCAATGAGGGTACAGAAATATTGTCCTAAGCATAGCAGCACTTAAAAATACAGTCAAAATTCATACAAAATGACCATCAAAAATGCGCACAAAACCACAAGTGGGCTAACCTGCAGAATACAGATGCAGACACAGGGACATCATGCCAAACCCTATGTTCATAAACCAACTGACCACTAGCATAAGATTACACAAAGAGAGGAAAAAAAAGGGGTAAACAAAAGCAGGAGCAAAAACTAACCATACAAATACCAAAATAAAGAAAAAATACAAAAAATCATATAAATAAATACACATAAAAATCCCACATCAACCACAGCAGCAGGAGGCCCTATATAGTGGAGTATCCACTCATGGGCACAATTCAAAATATGTTCTCACAGGAAGCAATGCCAATACAGATGTGAATTCATGCCATTCAGGGCCATAGTTCCCAACCTGTACGTCCATATGGCTTCCTTTTGAAGCAGGACATTACCCCTATCCACCCCTCATGGTAGGGGCGGGACGTGGTCAATAATGGTATACTTACAGTTAACCACCGTATGTCCTTTCTGGTTAAAATGTCTGGCCACTGATTTGTCTGAGGTCCCTTTCTGTATTTCCAATCTTATGGACGACCTATGATTGGCCATTCTAGTCCTCAAATCATCTGTGGTTTTCCCTACTTAGAAGAGGCCACATGGACAATGTAGGAGATAAACCACACGTGTGGTAGTGCAGGTAAGTCTGTACTTGTGTTTGTACCTCATTTTCTTGGTTGGATGTGTGAAATATTGACCCATCTGCAGAGCACTGCAGGTGATGCATCCAAGGCAACTAAAGCAGCCAGGTTTCGTAGTGTTCTGCCAGGTCTTCTTCTGGTAGTTTCACTAACATATCACGCAGTGATCTTGCCTTTCTATATCCTATTTGTGGTGCTTTCATCTGTCAAAACGGAAGTGTAGGATCACTTTTCACTATGTCCCAATGCTTGTCCAAGGTCGTTCTTATGTCTTTCTTGTCTATCGTAAATGTAGTGACAAAAGTGAGTTGATCCTGTTGTGTTTTGGTTTTGACCATGGTCAGTTCTTAAACCTGTTGATCCAAAACCTTCGATGGATACCCTCTTTGACAGAACCTCATATACATCTCATCCATTTGGGCTGCAGCCTTGTCCTCATCAGGGTTGTTGCGATACACCCTCTTGAATTGAGACTTGGATAATGACCTTTTGAGTGATGGCGGGTGCCCACTGGTGTACATAAGGAGTGAATTACGACCAGTAGTCTTCCTGAACAGTGTGGAATTGAGTCTACCTCCCTCTTTGTATAGGTAGATGTCCAAAAAGTAGATTTTCAATTTGTCAGCTTCCATTTTAAACTTTAGTGCTTGTTTCGCAAGATTTAAATTATTGAACCATTCATCCAAAGACTCCATGTTCCCTCTCCAGACCAATATCAGGTCGTCAATGTAGCATTTAAAGAATATCACATGCTGGTCCCTAAAGAGGCTGTCATCACTGGTCTCAAACTCGGCCATGTATAGATTTGCGTACAATGGGGCCACATTGGACCCCATCGCCATCCAAGTTTTCTGTAGGTAGAACAGTTGTTCGAACATGAAGTAATTCATCGTCAGGCAAAATTCAAGTAGGTGGGTCAGAATCTTTGGTGGAGGTCCTATGTAGGGGTATTTGAATAGTTTTCTTCTGATGGCTTGTACTCCGCTGTTGGGGATCACAGTATACAAACTTGTCACGTCCAACGTGACAAGCAAATCCTCCTCCTCCAGTGGTGGAAGTTCCCCAATCATGTCGAGTAGTGATGGTGAATCCAACAGAAATTAGTCCATATTCCTTACCAGGGGTTGAAGTATAGCATCCAGGTAGGTAGCTATAAGCTTTAACAAAGACCCTATCGCCGACACGATAGGTCTACCTGGGGGGGATTCGAGTCTCTTATGCACTTTAGGTAAAGTGTAAAACACTGGGGTCCTCGGGTACTTCGTTCTCAAGTACGCTGAAGTCTGTTTATCCAGATATCCCCCCTGATTTACCTCTTGCAGGTATGCATCAATTTAACCCTTAAAGCTCCTCACGGGGTCAGCCGCCAGGCATATGTAGGTATTAGTGTTACTCAGTTGTCTCATGATTTCCAGTCTATAATCATCATAGTCCTGTAGGACTATTGCACCACCTTTGTCTGCCTGGCGGCTCACGATCAATGCCTGCTGCACTTCTGAGGTGCACAAATAAGATTGTAGGACGTAGTGCAACATCATAATATGTCATAACAGGATGATAAAACATTTGAAATAATGTTTGTGTTAAAATGTGTTATAATCATCTTGTTACAATGCTTTGCATTAAAGGGACACTGAACCCAAATATTTTCTTTCATGATTCAGATAGAGCATGACATTTTAAGTAACTTTCTAATTTACTCCTATTATCAATTTTTCTTCGTTCACTTGCTATCTTTATGAGAAAAAGAAGGCATCTAAGCTTCTTTTTTGGTTTAGGCCTCCGGACAGCACTTTTTTATTGGTGGATGAATTTATCCACCAATCAGCAAGAATAACCCAGGTTATTCACCAAAAATGGGCCGGCATCTAAACTTACATTCTTGCATTTCAAATAAAGATACCAAGAGAATGAAGAAACTTTGATAATAGGAGTAAATTAGAAAGTTGCTTAAAATTGCATGCTCTGTCTGAATCACAAAAGAAAAAAAATGGGTTTAGTGTCCCTTTAAATATGAGTTATATTGTTATTTTTCTCAGATACTGTATATGTCTTTTACAGAAACATAGAAAATAATAGGCTTAAAAGTTAAATGAATGCTTATATTTCATTTCTCATATAGGGGCCAATTTATCAAGAGCCGAATGGCCCCTGATGCCCATATTTGCGTGCGAGCCTTAAGGCTCGTCGGAAACAGCAGTTATAAAGCAGCGGTCTTAAGACCACTGCTCCTTAACTGGTCTGCTGCTTCTGAGCAGCAGACAGCAAAAAACCCGATCAGATAAGATCGGGTTGATTCACACCCACTGCTAGCGACTGATTGGCCGCAAATCTGCAGGGGGCGGCATTGCACAAACAGTTCACGAGAACTGCTTGTGCAATGTTAAATACCAATAGCGTATGCTACAGTGTATTATGTCAGACAGACATTGATAAATCATCCCCATAGTGTTCAAAAAACAGGAAATGGTGAATTTAACCTTCCAAACCCCAGGAAGATTTTTGACATCAATAATTACACCACAGATGGCATCATCAATGTCATCAGTTCCGACATCAACTGCTTCATTAATGGCATAATCCATTATGTGACATATGATGTCATCACTGAGAGTTCCTAACAAATCTAATTTAATTTAAGAAAAAGAAAAATTATTTAAAAGTTTGATTTTTTAAAAATACTGGTAAATATGTTATTTGTTGAAATGTTCTTACTATCACTAAAGTCTTAAGTCTTAACCTCTAGACACTGTTAGGACGTTCCATGCCGTCCTTAAAGTGCTGGGCTTCAACACCATTTAAGACGGCATGGAACACCCTAACTTTTGCGGCATCCTGCTTCATTCTGTAAACAAACAGCAGTCCCCCAGGAGCCAATCAGCGGTGTTTGACGATCATGTGCTTAATTTTTCTTTTTTTGTTTACTATACAAACTTGGATGGATGGGTCCATCCTGAAGAGGTAAACTTTATAAGAATGTAAAACTTACATAAGGAAAAAATAAGATTATTTATAACTTACTAATTCATTTTGATTGACTTGCATTATGTTACAGGGTGCTATTTTGCCTCATTCCTTTAGCACAGAGAATTTACAAAGAGATATAAAAAAGCAGCTTTATTCTTTCCCAATTTTTTAATTTGAAAAAACAAACAAAAAAACACAAGTTATGTTGCACTATTTCCAAGGATCTTTTTGATTTGTTTTTCTTCAAGTAGGTAAACAAAAACTATCGGCTAGATTTAGAGTTGGGCGGTAGCCGTCAAAACCAGCGTTAGAGGCTCCTAACGCTGGTTTTTACCGCCCTCTGGTATTTGGAGTCAGTCAGGAAAGGGTCTAACGCTCACTTTCCAGCCGCGACTTTTCCATACCGCAGATCCCCTTACGTCAATTGCGTATCCTATCTTTTCAATGGGATCTTTCTAATGCTGGTATTTAGAGTCGTGGCTGAAGTGAGCGTTAGAAATCTAACGACAAAACTCCAGCCGCAGAAAAAGTCAGTAGTTAAGAGCTTTCTGGGCTAACGCCGGTTTATAAAACTCTTAACTACTGTGCTCTAAAGTACACTAACACCCATAAACTACCTATGTACCCCTAAACCGAGGTCCCCCCACATCGCCGCCACTCTATTAAAAATTTTTAACCCATAATCTGCCGACCGCACACCGCTGTCACCTACGTTATCCCTATGAACCCCTAATCTGCTGCCCCTAACACCGCCGACCCCTATATTATATTTATTAACCCCTAATATGCTGCCCCCAATGTCGCCGCTACCTACCTACACTTATTAACCCCTAATCTGCCGACCTGACCGCGCCGCTATTATAATAAAGTTATTAACCCCTAATCCGCCTCACTCCCGCCTCAATAACCCTATAATAAATAGTATTAACCCCTAATCTGCCCTCCCTAACATCGCCGACACCTAACTTCAAGTATTAACCCCTAATCTGCCGATCGGAGCTCACCGCTACTCTAATAAATTGTTTAACCCCTTAAACTAATTCTAACCCTAACCCTAACACCCCCCTAAGTTAAATATAATTTAAATCTAACTAAATAAATTAACTCTTATTAAATAAATTATTCCTATTTAAATCTAAATACTTACCTGTAAAATAAACCCTAATATAGCTACAATATAAATAATAATTATATTGTAGCTATTTTAGGATTAATATTTATTTTACAGGCAACTTTGTATTTATTTTAACCAGGTACAATAGCTATTAAATAGTTAATAACTATTTAATAGTTACCTAGTTAAAATAATTACAAAATTACCTGTAAAATAAATCCTAACCTAAGTTACAATTAAACCTAACACTACACTATCAATAAATTAATTAAATAAATTACCTACAATTATCTACAATTAAATCTAACACTACACTATCAATAAATTAATTAAATAAAATACCTACAAATAAATACAATTAAATAAACTAATTAAAGTACAAAAAATAAAAAAGAACTAAGTTACAAAAAATAAAAAAATATTTACAAACATTAGAAAAATATTGCAACAATTTTAAACTAATTACACCTACTCTAAGCCCCCTAATAAAATAACAAAGCCCCCAAAATAAAAAAATGCCCTACCCTATTCTAAATTTAATAAAGTTCAAAGCTCTTTTACCTTACCAGCCCTGAAAAGGGCCCTTTGCGGGGCATGCCGCAAAGAACTCAGCTCTTTTGCATGGAAAAAAAACACATACAATACCCCCCTCCAACATTACAACACACCACCCACATACCCCTAATCTAACCCAAACCCCCCTTAAATAAACCTAACACTAAGCCCCTGAAGATCTCCCTACCTTGTCTTCACCTCACCGGGCCCCGATCTGTCCAGAAGAGTCTCCAATGTCTTGATCCAAGCCCAAGCGGGGGGCTGAAGAGTGATGTCCATCCTCGGGCTGAAGTCTGGATCCAAGCGGCGGCTGAAGAAATCCATCATCGGGCTGAAGTCGGAAGTCCATCATCGGGATGAAGTCTTCTATCAAGCAGCATCTTCAATCTTCTTTCTTCCGGAGCGGAGCGGAGCCATCTTCTTCCCAGCCGACACGGATCCATCCTCTTCTAACGACGCCTACTCGCCGAATGACGGTTCCCTTAAATTACGTCATCCAAGATGGCGTCCGTCGAATTTCGATTGGCTGATAGGATTCTATCAGCCAATCGGAATTAAGGTAGGAAAATTCTGATTGGCTGATGGAATCAGCCAATCAGATTCAAGTTAAATCCGATTGGCTGATCCGATCAGCCAATCAGATTGAGCTCTCATTCTATTGGCTGTTCCGATCAGCCAATAGAATGCGAGCTCAATCTGATTGGCTGATTCCATCAGCCAATCAGAATTTTCCTACCTTAATTCCGATTGGCTGATAGAATCCTATCAGCCAATCGGAATTCGAGGGATGCCATCTTGGATGACATCATTTAAAGGAACCGTCATTCGGCGAGTAGGCGTCGGTAGAAGAGGATGTTCCGCGTTGGCTGGAAGATGATGGCTCCGGAAGAAAGAAGATTGAAGATGCTGCTTCATAGAAGACTTCATCCCGATTATGGACTTCTTCAGCGCCCGCTTGGATCAAGACTTCAGCCCGATGATGGATTTCTTCAGCCGCCGCTTGGATCCAGACTTCAGCCTGAGGATGGACGTCACTCTTCAGCCCCCCGCTTGGGCTTGGATCAAGACATCGGAGGCTCTTCTGGACAGATCGGGACCCGGTGAGGTGAAGACAAGGTAGGGAGATCTTCAGGGGCTTAGTGTTAAGTTTATTTAAGGGGGGTTTGGGTTAGATTAGGGGTATGTGGGTGGTGGGTTGTAATGTTGGGGGGGGGGGTATTGTATGTTTTTTTTTACAGGCAAAAGAGCTGAATTCTTTGGGGCATGCCCCGCAAAGGGCCCTTTTCAGGGCTGGTAAGGTAAAAGAGCTTTTCTATTTTAATTTTAGAATAGGGTAGGGCATTTTTTTATTTTGGGGGTCTTTGTTATTTTATTAGGGGGCTTAGAGTAGGTGTAATTAGTTTAAAATTGTTGTAATATTTTTCTAATGTTTGTAAATAATTTTTTATTTTTTGTAACTTAGTTCTTTTTTATTTTTTGTACTTTAGTTAGTTTATTTAATTGCATTTATTTGTAGGTATTGTATTTAATTAATTTATTGATAGTGTAGTGTTAGGTTTAATTATAGATAATTGTAGGTAGTTTATTTAATTTATTTATAGATAGTGTAGTGTTAGGTTTAATTGTAACTTAGGTTAGGATTTTTTTTACAGGTAATTTTGTAATTATTTTAACTAGGTAACTATTAAATAGTTATTAACTATTTAATAGCTATTGTACCTGGTTAAAATAATTACAAAGTTGCCTGTAAAATAAATATTAATCCTAAAATAGCTACAATATAATTATAATTTATATTGTAGCTATATTAGGGTTTATTTTACAGGTAAGTATTTAGATTTAAATAGGAATAATTTATTTAATAAGAGTTAATTTATTTAGTTAGAATAAAATTATATTTAACTTAGGGGGGTGTTAGGGTTAGGGTTAGAATTAACTTTAGGGGTTAAAAAATGTATTAGAGTAGAGGTGAGCTCCGATCGGCAGATTAGGGGTTAATACTTGAAGTTAGGTGTCGGCGATGTTAGGGAGTGCAGATTAGGGGTTAATACTATTTATTATAGGGTTATTGAGGCGGGAGTGAGACGGATTAGGGGTTAATAACTTTATTATAGTAGCGGTGTGGTCCACTCGGCAGATTAGGGGTTAATAAGTGTAGGTAGGTGGAGGCGACGTTGAGGGGGGCAGATTGGGGGTTAATAAATATAATATAGGGGTCGGCGGTGTTAGGCGCAGCAGATTAGGGGTACATAGCTATAATGTAGTTTGCGGTGGTGTACGGAGCGGCAGATTAGGGGTTAATAATAATATGCAGGGGTCAGCGATAGCGGGGGCGGCAGATTAGGGGTTAATAAGTGTAAGGTTAGGGGTGTTTAGACTCGGGGTTCATGTTAGGGTGTTAGGTGCAGACTTAGGAAGTGTTTCCACATAGCAAACAATGGGGCTGCGTTAGGAGCAGAACGCTGCTTTTTTGTAGGTGTTAGGTTTTTTTTCAGCTCAAACAGCCCCATTGTTTTCTATGGGGGAATCGTGCACGAGCATGTTTTTGAAGCTGGCCGCGTCCGTAAGCAACGCTGGTATCTAGAGTTGCAGTGGCGGTAAATATGCCTGTACGCTCCCTTTTTGGAGCCTAACGCAGCCATTCTGTGAACTCTAAATATCAGCGGTACTTAAAAGGTGCGGGAGAAAAAAAGCATGCGTAGCTAACGCACCCCTTTGGCCGCAGAACTCTAAATCTAGCCGTAAATGAAGCATTAATATTGCAAAATTTCTAAGTAGGCTCTCACAAAGATTTTTAAGAGCTCATCAAAGAAAAAAAGAATACTCATCTAAACTGAAAGTAAAAGAAAATCATCTCAATACTGATAAGGTCAAACTAAATATGTTTGTATGCAGTTTTTTTTTAATTTAAATATTAATAATATCAAGATTTTTATTTACTTTGTGTACAAGTTACATGGTTTAACACTGTTATTTGACGTATATTTTTGTTATTGATTTTAAGCCAAAAACAATGGTAATTATTAATATATTTAACTTAGAACATGCAAGAACATTGAAAAAAATAATAATATCCAGACTGTACACAGGTAGTTCCTTTAAAGCTATAGTAATCAAACTGTTATATATATTGTAATATAGAACCAATTATATATATAAATCACAAGCATATGAATGAGATTAAACACAGTTTAATATATAGAATATTGATATATATATAGAATATTTATAAATCATCTTGTTTCAGGAAGAAATAATGTTCATTTAGTTAGCTTTAGAATACAATTTTAATTAACTACTTAGTTTTAAATCAAAACAATTAATTAAATGGTAATTCCATATGGGTGTTCAACCTTGTAACTTATCTGTAGTGCTTAGTGTGAAGAGATTTAATGGATAACATGCAAAGTGAGGTTTTTTTCAGAGGCTGCTGATGATCAGTACAGATGTCCTTATATCATTTCTCACATTTAGAATTACACAGCCCACACAGAAATATGTCTTCAAGAGGCTATAGTTGTACATTTACAACAATATAAACATATATTTTTTCTTTTTTTAAGTAAAGTAGCTCCCCCCTTGAATAAACCAGCTGCATTTTCTACAACACTGTTTCATTTATAAACATGTGGTTGAAGCTAAAATAAATTATGCCACGTTAACACTACTTAAATGTTAGTAAGTTATAAATAGAAAAGCAAAATGATATGATTAACATAAAAACTAACAGAGAGAGGCAAGACTAAGCTAAATATATACAGTATGTATATCTATATCTATCTATATATATATATATATATATATATATATACATGCTATATATATATATATATATATATATAGTATATATAATTTTTTTATATATATATATATATATATATATATATATATATATGTATAAAAATACTGGGACTTCAGAAATAGGATTGCATTAAAGCACAGATCTGGTGAAGGCTATAAAAAGATTCAGCTCCATTGAATGTTCCCAAGAGCACAGTGGTCCCCATAATTCCTAAATAGGAAAAGTTTGGAACAGCCAGGACTCTCCCTAGAGTTGGCCTTCTGAGAAAAAACTGAGAAATCAGGGCAGAAGGTCCTTGGTAAGAGAAGTGACCAAAAACCCATTGTCCAATCTGGTTGAGCTTGAGAGATAATGGGGCCTAGTTATCAACGCGTCTACTTTACCTGCCTTCACCGGTACAATACGCCCGCCTAAGCTCGCCTACCATCGCCGCCGCGGACCTGAAAATTTTTGCCTAAGTTATCAATAAAGCTCTCAAAAAGCCGCGCACCAAGTACGGGACGATGAGCAGCGGATTGTGAGAGTTATCACTCATCCGATCTCGCTGCTCTTCGGCATTTTGTCAGCTTTATTGCTAGCCTGTCACTAAGTACCCACACTAACTACACTGTTCTACCCCCTATACCGGCACCCCCGGAGCCCCCCGCAACTCAATAAAGTTATTAACCCCTAAACCGCCGCTCACGGACACCGCCGCCACCTACATTATACCTATTAACCCCTATCCTGCCCCCCCTATACCGTCGCCACCTATAATAAAGTTATTAACCCCTATCCTGACGATCCCGGACCTCGCCGCAACTAAATAAATAGTTTAACCCCTAAACCGCCGCTCCCGGCCCCCGCCGCAACCTATATTAAATTTATTAACCCCTAATCTGCCCCCCCATACCGTCGCCACCTATAAAAAATGTATTAACCCCTATCTTGCCCCCCCTACACCGCCGCCACTGTAATAAAATTATTAACCCCTAAACCTAAGTCTAACACTAACCCTAAAACCCCCTAACTTAAATATTAATTAAATAAATCTAAATAATATTTCTCTTATTAACTAAATGAATCCTATTTAAAACTAAATACTTACCTTTAAAATAAACCCTAATATAGCTACAATATAAATAATAATTATATTGTAGCTATCTTAGGATTTATTTTTATTTTACAGGCATCTTTCAATTTATTTTAACTAGGTACAATAGCTATTAAATAGTTAATAACTATTTAATAGCTACCTAGCTAAAATAAAGAGAAATTCACCTGTAAAATAAAAACTAACCTAAGTTACAATTACACCTAACACTACACTATACTTAAATAAATTATTCCTATTTAAAACTAAATACTTACCTGTAAAATAAACCCTAATATAGCTACAATGTAATTAATAATTACATTGTAGCTATTTTAGGATTTATTTTTATTTTACAGGTAACTTGGTATTTATTTTTATCCCTACAAATAGCTATACATCACACATCAGTAGTATATACTTTTATTTCCTTTACATTTTGTACTACTTTTGTTTTATTTTCATCTACACACCTCATACCACTAACATGAATCCAAATATGACCATACTGTTATTTGTGTTAACCCTTTTCTCACTCAAATTTTGTTCACACCACTACTGCCATAAGCACACACCTCAAACTGAAAAACAAATTATCATACACCATGGCCTGCTCTGTTGCTGCAACTTATCTGCTGAGTGCTGGTGGAGAGTTATAAAAAATAACCCTCCTACCCCCACCTCTCAAAACTATAAAATATCCCATTCACTAATTGGCAAAACAAAAAATATGCCCAAATTCCTATTCCTTCTGTTACTTGCCCTTGCAAATGATGTAGAATCTAACCCTGGTCCCCCAACAAATTCCATTCCTAGCCTTCCAGCTAAAAAAGGCCTCTCCTTTGTGCACTGTAATATCCGCAGCTTACTACCAAAAATCGATGCACTACAAGCTTGGTGTATACAATACAAGCCCAAAATCATTGTGATCTCTGAATCGTGGCTAACCTCAAAAATGCCCGACTCTGCCATTGCAATACATGGGTATTCAAGCCATAGAAATGACAGAGCAAAGAGAGGAGGCGGCATTGTAATCTATGTTGACAACTCCACAAAGTACACCCCCTTACAAAAATCTAGCTCTCCTGCCAACTTTGATTTCCTTTCTGGCACAATTGAGATCCCGTGCAGTAAATCAATCATTGTTGTTGGAATCTACCGCCCACCTAGCTCTCCTGTTCATTCCCTTTCAGACATAGCCCATCTCCTTAGTGAAACCATAGCTCAAAACCCAAAAAGTGAAGTTTTGGTTTTTGGAGATTTTAATATTGATTGGCTGAATCCAAAAAATAATAGTTGTTGCTCTGTGTTTAAGTCTTTGCAGCTAACGCAATTAATCTCCTCCCCAACTCGCATAAACAACAAAAGCCATAATCACACCCTGCTCAATTGGATTCTCTCCACCTCTCCCGACCGAATCCTGGAGGCAAGTGTTCTCCCTAACAATTTCAGTGACCACTGCTTATTGTACTGTGTGCGCAAAATAAAGGCAACTAAAACCTCTCCCAAGGTTAAAATCACCAGATCCTTCAAAAAATTTAATCTTCAATCATTTCTAAATGACATCAAGAACCTCCCCTGGCACAGATTAAACCTACTCCCAGACCTTGACTCTGCAGTTGAATTCTTTCAGTCCGAACTCCTACAAGTTTGGAATTTACATGCCCCGCTGCGTAAGGTGAGAGTAAAAGGAGCACACTTGAATTGGATCACAGCTGACCTCATTCAAATGTACCAGTTTCGAGATTCATTGTGGTCAAAGTTCAAGCATACTGGCTCTATGAACGATCACTGTGTATATAGACAATGGCGAAATATATGCACTAAACAAACAAAATTGGCTAAGGCCCAATATTTCTGTGAAAATCTGAACAATAACATATCAAACCCTAGAAAGTTTTGGAAAGTCATAAATAATTTACAAACTCCACCAATCCACTCCCAACCCTCCACTGTCAATGTGGACAACCAAACCCTGCAACTCCCCTTAGATGTAGCAAATGCCTTTAACAAATATTTTGTCGGATGCTCCACCACCCTGATTGACAAACTAATAAATGGCACGCATCCTGAAGCTGCAAATGTGGATCAGGCCCCACTAAATCAGCAAAGACCCAATATAGAGAAGTTCAATTTTAGACCTGTACCCATCAATGTCATTAAGAAACACCTTAATAACCTAAAAATGAAAAACCAGTCTGGACCTGATCAAATCCCAGCAATGCTGTTGATGCTTAGTGCGCCAGCAATTGCTAAACCTGTCACAACCCTAATTAATGAATCCTTGGTGTCTGGATACATACCCAAACTCTGGAAGACTGCAAGAGTAGTGCCTATACATAAAAGTGGGGAGATAACCTTGGTTTCTAACTATCGCCCAATATCATTGCTCCCAGTATTGTCAAAAATCTTAGAAAAATGTGTCCATACGCAATTATGTGAATATTACCAACAATCTAACTATCTGACCCCTGATCAATCAGGTTTTCGTACAAATCACTCCACTACAACTGCCCTCCTAAAAGTTTGCAACAATATCCAAACTGGAATGGAACAAGGAGACCTAACTGGAGCTATTTTCCTTGATTTTGCAAAGGCCTTTGACACGGTAGACCACGACATACTACTGCTCAAACTAAAAAACTCAGGTATTGGTGATCGTCCGCTAACCTGGTTTCGATCATATGTATCGGTCTCCATTTCTGACAGCGACTCCCTCCCTCTCCCAGTCACGTGTGGTGTTCCCCAAGGTTCCATTCTCGGCCCCCTGCTATTCACATTGTTTATAAATGATCTGCCTAATGTCTGCAAATCCTCAACTGTACACATGTATGCAGATGACACAGTAATCTATGCAAACAATTCCGATCTACCTCAGCTTGAAGCAGTACTCCAAGACCAGTTCACAGAGGTAGAAAAGTGGATCTCAAAAAACAAACTCTTCCTAAACACTGACAAAACTGTCACAATGATCTTTGGAACAGGACCTAAACTACACAAATTACAAAATTCCCATCTATGCATCAAAACAAAATCAAATTGCACACTGACCACAGTCCACTCTTTTAAATACTTGGGTATGTTGTTAGACCCCAATCTATCTTTTGGCCTCCATATAGAAAAACTGGCATCTAAACTTTATCCAAAAATAGGTGCCCTGTACAGAAACAAATCCTGCCTCAGCCCTACTGTAAAGGAAAAGATTGTACAGCAAATGCTGATGCCAATCGTGGATTATGGGGATGTAGTATATGCACCAGCACCGCAAACTCACCTTAATAAACTTAATACATTGTATAACTCGTTCTGCCGCTTTGTGCTACAATGTAACTACAGGACCCACCATTGTGACATGCTAAAAGAACTAAACTGGCTGTCGCTGGAATCCAGACGCACCCTCCATCTTTCCTGTCTAGTGTTTAAAAGCTTTTCTGGGAAGCTCCCACCCTACCTGAGCAGTATGCTCTCACCGGTTATTCCCACCTCCTATAACCTCCGATCCAGTACCAGCACATTATTTAGCGTGCCTCAATACAAAAAGAAAGCAGCTCGATCTTCCTTTTCCTACAGAGCACCACAATTATGGAACGACCTCCCGCACACTTTCAAACCTTCCCCATGCCTAATATCCTTTAAGAGATCCCTCTCTACATATCTCAAAACAGAATGCACCTGTCATTGTTGATTATATATTTCCTACCTGCTCTATGTTAAAAAATTTGTGCATATATCATGTATTATTATTGTTTTTGTATTTTATTGTACCCATTGTATCAATGCAATGTTTTGTGTACCCAGGACATACTTGAAAACGAGAGAAATCTCAATGTATCTTTCCTGGTAAAATATTTTATAAATAAATATTTTAGCTATACAAAACAAATGGATCCCGGCTAACAGGAAGCAGGCTTCACAAGTCTTCAGCAACCTCTAAGTCCACGGACATCCAAAAAGAGAAAGCACACACCGGTCAATAAAATAAAATCAGGTACTTTATTGGAGTGTTTAAAAACAGAACTAGAGACAAAGCTCCATTAACACACAGGAAAAAAGGCTACAGCGTGACTGACTGCAGACATGTTTCGCGTGTGACTACACGCTTGTTCACTGCTGCTCTCTAGTTCTGTTTTTAAACATTTCAATAAAGTACCTGATTTTATTTTATTGACCGGTGTGTGCTTTCCCTTTTTGGATGTCCGTGGACTTAGAGGTTGCTGAAGATTTGTGAAGCCTGCTTCCTGTTAGCCGGGATCCATTTGTTTTGTATATCATCACAGTGTACGCCGGAAGCGGAGGCGTTTGGGACCAGAGCTCCAGGAGGCATCACTGGACAAAGGATATGTGCCTACGCTGAAGCGAACGCAGCCTGAAGGCATGGATCCCTGGAAGTGGTAAGCGCCAACCTTCTTTTTCTTCCTTTGCTATTTATTTTAGCTAGTTAGAATAGTTATTAAATAGTTATTAACTATTTAATAACTACCTAGCTAAAAGAAAACATAATTTATGTAAGAACTTACCTGATAAATTAATTTCTTTCATATTAGCAAGAGTCCATGAGCTAGTGACGTATGGGATATACATTCCTACCAGGAGGGGCAAAGTTTCCCAAACCTCAAAATGCCTATAAATACACCCCTCACCACACCCACAATTCAGTTTAACGAATAGCCAAGAAGTGGGGTGATAAGAAAGGTGCGAAAGCATCAAAAATAAGGAATTGGAATAATTGTGCTTTATACAAAAAATCATAACCACCACAAAAAAGGGTGGGCCTCATGGACTCTTGCTAATATGAAATAAATAAATTTATCAGGTAAGTTCTTACATAAATTATGTTTTCTTTCATGTAATTAGCAAGAGTCCATGAGCTAGTGACGTATGGGATAGCAGATACCCAAGATGTGGAACTTCCACGCAAGAGTCACTAGAGAGGGAGGGATAAAATAAAGACAGCCAATTCCGCTGAAAAAATAATCCACAACCCAAATCAAAAAGTTTTAATCTTATAATGAAAAAAACTGAAATTATAAGCAGAAGAATCAAACTGAAACAACTGCCTGAAGTACTTTTCTACCAAAAACTGCTTCAGAAGAAGAAAAAACATCAAAATGGTAGAATTTAGTAAAAGTATGCAAAGAAGACCAAGTTGTTGCTTTGCAAATCTGATCAACAGAAGCTTCATTCCTAAAAGTCCAGGAAGTAGAAACTAACCTAGTAGAATGAGCCGTTATCCTTTGAGGCGGGGACTTACCCGACTCTACATAAGCATGATGAATCAAAGACTTTAACCAAGATACCAAGGAAATGGCAGAAGCCGTCTGACCTTTCCTGGAACCAGAAAAGATAACAAATAGACTAGAAGTCTTTCTACAACCTTTAGTAGCTTCAACATAATATTTCAAAGCTCTTACTACATCCAAAGAATGTAAAGATCTCTTCATAGAATTCTTAGGATTAGGACACAATGAAGGGACAACAATTTCTCTACTAATGTTGTTAGAATTTACAACCTTAGGTAAATATTTAAATGAAATCCGCAACACCGCCTTATCCTGATGAAAAATCAGAAAAGGAGATGAACAAGAAAGAGCAGATAAATCAGAAACTCTTCTAGCAGAAGAGATGGCCAAAAGGAACAACACTTTCCAAGAAAGTAATTTAATATCCAGAGAATGCATAGGTTCAAACGGAGGAGACTGTAAAGCCCTCAGAACCAAATTAAGACAAATTAAGATATGAATCAAAGCCTGTACAAAACAATGAATATCAGGATGATTAGCAATCTTTCTGTGAAAAAGAACAGAAAGAGCAGAGATTTTACCTTTCAAAGAGCTTGCAGACAAACCCTTATCCAAACCATCCTGAAGAAACTGTAAAATCCTAGGAATTCTAAAAGAATGCCAAGAGAATTTATGAGAAGAACATCAAGAAATGTAAGTCTTCCAGACTCGGTAATAAATCTTTCTAGACACAGACTTACGAGCCTGTATCATAGTATTAATCACTGAGTCAGAGAAACCTCTATGACTAAGAATCAAGCGTTCAATCTCCATACCTTCAAATTTAATGATTTGAGATCCTGATGGAAAAATGGGCCTTGAGATAGAAGGTCTGGCCTTAACGGAAATGTCCAAGGTTGGCAACTTGCCATCCGAACGAGATCCGCATACCAAAACCTGTGAGGCCATGCTGGAGCCACCAGCAATACAAACGAACGTTCCATTAGAATTTTGGAAATCACTTTTGGAAGAAGAACTAGAGGCGGAAAGATATAAGCAGGTTGATAATTCCAAGGAAGCGACAATGCGTCCACTGCTTCCGCCTGAGGATCCCTGGATCTGGACAGATACCTGGGAAGTTTCTTGTTTAGATGAGAGGCCATCAGATCTATTTCTGGAAGTCCCCAGATTTGAACAATCTGAAGAAATACCTCAGGGTGAAGAGACCATTCGCCCGGATGTAACGTCTGGCGACTGAGATAATCCGCTTCCCAATTGTCTACACCTGGGATGTGAACCGCAGAGATTAGACAGGAGCTGGATTCCGCCCATACAAGTATCCGAGTTACTTCTTTCATAGCCAGAGGACTGTGAGTCCCACCTTGATGATTGACATACGCCACGGTTGTGACATTGTCTGTCTGAAAACAAATAAACAATTCTCTCTTCAGAAGAGGCCAGAACTGAAGAGCTCTGAAAATCGCACAGAGTTCCAAAATGTTGATTGGTAATTTTGCCTCCTGAAATTCCCAAACCCCCTGTGCTGTCAGAGATCCCCATACAGCTCCCCAACCTGAAAGACTCACATCTGTTGAGATCACAGTCCAGGTTGGACGAACAAAAGAGGCCCCTTGAATTAGACGATGGTGATTCAACCACCAAGTCAGAGAAGATCGAACATTGGGATTTAAGGATATTAATTGTGATATCTTTGTATAATCCCTGCACCACTGGTTCAGCATACAAAGCTGGAGAGGTCTCATGTGAAAGCGAGCAAAAGGGATCGCGTCCGATGCAGCAGTCATGAGACCTAGAATTTTCATGCACAAAGCTACCGAAGGGAATGATTGAGACTGAAGGTTTTGACAAGCTGAAACCAACTTCAGACGTCTCTTTTCTGTTAGAGACAAAGTCATGGACACTGAATCTATTTGAAAACCCAAAAAGGTTACCTTTGTCTGAGGAATCAAGGAACTCTTTGGTAAATTGATCCTCCAACCATGTCTTTGAAGAAACAACACAAGTTGATTCGTATGAGATTCTGCAGAATGTAAAGACTGAGCAAGTACCAAGATATCGTCCAAATAAAGAAATACCACAATACCCTGTTCTCTGATTACAGAGAGAAGGGCACCGAGAACCTTTAAAAAGATCCTTGGAGCTGATGCTAGGCCAAACGGAAGGGCAACAAACTGGTAATGCTTGTCTAGAAAAAGAGAATCTCAGGAACTGATAGTGATCTGGATGAATTGGAATATGAAGATATGCATCTTGTAAGTCTATTGTAGACATATAATGCCTTTGCTGAACAAAAGGCAGAATAGTCCTTATAGTCACCATTTTGAATGTTGGTATCCTTACATAACGATTCAATATTTTTAGATCCAGAACTGGTCTGAAGGAATTCTCCTTCTTTGGTACAATGAATAGATTTGATTAAAACCTCAGACCCCGTTCCAGAACTGGAACTGGCACAATTACCCCAGCCAACTCTAGGTCTGAAACACATTTCAGAAATGCCTGAGCCTTCACTGGGTTTACTGGAATGCGTGAGAGAAAAAATCTTCTCACAGGACGGCCTTACTTTGAAACCTATTCTGTACCCTTGTGAAACAATGTTCTGAATCCAAAGACTGTGAATCGAATTGATCCAAATATCTTTGAAAAATCTTAACCTGCCCCCTACCAGCTGTGCTGGAATGAGGGCCGCACCTTCATGCGGATTTGGGAGCTGGTTTTGACTTTCTAAAAGGCTTGGATTTATTCCAGACTGGAAAAGGTTTCCAAACGGAAACCGTTCCTTTAGGGGAAGGGTCAGGCTTCTGTTCCTTATTCTGACAAAAGGAACGAAAACGATTAGCAGCCCTATATTTACCTTTAGATTTTTTGTCCTGAGGCAAAAAGGTTCCTTTCCCCCCAGTAACAGTTGCAATTATAGAATCCAACTGTGAACCAAATAATTTATTACCTTGGAAAGAAAGAGAAAGCAAAGTTGACTTAGAAGTCATATCTGCATTCCAAGATTTAAGCCATAAAGCTCTTCTAGCTAAAATAGCTAAAGACATTTACCTGACATCAATTCTAATGAAATAAAAAATGGCATCACAAATAAAGTTATTAGCATGTTGAAGAAGTTTAACAATGCTATAAGCATTATGGTCTGACACTTGTTGCGCTAAAGCCTCCAACCAGAAAGTGGAAGTTGCAGCAACATCAGCCAAAGAAATAGCAGGTCTAAGAAGATTACCTGAACATAAATAAGCTCTCCTTAGAAAGGATTCAAGCTTCCTATCTAAAGGACCCTTAAAGGAAATACTATCCACCATAGGAATAGTAGTACGTTTAGCAAGAGTAGATATAGCCCCATCAACTTTAGGGATTTTGTCCCAAAATTCTAATCTATCATATGGCACAGGGAACAATTTCTTAAACCTTGGAGAAGGAGTAAATGAAGTACCCAGACTATTCCATTCCCTAGAAATTACTTCTGAAATAGCATCAGGAACTGGAAAAACTTCTGGAATAACTACATGAGGTTTAAAAACTGAATTTAAAAGCTTAGTAGATTTAGTATCAAGAGGACTAGACTCCTCCATATCTAATGCAATCAACACTTCTTTAAGTAATATGAAGATTTATCAGTGTCAATATCTGAAGCAGAATCTTCTGAACCAGATAGATCCTCATCAGAAACAGATAAGTCAGAATGATGGCGGTCACTTAAAAATTCATCTGAAATATGAGAAGTTTTAAAAGACCTTTTACGTTTACTGGAAGGAGGAATAACAGACAGAGCCTTTCTAATAGAATTAGAAACAAATTCTTTTACATTAACAGGGACATCCTGAACATTAGATGTTGAAGGAAAAACAACAGGTAAAGGATTATTACTAATGGAGACACTATCTGCGTTAGAAAGTTTATCATGACAACTAACACAAACTACAGCCAGAGGAACAGTTACCAAAAGTTTACAACAAATGCACTTAACTTTGGTAGAACCAGCATCAGGCAGCGTCTTTCCAGAAGTAGATTCTGATCCAGGGTCAGGTTGTGAAATCTTGCAATATGTAATAGAAAAAACAACATATAAAGCAAAATTATCAAATTCCTTAAATGACAGTTTCAGGAATGGGAAAAGAGGCAAAATAAACAAGCCTCTAGCAACCAGAAGCAATGAAAAAGTGAGACTGAAATAATGTGAAAAAAGGTGGAGACCAGAATGACGCCCACATTTTTTGGCACCAAGTATGACGCCCACATTATTGGCGCCAAATACAACGCTCATATTTTTTGGTACCAAGTATGACACCACATCCTCTGACGTCAAAGACGACGCCCACATTTTTTGGCGCAAAAAAACGTCTGTAGCACACATACGTCAAAAAATTAACAAACTTCCGGCGTCAACTATGGCGCCGGAAATGACAGAATTTTGCGCCAAAAAAGTTTGCGCCAAGAATGACGCAATAAATTGAAGCATTTTCTGCCCCCGCGAGCCTAACAGACCGCAGGAAAAAAAGTCAATTGAAAATTTTTAAGGTAAGGAAAAAATAATTTATTCATATGCATTTTCCCAAATAATGAAACTGACAGTCTGAATGAAGGAATACTGATTATCCTGAATCATGGCAAATATAAGTTTAAACACATATATTTAGAACTTTACATATAAAGTGCCCAACCATAGCTTAGAGTGTCATAAATAACATAAGACTTACTTACCCTAAGACACTCATCTACATATAGTAGATAGCCAAACCAGTACTGAAACGAGAATCAGTAGAGGTAATGGTATATAAGAGTGTATCGTTGATCTGAAAAGGGAGGTAGGAGAAGAAATCTCTACGACCGATAACAGAGAACCTATGAAATAGATCCCCTAGAGGAAGACCATTGTATTCAAATAGGCAATACTCTCTTCACATCCCTCTGACATTCACTGCACTCTGAGAGGAAAACCTGGCTTCAGCCTGCTGCGAAGTGCATATCAGCGTAGAATCTAGCACAAACTTACTTCACCAACAAAGTTTGTAAAACTGAATTGTGGGTGTGGTGAGGGGTGTATTTATAGGCATTTTGAGGTTTGGGAGGTTTGGGAAACTTTGCCCCTCCTGGTAGGAATGTATATCCCATACATCACTAGCTCATGGACTACATGAAAGAAATACAAAACTACCTGTAAAATAAATCCTAACCTAAGTTACAGTAAGTTCAAAGCTCTTTTACCTTACCAGCCCTTAAAAGGGCCTTTTGCGGGGCATGCCCCAAAGAATTCAGCTCTTTTGCCTGTAAAAGAAAAATACAACCCCCCCCAACATTAAAACCCACCACCCACATACCCCTAATCTAACCCAAACCCCCCTTAAAAAAACCTAACACTACCCCCTGAAGATCATCCTACCTTTAGTCGTCTTCAGCCAGCCGACCATTGATGGAACCGAAGAGGAGATCCGGAGCGGCAGAAGTCATCATCCAAGGGGCGCTGAAGAAATCTTCAATCCGATGAAGTCATCATCCAGGCAGCGCTGAAGAATTCTTCCATCCGGGCGATGTCATCTTCCAAGCGGCGTCTTCAATCTTCATCCATCTGAAGCAGAGCGGAGCCATCTTCAGACGAGTCGACGCGGAGCCATCCTCTTCTTCCCGACGACTACCGACGAATGGATATTCCCTGATCGGAACAGCCAATAGAATGCGAGCTCAATCTGATTGGCTGATTGGATCAGCCAATCGGATTGAACTTCAATCTGATTGGCTGATTCAATCAGCCAATCAGATTTTTCCTACCTTAATTCCGATTGGCTGATAGAATCCAATCAGCCAATCGGAATTGAAGGGACGCCATCTTGGATGACGTCCCTTAAAGGAATATCCATTCGTCGGTAGTCGTCGGGAAGAAGAGGATGGCTCCGCATCGGCTCGTCTGAAGATGGCTCCGCTCTGGATGGATGAAGATTGAAGACGCCGCTTGGAAGATGACATCGCCCAGATGGAAGAATTCTTCAGCGCCGCCTGGATGATGACTTCATCGGATGGAAGATTTCTTCAGCGCCCCTTGGATGATGGCTTCTGCCGCTCCGGATCTCCTCTTCGGTTCCATCGATGGTTGGCTGGCTTAAGACGACTAAAGGTAGGATGATCTTCAGGGGGTAGTGTTAGGTTTTTTTAAGGGGGGTTTGGGTTAGATTAGGGGTATGTGGGTGGTGGATTTTAATGTTGGGGGGGTTGTATTTTTCTTTTACAGGCAAAAGAGCTGAATTCTTTGGGGCATGCCCGGCAAAAGGCCCTTTTAAGGGCTGGTAAGGTAAAAGAGCTTTGAACTTTTTAATTTAGAATAGGGTAGGGAATTTTTTTATTTTGGGGGGCTTTGTTATTTTATTAGGGGGCTTAGATTAGGTGTAAGTAGCTTAAAATTGTTGTAATATTTTTTAAATGTTTGTAAGTATTTTTTTTTTTTTTTGGAACTTAGCTTTTTTTATTTTTTGTACTTTAGTTAGTTTATTTAATTTAATTGTACTTATTTGTAGCTAATTTATTTAATTAATTTAATGATAGTGTAGTGTTAGGTTTAATTGTAACTTAGGTTAGGATTTATTTTACAGGTAATTTTGTATTTCTTTTAGCTAGGTAGTTATTAAATAGTTAATAACTATTTAATAACTATTCTAACTAGCTAAAATAAATACCAAGTGACCTGTTAAATAAATACAAATCCTAAAATAGCTTCAATGTAATTATTAATTATATTGTAGCTATCTTAGGCCTAGATTTGGAGTTTGGCGGTAGAAGGGCTGTTAACGCTCCGCAGGCTTTTTTCTGGCCGCACCATAAAATTAACTCTGGTATCGAGAGTTCAATAAAATGCTGCGTTAGGCTCCAAAAAAGGAGCGTAGAGCATTTTTACCGCAAATGCAACTCTCGATACCAGAGTTGCTTACGGACGCGGCCAGCCTCAAAAACGTGCTCGTGCACGATTCTCCCATAGGAAACAATGGGGCTGCAAAAAAGCTGCGTTCAGCTCCTAACGCAGCCCCATTGTTTCCTATGGGGAAACACTTCCTACGTCTGCACCTAAAACTCTAACATGAACCCCGAGTCTAAACACCCCTAACCTTACACTTATTAACCCCTAATCTGCCTCCCCCGCTATCGCTGACACCTGCATATTATTATTAACCCCTAATCTGCCGCTCCGTACACCGCCGCAACCTACATTATCCCTATGTACCCCTAATCTGCTGCCCCTAACACCGCCGACCCCTATATTATATTTATTAACCCCTAACCTGCCCCCCACAACGTCGCCGACACCTACCTACACTTATTAACCCCTAATCTGCCTAGCGGACCTGAGCGCTACTATAATAAAGTAATTAACCCCTAATCCGCCTCACTAACCCTATCATAAATAGTATTAACCCCTAATCTGCCCTCCCTAACATCGCCGACACCTAACTTCAATTATTAACCCCTAATCTGACGACCGGACCTCACCGCTATTCTAATAAATGTATTAACCCCTAAAGCTAAGTCTAACACTAACACTAACACCCCCCTAACTTAAATATAATTTACATCTAACGAAATAAATTAACTCTTATTAAATAACTTATTCCTATTTAAAGCTAAATACTTACCTGTAAAATAAATCCTAATATAGCTACAATATAAATTATAATTATATTATAGCTATTTTAGGATTAATATTTATTTTACAGGCAACTTTGTAATTATTTTAACCAGGTACAATAGCTATTAAATAGTTAAGAACTATTTAATAGCTAAAATAGTTAAAATAATTACAAATTTACCTGTAAAATAAATCCTAACCTAAGTTATAATTAAACCTAACACTACCCTATCAATAAATTAATTAAATAAACTACCTACAATTACCTACAATTAACCTAACACTACACTATCAATAAATAAATTAAATACAATTGCTACAAATAACTACAATTACATAAACTAACTGAAGTACAAAAAATAAAAAAGAACTAAGTTACAAAAAATAAAAAAATATTTACAAACATAAGAAAAATATTACAACAATTTTAAACTAATTACACCTACTCTAAGCCCCCTAATAAAATAACAAAGACCCCCAAAATAAAAAATTCCCTACCCTATTCTAAATTAATAAATGTAAAAGCTCTTTTACCTTACCAGCCCTTAACAGGGCCCTTTGCGGGGCATGCCCCAAGAAAATCAGCTCTTTTGCCTGTAAAAAAAAACATACAATACCCCCCCCCCAACATTACAACCCACCACCCACATACCCCTAATCTAACCCAAACCCCCCTTAAATAAACCTAACACTAAGCCCCTGAAGATCTTCCTACCTTGTCTTCACCATCCAGGTATCACCGATCCGTCCTGGCATCCGGTGCTGAAGAGGTCCAGAAGAGGCTCCAAAGTCTTCCTCCTATCCGGCAAGAAGAGGACATCCGGACTGGCAAACATCTTCTCCAAGCGGCATCTTCGATCTTCTTGCATCCGGTGCGGAGCGGGTCCATCTTGAAGCAGCCGACGCGGATCCATCCTCTTCTTCCGTTGTCTCCCGACGAATGACGGTTCCTTTAAGGGACGTCATCCAAGATGGCGTCCCTTGAATTCCGACCGCACCGGATGCAAGAAGATCGAAGATGCCACTTGGAGAAGATGTTTTGCCGGTCCGGATGTCCTCTTCTTGCCGGATAGGAGGAAGACTTTGGAGCCTCTTCTGGACCTCTTCAGCACCGGATGCCAGGACGGATCGGTGATACCTGGATGGTGAAGACAAGGTAGGAAGATCTTCAGGGGCTTAGTGTTAGGTTTATTTAAGGGGGGTTTGGGTTAGATTGGGGGTATGTGGGTGGTGGGTTGTAATGTTGGGGGGGGGTATTGTATGTTTTTTTTTACAGGCAAAAGAGCTGATTTTCTTGGGGCATGCCCCGCAAAGGGCCCTGTTCAGGGCTGGTAAGGTAAAAGAGCTTTTACATTTATTAATTTAGAATAGGGTAGGGAATTTTTTATTTTGGGGGTCTTTGTTATTTTATTAGGGGGCTTAGAGTAGGTGTAATTAGTTTAAAATTGTTGTAATATTTTTCTTATGTTTGTAAATATTTTTTTATTTTTTGTAACTTAGTTCTTTTTTATTTTTTTGTACTTTAGTTAGTTTATGTAATTGTAGTTATTTGTAGCAATTGTATTTAATTTATTTATTGATAGTGTAGTGTTAGGTTTAATTGTAGGTAATTGTAGGTATTTTATTTAATTAATTTATTGATAGTGTAGTGTTAGGTTAATTGTAGGTAATTGTAGGTAGTTTAATTAATTTATTGATAGGGTAGTGTTAGGTTTAATTATAACTTAGGTTAGGATTTATTTTACAGGTAAATTTGTTATTATTTTAACCAGGTAACTATTAAATAGTTCTTAACTATTTAATAGCTATTGTACCTGGTTAAAATAATTACAAAGTTGCCTGTAAAATAAATATTAATCCTAAAATAGCTATAATATAATTATAATTTATATTGTAGCTATATTAGGATTTATTTTACAGGTAAGTATTTAGCTTTAAATAGGAATAATTTATTTAATAAGAGTTAATTAATTTCGTTAGATTTAAATTATATTTAATTTAGGGGGGTGTTAGTGTTAGGGTTAGACTTAGCTTTAGGGGTTAATACATTTATTAGAATAGCGGTGATCTCCGGTCGTCAGATTAGGGGTTAATAATTGAAGTTAGATGTCGGCGATGTTAGGGAGGGCAGATTAGGGGTTAATACTATTTATGATAGGGTTAGTGAGGCGGGTAAGGGGTTAATAACTTTATTATAGTAGCGGTGCGGTCCGCTCGGCAGATTAGGGGTTAATAAGTGTAGGCAGGTGTCGGCGACGTTGAGGGGGGCAGATTAGGGGTTAATAAATATAATATAGGGGTCGGCGGTGTTAGGGGCAGCAGATTAGGGGTACATAAGGATAACGTAGGTGGCGGCGCTTTGCGGTCGGCAGATTAGGGGTTAATTATTGTAAGTAGCTGGCGGCGACGTTGTGGGGGGCAGGTTAGGGGTTAATAAATGTAATACAGGGGTCGGCGGGGTTAGGGGCAGCAGATTAGGGGTACATAAGGATAACGTAGGTGGCGGCGCTTTGCGGTCGGCAGATTAGGGGTTAATTATTTAAGTAGCTGGCGGCGACGTTGTGGGGGGCAGGTTAGGGGTTAATAAATGTAATACAGGGGTCGGCGGGGTTAGGGGCAGCAGATTAGGGGTACATAAGTATAACGTAGGTGGCGGTCGGCAGATTAGGGGTTAAAGAATTTTAATCGAGTGGCGGCGATGTGGGGGGGACCTCGGTTTAGGGGTACATAGGTAGTTTATGGGTGTTAGTGTACTTTAGAGTACAGTAGTTAAGAGCTTTATAAACCGGCGTTAGCCCAGAAAGCTCTTAACTCCTGCTTTTTTCAGGCGGCTGGAGTTTTGTCGTTAGAGCTCTAACGCTCACTTCAGAAACGACTCTAAATACCAGCGTTAGAAAGATCCCATTGAAAAGATAGGATACGCAATTGACGTAAGGGGATCTGCGGTATGGAAAAGTCGCGGCTGAAAAGTGAGCGTTAGACCCTTTAATCACTGACTCCAAATACCGGCGGTAGCCTAAAACCAGCGTTAGGAGCCTCTAACGCTGGTTTTCACGGCTAACGCCAAACTCTAAATCTAGCCGTTAGGGTTTATTTTACAGGTAAGTATTTAGTTTTAAATAGGAATAATTTATTTAAGTATAGTGTAGTGTTAGGTGTAATTGTAACTTAGGTTAGTTTTTATTTTACAGGTAAATTTCTCTTTATTTTAGCTAGGTAGCTATTAAATAGTTATTAACTATTTAATAGCTATTGTACCTAGTTAAAATAAATTGAAAGATGCCTGTAAAATAAAAATAAATCCTAAGATAGCTACAATATAATTATTATTTATATTGTAGCTATATTAGGGTTTATTTTATAGGTAAGTATTTAGTTTTAAATAGGATTAATTTATTTAATAAGAGAAATATTATTTAGATTTATTTAATTAATATTTAAGTTAGGGGGGGTGTTAGGGTTAGGGTTAGACTTATTGTAGGTGGCGACGGTGTAGGGGGGGGCAGGATAGGGGTTAATAAATTTATTATAGGTGGCAACGGTGTAGGGGGGCAGGATAGGGGTTAATACATTTATTATAGGTGGCGACGGTATAGGGGGCAGGATAGGGGTTAATAGGTATCATGTAGGTGGTGGCGGGGTCTGGGAGCGGTGGTTTAGGGGTTAATACATATATTATAGTTGCGGTGGGGACTGGGAGCGGCGGTTTAGGGGTTAACATATTTAGTATAGCTTGCGGTGGGCACCGGGAGCAGCGGTTTAGGGGTTAATCAGATTATTAGAGTGGCGGTGGGCTCCGGGAGCTGCGGTTTAGGGGTTAGCATATTTATTATAGTGGCGGTGGGCTCCGGGAGCGGCGGTTTAGGGGGTAATAACTTTATTTAGTTGCGGCGGTGTAGGGGGGGCAGATTAGGGGTGTTTAGACTCGGGGTACATGTTAGGGTGTTAGGTGTAGACATCTCCCATAGGAATCAATGGGATATCTGGCAGCAGCGAACATGAACTTTTGCTATGGTCAGACTCCCATTGATTCCTATGGGATCCGCCACCTCCAGGGCGGCGGATTGAAAACCAGGTATGCTGGACCGGAAAAGTGCCGAGCGTACCTGCTAGTTTTTTGATAACTAGCAAAAGTAGTCAGATTGTGCCGCACTTGTGTGCAGAACATCTGTAGTGACGTAAGCATCGATCTGTGTCAGACTGAGTCCGGTGGATCGAAGCTTACATCACTAAATTCTTCTTTTGCCAGTATTTAGGGCTTGATACTTATGTTAATGTGATATTTAAGGTTGTTATTTTAAATACATTCGCAAAGTTATCTAAAATCATTTTTTTGCTTTGTATATACATACACATGTTGTATATAAACTAAATGATGTTAGTAGGTTCAAATAGTCTTATACACGTGTATATTTAATACAAAACAACTCAAATATGCATAATGCAGATTCTTTAGATTACCTCTAGGTTGTTTGCTGTTACTATTTTCCAACAGGAATTTTGATATTTGAATTGGATTACAAGCGGAAAGCAAAAAACAAAAAAAAGGGCACAACGATTTTCTACATACAAAGACTGTCAAACTATATGTGCATATAAAGTTTAACAAAATACTAGTAAGATCAAATCATATTAGATAAAAATGTTTAAGTACCATGCTGTATATTAGTTTTCAGTAATAATCTTTTCTTTGCAATTTCCTTTTCCCTATCTTTAAGTAAATCTTATTAAAGATGCAAATCACCGCTACTTTACTTAGCTAATCCCACTTTGTCATCTATAAATTAGAGTTTACATTTCCTGTGTCCATCAAAGTCAACAATATATTACTAATAGAAAGAAAATAGAAATTCCCAGAGCGTTTCTTGCACAGCAGCAGCTGCATAACTCTAATATACCCAGGTCTATTTTACACAATCATTTTATTCAGTTATTTTATCCACAATAATGCCTATGACAACTCTTATTGTTCTTATACATGCGGCTTCTTCATAATCTCTGTCACCTAACTACCGGTACACGACACAGTTGCCCTATCCAATCTACGTTTCGCACAAATTCATACATATTTGGCCTATTCAGAGATAGATTGCATGTCTACTTATTATAAGGACCATCAAATACATCTGCATTCTCTCATCTATATTAAAGGGAAGTATCCCTTAGTTTAATATGTAATAGAACAGAAGTTAAACATATTAAAAATATTTTTTGAATTGTTTGATTTAGAAAGCTTTATTAATAAACAGTTGCAAACATGGTTGTCAAATGGTGTTCAAGGCACATGCAAATATCTATAATAAATTGTGAAAAGGGTAGGGTGAAATAATATCAATTATTTCATTTCACACTTTGTCTATAAAAGAGATGCAAATAAAACAATTGTAAAAGAGCATTATTTTTATGTGCACACTTTCTGAGGAACACAATTCATTTATGTATATATCTGTTATCATAGGTGTTTGCCGCAGATTTCATTAGGGTGTGCACCCAGGGATTATTTTTTTTAAATGACAAAATACATAAAAAGAAAGGGCATTTATTTAAATGTATTAAAATGAAAATAAAACCTAACAAAACAAAAATTTAAATGAAGAATTTTACATAAAGATACATATTCAAGAAAAATGTCAGAAAATACAAATATTTCCTAGTAGTGATAACAAGGCACACAAAAATGAGTATATATATATATATATATATATATATATATATATATATATATATATTAATAACCAGAGAACTAAAACCCTATACATGCAGACCTAAAGCATTGACTCACTGCCTTCCGATACAGAAGCCCGCACAGTGCAGGAAGACAGTTACTGCTTAGGTCACAGAGGGCCCAATTCTCAAAAACTCAAGCCCTTAAAAAAATTCCTGAGGGGCCTCATAATGCTGACAATGCATCTTAGCTTTAGAGAATATGTCCCCAAGACTTTGTCTCCATGCGCTGCTTAAGTTGATTACATCACGCTAAAATTGTGCACGGCATGGAACCTACAATTATCATCCTGTTATGAACAAATTAAAATGCAATAGCAGTGGTTTAATTGAGCCCTGGTTAATTGAGCCCATCTTATTGATTTATAGGTTTACTAAGTTGTTGCACCAATGATGAGGTAACATAGTAACATAGTAACATAGTAACATAGTAGATAAGGTTGAAAAAAAGACTGAAGTCCATCGAGTTCAACCTATACAAATCTAAAATACTTACAAAAAGCTCCAGTTAAGCTTAAATAACCCCATTAAAATGTGACCCATTTAATACTAGCAATCATATCCATGAATTTTGTTAGTATACAGAAACTTATCCAGACTATTTTTAAATGTATCTATGGTATTGGAATTCACTACCTCCTTTGGTAATGAGTTCCACAATTTTATTGCTCTCACAGTGAAAAAACGTTTCCGTTGCAGGAGATTAAATCTCCTTTCCTCCAACCTTAAATTATGACCTCTTGTCAGAAACAATTTTCTTGGAATAAACAGAGCTTCTGCCATCTCTGTATATGGGCCTTGAATATATTTATATAAAGTAATCATGTCACCTCTCAAGCGCCTTTTTTTCTAAAGAAAACAGACCCAGTTTGGCTAGCCTCTCCTCATAGGTTAATTTCTCCAATCCCCTTATTAGCTTTGTGGCCCTTCTCTGAACTTTTTCTAGTTCTGCAATATCTTTTTTAGCAATTGGTCCCCAGAACTGCACTCCAAACTCAAGGTGAGGTCTTACCAGGGCTTTATATAATGACAGAATTATGCTTTCCTCCCTTGAATCAATACCTCTTTTAATACATGCTAGTATCTTATTAGCCTTTGAAGCCGCTGCCCTGCATTGTGCACCCATCTTTAGCTTGTTATCTATTACTACTCCCAAATCCCTTTCCTCCTGTGTTTGGCTAAGTCTTGTCCCATTTAAAAAATACGTAGCCTGCTTATTTTTACTTCCAAAATGTAGAACCTTGCATTTTTCCGTATTAAATCTCATTTTCCATTCACTTGCCCATAGTTCTAATTTTAGCAAATCCCTTTGTAAAGACAGTTCGTCCTGCTCTGACCTTATGACCTTACTTAACTTAGTATCATCTGCAAAAATAGAGATGTCGCTATTTAATCCTTGCTCCAAGTCATTTATAAAAATATTAAAAAGAACAGGGCCCAGTACTGATCCCTGGGGGACGCCACTGATTACCTTTGTCCAATCTGAGTATGATCCATTTACTACTACTCGTTGCTCCCTATCTTTTATCCAGTTATTTATCCATGAGCTAACATTTTCAGCTATTCCCAGTCCCTTAATTTTGTGCATTAATCTCTCATGTGGCACTGTATCAAATGCCTTTGCAAAATCTAAGTATATCACATCCACTGATTCCCCTTTATCTATATTTTGACTTACTTCCTCGTAGAATCTAATCAGATTAGTTTGACATGATCTATTTCTCCTAAAGCCATGCTGATTAGAACTCATAATCTTGTTTACACGAATATGCTCATCAATATAATCCCTTATAATCCCTTCAAATATCTTCCCCACTATTGATGTCAGACTAACTGGTCTATAGCTTCCTGGATCATCCCTGCTTCCCTTTTTGAAGAGTGGCACCACATCAGCTTTACGCCAATCCTGGGGTACCATGCCTGAGGATAATGAGTCTTGAAAAATTAAGAGTAAAGGTTTGTCTATAACAGTGCTAAGTTCCCTCAACACCCTTGGGTGTATTCCATCTGGGCCTGGAGTTTTATTTACCTTAATATTTTCCAGTTTTTTCCTGATATCCTCTAAACAAAACCCAGTTAGTGGTATGGACTGGCATGTTCTATTATGTTCAAAAGTATCATTCAATGGTTCTTCTCTTGTGTATACTGAAGAAAAAAAACTGGTTTAGTACCTCAGCCTTCTCCCTGTCATTATTTATCATGCTACCCTCCACACATTTTAATGTACCTATATTATCCTTCTTAGATTTTTTGCTATTTATGTACTTAAAGAACCTTTTAGGGTTAGACTTAGAATCCTTAGCAATTAATTTTTCATTTTCAATTTTGGCTAATTTGATTGCTTTTTTGCATGCTTTGTTACATTCCTTATAAATATTGTATGCTGAGTCTGTACTATTTTCTTTTAATAATTTAAATGCCCTACGTTTTTTTCCTAATTTCTCTTAACACATTTTTATTTAGCCATAATGGCTTTGTTTTTTTATTTTTACTTTTATAACCATATGGTATGTGTTGATATGTATATTTATTTAACACATTTTTAAATATTATCCATTTATTCTCTGTATTTTTATTAGAAAATACATTGTCCCAATTTATATTATTTAATGATTTCCTTAAATCGTTGAATTTTGCTTTCTTGAAATTAAAAGTCTTAGTTAAGCCTTTAAAACACTGCATTTGAAAATAGATTTCAAATGTGACCATGTTATGATCACTGTTACCCAAATGTTCTTTAACTTCTATGTTTGATATTATATCTGTATTGTTTGATAGCACTAAATCCAATATAGCTTTACTCCTAGTTGGCTCCTCTATTAATTGTGACAAGAAGTTATCCCTGAGAACATTTAAAAATCTATCCCCCTTAGCTGAATTACTAGTTTCATTGGCCCAGTTTATATCAGGGTAGTTAAAATCTCCCATAATTACAGCACTGTTATTAGCAGCCTTACCTATTTGGATAAGTAGTTGAGTTTCCTCCGGGTCACTAATGTTGGGAGGCTTGTAGCATGTTCCTAGTAATATTTTTTTAGGATTTTTCCCCCCACTCTTTATTTCAACCCACAGGGTCTCTACATTGTCACTTGTATCATAAATATCTTCCCTTATTGTAGGTTTAAGGTTAGGTTTAATATACATGCAGATTCCTCCACCCCTTTTATTATTCCTGTCCCTCCTAAATAATGTATACCCCTCTAAGTTAACTGCCCAGTCATGTGAATCATCCCACCAAGTTTCAGTTATACTGATAACATCATAGTCCTCTTCTGCAACTAAGAGCGTCAGCTCCCCCATTTTACCTGTCATGCTTCTTGCATTTGTTGTCATACATTTAATTTTCATGTGCTTTCTGCTGCTACTTGGTGTGCTTTCCTTTATATTTTCTAATGTGACATTTCTTAAGTCATCCCTTCCTTGAGATATTAAGGGATTGTCATATTCACAGACTGATCTCTCTGTTCTATTTTGTTCTAACTGACCCTCCCCCCCTTTGCCTAGTTTAAAAGGTTCTCTAAACGTGCTACCATCCTTTCCCCCAACACACCTGCACCCATGTCATTCAGGTGCAATCCATCCTTACTGTACAAATTGTACCCTAGTGAAAAATCAGCCCAGTGTTCTAAAAAGTCAAACCCCTCATTTTTACACCATGTCTTTAGCCATGAATTAACAGACCTTAACTCCTTCTGCCTTACTGAATTAGCACACGGCACTGGTAATATCTCAGAAAATATTACTTTGGAGGTCCTTGCTTTAAGCTTGCTACCTAACTCCCTGAAGTCATTTTTTAGGACTCTCCATCTCCCACCTTGTGCTCCCTCACGGATGATTGCAAAGCTCAGTAATATGATGTTGCACTACGTCCTACAATCATATTTGTGCACCTCAGAAGTGCAGCAGTGCAGTGAGGGCAGAATAGGTGCTGAAGTCTGAGTTTGTTCTCTTACTTTCAGCAGATTGGATGGAGAAGGGCTAACAAGTAAAGTGCCAAGTGGCTGCAGGTAATGGTGGTGCACTTGAAAAAATTTAGAGTTGTGTCATTCAGGCTAGTCTGGAGTTGGCTGTATTAGGGTGTGCCTGGGGACATATGTCTGTTATTGGTTGATGGCTGTCATGTGATACAGAGGACAGGGAGTTGAAAGGAAACCTTGAAATTTCTTTAGAAAAAAAAACATGTAATGCTTGTTTGTAATTCAAATTAAGTTTTATTGCATGGTCTTTTTATTATGCGTGTGTTGATAAGGCAATTCTACTATATGTAATGGTATTTTAAGGATTGAAATACATGGACAATCTAATGTCATCTCATTTACAGGGTGGTATAATTAATTTCATAGAATAACTTTTTTGAGACAAACACAAAACATCTTTAAAAAATACATATCTTTTTTTTTTTTTTAAACCAAAGAACATAATATCTATATTTGTAACAGAAAGCACAAAATAAATGGCAATGGTTCAGCAAATGTGCCCCAGTGTACATTCTAGAAATTGTGATAGAATACTCAGTTTATAGATGTTCTGTTCTGTCCATTCTGTCAGACCACCCAGAAAGCACACACTGCTCTGTTCCAGCATGTCCTTTTTGTTCCTTTTTTGCTTATGTATTTTTTTTTTTTTTTTTTTTGCAATTTAGACTCATTCTGTGAAATAGTATAAGTCTGTTTGCCAAAAGGTTAGTTCCCTGGTTAAAAACACAAGAGGGAAAACCTCTCTTTAAAAAAAAAAAAAATACAGGTTAAATCACCACAGATGTTTAACAAGCAGTATTTCAACAAACTCATGGCTTTAATTAATTTGAAATCTATTTAATGGCTGCAAAACAGAAAGCATCATTAAACATGTATAATTAAAATATGCACTACATTTGTTATTTAATTTCATGCATTCATGTCATGTGGATAAATATGTCTGCTGAATTATTAAGTTAAATTGGGAGTGATTCCAGTTCAAATACAGCACAGAACTGAATGCTTAGTGAATACAACACATATATCTAGTTGCATTTTCAGAACAATTTAGTTACTTATGCATTACTTAAAGGGACAGTAAACTAAAAAAATATATATTTTATGCATTATGAAAGTATAACTTCAAGGTCATTAAACTGATTCTATCAGCAGCATTTAACAACCATCAGACAGACAGGGGTCCCATTCCTGGAATACTTAACCCTGTAGAGGTTTTTATAACTTCTGATTGCTGGCTCACATAATAGACTCTGTAACGGTTCCCAAGCTACTCCACAGCATGATAAATGGAGAAAGCGCATGTTTTGTTCACAACTTGTGTGTGCTATAGAAGCTCACACGCTAATAAGAAAAACTCCCAGAGTTAACCCCTTAACGACAATCATTGAGCCCTTAAGAAAACTGTGCCCTGCCCAGGACTGTTAGTGCACGGTTTCGGCGACACAGGCGAGATCATGCTATTTCTGTATGCCTCAGGAGTGAAGCAATGCAGAAATAGTGTAATGGAGGCACCCCAGGCTAGTGATCATATGAGATATATGCTGCAGCGCGTATGTCATGCTGTTGCTGGATTCTGGCATGTAAGACTTCAAAGAAACAGTATAGCAACGGTCAAAAACGACATTTATTGAGTATACAATTACTGTGATGTCACAGTAATTGCATACATACAGTGGAGCTAGATACCTTCATGCCGCAATGCATACTGGTATCAGGTGTTGCACAACATTCGGCTCACTGAGTAATGATTGGGTGCCTAAGAAGTAAGGAAGTCCAGAGATGTCCACAAAACTGGCCCATGGTCATGTGATCACTGTGACAGCCAGTGTCAGTGTTCACGTGTCAGAAATGACAAGCCATTGTTTGGTAGCAATGACTTGTCTTAGCTCCTCCCCTTCTCTCCCTGTGCGCCTCCTTATCAATATAAGTGTTAAATAAAATGTATATATAGTTTTTATGAATTTTATTTTAATATTTTTTTTCTATATAATTTTATTTGAATACTCTGGACATAGGGCTGGTGCTAGAATTTTAGACTGCTTCTTATAAAAATGTCCTAGTGATACATTAAGCAGCTATAGATAGTACTTTTAGCTATAATGACATCAAAGTATTGACCGTTAAGCTGATTTATTATAATTTTAGTTAAATTCTTTTTATTAGGTAAGAGATCGTACAGAGAATATAACACATACACATTGGCAAAAATCTAAAACAAGTAGAGATGATACTGCTTCTATAGATTCACGGTCTCTTAAGATTTAAAGTAAAACAATAATAACGAGGTATTATCAAACAATATAACAATAATTTCAAGTAACAGTTGTTCAATCTCAGAACATTTAACATGGCGATCTATGATATAATTTTGACTTCCTAGTAGAGACCTACACTAACATCGTATAATTGCATATATTCGGTATTTTTTTATAGGTGGAAAGGATCAAATATTTCTAATATATTCGTCCCACATTGCTTGTAACATTATAAAACTTTCAGTATTCCCTTTTTTATACACTGAGTATTCCTCCAATTCCAACAGTTCAGTGACCTTGGCTCGCCACATCATCAATGAGGGAACCTCTCTAGACTTCCACTTTTTAGCTATAAGAGTTTTGACACTGTTGGTAAAAAATCCTAAATAGAGGGAGAAGTTGCTTAGAAGGGAGAAGAGTGGTCTTGTTTAATAGCCAAATCAAAGGGTCTGGAGATATAGTTATTTTGAAAATATGCTCAACTTCCCTTATGACTTGATACCAAAAGTGATTGAGCTGGGAGCACCACCACCACATGTGGCCCATTCCACTTCCCATGTGTCCGCATCTCCAGCATCTATTACTAAGCTTAGGGTATAAGCGATGGAGCCTGCGGGGGGTTAGATACCAACAATGCAGGATTTTATAGTTTGTTTCCAAAATAGAGGAAGAGGTAGATGATTTTTTTGTGTTTAAAAATATATTAGTCGCTGTTTGGGGGAGGATGATGACTCCCAACTCTCTTTCCCACATTTCAGTAGAGTGTGGAAGGTTACATGGGGGAGGGTGTGTGAGAATTTTGTAGATAGTAGACAGTGAATGTTTAACTGGGGAAGTTACGAGAAATAGTTTCTCCATATTGGTGGGATTGCGGACCATGTTATTTTTCTTTCAATGAGAAGCGCAAACAGTAAGGGTGAAAGAGGGCATCCTTGGCGTGTTCCATTGTTTATGTCTATAGGGGGCGAAAGAGAGCCATTAACTAAAATACGGGCACTAGGTGATACATATAATGTGAATATTCGTTTCAGGGTGATGGAGCTAAAACCGAATGCTTCTAAAGCTGCCCTCAGAAAGGACCAGTTGACCCGGTCAAAGGCCTTTTCGGCATCTGTAGATATTATTACTGAGGGGATGTGTGTATTTGTGATGTGCCAGATTAGATGTAGGTTGCGAACTGTGTTGTCCCTCGCCTCGCGCCAGGGCACAAAGCCCACCTGATCATTATGCACTAGGTTGGGGAGAAACTGGTTTATACGGTTTGTTAGAATATTCGCAAAAATCTTTAAGTCAGTATTAATAAGCAAAATTGGGCGGTAGTGTGATATTTGGTCTGGTGATTCACCTGGCTTAAGTATTAGAGAGATGTGTGCCTGCAGCGAGGACAGAGAAAACTTACCGCTAGAGTCTATGCTCTGATAATATTTTAAGAGGTATGGTGACGGTATTTCTTTGAATTGAGTATAATAGGAGTTGCTAAAACCATCGGGGCCCGGGGCTTTACCCGAGGGAAGAGAGGAGATAGTTTCTATAAGTTCTTCTTCGGATAGTGGGGCATCTAGAGTTTCAATTTGTTCTGAAGTTAACTTAGGGAGATTTAGGTTTGATAGATAGTCTGCTATGTCGGCTGGTGTGGGATCATTCGTGTCTCGTCTAATATTATAAAGGTTGTCATAGTAGTCCATGATGGCTTTCATGATGTCAACAGTGGACGATTGTAAGTTACCCAAGGGACCGCGTACTTTCATTATATATTGTTTATTTGTTCGTCTTTTAGTTGTCTGGCCAGCATTTTCCCCTGTTTATTGGCTCCCTCATAATATATTTTTTTAAGAAACAGAGCTCTTTTTTTGCTTCAGTACATAGGAAAATGTGCAGTTGATCTCGTTTATGCCTAAGGCTATCTAATAGTGAGGAATTCGTAGGGTATGTTTTGTGTAATGTCTGCAGCTTATCTATATCTTCTAATAGGGACTGAAGGTAGCTGTTTTGTTGTTTAATCTTGGCGCTTTTATTGCAATGATCTCGCCTCTAATCACGCATTTGTGAGCGTTCCAGATGTTATGTATATTGGTGTCGGGGGTGTCATTTCTATTAAAGTAATCGATTAACGATTTTTGAATCTGGATATAAATCAGGGGATCTCGAAGGAGGGAATCGTCGACTTTCCAGCGAGTATTGGAGAGCGACGAGGTAGGCCATTTAAGGTGGCAGCTGATTTTAGCATGGTCTGACCAGGTAATAGGGTAAATGTCAGTGTGGGTGACATAGGATAGACTGTTGACATCTGTGAAAAAATAATCGATTCTGGTATATAAGTGATGTGGGTTTGAGTAAAACGTAAAATCTTTATCGTCGGGGTGATGTAGGCAGCAAGTGTCATGCAGAGCCAATTGTGAGAGGGTTAATTTAATTTGTTTAAGTGTTTTGTTAGGTACCAAGGACGTGCCTGTGGAGCAGTCAAGTGCTGGGTCTAGCGCAAGGTTGAAGTCTCCACCTAGTATTAAACTGCCCCTAGATGTTTCAAGGAGTTTTTTGTTAATCTGGAGAAAGAAGGAGGATGGGTCAACATTAGGGGCGTAAATGTTTGCTAGCGTTACCAGCTTATGAAATAGGTATCCCACTACTATACTTTATCTGCCCTCTTTGTCTTTGTGTGTCGAAATTTCTCGAAATGGCAATCTACTGCTCACTAATATCCCAACCCCATTGTGTTTAGTAGTGTGTGAGGAGAGGAAGACCTCTCCAAATTTTTTGAGGCCGGCCTTAGGTTCGAATCCCCTTTTAAAGTGGGTCTCCTGAATGAATAAAATATCTGCTTTTATTCTTTTATATTCCCGTAGTGCTAGGGATCTTTTATATGGGCTGTTAAAGCCTTTTACATTGTGGGAGATTAACTTTATATTTTTCTCATGTGTGGTCTCCATATTGTCGAGTAGATATAGATTAGCATGACATGAAGTCTAGCTGAAGTTATAACATAGTCTGAGATTAGAACAAAATAATAAATTGAGTAGAAATCAACCAAAAACATAACATTGCATATAGATTTTGAAAAACAATAAAACATAGTAACTAAAACATATGTAATTAGTGTACAAAACCTTCTAACATACACCTTACTAAGGGGGAAAATACATCGCCTAACTAACTCTCTAGCTAGTATTATTTTAGTTAGGCCTTGGAAGAGACAATATAGACATGTTGAAATGGTCAACTGAAAGGACAGTCAGCTAGTTATTTTATTCATTTGTGTGTGTATTTATTTACCTGATCGTTTGGAGGAGCCTTAAGATTGTAGCTGGGTGGGAGGGAGAGAGGAAAAGGGAGGGGGGGAGAAACATAGATTTGTGCACCAGTTACGTGTTTAAATCAAAGGGCACTGCACATATTATTTAGATACCTGCAATACCCTTCCTATCCCAGGGCAGAGCACCCTTGAAGTAGCTGCATTGTGGTTTGTTAAATACATTCCTATTCTTAACGAAAAACATCTTTAAACCTTACAACAAGTTTAAAACTTATAACAAACTTAAACCTGTACAGTACATTACCACATTATGTGTTGTATCACTTCCTTATATAGGCAGAGTCCTCATCCTCATACAATGTAGCAGTCTGAAAGAACCATATGGCTGAGACCTGAAAATTACCCATGTAGGGTTTTAGTGGTGAGATAGCATTACCCACTTCACCCTCAATAGAGTAGTACATTTTTAAATGTTCAGGTATGTCCATATCTCATCATGGCAGTGCACCATCTTCAGGGCACTGTGGGTTTGTTCTTCTCCGTTTTGATTGAACCCTTTGTCATTGCGGTCGCTGGTCTCTTGAGTGTGAGGGTTCGTGTTCTGCAGACGTGGATGGGATGTTAGGGACTGCATCAGATGGCGGAGCAAACTTGATGTTGAGAGATCTAGAGAGATGGTCTAGATCATTGTAATCCTTGTAGATAATCTGGGATCCTTCGTGATTTATTACCAGGCTAAACGGGAACCCCCAGCGGTATTTTATACGATGTTCTTGTAGCGTGCTTGTTATAAATTTGATTTCCTTCTATCTTTGGATCGTGTATGGGCTGAGGTCCTGATAGATTTGTAATGTATGACCTTCATATGACTGTTGGGACCGTGTTGCCTGCCAGATGTTGTCTTTAGTAGTAAAATGCAGAAATCTGATAATTACATCACGTGGAGGCAGTGGGGGTTTAGGTAGAAGCCGTAGTGCCCTATGCGCCCTGTCTATATCTTCAGATAAAATATTTGGAGAGTTTGGGGAGAGATGTTGAAATAAGCCTTTGAGGTAATTTTTAAGCTGGTCTGGAGGGATAGACTCTGGCATTCCACGGATGCGCAAATTATTTCTGCGTCCGCGATTGTCAAGGTCCTCAACTTTATCCTGTAGGGACTGGACCATAGAGTTCAAAGTCTCTTGGCCCTCTTCCAAGCATTCCATTCTATTACCCATCTCATTTAAGTCCGTTTTCAGATCTCTTAATTCCTCCTTAATAAATGCTTTTAGTGAATCAAGGTCTGATTTTGAAGGCAAATATGCCAGTCTTGCTTGTATGGCCTGTAAGTAGTCTAGCTGATTTTGTGAGAATGGGGTATAACTGGGCGCACAAGGCATCTCATCTGCCTCCATGGCTGCAGTAGTAGCTGTGTCAGTCGCCTGAAAAAAGGAAGAGACTGAAGGGGTCTGCTGCTGAGCTTTTGTGGGTTTTTCTGGCTCTGCCCCTTTTTAGAGGCCATTATTATGCCTGGGAGTGTGTGTGGGGATTAGGGAAAGGCTTTGGGGCTTTATTTTGTTAAAATATAGCTGGGGGGTACAAAGCAGTGCCAAAACCCCTGTTTGTTGCAGAAGCAGGCTTTCGATATAACATATAAAGTCTTAA
Source organism: Bombina bombina (assembly GCF_027579735.1). Classification (NCBI taxonomy): domain Eukaryota; kingdom Metazoa; phylum Chordata; class Amphibia; order Anura; family Bombinatoridae; genus Bombina; species Bombina bombina. The sequence continues at coordinate 590,443,303 of NC_069503.1, read as the reverse complement.
AGTGCGCTAGGGTTTCTTTATGAACTTCACTACTAGGGGTATAAAAGCTAAAATTAACTAATGCAGCCTAAAGCCCCTGATTATTGCCACCAATTGATCGCATAAACTCCGGGTTTATTGTAGCTGTGCATCCGCTGGAAACTTGTGTCCTGCCCCAGGCCTGTTACATGTAGAGGTGTGCGTCTCTCTGTGTTATATTACCTTGTGGGTTTGCATCCTGCTGCTTGGGCCCTGCAGAGATCAATGCGGCCTGTATCTTTCGAGGAAGCGAGCTGTGCGGTGGTCTCTTTTATTGCCGTGTCTGAGGTACAAGCTTTTGGCGGCCTCCGGTCAATAGCGCTATGGGAGCTCTGTAGAACTCATCCGATGGCTTCATCCGATGGCTTAGGAAGAACAGGTCCCTTCAGATCTAAGATGGCGGCGTACCTGGGGTTGTTGAGAAAACCCGGTTAATAGCAACAGGAGGTCCGGGGTTTGTCAGCTGACAGGGTAGTCTGTGTGAGTAACGGGGCTCCTCCGGTCCTTCAGGACATTAATTGAGCTGTGTCTGATCCATTAATTAAGCTTAGAGAGAGCTGGCTGACACGGAGCTGTGTCAATATGCGGCCATGTACCAGCACGGCGTAACTCCGCCCCCAATTTATTATAATTTTAATAGCTATAATGGTTAATTACTGCATGAAATAATGTACCAAAGTGGTGACTCTGCTCTGATTTTGCAGACAGCTTGCAGATACGTGTCCGTGTTTTCTTTTTTCTTTTGCTAACACTGGGTGAGGGTTCCAATTCCACTCAGTATTCCCCAGTGTGAATGGAGCCTTCAGCTTCTTCATCTTTCCCCCTCTCCTTCCTGCATGTTAAAGCATGGCCCCTCCCACTCCCCTCTGATAGCATTGTCTGTTTTTTTGCAGGTTTTTTGTGCTTTAAAAAAACAAAAACAAAAAAAACTATAGGAACCTCCATTTCAAAAAAGAAAATACATTTTAAAATGCCCTCTTTTAAATAGGAAAATTCTTTATGTATATTTTTTAAACCATTATTTGCTAGTGTTTACTTTTACACTTATGTAGTTTACTCTGTTATTGAGTTTTGAAGTCTAAGAAAACCCTAGAAATGTGTATTTCATGCAACCATATTTTTCCTCTCGTGATTTAGATAGAGCCTACAATTTCTTTGTTGAATGAGCAACAATGCAATACTGGGAGCAAACTGAACGAACACATTGGATTAGCCAATGATAAGGCATATATGTGCAGCTACCAATCAGCAGCAACCTCCAAGTAGTGCATTGTTGTATCTTAGCCTACCTAGATATGATTTTTAACAAAGGATACCAAGAGAATGAAGCAAATTTGATAACAGAAGTAAATTAGAAAGTTGTTTAAAATTGCATCCTCATTTGAATCATGAATGTTTCATTTTGACTTTACTGTCCCTTCAATATTCTATACACCTCTTCTAACAAATAAACTCTCAAATTTAAATAATAAAAAAAAAATATTAATATGAGTTAAAGATTCATTTTCATACGAAGGGGAGGTAGGAGAGTGTCTGTTCTTCGTGCTTTCCCAGCCGCTTTCACTGGGTGTCACCAACTTAACCACATCAACAGTGTTAAATTGGGATCCTCTAAGTAATTTTCTAAAAGGTTTTATACTGGATTTTATATCAGCACCTGTGCATATTCTTCTTTACAGCAGTGTCTATTACATGCAATTAACTATCCCTTTAAGAACGTTTTTGAAATGTCATTATTATATTGTCTCTATGTACTAAATGTTTAATACATCGTAGTGCTAAATTATGTTAAACATCCTTCTAAATGCAACAAAGAAATGGCTTTAATATTCTTTAAGAAAGATTCATTATACAAACAGAAGCAATGTGAAGTCTGTATACATCAGTATACATCTAAAACTGTGGGGCTTGGTTGGGAGTCTGAAAATCAGCACAATGTTATTTAAAATAAGCAAAACTATACATTTTTACAAAAACACTCCCAAAGAGGCTATATAAATGGATTTATTTATGCAATAAAATAAACATTTATGCAAAGAAAAATCTAGTGTACAATGTTCCTTAAAATACCTGAGATCTCACTCAAGTATAGAGATTCCAAGTTTAAGTGCAAGTTAAATACTGTGGAATGTATATGTGGCTTTCATTCATTCTTTGAATACAGGTAACAACAATCTCCTTTCTTATTATTGTACCTAATCTAGGATTTGGTCTTTTTGAATGATGTATTGTAGTCTGTGAAATCCTTGTTTTGTAGTTCTACGTATTAGCATAACATGCTGGTTCCTTAGTTGTATTTTGTATTTTTCCTCAATGGAAAAAATAAATATTGCACTAATTGTTAATATGGGGTCAATCACAATCCTGTAGAAAAATGTATCGAATGATTTTCTACAGAAAATTACCATTAAAGTTTATGGGGATTTTTGTAGATAAATTATTTGATAAGATATTCTAAAGAATTGTAATTGACCCCTATTTGCTTAAAGGGATAGAAAACCCCAAAACAACTTTACAATTGACTTCTATAATCAAATTTGCTTAATTATCTTGTTATCCTTTGCTGAAGGAACAGCAGTGTACTACTGCACACTACACAACTACACATCTAGTTAGCCAATAACAACAGACAAATGTGTGCAGGCACCAATCGGCAGGCAGCTGCCACAAGTGTAGGATACGTGCGTATTATTTTCCAACAAGGGATAACAAGAGAACAAAGCACATTTTAAAATAGAAGTGAATTTAAAAGTGTCTTACAATTGACATGCTCTATCTGAATCATGAAAGTTTAATTTTGACTTTCCTATCCCTTTAACCCAAAGAAAGACAGAGAGAGAAAGAGATAGAGAGAGAGAGAGAGAGAGAGAGAGAGACAGAAAGTCATGTTTTCCTGGACACTTATGAGTTACACATGCTGCAGGGTGCGCAGGGAGGAACATGTATTGTGTTTCTGGACAGCACTATTCATATTCCTCCCTGCACACCCTGCAGCATGTGTAACTTATAAGTGTTCTGTATTTTAAGGGACGGGTGACAACCCTAAGCGGTAGCTAACACTAACCTAACACTAGGTTAATTTGTGCCAAGAAATGGACACTCCATTACAATGGTATAAGCAACAAATGCAAAATAAAAGGACAATGCAATAATATCTACTTTGAATTTCAAAAGAGCAGTACATTTTCTTTGACAAATGTATTTCCCTGTAACCTGTATCATTTGACAGCTATAAGCCAATCACAGACTCATGTATATACTGTGAACTCTTGCACATGCTCAGTAGTAGCTGGTGTCTGAGGAAGCGTACACATAAAAAGACTGTGCACAATGAGAACACACAAAAACATATTGGAGATAGATGGTCTGCACTCTTAAATGACGAGGTTTCGGCTGCTCAAGTTAAACATAGCATTCAAAAGATTCAAAAAGCCACACTGTCCATGGATCATAGAGAGTCCCACACCAAGTTACTGGAAATGGCCTATATCACACCCAAACTATACAAGACATGGGAAGCAGAATCTGTAGGGGCTTGCCCGAAATGTAAACAAGCCAATGCAGATCTCTTACATATGATCTGGACATGCCCCAGACTAGTGAGGTTCTGGGGGATGGTCCAGCACTGGATGCGAACCATTGGAGTCACAGTCACCACACTAACGGTCAGATCAGTTGTTTTCTTAGACTGTCAGAACTTAAACAAAACAAATACACAATTTGCACATATGGTGATTATACAGGCTAGGAAAATTGTTCTCAAAAACTGGTTAAAAAGTGAGGCCCCAACCTTGACTCAGCTTAAGAGAGAAATACATAGACAAATGCTCTATGAGCAGGTAGACACTATGGGAGAGGCCCAGCAACGCACAAAACGTTTCATGAGAAAATGGGAAGTTTATTTGCATACACTAGATCAGAATCAACAAATACAAGTACTTTACCCGATACGTAACACTGACTACATTCTTGAAGCACAGCTAAGGGGGGAGTGGAGGCTTGATTTTGATGGTTATGTCTCATCCCGAGAAGGCAGGCACTAATACATTCAAAACAGATAGATGGGATGACACCCCGGAGAGGAGGAATAGAGATGGAGGTAAAGGTTAGGAGGAGATAGGCAGGATAGAAAAATAAAGTTAAAATGCAAGGACGTGTGTTGGTCCACTTCATTGTCTTACATTGTTACTTTTTGCCCTATCTTTTACTGTAAAGGCATCTCTATAAGTGGAATAGATGTTCATATTTTCTTACTATGTATACCAGATGTCAAAGTTTACTCGATGGACTGGAATTGATGCATGTTCTTGAATAAATAAAGATTTTCAAAAAAAAAAAAAAAAAGACTGTGCAAAATGTTTTTACTGAATTAAATTGGAAAGTTCTGTTACAATTACTAACTTTGAGGCCCATTTATCAAGCTCGGTATGCAGCTTGTGGGACCGTGTTTCTGGCGAGTCTAAAGACCGCTGCTCCATAACCCTGTCCGCCTGCTCTGAGGAGGCAGACAGGAATCGCCACAATTCAACCCGATTGTACGATCGGGTTGATTGACACCCCCTGCTGGCGGCCCATTGGCCGCGAGTCTGCAGGGGGTGGCGTTGCACCAGCAACTCTTGTGAGCTGCTGGTGCAATGCTGAATACGGAGAGCGTATTGCTCTCCGCATTCAGCAAGGTCTTGCGGACATGATCAGCACTGTTGATAAATAGGCCTCTCTATCTGAATCATGGAAGTTTAATTATGACTTCCATATCCCTTATGTCAAAGAGACACTGGAGACTGTCTATCCCTAAGATGATTTGCTTGTATGCAGTAAATAGCTATAATAAACTGTGATTTAGAAGATAGCACATTTACTGTAATGGATCTTGGAGAGGAAATTCAACAATTGCAAACCTACGTTTATAGAAATTAATGTTACTTTGAGATACAAATCAGAATTTCACAGCCTTGTAAAGTATTGTCATAGCGTTATAATAAACTGCTGCAGTGCCTTACATTTTTTTTTTCTTAATTCATTTTCATAATGCCAGGTGATTAAAGCTGAAGGTGGAGGTTGAAGACACAACCCTACCCAGGTAGGTTGTATGAAAAAAATAAGCTGGTATTGCGCAGGTATTTAAGCAGCAATAATCCTTGAGGTAAATCACAAACCAAAAAATGTAAAATGGGGAAAAGTGAGGTATTATATGAGTCATAAGTACTTATAAGTAATTAAAAGGAATCAGGGACTCTGTTTCTGTATCAAGTTTTAACAAACACAGGAAAACTACAAAACCACTGAGAAATCCCAATAATCTAATATCATGAAATTAGATAATTTAAACTATTTCTGTGCGTGTATATGCACACATGTGTATGTGTGTGTCTGCATGTGTGTGTGTCTGTGCATGTGATGTGTGAGAGACAGTGTGTGTGTGTGTGTCTGTGTGTGTGAGAGTGTGTGTGTCTGTGCATATGATGTGTGAGAGTGTGTGTGAGAGAGTGTGTGTGTGTGTGTCTGTGTGTGTGTGTGTGTGCATGTGATGTGTGAGAGTGTGTGTGTGTGTGTGTCTGTGTGTGTGAGAGAGTGTGTGTATGTGTCTGTGTGTGTGAGAGAGTGGGTGTGTCTGCACGCATGTGTTTGTGTGTGTTTCTGTGCATGTGATGTGTGAGAGACAGTGTGTGTGTCTGTGTGTTTGAGAGAGTTTATGTGTGTTTGTGCGTATGTGAGAGAGTGTGTGTATGTGTCTGAGCTTGTGTGAAAGAGTGTGTGTATGTGTGTGTTTGTGCGTATGTGAGAGAGTGTGTATGTATCTCGACTGAAGCATCCCAGAAATGACTGAACACAGAAAATAGGTAGACAACTGGGGGCACAATATATTCATAGCTAGGGAAAAACCAAAATAGAAAAACAGATTGTGTAATATTCATACAGAATAGTGTAATGGATAGCATGTATGCAACTATGCACTTACATGTTTGAAATATAACAATGACTAAAATGTGTTCTTACAGTGCAGTGTGATTTTTTTCTTCCCAATGTTTTCCCAATTATCCATTTTTTTCCTGCTCATGATGTATTGAATTGTTTAAAAATAGTTATTTTACCTTTATTTTTTCATTTTAGATAACTGCTTTGCCTGCTAAAACTGCCACATATACTGAAATTTTCAATACAGCAGTAAGTTATGTAAACAAGAATGTATAGAAGAAACTACACTCCTGGTGTGGTGGAGTGGAATGGTAGATACTAAAATGTTAATTTTCATTTGTTCTGTATACACAAAGTATTGGTCTTTGTGTGTAAAGTGAGATATAAGAAGGATTTTGTGTATATAGAGAGATAAGATCATGAGGGTTGTGCTTCCTGCAAGGTTGTGGTTTCAATTGTCATATATAAAAATAAGCCTTAAGGAGACATTTTCTGTATGTTTTAAACTCTGCAGCTGGTATAGCACATCATTGTAAACACGTTAAAGGGCAAGTATACACCAATTTCCACATAACTGCATGTAAATAGACACTACTATAAAGAAGAATATGCGCAGATACTGATCTAAAAATACAGTATACTTTTTTTTTAAACTTACCTAGAAGCTCCCAGTTTAGCACTGTTGATGAGGTTAGCTGGAACCAAGTGAAAGAGGCTGGGTAAAAAAAATGAACAGACACTCCCCACCCCCCCTTTCCCTGCACATGAAAAGACAGATAACATAAACAGGAGCCAGCAGTAGTCTGTAAACGTGCATATACATCTGACACTGTGGGGCTTGGTTAGAGTCAAAAACACTCCCAGATGGGCTTAATAAATGGATCATCTGCAAAACATTTATGCAAAGAAAAATCGAGTGTACAATGTCCCTTTAAGGGGAATTCATTTTACAGTGCACTGTCACTTTAAAGGGAATTTCTAATCCAAAAAACATAATTTATGTAAGAACTTACCTGATAAATTAATTTCTTTCATATTGGCAAGAGTCCATGAGCTAGTGACGTATGGGATATACAATCCTACCAGGAGGGGCAAAGTTTCCCAAACCTCAAAATGCCTATAAATACACCCCTCACCACACCCACAATTCAGTTTAATGAATAGCCAAGTAGTGGGGTGATAAAGAAAGGAGTAAAAAGCATCAACATAGGAATTTGGAAATAATTGTGCTTTATACAAAAAAAATGCATAACCACCATAAAAAGGGTGGGCCTCATGGACTCTTGCCAATATGACAGAAATTAATTTATCAGGTAAGTTCTTACATAAATTATATTTTCTTTCATTTAATTGGCAAGAGTCCATGAGCTAGTGATGTATGGGATAGCAATACCCAAGATGTGGAACTCCACGCAAGAGTCACTAGAGAGGGAGGGATAAAATAAAAACAGCCATTTTTCGCTGAAGAAAATTAATCCACAACCCAAAATATAAGTTTATTCTCATAAATGAAAGGAAAAAACTTAAAATATAAGCAGAAGAATCAAACTGAAACAGCTGCCTGAAGAACTTTTCTACCAAAAACTGCTTCCGAAGAAGCAAATACATCAAAACGGTAGAATTTAGTAAATGTATGCAAAGAAGACCAAGTTGCTGCTTTGCAAATCTGATCAACTGAAGCTTCATTCCTAAAAGCCCATGAAGTGGAGACTGATCTAGTAAAATGAGCTGTAATTCTCTGAGGAGGGGCTTGACCCAACTCCAAATAAGCTTGAAGAATCAAAAGCTTTAACCACGATGCCAAGGAAATGGCAGAAGCCTTCTGACCTTTCCTAGGACCAGAAAAGATAACAAATAGACTAGAAGTCTTCCTAAAATCTTTAGTAGCTTCCTAAAATCTTTAGTAGCTTCAACATAATATTTCAGAGCTCTCACCACATCCAAAGATTAGGACACAAGGAAGGGACAACAATTTCTCTATTAATGTTATTAGAATTCACAACCTTAGGTAAGAATTTAAATGGAGTCTGCAAAACTGCCTTATCCTGATGAAAATCAGAAAAGAAGATTCACAAGAGAGAGCAAATAATTCAGAAACTCTTCTAGCAGAAGAGATGGCCAAAAGAAACAAAACTTTCCAAGAAAGTAGTTTAATGTCCTAAGAATGCATAGGCTCAAATGGAGGAGCCTGTAAAGCCTTCAAAACCCAATTAAGACTCCAAGGAGGAGAGATTGATTTAATGACAGGCGTGATACGAACCAAAGCCTGAACAAAACAGTGAATATCAGGAAGCTTAGCAATCTTTCTATGAAATAAAACAGAAAGAGCAGAGATTTGTCCCTTCAAGGAACTTGCAGACAAACCGTAAATTCTAGGAATTCTAAAAGAATGCCAAGAGAATTTATGAGAGGAACACCATGAAATGTAAGTCTTACCAAAACCTGTGAGGCCATGATGGAGCCACCAGCAGCACAAACGATTGCTCCATGATGATTTTGGAGATCACTCTTGGAAGAAGAACTAAAGGTGGAAAAATGTAAGCAGGTTGATAACGCCAAGGAAGTGTCAACGCATCCACTGCTTCTGCCTGAGGATTCCTGGACATGGACAGGTACCTGGGAAGTTTCTTGTTTAGATGAGAAGTCATCAGATCTATTTCTGGAAGACCCCACATCTGAACAACCTGAGAAAACACATCTGGATGGAGGGACCACTCCCCCGGATGTAAAGTCTGATGGCTGAGATAATCCACTTCCCAATTGTCTATACCTGGGATGTGAACCACAGAAATTAGACAGGAGCTGGATTCCGCCCAAGCAAGTATCCGGGATACTTCTTTCATAGCTTGGGAACTGTGAGTCCCACCCTGATGATTGACATATGCCACAGTTGTGATATTGTCTGTCTGAAAACAAATGAACGGTTCTCTCTTCAGCAGAGGCCAAATCTGAAGAGCCCTTAAAATTGCACGGAGTTCCAAAATATTGATTAGTAATCTCGCCTCTTGAGATTTCCAAACCCCTTGTGCTGTCAGGGATCCCCAAAAAGATCCCCAACCTGAAAGATTTGCATCTGTTGTGATCACAGTCCAGGTTGGACGAACAAAAGAGGCCCCTAGAACTATACAATGGTGATCTAACCACCAAGTCAGAGATACTTTGGGATTTAAGGATATTAATTGTGATATCCTTGTATAATCCCTGCACCATTGGTTCAGCATACAAAGCTGGAGAGGTCTCATATGTAAACGAGCAAAGGGGATCGTGTCCGATGCTGCAGTCATGAGACCTAAAACTTCCATGCACATAGCTACTAAAGGGAATGATTGATACTGAAGGTTCCGACAGGCTGCAACCAATTTTAAGCATCTCTTGTCTGTTAGAGACAGAGTCATGGACACTGAATCTATCTGGAAACCTAAAAAGGTGACCCTTTTCTGAGGAATCAAAGAACTTTTTGGTAAATTGATCCTCCAACCATGTTTTCGAATAAACAACACTAGTTGATTCATGTGAGATTCTGCAGAACGTAAAGACTGAGCTAGTACCAAGATATTGTCCAAATAAGGAAACACAGCAATACCCGCTCTCTGATTACAGAGAGTAGGGCACCGAGAACCTTTGAAAAGATTCTTGGAGCTGTCACTAGGCCAAAAGGAAGAGCGACAAATTGGTAATGCTTGTCTAGAAAAGAGAATCTCAGAAACTGATAATGATCTGCATGAATCGGAATATGAAGATAGGCATCCTGTAAGTCTATTGTGGACATATAATGCCCTTGCTGAACAAAATGCAGAATACTCCTTATAGTCACCATTTTGAAAGTTGGTACTCTTACATAATGATTCAAAATTTTCAGATCCAGAACTGGTCTGAATGAATTTTCTTTCTTTGGGACAATGAAGAGATTTGAATAAAACCCCAGACCCTGCTCCTGAAACGGAACTGGCATGATTACCCCTGAAATCCCCAGGTCTAAAACACACTTCAGAAAAGCCTGAGCCTTTACTGGATTTGCTGGGATGTGTGAGAGAAAATATCTTCTCACAGGAGGTCTTAATCTGAATCCTATTCGGTACCCCTGAGAGACAATACTCAGAATCCATTTATTTTGGACAGAATTTGTCCAAACATCCTTGAATATTCTTAATCTGCCCCCTAACAGCTGAGCTGGAATGAGGGCCGCACCTTCATGTGGACTTGGGGACTGGCTTTGGTTTCTTAAATGGCTTGGATTTATTCCAATTTGAAAAAGGTTTCCAATTGGAAACAGATTCCTTGGGGGAAGAATTAGGTTTCTGTTCCTTATTTTGTCGAAAGGAATGAAAACGGTTAGAAGCTTTAGATTTACCCTTAGGTCTTTTATCCTGAGGCAAAAAACCTCCCTTCCCCCCAGTGACAGTTGAAATAATTGAATCCAACTGAGAACCAAATAACTTATTACCTTGGAAAGAAAGAGATAGCAATCTGGACTTAGATGTCATGTCAGCATTCCAAGATTTAAGCCACAAAGCTCTTCTAGCTAAAATAGCTAAAGACATAGATTTCACATCAATTTTGATTATATCAAAAATGGCATCACAAATAAAATGATTATCATGTTGAAGAAAGCGAACAATGCTAGACAAATCAGAATCCAATTCTTGTTGCGCTAAATTTTCCAACCAAAAAGTTGATGCAGCTGCAACATCAGCCAAAGAAATTGCAGGCCTGAGAAGATGACCCAAAAATAAATAGGCTTTCCTTAGATAAGATTCAAGTTTCCTATCTAAAAGATCTTTAAACGAAGTACTATCTTCCATAGGAATAGTAGTACGTTTAGCAAGAGTAGAAATAGCCCCATCAACTTTGGGGATCTTTTCCCAAAACTCCAATGTAACTGCTGGCAAAGGATACAATTGTTTAAACCTTGAAGAAGGAATAAAAGAAGTACCAGGCCTATTCCATTCCTTAGAAATCATATCAGAAATAGCATCAGGAACTGGAAAAACCTCTGGAGTAACCATAGGAGGTTTATAAACAAAATTTAAACATTTACTAGTTTACTAGCAACAGGCAATGTACTATAACTGATGGACACATTATCTGCATGTAAAAGTTTATCATGACAACTATTACAAACCACAGCTGGAAATATAATCTCCACAAGTTTACAACAAATGCACTTAGCTTTGGTAGAGCTGTTATCAGGCAGCAGGGTTCCAACAGTGATTTCTGAGACAGGATCAGATTGAGACATCTTGCAAATGTAAGAGAAAAAAAACAACATTTAAAACAAAATTATCAATTTCCATATATGGCAGTTTCAGGAATGGGAAAAAAATGCAAACAGCATAGCCCTCTGATAGAGAAAAAAGGCAAGACGCATATAGGAATGGGGTTTTAAATAATGAAAATATTTGGCGCCAAGTATGACGCACAACACAAACAGAAAATTTTTTTGTCGCTAACAACATCCGGAAATGACACACTCGTGTCATTGAAAACGCAACCTTGTGAAAGGACTCGGCGTCAACTAAGACGCCAGAAGTGACAAATTTGCGTCATCAAACGTAACTTTGCGGCAAAAAAATCTTGCGCCATAAATGACGCAATATACTGGCACTTTGCGCCCTCGCGAGCCTAATTCTGCCCGCAAATTTAAAATGACAGTCAATTGAAAAAAAGACTATACCCCAGGTAAGAAATACATTTTTCCTAGATATGAAACTGACAGTCTGCAAAAAGTAATATACTGAAAACCTGAATCATGGCAAATATAAGTACAATACATATATTTAGAACTTTATATAAATACATAAAGTGCCAAACCATAGCTGAGAGTGTCATAAGTAATGAAAACATACTTACCAAAAAACACCCATCCACATATAGCAGATAGCCAAACCAGTTCTGAGACGGTTATTAGTAGAGGTAATGGTATATGAGAGTATATCGTCGATTTGAAAAGGGAGGTAGGAGATGAATCTCTACGACCGATAACAGAGAACCTATGAAATAAATCTCCCGTGAGGAAAACCATTGCATTCAATAGGTGATACTCCCTTCACATCCCTCTGACATTCACTGTACTCTAAGAGGAATCGAGCTTCAAAATGCTGAGAAGCGCATATCAACGTAGAAATCTTTAGCACAAACTTACTTCACCACCTCCATAGGAGGCAAAGTTTGTAAAACTGAATTGTGGGTGTGGTGAGGGGTGTATTTATAGGCATTTTGAGGTTTGGGAAACTTTGCCCCTCCTGGTAGGATTGTAGGATTGTATATCCCATACGTCACTAGCTCATGGACTCTTGCCAATTACATGAAAGAAATTACACTCCGTGCTTTCCTAGATCATGTATAGTCTGTCTTACTGATTCAAGAAAACTATGTATTTAACCCCCATAAAAACAAAGCTAAAGTCCCACCAGCCACAAGTATTACAGCTTTTGAGTACAGCCAGTGATTGGTGTGTTACTAATGTTGCTCCTAATTGGTTCATCACCTGTGCTCTGCTCTGGAGCAGCAATGCTTTACCTATATGTCTTACTATTTAGCCCCTTTGTAGTGGTTTGAACAAGTCTTTAATTTGCTGTATGAATGTAATCAAGTAACACTGCCAGTAGCGGATCTACTCAACAGAGGGCACGGGTGCATTCTGCACAAGCCTTTTTATAGACAGACCTATATGGAACCTCCCAGACCTTGGGCTCTGGTGCCACTGCCCCTCCTGCACCAATGCCTTCCTTGTGAATATCCTATACTATAAAAGGCCAAGTGTGTTTGTCAGAAGCTGTCATGTGCAGTAGAGACAGCACGAGGACAAACACACCTGGCCTTAGAGTCCCTACCTGATCTGCAGTGCGGGAAGAAGTGGGCGTGACCTGGCATTAAGGGGGTGGGGTCATTCATGAAGGGGGCGGGGCGGGCACGGTCACGCACGCAAGATAGAGGGAAGAGAGATAGAGAGGGGGAGAGATAGAAAGAAGGGGGAGAGGGGGGGAAAGAGGGGGGAGAGAGAGAGAGGGGGGGAGAGAGGTGGAGAGAGAGAGGGGGGGAGAGAGAGGGTGGATAGAGGGGGGGGAGAGGGGGGAGAGAGAGAGAGGGGGGAGAGAGAGAGAGAGAGAGAGAGAGGGAGAGAGAGAGAGAAAGTGGGGAGAGAGAGAGAGAGGGGGGAGAGAGAGAGAGGGGGAGAGAGGGAGAGAGAGGGGGGGAGAAAGAGGGGGGAGAGAGAGGGGGGGAGATAGAGAGAGAGAGGGGGGAGAGAAAAAGAGGGGGGGAGAGATCAAAAGAGAGGGGGAGAGAGAGCAATAGAGAAGGGGAGAGAGAGCAAAAGAGAGGGATAGAGAGAGAGAGTGCAAAAGAGAGGGGGGAGAGAGAGAGCGCAAAATAGTGGGGAGAGAGAGAGCGCAAAAGAGAGGGGGATAGAGAGAGCGCAAAAGAGAGGGGGAGAGAGAGAGCGCAAAAGAGAGGGGGGAGAAAGAGAGCTCAAAAGAGATGGGGAGAAAGAGAGCTCAAAACAGAGGGGGAGAGAAAGAGCGCAAAAGAGAGGGGTAGAGAGAGCAAAAGAGAGGGGGAGTGGCAGAGCGCAAGGGGTGGGACCGCTGTACTGCAAAAAATGGCCCATGTGAACAGGCTTTAGGACTAGTTTAAGCATATTTGTTCACTTAGTTGCAATTTTATAAAGTGATGGTAAATGCTAGCATTTTTTAAATGCTAGGGCACTCTCAGTCATGAAGTATAAAATACTTATTGCTGAAAGAACTTTTATTTGCCTTCAGTATTCGCTATTTTCTTAGCCAATAGTGTACTAGCTTTCCGGCATTATGCCCACTGGGTAGCATGGCTATTGGCTAAGAGTTGGAAACTTCACCTCATCGAAAAAAATTGTATTCTGCCATTGAAGGCCTGAGGCGCTGAGAGCGGCATACGCTGCAGGCAAATAAAGGAACTTTCAGCATGAAGTATTTTATACTTCATGACTGAAAGTTCCCTTTATTTGTTGCACTGGTAAATCCTAGCATTTCAAAAACGCTAGTATTTACCATCACTTTAAAGCCACATGTCACCCATATGTTAAATCACTTGAAAAATATGGAGGATAAAAAGTGACTAAAGAAGCATTCTAGATGATTGTCTTGGGACTTACAAGGAAGCATCCTCAGTGCTGAGTTCACAATTTGCTTTACTGTGATTTTGTGGCATGTCACCAAAATGTCATGAGATTTCATCATTGCACGGAGGAGAGAA